>NC_135375.1:55562673-56164673 GCF_049243985.1 Paroedura picta | reverse complement strand
AATTTTCCTTGGTGTAGTGGTTAGACTGCCAAACTAAGATCCTGGAGACCAAGGGCTTGAATCCTCACTCTGCTGCCACTGGAGCTTGCTGAGTGACTTGGGGCCATGCACATATTCAGCCTAAATTACCTTACAGGGTCTTTGTGAAGCTTAAATGAATTAGGGGAGAATACTATAAGCCACACCCTTCAAGGATTGCTGCCTTGTCATGGCAAAGGGGCTTGCGTAGCTCAGTGAAGCTATGAGCTATGCCGTGTAGGGCCACCCAAGACGGACAGGTCATAGCAAAGAGCTCTGACAGAAGGTGTTCCACTGGAGAAGGAAATGGCAAACCACTCCAGTATCTTTGCCATGAAAACTCTATGGACAGTTCCAAAAGGCAAAATGATATGATGCCGGAAGATGAGCCCCTGAGGTCAGAAGGTGTCCAATATGCTACTAGGGATGAGTAGACGGCTAGTACAAGTAGCGCCAGAATGAATAAAGCAACTGGGCCAAAGCCAAAAGGATGCTCAGTTGTGGAGGGAACTGGTGGGAAAAAGACAGTCCGATGCTGTAAAGACTTTTATTCCTTAGGAACCTGGAACATCAGATCCATGAATCAAGGCTAGCTGGACATGGTCAAACAAGAGATGACAAGACTGAACATCGACATTTTAGGAATCAGTGAACTAAAATGGACAGGAATGGGTGAATTTAATTCAGATGACCATCAGGTATATTACTGTGGGCAAGAATCTCTCAAAAGAAATGGAGTAGCCTTCATAATCAATAAAAGAATAGGAAAAGCAGTATTGGGATATGATCCCCAAAATGACATAATGATCTCCATTCGAATCCAAGGCAAACCATTCAACATCACAGTGATCCAGGTCTATGCCCCAACCGCTGCTGCTGAAGAGGATGAAGTTGACCAGTTCTATGAAGCCCTACAACACCTTCTAGAAGCAATGCCAAAAAATGATGTGCTTATCATAATGGGGGATTGGAATGCTAAAGTAGGAAGCCAAAAGATTACCAGGATAACAGGCAAGTTTGGCCTTGGAGTACAAAATGAAGTAGGGCACAGGCTGGTAGAATTTTTTTCAAGAGAATACAATGGTCATAGTAAACACCGTTTCCCAACAACCCAAGAGACAACTCTACACATGGGCAACACCAGACGGTCAACACAGAAATCATATTGACTATGTGCTCTGCAGCCAAAGATGGAGAAGTTCTATACAGTCAGTAAAAACAAGACCAGGAGCCGATTGCGGTTCAGATCATCAGCTTCTTGTTGCAAAATTTAGGCTTAAATAGAAGAAAACAATAGAATGGGGAGTACCAGAGATCTTTTCAAGAAAATTGGAGATATGAAGAGAACGTTTCATGTAAAGATGGGTATGATAAAAGACCAAAATGGTAGGGACCTCACAGAAGCAGAAGAGATTTAAAAAGGATGGCAAAATTATACAGAAGAACTATACAAGAGCGAGCTTAACATCCCTGATAACCACGATGGCGTAGTCACTGACCTGGAGCCAGACATCTTGGAATGTGAAGTCAAATGGGCCTTAGGAAGTCTGAGAAACAATAAAGCTAGTGGAGGTGACAGCATTCCACTTGAACTATTCAAAATCTTAAAAGAAGATGCAGTAAAAGTGCTACACTCAATATGCAAGGTTGTATACTGTCACCTTGCCTATTTAACTTGTATGCGGAGATGTCGGGAACCCGCTTGCTAACTGAAAAAACAGGGTGCCCCTTTGAAGAAAACGTCACGCCAGGCCTGGTGAACGATACAACAGGAACAAGCTTTATTTCAGCAACGTGGAGTCCGCTGGTATGGAGTAAGAGCTTCCACCGAACTCCAGGTGGAAGCTCCCTTTTATACAAAACCCACCTCCTTAGGCTGTATTGCCCCACCCAGTACTTGCGGAGGGAACATGCTGATACAATCATGACTCATGCACATATGCGAGGTTTTCCGGGGTTCCTGATGGCCCATTTTCCTGGAACAAAGGGCCATCTCCGGGCCCTTGTCAAAAGGTGGAGGGGGACATTGAGGTTCTTTAGCGGCCATTGCCACCTCAACGATCGGGTGGGGCGCCCAGCTGCCGGCTTGCCTATGATCACCATGCCCTACCTCCGTGATCGCGGGCGCCTCTGATGGCGGGGTTCGGTCCCGTTCCCAAGCCACCAAGGACCGAACCACGACAGGAACACATCATGAGAAAGGCGGGATTAGAAGAGTCACAAATTGGGATCAAGATTGCAGGGAGAAATATCAACAACCTCAGATATGTAGATGATACCACTCTAATGACAGAAAACCAAGAGGAACTGAAGAGCCTCTTGATGCGGGTGAAGGAGGAGAGTGCAAAAGTTGGCTTGAAACTCAAAGATCATGGCATCCACCCCTCTCAATTCCTGGCAAATAGATGGGGAAGAAATGGAAGCAGTGAAAGATTTTATTTTCCTGGGCTTCAAGATCACTGCAGATAGGGACTGTTGCAAAGAAATTAAAAGACACTTGCTCCTGGGGAGGATAGGTATGACAAATCTAGACAGCATCCTAAAAAGCTGAGACATCACCCTGCCAACAAAAGTGAGTTTAGTCAAGGTTATGGTCTTCCCAGTTGCAATGTATGGCTGTGACAGTTGGACCATAAGGAAGGCTGAGGGTCAAAGAATTGAGGCTTTTGAACTCTGGTGCTGGAGAAGACTCTTGCGAGTCCCTTTGACTGCAAGGCAAACAAACCGGTCAGTCCTAGAGGAGATCAGCCCTGCCTGCTCCTTAGAAGGCCAGATCCTGAAGATGAAACTCAAATACTTTGGCCACCTCATGAGAAGGAAGGACTCCCTGGAGAAGAGCCTAATGCTGGGAGTGATTGAGGGCAAAAGAAGAAGGGGACGACAAAGAATGAGGTGGCTGGATGGAGTCACTGAAGCAGTTGGTGCTAACTTAAATGGACTCCAGGGAATGGTAGAGGACAGGAAGGCCTGGAGGATCATTGTCCATGGGGTCATGATTGGTCGGACATGACTTTGCACCTAACAACAACAACAACAACAACAACAACAACAACAACAACAATGTAAGCCACTTTGGTTCCACACTGGGGGGAAAGGGAGGTATAAATAAAGTAAAAAAATAATGTATGACTCGTATGTATTTCAAAATTTAGTAGAACTGTTATAGCCCATGCATGTAGAAAATAACAATAAATAAGCAAGTCACCATAGCAGCTGTGATGACAATTCCCTGGAGGTCCAGCACTGAATCACTGCAGAACATGTGTGGAAAATGAATAGACAGAGGATCCTGCAGACAAAATCTTATATGTGGAAGATCTATTGCCAGGGCATATGCCACTGCATTCATAGCATCAATGAAAGCGTCTTAAAGAATCCTCACCCTCTGCAAGCAAAAAAAAAAGAAAAAAAAGAATGCCTGGCATGGATTAGGTTTCTTGGTTGGACAATATTTCTAGGAGGATGGACTTGTGTTTCTAGTCTGATCTCCTGAATCTTTTCCTTTTATTTTAGATATGATAGATCACTTTATCTTTCTTATCCAACCTGGTTTCCAGTTACTGGGTGAAAGTTTGTGGGTAAGCTTGTAAAATTTTGAAATAATACTTTGGCTCAGATAAGAGAAGCATCATATGAGGCTGTCCTTGCTTTTCTTTGCACACTTTAAAATCATGTTATAGCTTAGCCAAAATGAGAGCCAAGAATAAAATCTGTAACTGTCACATCTAAAAACCTCAAAGAGAAGAAACGACATCCAACGTTCTGAAATAAGCACTACATTATGTAGCGCTGACAAGTCACTGTGGTATTCTGCTTTATGAAGACGCACTGGGAACAGTTTCATTAAGTATCATTAAAAATGTCAGAAGAATTATCTTTTTAAGTCTTCAAAGCTTGTCAAGAATGGGTGAGAAGAGAGAAAATCCTTGGTTCAGCCTAAGTAAGTTAAAATAACTTGAGGCTAGGCAAGGAGAGCTGCCATATAACATTTAAAAAGTTCAGATAAATTCAAATGTAAAAGATACTAGTCACCCAGGAGAGAGCTGCTTTGCTATATTCAGTGCCGGCAAGGGAAGCTGCTCCTAGTTAGAAAAGAAAGTGGGAGGATGGTGTAGGAATGTCCCGTCTCTTGCCACAGGTAACTAACTTTCTACACGTGGACCATATGTTTCTCTCTCCTGACACTACTATTTAAACTCCTACACTGACTTTCAAATGTCTTATCCCAGAATAACTTCATGCTTTCCTGTTTCCTCCTAGATTATAAAAATATTATGTGGCTATGATTTTGCAGTGCAGCTAACAATGGCAGCTAACACATAACCAGTATTCATGTCTTCTGGAGTGAGTGACTCAGCATGACTGGACACTGTGAAGCACTACATCACTCTTAAGTGTGTATCAGGTGCTATCTTTTTGAATGGGATGCCTTTGTTTGTCTTAACCTGGGTGATGCCCTCTTTCCCCCTCTTGCTTTGTCCTCCCACTTTCATCATATGATCTCCCATGGAGATACCTGTCTCTGCAGGTCTCTCCTGTAGATGCAGTGTCCTCATACTCTCAGACACATGATGCCAGACAAGCTGGCCATTTGTGATAGGGGAAGTACTAGATCTACTTGAATAAATGCAAGTTTACCTTTTTTGCAGTATACTTCTTGGTTGATTTATTTAATGCACTCAATATCATGCTTCTGTGACTGGGCAAACTAAACTTCTCAATAACACCAACATGAAGTCTCTTCAGTTTCTTAGCTCAAAGTTCCAGATGCTCAAGGCTAGCTGTTGTAATATTTTTATTTGCAATAATCAGAGGCTTAACATAGAAGGCATGTATGTTACAGTTCCAGAAGGTCAGAGTTCAGAATCTAGAAATAGACAATTTTACTAAACAGCTAACAGCATAACAACTTTTAGTCCAATTAACAACACAGGGTTGTTTAATGTAAGCAGCGTTATGTTTGCAGAAGTAAACTTTCTGACCTCCCCTCCCACTGCAACCAGCTGGGCCTCCAAAATTTGTATTTAAGGTCATGGTGGGATCAGTGAATCCCTGGAGAGCTCAAGGGTGCTAAATTAAGATGGGAATCAGTGAACTTCACCCTTTGCTGAAAGGCATGGCAGAGACAGAAAGGATAGTCAGGTGAGACAAAATACAAATGACAGTTTATTTTAACTATAGTTAGTTTGTGAAACTAGGTTTCGTCTTGCAGATAATTGCTCTAATCATGGTTTCCCCCAGCAAATTGGACATATTTCCTTTGCTATGGCCAACATCTCTATAGCCAGGTAGTTTGTGAAAGTTGTGCTGGGAAACCAGCCAGGATGTCTTCATTCACACACCATATAACTATGGTTAATAAATCAGCTTCAAAGCTTGGTTTCAAAGTCTGGTTTGATGGATCCTAATGAATAACAGTTAGTGGAATGTTTTGTATTCAGACAATAAAGCTATAGTTTAATCAACCACTGTTTCATGTTTGTAGTTTGCACACAGGGAAAGGCTTGTGTGGTTTCCTCATTGTTAGTGTGGCTGCAGTGGCAACAGAGCTACCCACAGGTTTTATGAATTCTCAGCTTCATTTTGAAGAAATATCTATCCTCTTCTGTTATAAAGGCATGCCATTTTTCTTAGGGCCATTTCGCACGGCTTCAAAGTAGCAGAATGGTTGCTATTTGGAAACGCTACTAATTTGCCATAACCCACGACGTCGTAGACAATCTGCAACAATCCTGAAACCAATCAGCAAAAAGCGCTTCGTTGTGGCGCTTTCAGGGGAATCCAGAAAAGTGGATTCACCCTCCGGATAGCGATACACTCCTGCAACCAATCTGCAACAGTAGCGCTAAAGACCTGTGCGTTACCATTGTTGCTGGTTCTTCAAAGTCCCTCCCCCTGGCTCTCTCCTCCAAACTTCCGGCGAAGCGATCGCCATTTTTTTTTCTCCGAGCGAGCGGGGATAAACACACCAGCGAGCCTCTTTCTGTTTAGAGGCTTCCCTGGCTTCAGTCCTTCACCTTTAGTCACTAAGCACAAACCACTGAAAAGCCCGTTTGCTGAAATAAAGTCCCTTTATTTTTTACAAATAAATTCAGCCAAAAATCGGGCCCGTGGGAGGGGGGGGGGATTTTTTTTTTATCACTCGAGGCAGCGTGCAAACGATCATACAATCAAACGACAGCTCACATTAGGCAGCTGGATGGGTCTCTCCGTAGCAACGAATCTACCTAGATTCGTTGCTATGGGTCGTTTTTTTTTTTTTTAAACCTTTCTTAAAGGGAAAGGGGCTGTTTGGGAGCATGCTAACGGCTGCCCATTGGCTGCTTGACGGCCAGGGGCGGGACGAGCTTGGCAATAGCGCTTCCTTTCTAGCGATTTCTGCCGAGACCGGAAGCCTGTGGGAAACGCTAAAAAACGCAACTGATTCCACTACAAAGGCAGGTATGCATAACGACGAATTCCACTATTTTAAATGGCGATTTTTCATTCCGCAAACAATTTGCAACAAAGATCCCTGTGCGAAAAGGCCCTTATATTTTCCAGAGGGAATGAGCTTTTTATCTGTGATCTTTCCCAAAATGTCAGAGAAAAACAAATCTGATAGAAATTGGCGAAAAGTTAGGAAGCTTCAGAAGGTGCATGATGCTCTGATGGAAGTATGTATGTGTGTGTAGATACTTTACAAGAAATAGCTGCTGCCATTAAGGGTGGCCGCCGTTGAAGCTGTGGCTGGCCAATGAGGAAGGGTGATGGCCAGAGCATGCATGCCAGTGGCATGCTCAGAACACATTGACCTTCCCTTTCCCCAAATTACTTGAATTCCTTTTCTTTCCATTTCCCTTTCTCTATTCAACTTAGAACTTCAAAATTCAGAAACTCTCATTCAAGTTATGAAATGAAGCTAATGGGATCTCCCTACACTATTGCCTTATGACCACAAGATGCAATGAGTACTTGGTGTGAGCAACACTGGACAGCCCTTCAGCGAACTCTACTTTCAAATACCTTGTTTTGTACTATATCATTCTACATCATACCGTAGCTGTGACTGATCTCTCCCATGAACTTCAAGTCAGTTTACTGTAAAGTGCTGTAGATGTAACATGGGTGATTAATGGCTGAAACAAATGCTTTCCTCAAAATATTGACTTCTTATATAATGCAAATAGTCTGTATATCCAGATTTTTAAAAAATGAATGGATTTATTTGCATTTGACAGGTAAGTTATGAAATGGCCACCAGCCTTGTCCACTATGCCTCATAATCCTTTGAGAGGTATTGGTTCAGTGGTACAGTATCTTCCTCATTTGCAGAAGGTCTCAGATTTAATAACTCATACCTCCTGTGGAAAAGATCAGGTAGCAGTTTATATGAATGACCTGAGACCCTGGAGAGCTGATGCCAGTCTGACAAGGCAATACTGACTTTGATGGACCAATGCCTTAAGTCTAAGGCAGCTTCTTCTGTTAATATTAAACCCAAGCATCTGTTTCCCCCCTTTCCATTTTAATTTTTGTGAAACAGCCTGATGAAGAATTCTGTAAAATTTGAAAACTGGCAGACTAAAAAGGGCAAAGGAAAAATGTAGACTGGATCAGAGAGTCAGACAATATGCTGATGCCAGGAAACAGGTAATTGATGATCAGTGAAATGTTTTAATTGAAATCAGTGAAATTTCAAGAATCCCAAAATTGAACATAATATGCTGCCAATAACATACATTTTTTACTCAGTTACAGGATTCATTCACATGCACTAGAAAATATATTTCCTGTCTCTGCATTATAGTTTAGTGTTATTATGGTTGTTTAGCACAAGTCATAAATCAAGATTTGTTTTTCATTTTGGCCTTATTAATAATATAGCCGAAGGAGAACATTTGTCTCACAATCCACTGGCCTGATTTTCCCTTCAGGAAAATTTATATTTGGCAGAAAACTGACCAGATATGACAAAGGAAAGATGAGACTGAGAGAAAAGCAGCAGAGCTCTTAGGGAGGGATGTGTGTGAGGGGGATACATTTGTGTATCTTCCACATAAAGGATTCCCCCCCCCCCCGAGAATACTTTTTCATACGAAGGGCATAATGGATAGAAAACCTTCCTTACAGCCTGAAGGGAAAAAATCCAGTTTGTTTATATACAGGCTGTCACTAGGAGTAGTTCAGAACAGGTTTACCTTTCAGAAATACCAAAGCTAAGGAGGAATCAACATTTGAGAGACCAACGTTTGGTCTCACTTTTGGTTTTCAAATGCTCACTTGTTCTGCACCCAGCTCTGTTCCCTGGGCAGAGAAAGTGGATACAAGATTTTTTAAAAATCCTAACTTTTCTTTTTTATGTGTGTGGAGAGAGGAAGAGAGAGAGATTAAGTATTCCATCTTTATATTTTGCTGATGTTTTTCTTTCCTTGCTTTAACAAAAGGTGATTGGGACTTACCCTGGGTGCTGTTGCCACGGTGGGGAAGCCCTCGCCATAAAGGACTTGCAGGAGGGTACTACAAGTCCCATTCAGCACAGCGCAAATGTTGCTGAAGTCTTACCATTGTGTAACGCTATTTTTTTAACGTTACATACGACGTTGTACACAATCTGCAACACTCCTGCAAAAATCGCTTTGTTGTAGCGCTAGACTCTTGAGAACAACCTGCAACACATCTGAAAAAGACATGTGCATTCTCAATATAGCGGTAGCAGCACCCTAAGCTCTTGCACCCAAGCTTCCGGCGTTGCAATCACCATTTTCCCCTTAAACCGGCAAAAGCAATGAGTAAGCAATGCTTCTTTGGCTGGAATCCCTCCACAAGCAATTGTCTGTAAAGTTTCAAGCACAATACAGCCCCCTGTTCGACATTGCCCATAATTTCGGCCAGAAATTGCATGGGGGGATTTTTTTTAAACTTTAAGAACATGTAAATGATTAAGCGCCAGCTCCCACCCCAGCAAAAAAGGTCTTTCTGATACATCGAATGAACAAATATGTGTTGCTACAGGTGTTTTGGGGTTTTAAAAAAACAGTTTTTAAAGGGAAGCACGAACACAACAGTTCATTGGCTGCTCTGTTTGATTGACGGCCAGGGGCGGGAGGAAGCATGGAAAAATATCACTCCTTTATTGCGATTTCGGCGAGACCAGAAACTTGTGTGTTACAAGAACAGCGCTAGTGGGAGAACCTTTTTTTCCGATAGAAACGGCTGTGTGCGTTACCAAGACCTGCCGCTTTTGATTGCAGCGCTTTTCAATAGTGCACAGATTTAGCAACATTCCGTTGTGTGGAATGGCCCCCAGAATCCTCCAGGGGGAACTCAGTGCATAGCCGCAGAGAGGCTGGGTGGAGGGGCTCCTCCCAGCCTCCTCTATTGTTCCCTTATAGGAATGGCGGAAAGAGGAGTGTGCGTCTTTCCCTCTTCTCTTCCGGTGCGGTTGCCCACCCTCCCTCCCTGTTTTTTCATAGTGTTCAATAAACTATGATGTGTAACTGTAATGCAAAATGTTTTTGTTAAATAATATTTTTGTTAAATAATAATAATAAATATAAGCACTGATTTACATTTTATTGTTACAACTTGTGGGATTTGGGCATGGGGAAGAACCATATGTGAGCAGACCTTGCCTGCATGCTGGCCTGCTCAAGAGAGGGGGCCTCCATAAGAGACTGTGTGTAGGCGGAGCCAGGCAGCCATCACTCATAGAGGATGGGCATTGACACCAGAGCCTCATTTCCGGATGGCAAGGGAACCCGGCAGAGGGCCACAAGCGGGCTGGTTCTTTTCCCCATGCTTCCCAACGCTCAAGAGTTATTATTAAAAGCTGTGGCCTATTTTAAAGCCAAAAAAGAAGTTGTCCCCGTGTATTTTATGGCAAAAGGTATTCCCCTGCATGGCAATTAAAATATTATTCAGCATTATTAGTGGATGGGTAGCTCTCTGAGTTGCCAGTAGAGTTGCAGACCCTTCTGGGACTTTCAAAAGTTTTCAAGGCCCTGTCAAATGGTGCACTTCCACCGGGCATATGTTTGAGGTCAAAATGAGCAAGCATAACATCAGGTTGGGATCCCCTCCAATCATTTCCCTTCTTCACCAGGGGACAAATTAGAATTGTAAAAAACTGGACAAGCCACTAATTTATCTATGGGAGCAATACAGTTATGAATAGAATTAGTGGTTCTGAATTGTTTTAAACTGTGTTTTTATGTTTTTAACTGTGTATTAAATTTCTGCTTTAAGCCACTGTGCAGGGTGAGGTGGCCTAAAAATCAAATTTTAAAAGATCACGTCCAAAGCAAAGGTCAAAGAGACGATGCTTTCAAACTTTTCCACAGTTCATGAGTGAACTAGAATTGAGACCATCATTTAGAAAATTAAAAAAATAATAATTAGACCTGCATAAAGGAGAAAGTGAAGTAAAAGAATTCTGTATTTTCCTAAGGAGACCTTTGACCTTCAGCAAATATTAGTGGAATTTCAAATTGAAAAAAAAAATACTAATCACTGGATGCTAATGCACAAAATTTCATCCCAATTTTAATATGCATTGCTTGCTTTGGTAGTGTACACAGGCAAGATTAATTAGTTAACGAATTAATTTCTATATCGCAATAGACTGAGGCAATTTAAAATGTCATAAAATGCATATAAAATATGTAAATACAAAATCAATGAGTCTTTTCTACTAATGCAGGACTTTCCTATGGTGCAAGAGACTGTTCTACCAGCAGAATAACCAACCACAGACTCCTTGTGTCAAGAAAAGAGTCACTGCTAGCACAGCTAATCTGTATGTTCGAACAAAACAGCATCTAGAAGATTTTGATCACGAAACCATTTTAAATAACAACTTTACTCTTTCAATTCTTAAACCAAATCTGAGCAGTTACTTTAGAAATCCTGTTGAAAATATCAATCAATAAAACAAATAAATAAAACATTAATCAGTTTGAAGATGATAAATATCCTAGTGCAATCCTATGCAGAGTTACCCCAGTGTATACTCTCTGAAAGCAATGCAAAACTCACAGATACCATCAAAAATTTTATAACAATTTATAAAGGCTGGCACCAAATTCTATGGCATATAAAGAACAAGTGGAAGAAGTTAATAATTCAGACACTACAACTGAAAAAGTGCTTTCCTGAGTTACCTACCCACTTTGCTTCTGAGAAAGGTGGCACATGGAGTTGGGTCCCAGAAAATGACCTTAGAACTTAAGCCAGCTTGTACAGGAGCAGGCAGCCCTCTATGTACAAGAAGTCTGATCTATTTGACAAAGAACACAGATTTTTATTTATTTATTTATTTATTTAATTTATATCCCACCCTGTATGGAATTTAAATTGTTCTCACCAATCCTGAGTCGTTTGAGACTCAGTTCTCAACCATAGGTCTGGCGGAACAGCTCTAAACTTACAAGCCATGTGGAACTGTCATATGTCCTGCAGGCCTCTGGTCTCCTTTGGCAGAGCGTTCCACCAGGTCAGACTCAGGGTCAAAAAGGCACTGCCCTGGTTGAGGCCAATTTGATCTCTTTAGCGCTGGGGATCCTAAGTAGATGTTGATTGCTGGAACTTAATGCCCTTGGGAAGGCAGCATTGGAAGAGGCAGTCCAAACAATATGAGGGTCTCAGACTGTTAAGGGCATTTATAGTCTGCCTTTCTCACTGGGATTAAAGGCAAATTACACAGAGTGAGTCAATAAAATCAACAGGATGAGACATTCAATAAACAATGAAATACAATTTGGGATGTAAAATCAACCAGAAATCTTTAAAAAGAAAAACCCACCAGAACTGAAAGACAACATAAGTGTTAACATGACACACTGAATGATGCAAGATTACATAGCAGGATACAACACTGCAAGCTATACATAGTAGTATAGACCACATTTCCTATTTGTCCAAGTAACTTTATTAATCATTTTGTACAGTGCTTGAGTAGAAAAGCCCTCAAATAATTCAATTATGTATAGTGTATAAAAAGCCAGCAGGGTGGGAGGCTTCCTGACCTCCCCAGACAAACCGTTCCACAAGATAGGAGCCACAATAGAGAAGACATATGTACAGGCAGTTGTTGATTTTGCTTGTTTGCAAGTTGGTATATGCAAAAAAAAAACCATTCAGATGATTGAAGCTGTCATGATGGAGCATTGTGGGGGAGGTAGTTCTGCAGAAATGGAGCTCCATGGCATTACAGGCTTTGCCAGGAGAGTGATAGCCAGGAGAGTGGCTGTAGGATGGGAGCAATATACATACTCCATCTAGCTCCTGTTAGTAACTGAGCTGTGGCATTCTGCACCAGATCATGTTTCTGAGCTGATTGTGAGGGGAAACCAATGTATTGTGCATTATGGTAATCTAGTTGATGTCAGCAACTGAATCAGGCTCAAGTTTGGTGTCAAACTTTAACATCCTAAATAGGATGGGACCTACATGACTGTGGGACCACCTCCTCTCTTATAGACTTCAGAGAAGTTTAAAATAGCACACACAACCTGCTCAAGAGAAATTAAATTGGTCTGAACAAAAGCTAGGGTTTTTTGGCCCTGGGGCCAGCCTGGTAGAATGATCTCTCAAGCCAGATCAGAGCCCCGTGTGACCTAAAACCATTCCATAGGGCCTGTAAGACAAAGCTATTCCACTGGGCCTCTGGTTCAGATCAACAGACTCACAAGCAACAGCTGATCCTCCTACAAACAAACAAAAATAGGAATATGTGAAATGTAGATGCCACCTACTGACAACTACAACCCAGACCATTTCAGCATGGAAGGGTAAAACATGAGTGACTTCCTGCTTGCAAACGTGCAATGGTAAATCTCGCATTTGCAGCCTTCCTCATGGGGAGACCCCTCTCACATTTCCCTTCTGCCCCATCATGGCTTTTTGCCTCCTGACAAGGCTGCAAGGGAAAGCAGAACAAACTTCTCCCTCTGCTCCTTGGCTTGTCAGTCATAGCAAACCACCAATCACAGTACAGCAGTTCTCTCATGGACTGGAACTTTCTCCTCCCATGAGCCCTAAAATTAATTTTTTTTTAAAGGCACTTCTGCATTGCCATGCAGTAATGCCACAACACAGACACATTTTAAATAAAAATCAACACTGCCATGTTGCTATGAAAGAGAAAAAAGGAGGAAGGAGAAATGAGGTCTCCTAACAAATCTTTGTGGATCTCTCCTCTTGTGTTATTAAATTGATGTGGTTTGTTAAAGGAAATCATCTTGATTTTTTGAAAAAAAATAGGCTATTTTTTTTTAGTTTTCTCTTATTCTAACAAAATTTTAAGTCAGGAAATTGGGTCACACTAATCCTAATCAAGATGGATAAAAAATGTAAGCCATTTATGTCAGTCTATAGAGACATCTTGCAGAGCACAAAAAAGATATATAATGCACAATATGCAGGTCACTTTATGTCATGACTATACCAATCAGAATTCTAAGAAACATGAGCTGGTATTCACAATGTAGGGGAATTGACTATCACTACTAAGGGGGGGGGGTTATTGTTTTTCTCATTGGTATTTGATACTGAAATTCACAAAATATAGGTTAGCTACAGCTCCATGCTAAATATACTGATATGAGTGACTGTAATTCAGAAAGGTGGCTGAAAAAATGACCTTTCATTTTCACAGCAAAATAAATCAGAAGTGTGTGGTTGTAGCATTTTTAGCACATTACAGTTCTATCCCAAGTGGCAGCTTCTTTCTTAGTTGATTTTGCCACTCGGTATCACACTGTTGTCCTCCTGCGTGTTATAGGGCAACAGTGCTGTAGTTGAAAGGGAGAGAGTGGGGAAAGGATTGACATTTGTATGCCCTTTGCAGGTTCTTAATGCAAGATCTTTTTTTTTTCATGCAAGCACAACTAAATCAAACAGTTGGCTTTATGACTGCTACTGGAAGCTATGGGCTATAACAAGCACACTGTATGTGTTCACAGGCTAAGATGTCTTAGAGAACTTGTGTGACAATGAAGGATGCGTACAAAGCACGTACATGTCTAGATAGGTTTTTATTGTAGGGCTCTGTGACAAAGCAAAGTGCAGTACCAGAACTGACAGCTGGTTATATTTAAAGACATTTCTCAAATTGATACAATCTCTGCAAATCCAGGCATTACCTGCTTAAGGAACAGTGGCTAAGACCTTGCTTCTCAGTACATTAGACAGAGCAGAAATGGCTGGTTTCAGTTTACATTTTGTATTATTGGTGCAATATAAGATATATAAACACAATCTTAGCATCTACATATAAATATCAATGTATGTAACCCAATACTTCTTTGATCATAGTGCATAGGTATTTAAGAGTTTGTACCCTGTTTACTAGTAGAAAAGCTCTCAAAATAATAAAATACCAGTAACCAAAACAAAGATGTCTATGACCAATATATAAGTAAAACTGGATTAGATTTAGATGAAGCTGGAGTGAAAGTGGATGGACATCAACACTTTGAGACATGCAGATGACACAACATTAATGGCAGAATATTGTAAAAATTTCAAAAAACTATTGATGAAAGCTAAAGCAGAAAGTGCCAAAGCAGGATTACAGCAGAACATCAAGAAGACAAAAATAAGGACTACTAGCAAATTACACAATTTAAATTGATGGTTAAAAAAACCCTGAAATTATTAAAGATTTAAAGATCTATTCCTTGGCTCAATCAAAAGGGAGACTGAACTCAAGAAATCAGGAGATTGAGATTAGGGCCCATTCTGCAGATATTGCACTCTCAATGTGCTTTTGCAGCTGGATTTTCCTGTACAGAACAAGAAAAGCAATTGCTAAAGTGCATTGAAAGTGAATTCCCTAACGTTTGCAGAATAGGCCTAGGAATGGAAGCCATTAAGGCTCTAGAAAAGAATATTAAGTTTAGAGGTGTATTACTAGAGATATCATTCCTATAATGGTATTTCTTATTCATGTGTACGGGTATGAAAGTTGGGACATGAAAACAGTTGACAGGAAGAAAGTTGATTAATTTGAAATATAGAATTGGAGGAAAATTTTATGGATATCATGGCCACCAAAAATATAAATAAATAGGTTATATATCAAATCAACTCTTGTGGCAGAGAGTGGTAAGGCAGCAGACATGCAGTCTGAAGCTCTGCCCATGAGGCTGGGAGTTCAATCCCAGCAGCTGGCTCAAGGTTGACTCAGCCTTCCATCCTTCCAAGGTCGGTAAAATGAGTACCCAACTAGCGGGGGAGGGGGTAAATAGTAATGACTGGGGAAGGCACTGGCAAACTACCCCGTATTGAGTCTGCCATGTAAATGCTGGAGGGTGTCACCTCCAGGGTCAGACATGACCCAGTGCTTGCACAGCGGATACCTTTACCTTTACCTTTATATCAAATCAAACCTGAATTCTCCCTTGAAGCTAAAATGTCTAAAAAAAGGCTTTGGTCACATTATGAAAAGATAAGGCAAAGTGGAAACGATAATAATAGGAAAAGTCGAAGACAGTAGGAAAAGAGGAAGCTCTAACATAAGAAGAATTGACAGTAAAGAGAACCATGGCCTTCATTTTGTAAGACCTGAGCAAAGCTGCTAATGATAGCCCATTTGGAGGTCAATAATTCACTGGGTGGCTGTAAGTTGGAAGCAACTTGATGGTACATACTATACACACAGTCAAAGCACTCTGATAAAGAATACATACAGACAAGAACTCCTTTACCTAAACAAGATGAACTTAACCCTAATTACGGTCACTAGTTACTATTGTGCTAAAATGATGTTCTGATCATTGTTTGGATAGCAAAATAAACACAATATGGTAAACCACCGCTAATAAAGAGCACCCTTTAAACCTTGTGACCTCTCCTCATACCAGACAGGTGAAAAAAGTACCCCATTCAGACCAAATTTCTGTAGCCAGTTGGGGATTCATCCTGTTATCTCTGACTTGCAGTTGGCCTCCTGCTTTTCTGCTTCATGGACCTCCTGGTCAGTTTGATCCCCTGATCCTACTTCATCACTGCTAAAAAAAGACAGTGGCACTATAAAAAGGTAAAGGTATCCCCTGTGCAAGCACTGAGACATGTCTGACCCTTGGGGTGACGCCCTCCAGCATTTTCATGGCAGGCACAATATGGGGTGGGTTGCCAGTGCCTTCCCCAGTCATTACCGCTTACCCCCCAGCAAGCTGGGTACTCATTACCCTCGGACTGCCCTACCTCGCTCCCACCCCTCTCTACCCCATGCTCTTCCCCCCAATCACTCCCGCCTCCCCACTCCCCCCACGGATCCTTTAAACCCCCCCTCCTTTTCCTCCACTCCCCTACAACTCCACCTACCTCCCTGCCTCCCTTCCTTCCTTCTGCCTTCTTCCTTCCTCTATTTCTTGATCTCTTCCCCCAACTCCCCCTCCCAATTCGCCCCCCCTCATGACTCCCCCCTCATCTTCACACACCACCCTGTCCCAGCCCATTCTACCTCCCTCCCTGGATGCCTTCCTTCCTTCCTTCCTTCCTTCCTTCCTTCCTTCCTTCCTTCCTTCCTTCCTTCCTTCCTTCCTTCCTTCCTTCCTTCCTTCCTTCTCCATCTACTTTCTGCCTATCTCTCTCTCCCTCTCACTTGCTCCCTTTCCCCCTTCCTCTCTAACACACTTCCTGCCTTCCTTCCTGTCTTCCTTCTATTCATTCCTTCAACCACCTCCTTTCTCACTCCCATCCCTCCTTCCCTCTTCAACCTTCCTTTCCTCCCTTATTCTTCCCTATGCTATAGTGCCCGCTGTATTTCAGCTACAGCGGGCTTAATTTCTAGTTTATTGAATATTAAGGGTTAATTAAATAAACTTTCATTCTTATTCACATTTACATTATATAACATTTTATAATCTTTCTTCTGCTCCTTTTTTCTTATTCATATTATAAAGCTAACAAATGCTACAAACCTGAGCAAGTCTACTCAGAAGTAAATTGCATGCTATTCAGTTGACATTATGCCAAAAAATATCAGAATTACAGCCCTGGACTATTTATGTAATCCTAAGAATGTGCTTCTGCAAGTAAGGTTGAATTTTTTCCCTATTTGTAACAAGGAAAAAAAGAAGATGCTACTCTTCAACAATTAATTTCACTAAATATCTGTCACTATAACTCCCCAAGTTTCTTGTTGCTGTCTTTCAACTTTTTACCATCCCTAAATCTGTCCATTTTGTATGTATCATTCCACTTATATCACTTCCACTCTGTTTTTTGATGCAACCTTACCCAACATTTCTTGACTACTAATGATGTTTTTGAAGATTGGATTCATTGGCTTTTAAACAGGTCCCTGACACAGGAGACTGACTCTAGTTCTTCCACCTGAAGAGCTCTTCACAATTTGGCTCATTAACAATGAGGGCATTCATCAGAGTAAACAGCCTTGGATTTTGTTGTGCAGCTTTGACACAGCCTGAAAAGACACTGCCATGCATTACACAGAAACCTTTCAACCACAACTGCATGGTAAACAATTAAGCTTTATTTACATTTACAATTAGGCTTCACTGGCACCCAGTCATAAATTTGACACTGGTCAAAGCTTCTTTTTTGTAGCTTTACTAAGTTCACAAACCGTGAATTTCAGCACACTGTATTTTTGACATGTTTTTCCACAGACTAAATGCCAGCTGTCTACATTTGGATGAAAAAATGCTCAAAAATTGCACAAGACTGAGCCCAGATTAAAATGAAATGATGCTGAAACCTGAAAGCTAAATCATTCATGGAAGAGTGAGAGAAGAAATGCAAATTTTAGCTGGCATTAAAATGCTTAACCATGTCATGTACTATAAATGTCCCTGTGGTTAGGTTTTTGAAGTTCTGTCATTATATCTGAGTAGCGATGATATCCATCAATGGGAAATCAATATAAATAGGAGCTTGTAATTTAAATAGCTGGTTAAATATCTGACTGAACACCCCTGTTTCTTTGCATCTCTAATTATACTTCACATTTATTTCCATGTGTGTGTGTGTGTGGCCCATTATGCACGGCCGCCGAAACGGCGATTTCGGGTCACATGGAAAACGCGGAGGGGGAAGACACGACGCATACCGGTTATGTACGGGGCGGGGCGCGACGGCGGCAAAACCCAGAGTAACTGGTTATGCACACGGCGATCCGGGCGCCGCTTCTGGTTGCGCCCCAATCACCCGGAAGCTGCGCTTTCTTCCGCGTTTCACTGACGCAGCTTTTTCGGCGGCATGCACCGAAGCTGCGGCCGGTTGCAGCCGCCTCCATGCGTTATCGGTGATTTTAGCCGCCGCCATTCCACCCCGAATGTGCGCTAAAACCCCCGTGCATAATGGGTCTGTGTGTGTGCATGTGTGTGTAAGAGAGAAAAACAGAGAGAGAGAGATGGAGAGAGAAGTACCATCAAGTTGCTTCTGATTTATAAATACCCTATGAATTAATGTTCTCCAAAGAGCCCTGTTGTTAAGACTCTTGTTCAGATCTTACAAACTGAGGACTGTGGATTCCTTGATTGAGTTAATCCATCTCTCTTTCAGCTGACTTCAACTTTTCCTATCCTTATTGTCTTTTCCAATGTGACTTTTCTTCTCATTATGTGACCAAAGTGCAATAGTCTCAGTTTAATCATCTTAGCTTCTAGGGAGAGTTCAGGCTTGATCTGATTGAGAACCCACATTAATTTATTTAGTGGCCCACAGTAACCATGAAACTCTTCTAACACCACATTAAAAAAGTATCAGCTTTTTTCCCCTCTCAGCTTTCTTCACTGTCCAGCTTTCATATCCATACATAGTAACAGAGAATCTAATAGCATGAATTAACTTGATCTTGGTCAACAATGATAGATCCCTATCCATAAGAACCTTTTCTAGTTCCTTCAGTCCTAGCCTCCTTCATTCCTAGTTTCTAGTTCCATTCCTAGTCTCAAACTCCTTCTATTTCTTGGATGCAGTCTCCCTTTGGTTGATGACTACTATTTTTTACACAGTTCTTCTTACAGTCCTTTTACAAGTACTGCACATTTTACCCCATCATCACTGGCTTTGCAGGCCCAAAAGATCATGGTTATTACTGTACCTTTGCTAGTATAGGACTTATATCCATTGCTATAGGCATGAATTAATCATTCATTTGACAGTAAAAATGTTCAAAGGGATGCACTTCCAATGCATATATAACAGTGAATAGTATATTCTTATAAAGGAATATAGACAAATTTGAATTTACTTTTAAATCATTATTTTTGTAAAGGTCATACCACAAAATTTTCAGGTTTTGTATGCATGGGTTTGCATCATAAATAGGTAAGAGCATTTTGTGACTAAGAATTATCAGTTTGTGCTGACATTCTCTTATGATCCAAGAAGAGATGAAAATGGTAAGAGCCACTGTGGTGTAGCAGTTAGAATTAGGACTGGTGAGATGTGGGTTTGTTTACCCATAAAACCCTAGGACAGGTTGTTTTCTCTTAGTTTAACCTATTTTATAAGGTCATTATGAAGATGAAATGGGAAGGTCAGAGCCATGTATCCTATCCAGAATTCCACAGAGTAAGGATGCAATAGGTCCTGCAAGATGAAACTGGAATAAAATAAATCCTGCTGTCATGCAGATGCTAGTCTGCCCTTCTCTGCCTGTGCATAATCAGTCAATGTTACCTATATATATTTAGAATAACAAATATTTTAACTGTGGTGGCCACAGATAAACCAATTTATATGGAACTACAAAAACAAAACAAGAATCAGCTTCAAAACATTACAAGATAAGAAAGAGAAGGATTAGCCATCTCAAATATAAAATTATATTACCAAGCAGTGGGCTTGGTCTGGATTGTAGACTGAATTAAAAACTGAAGGCAAAGAATAGGAAAACCAAAACTAGAATCAAACCAAAACTATGTATGATTAAAGGAATGCCAAAATTTTAAAGGAAAGGTATCCATGCAACAATGGGAACTACTATGGAGAAATATATAAAAATTACCACCAGAAAGATATTAAGAGAAAATTGGTACAAAAATTTTTTTGGGATGGTATATAAGTCCAAAAGATATTTAAAAAGCAGATAAAAACTATAAAAGCAAATATTTGAACAAGTCATGGATCAAACCTTTTATCATATAGTGGTTAGAATTGTTTACATAACAAAATGGAAACCAGATGTCCATATTAAGAAACATGGGGAAATAAACTTGCTAAATATGCAGTAATGGCAAAATTAACTACCTATTTAAGGGACAGACCAATTACAAAATTTGAGGGGATATGTTGGACTATGTGTACGATTCAAGCAGAACATAAATTTAGAATGAGAGGCAGTCTAAAACATTGTAAACAAATTTATAATAATTCAATACAAGAAAAATGATAATGAATAATAACACTCTGTTGCATATAATCATCCTTGTTATACACAATTATGTTAAACTAGCAAGAAAGCCCATTGCAACCAGGAATGCAATGGGCGCTAGGACCCAGGGGACACCAGGAGGTGCTTTTTTTTCCTGCTGCGTGGAGCTGTGAAAGGCTCCTACAGGGTTTTTTTTTTCTGCTGCTGTGAAAGGCTCCTGCAGGGTTTTTTTTTTCTGCTAGCTCTCGTGGGCGTGCCGGCTTGGAGCTCCTACAGGGGTTTTTTTCCTGCTGCTTGGAGCTGGGAAAGGCTCCTTCAGGGTTTTGTTTTCTGCTGCTTGGATCTGCGAAAGGCTCCTACAGGGTTTTTTTTTCTGCTGCTTGGATCTGCAAAAGGCTCCTTCAGGGTTTTGTTTTCTGCTGCTTGGATCTGCAAAAGGCTCCTACAGGGTTTTTTTTTCTGCTGCTTGGATCTGCAAAAGGCTCCTTCAGGGTTTTGTTTTCTGCTGCTTGGATCTGCAAAAGGCTCCTTCAGGGTTTTGTTTTCTGCTGCTTGGATCTGCAAAAGGCTCCTTCAGGGTTTTGTTTTCTGCTGCTTGGAGCTGTGAAAGGCTCCTGCAGGGTTTTTTTTTTCTGCTAGCTCTCGTGGGCGTGCCGGCTTGGAGCTCCTACAGGGTTTTTTTTTCCTGCTGCTTGGAGCTGTGAAAGGCTCCTACAGGGTTAATTTTTTTCTGCTGCCTCTCGTCGGCGCGGCGGCTTGGAGCTCCTACAGGGGTTTTTTTTTCTGCTGGTTGGATCTGCGAAAGGCTCCTACAGGGTTTTTTTTTTTCTGCTGCCTCTCGTCGGCGCGGCGGCTTGGAGCTCCTACAGGGGTTTTTTTTTCTGCTGCCTCTCGTCGCGCTAGCGGCGAAAGGCTCCTCCGGGGGTGTTTTTTTTTTTTCTGCAGCTTCTCGGCGGCTGGAGTCTTGTGTTGTGTTTGCGGCGGGGGCTTCCTTGGGGCCGGCCTGACGCGGTGAGAGACGCTTCGCGCCTCTCACCGCGTCAGGCCGGGAGCAACTGCGAGCCGCGCTGAGCGCGGCTCGCAGTTGCTGGGGCTGGGAATCGGAGGGACCAATCGGCAGGCGCTTCGCGCCTGCCGTTTGGTCCCTCCGGTTGTCTGTCATGAGGAAGGGTCCAATCCGGACCCTTCCTCATCCCGGACACATCCCGCCCCAGAACCCCTTACTGTTTTATTTAGTCCGTGGCGCCCGCGGCGCCACGGGCGGTGTACAGATAATCTTTCCCCTCCTTTCTGTATGTTTTCTAAAATAAAAAAAATGTGGGGGAAAAAAGAATTCTGGGCCTTTGCAAGGCAACTTCCCAATGGATTGTATTCTGTGAGTTTTATTTGTTGCTATTTGTTTCATACATATATCCTAAAAAAATTCACACCTCTGTATGTAGAGACAACAGAATACAGCTGTTGTTTAGAAGAAATAGGTAGATCAGTTTCTTAAACCCCGGAGGAGTGCATACGTCTACATTTACTACTGCTTCTCCTTTGTGTACTGACTTCGATTAAATATGTTCCCTACAGAAATGATTAGGAAAGCTTGTCTGTGCTGAGGTAATACATTATTTTCTTTCTAGCATCACATGGGTATTGGCAAGCATTCATTTCCAATAACAAGTTCAACACAGTGATCAGCATAGCAGCCTTATTGTTTTCACTATTTCACAGGAAAAGAAAATATAAGCAATAGGTCAGCTTTAATAGGTCAGTTTAGTATGGCTTTTTATAAAAGAGGTACCTGAGGTCCATTGGAACACAAGCTACTAGAAAATTATCCTGACCAGTTGAAATTGACAGGACGTATAAAAGCCTTTGAACACCCCTATCTTGCAATTTTGCCTGTGGTTGGGTAGGAGGGGACCATGGGAGGAAGCACACTTGCTTCACTCTGGACAGTGTGCAGCTCTTAGGCCCATTATGCACGGGGGGAATAGCACACATTCGGGGTGGAATGGCGGCGACTAAAATCACCGATAACGCACGGAGCCGGCTGCAACCGTCTGCAGATTCGGTGCATGCCGGCGAAAGAGCCGCGTTAGCGAAACGCGGAAGAAAGCGCAGCTTCCGGGTGACCGGGGCGCAACCAGAAGTGGTGCCAGGGTCACCGCGTGCATAAACGGTTACTCTGGGTTTTGCCGCCGTTGCATCCCATCCCGTGCATAAGCGGTTTGCTTTGCTTCTTCCCCCTCCGCGTTTTTCATGTGACCCGAAATCACCGTTTTGGCGGCCGTGCATAATGGGCCTTAGCAACTCACTCTGCCAGGAACCTGGGCATGATTCTGGATGCTTCCCTTACAATGGAAGCCCAGGTCACAAAGGTAGCGCGGCTGGCATTTTATCACCTCCGCCAAGCCAAGCTATGCAGGCCTACCCTTATCCTAGATCTGGAAGGTACAATTGGTGCAGAACGCTGCAGCCAGGATTTTCACTAAGACATCATGGATATCTCACATCCGGCCAGTACTCCAGGAACTCGGTTGGCTCCCAGTTGAAAACGTTTTGGTAATCATCTTTAAGGCCATACGTGGTCTTGGCCCAGTGTATCTGAGAGACTGCCTCCCTGCCTATACCCTAGAAGAGCTCTACACTCCACCACCTCCAACTGGCTATGGATTCCTGGCCCCCAAGAGGCACGTTGGACCTTAACAAGAGCCTTTTCAGTCCTGGCCCCCACCTGGTGGAATGAGATCCCTGAAGAGATCAGGGCCCTACCTGAACTTCCACAATCATAGAATCATAGAATCATAGAATCATAGAGTTGGAAGGGGCCATACAGGCCATCTAGTCCAACCCCCTGCTCAACGCAGGATTAGCCCTAAGCATCCTAAAGCATCCAAGAAAAGTGTGTATCCAACCTTTGCTTGAAGACTTCCAGTGAGGGGGCGCTCACCACCTCTTTAGGCAGCCTATTCCACTGCTGAACTACTCTGACTGTGAAAAACTTTTTCCTTATATCTAGCCTATATCGTTGTACTTGAAGTTTAAACCCATTACTGTGTGTCCTCACCTCTGCAGCCAGCAGAAACAGCATCCTGCCCTCCTCCAAGTGACAACCTTTCAAATACTTAAAGAGGGCTATCATGTCCCCTCTCAACCTCCTTTTCTCCAGGCTGAACATTCCCAAGTCCCTCAACCTATCTTCATAGGGCTTGGTCCCTTGGCCCCAGATCATCTTCGTCGCTCTCCTCTGTACCCTTTCAATTTTATCGATGTCCTTCTTGAAGTGAGGCCTCCAGAACTGCACACAGTACTCCAGGTGTGGTCTGACCAGTGCCGTATACAATGGGACTATGACATCTTGTGATTTTGATGTGATGCCTCTGTTGATACAGCCCAAAATGGCATTTGCCTTTTTTACCGCTGCATCACACTGCCTGCTCATGTTTAGTTTACAATCCACAAGTACCCCAAGGTCTTGTTCACACACAGTGCTACCTAGAAGCGTATCCCTCATCCAGTAGGCATGCTTTTCATTTTTCTGACCCAGATGCAGAACTTTACACTTATCTTTATTAAATTGCATCTTGTTCTCATTTGCCCATTTTTCCATTGTGTTCAGATCTCGTTGAACTCTGTCTCTATCTTCCGGAGTATTTGCCAGTCCTCCCAATTTGGTGTCATCTGCAAACTTGATGAGTAGTCCCTCCACCCCCTCATCTAGATCATTAATAAATATGTTAAAAAGTACCGGGCCGAGCACCGAACCCTGAGGTACCCCGCTACTCACCTCTCTCCAGTCTGATGAAACACCATTGACAACAACTCTTTGAGTGCGGTTCTCTAACCAATTCCCTATCCACCTAACGATCTGAAAATCCAGATTGCAGTCCTTCAACTTATCCATCAGAACATCATGGGGAACCTTGTCAAAAGCTTTACTAAAATCCAAGTAAATGACATCAACCGAATTTCCCTGATCCAGCAAACCTGTTACTTGGTCAAAAAAGGAAACTAGATTGGTCTGGCAGGACCTGTTGGAGACAAATCCATGCTGACTTCCTTGGATCACCAAATTGTCCTCCAGATGTTTGCAGATCGCTCCCTTTAATATCTGCTCCATTATCTTCCCCACAACAGAGGTCAGACTCACTGGTCTGTAGTTTCCTGGGTCATCCTTCCTCCCTTTTTTGAAGATCGGAATAACGTTTGCTCTTTTCCAATCCTCCGGGACATCTCCAGTCCTTAAAGAGGTTCCGAAGATGATGGACAAGGGCTGTGCAAGTTCTCTGGAAAGTTCTTTGAGTACTCTCGGGTGCATTTCATCTGGACCAGGGGATTTGAACTCATCCAGTGCAGCTAAATGCCTCTCGACAACCTCTCTATCCATGTTAACCTGCCACCCAGACACTATCCTTTGGCTACAGCCATCTCTAGATGTGCCTAAACACTTTGACCTGTGGGAAAAAATAGATGTAAAATAGGCACTAAGCCTTTCTGCTTTCTCTGCATCTTTCGTTAGAGTTTGTCCATCCGCACCCAACAGCGGGCCTATTGCCTCCTTTACTTTACGTTTGCTCCTCACGTAACTGAAAAATCTTTTCTTGTTACAATGGGCTTCCCTGGCCAATCTTAGCTCACTCTCAGCTTTGGCCTTTCTGATGATTGATCTACAGTGCCTAGTAACCTGTAGGTACTCTTCTTTAGAGCTCTGTCCTTCCCTCCATTTCCTGAACATTTTCCTTTTCTTTCTTAGTTCCTCTTGAAGTTCTCTGTTCATCCAAATAGGCTTCTTAGAGTTCCTGCAGTGTTTTCGTATTTCTGGAATAGTCATTGATTGAGCATGCAATAGCTCTTGTTTGAGTAGCGCCCACCCTTCACATGCTCCCTTCCCTTCCAGCATTCTCGTCCATGGTATGACACTCATCATGTCTCTGAGTTTATTAAAGTTTGCCCTACGAAAATCCAACATCCGCGTCTGGCTACAAGCTTCCTTGGCTCCCCATCTCACAATTCCACAGGGCCTGCAAAAAGGAGCTCTTCCACCAGGCATTCACTTGAGGCTGACCGACTTGGAACATCTACAGGTCCCCCCCCCCTCAGACTGAGAGATCAAACCTACCAAGGGCTTGTCAAAGTTGTTTGTTGAAATGCTGTTCTAGCTGAGATGTTATTGTTATTTGTTATATTGATATCTATTATATTGTTATTGTTATATTGATATTGTTCCATGTAAATGTTCTATATGTTTTATGTAAACCGTCCAGAGCCATAGGGAAAGGCGGTATAAAAATCTAAATAAATACATATATACATAAATAACAATGGAATGTGTATATAGCTATATGCTTTGGCAAGCTTTTGCTTTGACATGTGCAGTAAAGTTTCTCTTTGACTGTTTACGCACTGGAGGTTTCATGCCAGCTTGCAGGCTGGAGTTTTAATTGTGGCAGGTTGCCCCACCTCTTCCTGCACCCACACGGGGGAGTATTTGGCCCGGTATGCCTCATCCACCCCCATCTGTGCTCCTGCACAGGAGTTGGGTCAGTGAAGTGCCCAGTCCATAAACAGTCTTTATCTGTAAACCTAATAAAAAAGCTAGCTGCTTGAGGGAGAGAGGAGAGAGAGCTAGTACTGAGACAAAAACTTCATGTCTGTTCTTACTTCAGGCTACCAACATCAGCACCATGCCAGGCACAATTGAGTAATGACCACTGTCACCAAGCTAGGCTAGCATGACTTATATAATGGGCACTACCACTGGGGAAGCCCAATTTGGGTAGATATTTCTATAACCTGTCTCCAGCAAGAACGTCTCCATCAGGGAATACAACACTGGAGGCTGGGCAGGATATATTTCAGCCCTTTTCACTCCTGCTCCCCCTCCCCATTGTTTTGATGTTGATATTCAGTCATGTCTGACTTTTGGCGATCCTATGGCTCAGCTGTCTCCACATCTTCTGATCTTGCACCACTTCTTTCAGTTGTGTAATGCTCTGACTAATATCCATTTTGATTGTATCTAACCACTGTATTCGTTGTAGGCCTGGTTTCTTTTTATCACTGACCAGTCCTAGCATAATTGCTCTCTCCACTGTGTTGGATAGCATGATATAGCCAATGTAAGTGAATCAGAGTTTTTTTTTTTTTTGCCTTCCAGTGATATATGAGGTTTTATGGACTCTAGTATTTCCTTGTTTGTAACTTTTGCTTTCCATGGAACCCACAGAAGCCTTCCCCAGCACAAGAGTTCAAACAAATCAACATTCCTCCTGTCTGATTTGTTCATCATCCAGCTTTCACAGCCATATGCGGTTATTGGAAATATTATAGGTTGAACTAATCTATATTTGGTAATCAGGCTTATGTCCTTGCTTTTCCATGCTCCGTTCAAGCCTATCAATTCTGAGCAACCCAGAGCAATTTGATGTTTAATTGTCATGCTGAAACCACCACACTTTTTGTGAACCAAGAAAAATTAATTCTTGAACACATTTGATTTCTTTAACATCAATTGCTATAGTGACGTGTCTTTTCTTTTGCAATGGTCATTATTTTTGTCTTTTTAATATTCAAGAAAAGGCCAAACTTCTTGCTTTCTTTGCTGATTTTTGAAATCTGCTGTTCTAGGCCTTCCTTTTTTTGATAGGAGAGCAATATCATTAGCATACAGAAGATTTATTTACAGAAACCAAAGCTGGAAAAGTTTATCAATATTGTGGTTACTTAGCAACTCTCAACAGCTACTGAGAGTTCAGTGTACATTCTTTATTTAAAACTGCTGGCATTGCTTCTGTTATTTAGAGACATTTAAAATCCCATTAAAAAAACATTTCAGCATTTTTCTTCCTTCAGGTTTGTAGAGGGATCTGCCCTGGTCTGTCTCTAGCTCCATTTTGCAGTTATATCAATCATATTATCTTTGGTGTAGTTCAGAAATAAATATATTGACAAGCAGAGGACCTGCAAGGATTTGTAGTAGGCAAACAATCAGGGGACCTGCAAGTGCTAGCAGAAAACATTTCATATTCCCTTTATCCTCTTTTCCGCTGTTTCCTCTTTTCATTTTCTGAAACCCCCATAACTTCTGCTTCCTTTTTTTCTTTCCCACTCACCATAAACCTACCTTTAAATTCCCCCTGCCTTCAGTTTCCTCTCATTTTCTCCCCCTGGCAACTTTTCCCCATGCTGTACTAAGTTACATAGGCCTAGTCCTGGCTGGTGGCACAGTTACATGGTACTGGCTGGTTCAGCCAGTTTATGAGACAGACAGTCCCAGTTGTGTGAGGAGTGAGTCTAAAGTAGTCCAGTCTAAGGAGGTGACAAGCTCCCCTTCACTGGCAGTCTTTAAGCAGAGTCTGGACAGATACTTACTGGACTTCTGCAAAGCAGTTTGCATTGCAAATGCTCCAGGCTTTGCTTTACATAACCCAAGGCTTAGAAGGCTAAGCAATATTATCAGGGCTGCCTAGGAGTTCAATGAGCAACTAAGGAGTGTCCACAAGATGGGTCAAAACAAGATAACAAAAACCAAGGAAGTTAGATACTCCAACCTCCCTGCTTGGTAGGACTGCCACCACCTCTGAATGGTTCCCTAAGTTTTCAAGACACAAAGGCAGTCTCGAGGCCTATCAGGGAATTAACAGGAGTTTTGATTTAGTCCAGAGCCAAGAAATCCCAATACAGAATAGGTAGAGTAACACAAGGTAAGGCACAGGTTACCACTTAGCCTGTTCAAGAATCAGGCAGGAGGTTTAAAAACATATTTTGTATTAATTAAGGTGCACATAGATAAATTGTTATACTAAACAGTGAAAAATAAGAACATTGTGAAATATTTCTAGCTAACACTATATATTCACTGAAGAACAAAGTTCTTAGGCAGAGTTTCAAAGTCCATAGGTACAGAATGGTCCAACCAAATGCAGGTTGCAGATACAGGTAGGGTATGAGAAAAGTCTGATAAAGTTTGACAAAATGTTGTGACAAAATTTGTGGCTTTTCCCCATGTGGCATTCTAGACACAGAAACCAATCAGGATTATTTGCCAATTTATTAATAAGCCAATAGAATTACTGATGTCAGGGCAAAAGACACGAGAAGAGCCAATCCTAGGCCAGGAGATGGAATGCAGACTTCATCTAGCTATAAGCCCATTTCTCAAAATCTGAAAATTGTTACCTTATCAGAGACAGCACTGACAGTGCTAGTTTCTCCAAGACCACAGGTGGGGTAATTGGGTAGCACATGCCTGCATAGAAACACAAAAGATCTTCTTTGTGGCCTGCTAGAAAATGACAAGCCCAATGCCTGAATCAAAGTTTTACAAAAGGAGAAATTGAAGCCATCTTTTTACTTTTTGGTCCTGGCTCCCACCTGGTCGTGGGAGAAACAGAATGGACTCCCATTGATGGACAAAATGGCATGCAAGATAGAGCTCTTCCCCCAGACATTTGGTTGGGGCCAATGGTGATACTGGCCGGAAACACTGATGGGCTTCCTCTATATCCCCTCCCCACAGCCTAAGTATAGCAGCATGAGCTGTCTGTCTCATAAACTGGTTGATTGATTTTAAAGTTTTTAGTATTGCGTATTTGTTTTGAAATGTTGGGAACCACCCTGAACCAGCTTACTGGGAGAGGCAGTTGCTAAATCAAATAAATAAATGAATGAACAAACAAACAAACAAACAAACAAACAAACAAACAAACAGCATGACACGGGCAAATTTTCTCGATAAACGTCAATAACAAATTTGAGGAAACAATGTCCATTAAAAAAAAGAACCCACAGAAGTTTGCAAGTTTAATTTAGTGCAGTTGGTATAAAATGTGACAAATACTTGTTTAACAATCCAGTCACAGTTTAACACATACACACCTTTGACAGAGCACTGCTTAGAATTCTGTCCTTAAAAGCAAGAGCTTTCTGCTAGAATTGTGGGCATGTTCAGATTATTCAGGAAGCTTAGAACTTTGTTTAAAAATAAAAGCTCTACGATCAATTACAAAACAAGCCTTCCTATCTAGGCGAGACACATGGAAACTACAATGGTACCTCATCAGGGAATCAGTTGCATCCAGGTGCCTTTTGGAAGAAAGATGTAGGAACATGCTTGCTTGTATTTGGGGAATGATTCAAGAGGGTTATTTTTGAATGAGTAATTAAAGGGAATCAATCTTCTTTGCATTTCCACTGCCATGAAAAGCACCATAGCTGTGCAATAATCTCATGCAATTATTCAACTACCCCTTTGGCAAGGACAACATAATTAGTCCTGGTGGTGTCAAGAGATTCCCTTTATACCCAACAAATTGGCAGTTTTAATCAAGTGTTGCTGAAAATGTCTCATAACACAAGGAAAACAATAAGTGAAGGTACAAGGCCCCCAAGCTGTGTGACTCCTGTCTACAATGGTACAATTTTACAATGCTAACAACATGATGAATGTTACCAATCCCCATATAAGAAGATTATAATTGCATATCAGTATCAAGCCACAATAGTGCTTATTTGTCGAGAAACCAGAGTGTAACCCTATTTATGCCCTGGCAGATGAGCTGCTTTGAGCTGTTAGCCATCACTCACTAGGCTTCCAGGTTCTCCTCTGCTACCTCTCTGCATGGTCTCATACTATGCTCTACCTACCATCATCAGACTGAAGAATGAGGTTGAAATGTCAAATTACTCAGTGTCTATAAGCCCCTGGAAGCATGCAGCAGAGATCGAAGGAAGTTTACTGCAGAAAAGGGGCAGTGTTACGGATAAGAGGAATTATGAATACCTACATACTAAGTATCGTATATACTTGCATATAAGTTGACCCACATATAAGCCGAGGCACCCAATTTTACTACAAAATCTGGGCAAGCTTATTGACTTGCATATAAGCTGAGGGTGGGAAATGCTCCATCATCGCAGACTCTTCCATCCAGCCTTTCTCCCCCCCCCCCCCAATACAGAAAAGTCAAGAGAATGAAAAGCTGCTGGGTTTTTACTTCGCTTTTCACTCACAGAAACCAAAAGAATAGTTTGGAAGAAGTGATTAAGAAGAGGAAGAAGTGAAGGCAAAAGAAAAAAATAGATCAGAGTCCCTCAGTCAAATTGTTGATGACCTACAAGCTGTCAGAGCAAGTTCAACTTGCAGTATACATTTGCAAAAGTCAATGCAACGATTGGCTGGCTGGAGCAGCCTTTTATTTCAATTACTGTATATACCCTCATATAAGCCAAGAAGGGCTTTTCAGTGTGAAAAAGGTTCTGAAAAACTAGGCTTAAATGCGAGTATATAGGGTATGTCAGAAATGTAATATCTGATAGCTAACTGCTCCTAATATTAGAGCAATGCCATGATACAAAAATTAACATGGAATGGGTTCCATTATTTTCCTGTGAAGAGAACCAGTTTGGGGTGGTAGACTACGAATGGAATAACCACATTCAAATTCATACTCTCCCATGGGGGCATGTGAGATAACTTTGGATCAGTCATACACTCTTCCCTAATTTGTCTCACAGAGCTATGTAGAATGTAAAAGGAGAGAACAATGCAAACTGCTTTGGATCTCCATTGTAGAGAAAGGTATGGTCTAAATGAAGCAAATAAAGTACGGCTCCACTTTAACTGGGGCTGTTGGTTGATGCTGTGTCGGGCTGGCCAGAAGAGGCACAGCAGAGGGCAAGTGGCTGGAGTGGGCACAGGAGCGTGAGCAGCTTGGCATACTGGCAGGCATGCAGGTGCCTATTTAAGGTACCACGTGCCCTAGGCTCGTCCTCTTTTGCCCACCTCTGCCGCACCACTCCGACCGGTCCCTGATGTTATGGCGTTTGTTACGGTCACGTTCAGAGTTTGAATTTATATTCTTACAGCATTTTAAGGGGGCACGAGACCAATCCTATTGGTCAGGGAGCCCAGTTTGCATACTGGGACTCCATGGAATATGGGGATCTCTGTAAGAGATTAGCACCACCCCGCTGGGAGGCCAAGGGCTTGTGGCCAGACAAATTGGGCATGCCAAAGGGAGGTGAGCACCCCATTGGCTCTGCTGGTCACCTCCCGGGGAGGGGAATCCAAAAGCAAGGGGCCTGCTCTCCCGGCTGGGAAAAGAGCGGGTCCCAGGGCACCTATGGATCCCAAAATTGAGCAGCCGGACAGCTGTGGGCTTAATGGTTCTTGTGCCAGGGCAACCCTCTGGTGGGATTGGGAGGTCATAATAAAAACTGTGGCCATGTTTATGCCTAAGAACGGTGTTGCATCTTATTTTGGCCAAAACATGCCCAAGTGACAGTCAAATAAATAAACAAATGTCCTAGACACAGATTCACACAAACACATGGGGGGGGGCAGGCGACAGAGATTTCCACTGAAATCTAATTTCATGACTAAGGAAAAATCTGAAGGAGCAGAGAGAGAGAGAGAGAGAGAGGAGGAGGAGGAGGAGGAGGAGGAGGAGGAGGAGGAGAGAAGGGTTACAGGGACTGTATTAACTTGGAACCACAATGTCAATGATTTGAGCCCTATTTTCAAACTCCAGTTCTGCCATGGAAGCTTCCTGTCTGAGGGCCCATAACACACTAACTTACCTCACATTAATATTTTGAGGATAAAATGGAAAAAGGGAGAAAATTGTAAGTTACTCTTGGTCCACATTGGAACCAAAATGGAATTGATAAATAAAAATGACATCAATAAATAAAACTTTGATCTTTTAAAATTTAGAGGTAGTATTTTGAATTCTAAATCTGGAATGTTCCTTAATGAGTACAAAGAAGGTAGCTGCAGCAATAATCCTAAAATATATGTGTTGCATTCTGTGAACCCATCTCAGGCTACAGTGCTAGAAATGAGAATTGCTTCTTATTTGTATTGAAAAATTATTACTGTCATTTAACATATAATTCACTGTCACTCATCAAAAAGTATTGTAACATTTATAAATTCATATCCTCAATGTTAAGAATAATAAAGCAAGCAGTCTTCGATACTGTTGGATTCAGTGTGTCTTTATCTCCAATATGGCTATGATCCATGTGCAAATCCCACTAAAGTTAATTTACACAATTCCTTGGTGCAATTGACCTTGTGTAGGAAATTTCTCGGTGGCAGATTATGTCCTCTGTGTAACAGCTGCTGTTGTGTACCAGATTTGTGGTGAGTCACAGAACATGTTTTTCAAAAATACATTTTTGCTATGCAGTATTATCAGCTTTTTTTACACTGATAATAAATTTAACTACAAATACACAGTATATAGAAAGAAATCTTAAGAATGTCTATTTATATGTAAGCTCCATTTCATTCAGGGAAATGCCCTTTTTCAGCCATAATATTCCTGTTATACTTAGGATACAGATTAATATGACACATGGAAATACATAGATGTTTGTTACCTAAATGCAAAGAAATTATTTAGCCTGTAGAAAAAATATAATGTTCTAACACAGTATTCAAGCTGTTAAAACCCAGCCAAAATGTTTGGTCATTTCTGCTTTTATCCAGTCCACTTTGCAACTTAAAAATCTATTACTCCTGCAATTCTAATGTGTTAGCCCCTTTGATTTACCAAGGAGCTGTGGGCAATGAAAAAAACCCATCATTCAACAGCAGGCAAAGACAGTTTGGAATTATTTGGCATTCCTTCAGTGACCCCTTTCTTCTGCCCAAAGTTTTAGTTCTTTTTAAAAAATTGCATGTGTATTTTAGCTCCAGTTATAATTGTTTTAATAATGGCATTTTATGGTTTTAAAGATGTGATGTTATTATGCATGTTTTAAATTTATTAGCTTGGTGTCCCTTATGAGGGCAGAAAGGTGAAGTATAAAATCAAATCAAATAAATGTGGATATTTATTGCTTGCTTTAGCTTATTGGCCAAGAAGATAAGGCCTTGCAGGGATTTCTTATTCACAATCTTACCAAGTTTACAGTCCTAGGTTGTGGCTGGAGGTGGCAACAATGGTGAGGCTAAGGAGGTGTGGGTTTAGTAGTCAATGGCTAGCTGGGAAACCTTCTAGGAACCTTGCACTTTTACTTCCATAGAAAGGAAGTTCATGGAAGTGTAATTTTAAAAAGCCCAAAAATGGTACATTCAGTCAGTGTCTTGATGAAAAATAATCTATTACTTCAAAGAACAGCCTTCTAACAAAGGAATGGGAGGCCGCAGAAAGATGTACCTTTTATAACAATAACAACACGCTGCCAAACTGCAACCAATTTATCACAACACCTCAAGATGTTTCCAAGACATGAGCAGAGGTTGTTTTTCCTTGTCTTCCTTGGCATAGCAACCTTGATCTCCCTTGATAGTCTCCCATCTAAGTTCTAACCATTACCAACCCTCTTTAGTTTCCAAGCTCTGATGAGTTCAGGCTAGTCTTGGCTAATGATTATATAATGGGATGTTGTTATCTGAATTCCTTATCATTTCAGATTAATGATACTGCATGGATATCCTGTGGCTACATAGCAAATGAGCAGTGCATGATAAACACACCCATATGGAAGACTCATCAATGAATATAAAAGATCCCAAAATCACAATATTTACAAAGACTCATCTGAGCAAAAGTGCAATTTATCCTAATCCAGTGTTCTGATACATAATGGATAATCCAAGAGTCAATCAATCTGTTCTTTACATTCATTAAACAAATGTAAACTTCTGTCTGATAAATTAGCACATATTAAAATCAGAAAGTGCAATGCTGAAAAGCACTTGTAATCAGCTAATTCCAATGCTTTTCTGAAGGGTTTGAATATTTTGTTTTAAAAAATTCAGATGTTCAATGGGCAGATGGAGAAATAGTGGCCAAATTTTTCAATATCACTGTAAAGAGAATGTGACACATGTATTACAGACAAAGGGAGAAATGTTATTGCAATAGTGAGATTTTCCTAGTAAGCTATTTATAAATAAAGTTTGTACTCCCAAGGAAAACTTGAAACAGATCTTTCTTAATGTTAGAGACTGTTCTCTGTACACAGAGAATTCATGCCAGCTACATACAGAAACATTGCCTGTTAATGCGTAATTATTGTATACATTCTACGGGTCCACATGCATAACTATTGAACAATAATGATATTTAAGTAGAACTCTGTGGATGCCATAAACATGGAAAATAAAATTCTTATCTATTAATGGGTTGTGAAAATGCCTAAATCACAAGCCACTGTATTTTAATGTATTGCTATTTTTACAATAAGAAATAAGAGATTGTCTTTTTAATACCTTGGATTTCTAAAATTACCATAGGGCTTAAAATACAAAAATCTTTTCTTGGCTCTATTCCCATTTTCAGTGTTTTATAACTTTGTGAGTAGAACTGTTTTGCACATTGACAGAAACATCCATTACTTGTAGCAAAGTGGTGATTTGTTACATTTCCCCCTCTGCAAGTAGTTGAGAGACAAAAATAAGATGTGGAGGAATGCAAGGGTAGAAGCCTTGTAGTATATATGCACAAGAGGTTTTGTATATAATCTGAATAACTTCCTTCCCTGCAGAGGTTTCTTATCTTAATGACTTTGCTTAAGAAGTTGTCTTGTCAAACACATTTAAAAGCTTTTGCCTCCTATGAATAATGTACAAATGGAAGCAATTTGGCAATAGCCTTATGAGAGATAAAGAAGCTCCTAGGTATGGAAGGGACTTGGAAATGCTGAAAACATAAAGTTGTGAAATATTGGAGCATTTATTTGTACTGTCATTTTTAGTATTAAAATTTTCTGAGCACACACTAACATATACATTGAAAAACATGCTCAAGTTGATTAATGGGTATGCTGTTCTTCCCCACAGACCAGGTCATGAAATAAATAGGAAGCAAAAATTGTTGTGTATGGCCTCTTTAAGTGGCTATTCCAATATGCCTTAAAGCAAGCAGGAGAGTAGGAAGGAACCAGTGTTTCTCTTTTCAGTATCCCTGTTTGCAGCCTAGTATGGATTTGCAGTACCTAGAGCAGTAAAACAGCTTAGTTAAGTATTGGTATTCTTTATCCCGGGGGTCATCAACCCCCGGTCCACTGTCTGGTACCAGGCTGTGAAATGGGCCGCCGGCGGCCACATATGCCTCTCCCCCCCGCAGCAAGAAACTCACCAGGCCGCAAGAGAAGTGGCCACCAAATCGACCGCTTTGCTGGCGGCCCGGCTAGCTTCTTGCTGCTACAGGGGGGAAGAGGCAAGCATGGCGGCCAACATGCTGGCGGACACAAACGCGCATGTGTGGAGCTGCCGCACATGCACATTTTCACCAGGGGCGGTAACGCGCATGCGCGGTGCCCGGGCCACAGGCTCTTCCCCACCCCCGGAGGGGGTACCCGACCATCAAAAGGTTGGGGACCGCTGTTTTATCCCATTAACCAAGTTACCTGCAGTTATTGACTGGCAGGATGGCATAAGACGCAACTCGATATTGGCGATAACAGGGCTACAGCTTTATCTTTTTTTAAAAAATGCTAGCTTGCTGGAGGATTGGCCCAGCACAAGAAGAAAAGCCATCCCAACGCCAGCTTTCTGGCTGTTATGTCATAGGCACGAGACCTGGGACCCGCCTCTTTCCCGGCCGGGCAGGTTCCTTGCCCCAGGAGTCCTATACCAGAGAGGCGGTCTGTTTGATGGCCAATGGGTGCCCACCTTATTTGGCCACCCAAGTGCCTGGTTCCGAGACCCCGGTGTTCTCAGCCAGATTAGCTGCATTTGTTCAGGAGCCAATCTCTTAATGAGACTCCCCCCCCGCCACTGCACAAACTGAAACCCTGACTAAAGGCTCCTTCTCGTGGTCAGAAATACTTAAAGAGATGGGAGTCCAAGAGGGCTGGGAGTTTCTTAAAAGTGAAATACTGAAAGCTCAATAATAAACAATTCACTCGAGAAGAAAAGATGGAAGGAGCCTAAGGAAGCCAAGTTGGCTCCATAAGCAGTTGTCAAAAGATTTGAGCAATAAAAAAGAGTCATTTAGGAAATGGAAAGAAGGCCTTATTACCAAGGATGAGTATAAACAAATAAACAATAATTGTAGGGGGAGTGTTAGAAAAGCTAAAGCTCAATATGAGCTTAGGCTAGCAAGAAATACTAAACATAACAAAAAAGGCTTCTTTAGTTATATTTGAAGCAAGAAAAAGAATAGGGACACCATATGACCACTGCGAGGACAAGAAAGTGAAATTATAACAGATGATGAAGAGAGGGCTAAACTGCTTAACTCCTATTTCTCCTCAGTCTTCTCTTGTGGGGGAAATAATGATCAATGTAGCAAAAATGTAACACAACACAGGGGACGGGAATGGTGGCCTAGGATCACTGTTGGAGCAGTCCAAAAACACCTAGTTTCCTTAAATGAAACAAAGTCTTCTGGGCCAGATGAACTGCATCCAAGGGTACTAAAAGAACTTGCAGATCTAATCTCCGAACCTCTGTCCATTATTTTTAGCACTTCTTGGAGAACAGGTGAGGTGCCAGACGACAGGAGGCGGGCAAATGTTGTCCCCATCTTCAAGAAAAGGAAAGAAGAGGATCCGGGTAATTATTGACCCATCAGCTTGACATCTGTAGCTGGTGAAATTTTGGAACAAATAAACACTAGGTCCTTGAGCAGCTGGAACTGAGGGCAGTGATTTCTAAGAGCACAGGTTTCGCAAGAACAAGTCATGTCAGACCAACCTTATCTCTTTTTTTTGAGAAAGTGACTACCTTGCTGGATTAGGAGAATGCTGTGGACATAGTTTATCTGGATTTCAGTAAAGCTTTTGATAAGGTCCCACATGATATTCTTGTTCACTAGTTGGTAAAATGCGGTATGGATACTAATTCTGTCAGGTGGATCAATAACTGGTTGACAAATCGTACCCAGAGGGTACTTGTTAATGGTTCAGCATCTTCTTGGAAAAGAGTGACAAGTGGAGTACCCCAAGGATCTGTCCTGGGGCCTGTGTTGTTCACCATATTTATAAATTACTTGGATGAGGGATTAGAGGGGATACTTATTAAATTTGCAGATGATACTAAACTGGGAGGGGTAGCAAACACAACTGAAGTCAGCAACAGGATACAGGATTATCTTGGCAGGCTCGAGAAGTGGGCTAAACTGAATAAAATGAAGTTCAATAGGGACAAATGTAAAGTTCTGCATTTAGGTAGGAAAAACCAAATACACCAATATAAGATGGGGGAGACTTGGCTTGGCAGTAGCATGTGCGAAAAGGATCTAGGAGTCTTAGTAGACCATACATTGAACATGAGTCAGCAGTGTGACTCAGTGGCTAAAAAGACAAATGGGATTTTGGGCTGTGTCAAACAGAATATCATGTCCAGATCATGGGAGGTGATGGTACCGCATTACTCTGCTCTGGTTCAACCTCACTTGGAGTACTGTGTTCAATTTTGGGCACCCCAGTTGAAGCGGGATGTTGACAAACTGGAACATGTCCAGAGGAGGACAACAAAGATGGTGAGGGGTTTGGAGACCAAGACATATGCAGAAAGGTTGGGGGAGCTTGGTCTGTTTAGCCTAGAGAGGAGACGACTGAGAGGGGATCTGATAACCACCTTCAAGTATTTAAAAGAGTGCCATATAGAGGATGGAGCAGAATTGTTCTCCCTTGCCCCAGAGGGACCGACAAGAATTAATGGGATGAATTTAATTCAAAAGAAATTCCATCTAAACATCCAGAATAAATTCCTCACAGAGCGGTTTCTCAGTGGAACAGGCTTCCTTGGGAGGTGGTGGATTCTTTGGAAAATTTTAAACAGAGGCTAGATAGCCATCTGACGGAGAGGCTAATTCTGTGAAGGCAAAGGGGTGGCAGGTTACAGTAGATGAGCAATTGGGATGTGAGTGTCTTGCATAGTGCAGGGGGTTGGACTAAATGACCCCTGAGGTCCCTTCCAACTATATTATTCTATGTTTCTATGATTCTATGAAATAACCTTGAACTACCAAATTCCTAACAATTAAACACCAGACGGGCAGGAGGGAAGCTTTTCAGATGGCAATCAATGATGGAGAAGCAGAAAGCCTCCACATGGTGCCTTAAATATGTGTCTGAACCTGCCCCTGTTGATGTCGGTGCATGCACACACTGCTGGTTGCCAGCTACAGATGCAGCCACCTCTCTCCTGGCTGCCTTCTGCTGCATCAACTGTCGGCCCCTGTAAGTCGCATCTGCCCTTTACTGTTAATAAAGAGAGGCCTACAGACAAATGGAACTCGGTGTTTTTTTGTTGTTGTTGCACTACACAAAGACAATGTACTGTTGTTTTTTACAGGAGACATAGAAACAATATTGTTTGAACTCATAACAAACTATGTTGGCTTCTTAAGTTTAGCTATGCATGTACTTTAGATGATAAAATGTGTTTTGATTCATATAAGGTTATACCCTGGAAATCGTTGTTGGGCTTTCAGGTGTTGTACTGAAGATTTCTTCACTTAAATTTGGCTTGATTAGCAGGGTGGCAATTCATGCCAATGAAGACACGACTCGGTATTGGCATTAATGTGGCTGCAGCTGTTTATTATTGTGCCACCCTCAACAGGGGGCCCAGCATGATAGGAAGCCTGCCCCTCAGCCATGAGGGTCCTAGGATGCCATGAGACCCACCTCATCCCAGCAGGGAGATCGTGTCCTCTGTGTCAGGAATCCCTCACCAGGGAAACGACCATCATGGGGCCCACCAAACGTCCACCTCTTTTTGGCACCTTTAGGTCACGGCCATGCACTCCTGGCCTCCCAGCCAGGTAGGCATGCTCGTGTGTGTGCCGGTCTCGTTAAGGAGCCCCCCAGCCTCCCAGGGAGTCCAGCACGCAAACTGGATTCCCTGTCAACATGCTCCTACCATGCCTAAACAGAAGCAACAATTGTAACAGTATCCCCATAAACCGTTATAAGACAATCAAAAACACAGGGGTGGGAGGGTGGGAAGCTCAGAAGAGAGCTGGGTGGTGCACATGGTGCCTGTAATAGGCACTCATGCCCCATCCACACATCTTCCACACATGCCATGAACAGCATGCATGCTACTTGGCCCTTTCGCCACGGTCTTCTGACCACCGTTTCTTCAAAGGCAGCCATGGTAAGTCTCAGCTGCTGCCTGTTATTCTCATGAAATTGCTAAATCACAAAGTTAGAGAAAGAGTGAAGAAGAAAAAGGAGCATGAGACAGAATTATATTAGCAATGGACACAGTGGAGATTAACTTCTAACTCAATATACATAGCACTGGGCTGCACAGAACTATAAGCTTTGCTTGTTTAAAGATGAATCCCAAGTCAAACACTTTCAAAGCCCATTGATTTTATTGTGAGAATTGGCAGAACTGTATTAATTGGTTTGGGGGTATTTCAGCTTACTTTGCCTCTGTTCATTTTGTGCTCATGGGCAAGTCATTGATATCCCAGCCTTGCTAGCTTGTTTTCCCTAACATTGAAATCACAGGAGACATGCTGGCATTCGGACCTCAGATTGCACTTGGATACTTAGATAATTCTCTATCTAATTATTATACTTCCAATGGTGGCCAGGTCAGCCTCCTGAATATCAAATGCTGGCAGTTGGATGTTCACTTTCTCCTGTTTCTATTCATTTATCTTGAACACAGCACTTGGTATGAAGAGGTATAGTTTTCAGTATTCCATTGGTGACAAAAAAGATGATCTCTATAAGAGATTCAGATTATTTGGAATTTTTTCAGTGTCTTTATTACAGCCATGAAGACAAAGATAAATAGGTAACAGGCTTGACAATATATAAAGTAAAGGTAAAGGTATCCCCTGTGCTAGCCCTGAGTCATGTCTGACCCTTGGAGTGACGCCCTCCAGGGTTTTCATGGCAGACTCAATATGGGGTGGTTTGCCAGTGCCTTTCCCAGTCATTACCGTTTACCCCCACAATATATATTATGATACAATTTCTGGAGCAAGAATAAGGGTAGGCCTGCATAGCGCAAGTTACAAAAGTCCAGTCTAGATGTGACTGTCACATAGATGCTATGGTTAGGTATTCTGTGGCCAGGTAGGGTGCTAGTCATTTAGCTTGGTGAAGGTGGAAAAATACCAGCTCTGCTACTCTTGAGACCAGTGCCTCCATAGATAAGGAGGTGTCAAAGATCACACCCAAGTTTCTGGCTGAAGTAGCAACTGACAGTTGCTCTTACATAAGCTGTACTTCTGGTCTGAGTACTGACCATGGCCAGTCCTGCTGCTACCATGGGATGTAAGTGGCTCCTCCCTTATTTGTAATCCTGCTTTTCTTTACCACCTCACCTAATTGTCTGAAATATTTTTTCTCTTGACTAGGATCCAATAAGTCAAGCTAACCTGGGGGGGGGGGGGTTAAAAGAAACAAAACCAGAAAACAAACAGACTCCCCCCCCCCCCCGGTGAAGAGTTTGGGAAGGAACAGCACATGTGTGACCTCATGTCTCCTCTGTTTACTGTACAAGTGAAAATCTTATTTGCACATAAATCAGGGACACTTTCTCCTATACCTGAAGAGGAAGATTCCTGGACTGAGGGGTTCAGTCCTTAGATATGTCTTCCCAGTTGAATAGGGAAGATAGATTTTCAGTCCAATGAATGGGTTCCCTTGAAACTGATAGATGTCTAGCTAAATTTTTAAACTATATGACCTCAATTGTGCAAATCATAGTGAAATTGTTTTGGCAGAACTTGTTAGGATTGCAGCACAATAATCAATACCACAGCCAATGATACATAGTAATTAAAAAGGTGTTCCTACACTCACAAAAAATTGTGTACATTCTTAGGAACATGATGATAATGCCATGCATGTCTAAAGATCCAAAGGGATATTCATGTACAAAGATAGGATGAACTAGCTTACTTGCATATGAATAAAAGCATAATGACCCTGGCCATCAGATAGATGCTAGATATTACTTTCTGGGGACATGAAAAAAATAAATGGGAAGTAAAGTATCTTAGACAACCCATAAATCAAGTTTGTTATATATGAATCAAGTTATTTTAAATCCTGAGTATATATGATTTATGTGTACAGATGCTATTCATGAACAGAAATGAGAACAGAATGGTATATCGTTGTACCTATTTATTTAATATCCTGTTTTTCTTTAAAATAATGCTTTTGTTTTCCAGATATTGAGAAGATTCTCCCCATGCCCCGAAATCTCTTGTCCTTTTTTAAAGTAAAGCTTTATGAAAAATTGGCTGACAAATAGCAAATGTCAAAAATGTTGTTTCTATGACATTTTCATTACTATTCAAACCATAATTCTTATACAAATAGGGTTTATTGGAGCTAGATGAAAAATAAAGAAGATAAATAATCAGATAATGACACCTAAAGTACTAAAACCACTGGCAAAATTTCTATGCATCCTTCTGTCATGGCACAAATAATATGAAATGTATAACTTAGTCTGTTTCCATTAACAGGACCTTAGTGAATTAATGTTGACTCGCAAGAGGGCATTTTGGGCTGGAATAAAACACGACATGCCAATGTTGGGTATAAACAAGGACACAGCTTTATTATCTCCTGACAGGAGGGTTGGCTCAGCATGGCAGAGGGAGCCTGACCTAGCAGTCAGTGGACTGCACCAAAACCCCATGGAGTCCAGAGGTGCCCTGGGGATCCACACCATTCCCGGCTGGGAGAGCTGATCCCTTGCCTAATGAAATCCGCCTTAAGGGAAGCGACTTTTATGAGGGAGCCAATAGGCATCCACCTCATCTGGCTGCCCAGGCCCCTGGCCTCCCAGCTGGGTAAGCCATGTTCATTTACATGCTACGTCTTATGGAGGCCCCGAACCCCAGGGAGTCCAATAGCATACTGGACTCCCTGCTAGTAGGCTCCATCCCATGCAAACCCACAGCTGCGATGAAATATTAACCATAAAACATCCACCTCAAACACTGGAACAAGGCTGTTTCCACATCAACATAGGTAGGTAGGAGGGAAGCTGCTCTGCAGCATCCTGGGTGAAGTGGCTGGGACACGCGCAGGTGGCACCTTTATAGGTGCTGCAAATCCTGCCTACCCACTTAGATGCTGCACACATGTACATGTGCACTTCACACCATGAAGGGCGGCTGGGGCGGTCATATCTGCTTCCAGCCAGCCCTCCGCAGCATCAACCAGCAGCCACGGTGAGTCTTGGCTGTGCATTATTAGTGGACTAAGATTAGAAAAAATATTAAAATTATAATATTATATGTCTAATTCTGATCAGTGGATCAACAGATTACAAAAATGAGCTTGGGACAGATAGGGGAAATTTATCTATAAATTTGTAGGAAATCCCATGTTTTCAGAGAACTGTGAAATCGCAAAAAAAGCTATTAATATTCCCTAAAATGACATAAAAAACACCAATAAGAAAATAATTCCCACTGAGCTCCTAATAGCCATTTTGGCATTCCTAAGCATCTACAACAATACTGCTGAACTTTTCAAGCCCTACGTTCTGTAACCCAAAGCTAGAAGAAGGGAGCAAGGATGGAGTTGGAGACTAAAACACGATTGGCAAGTGTTCTGCCTCCTTTCCCATTATGTCCCCAGATGGAGGAGGGCTCACCATGGACAGGTCCAGAAGCAGCCACCATCCACTACCCACACCATTCAGGCAATCAGTCTATATTCCGGAGGAAATGGCTAATGAATTTTCAATTGCACATCAAGGTAGCTTTTCTGGAATATCTCTGTTATTTGCTATCTGTGTATTTAAACTCAGGCTGTACATGAGAGTGGGCATGGTCAGAAATATTAAGAGGTTCTTCACAGATTGCAAATTCCAGAACTTAAACGGGCGCTGTCATACCCAATCAGTATCATGAAAGATATTCTATTTGGGGAGCCCTACACAAAACACAGGGTTATATTAATAGCAAAATAGTGCCTTTATCAACAGCAGTATAGCTGCCACATCTATGGAACTGGACTCATTCCAAGCCATTTTATCCAGCTGCAAACACTATAAGCACACCACGGTAGGGAACCCAAAGAGACCACATGCAAGGAATCTGCCATTCAACAGTACTATAATTGCTTCACAGCTGGAAATTTGTTCTACTCAGCTACTGTTATCCTTTCAGGCTGAATTGTTGGTGCACATTGCTACCTCGAATCAAGTGCTATTAATGCAAATAAGTTTCCTAAGAGAAAATTCTTTTTTTATAACCCCCTACGAGTAAGCCCTCTTGCGAGAGCTTCTGAGAGTCCAAAAATGCCTCAAGTATCATGTGCCTGATGTGAAAAGCCAGCAGTTTGTTGCAGAAGCTCAAGTTTTTCCTAGCCTTTCCTCATCATCCTGATGAGGGGAAAATAAACTCCTAGGTTTTAAAGAGGCTGTTAGGCCTTACTTCAGAGGCTTTCTTTAAGACCGCCTACTGAGCTAAAGAATAAGCTCTGGCAGTCAGTATGAAATGTATAAATGCCTTCAAGTGTCCTAGTAGCCTTTGCCCACCAGGGAATCTGTTCTAGAAGGAATCAGTTACAGAGTCTAATCAGATTTCACAGGCAGATAGATGTACCAGAGAAAAGATGCTCAGAAGACTTGAGATGCCATAATGAAATCATAAACTAATCTGCTTTTAAAGCCCCCTATTGATTTTAACCCTGTAACAGACTTAGTTTTTATGACCATATATTACTATGTATTGTGTATATACTGTTTTTATAATGTGTATACTATATTATATACTTTTATAACTGATATCTGTTAAATGCCGATATTTTTGAAAGCTACATTTAACATGTGCATAGGATGTGTCTGTCCAAATAAACATTTTATTGCTGTATATTAATATGTATTGTCTGCAGCTATTTGCAATTGCACAACGTTTATAATCTTGGCCTTATCTTTTCTTCCCCCCAGTAAACCTTATGAATCATATTCGGCAGGTTTTCAAAGTACCTTTTTGAAAGGACTTCAGAAGCTATTGGCTGTACATGATCCCAAAAGAACACAGTTCTGACAAAGTGAGCTTTGTCTCATTAAAGCTTACCCTGGAAAAAAAAAAGATCTCTAAGGTGATTGTGAACTCAGATTTGTTCTGCTGCTACAGACTAACACAGCTGCCCACCTAAAACTAAAAGAACAGAGTTATGAAATGACTCACATTAATTTTTAGGAGAAAACAACTCAAAGTAATAAAGCCTATGATCAAAATTTTTCTTTATCCATAAAAGCAATTTAATATCAAATTATTATTTTTATTATTATTGCGTATCTGGCTTGATGTAATAAAGTAATGGGTTTGCCCAATTTGATACCTTTTCCTGATTCTTCAAGATGCCATTTAGGTATATCTATGTGCTCATGTACTTTTACTCTGTTTGCTTAGTGCATGGTCTGTGTTCCCTTTGTAGGTCGTCTCTACTCTTGGCATCTATAAATAAATGAGAATGCACATTTGTGTTTTTGCGAGTGAAAATAATTGATTTGCCACCCTGCCCAAAAGGTATGAATCAAACCCAGTTCTCCAGATTGGAGTCCACACTCTAACCACTACACAAAACTAACTCTCAAGTATACCTTACATACACTTTTTAAAAAGATGCTAATTATTGGAAGTGGAAGAGAAAAGAGATTCCCTTCTGGTGTGAATTAGGCCACAGACACCGAAATGCCCTTCTGCCCTAATACACATGGGGTAGTCACAGTACACAGGTGTCCACCCTGTTCCTTCTTTTCCATTTTTTCACTGTTGATAAAATGTTATGTGCCCACATGCTTCTTTCATGGTTGCCCCTTAGAAGAAGAACAGATTTTTGTACCCTGTTGTTTACTACCCAAAGGAGTCTCAAAGCGGTTTACAAACACCTTTTCCATTCGTCTCTCCACAACAGTCAACCTGTGAGGTATGTGGGGCTGTGAGAGGTCTGAGAGAACTGGGAATGGACCGCAGTGACCCAGCAGGCCTCAGGTGTCTCAAAGCATTTTCAAATCATCTTCCCTTTTTCTCCCCATGAGGGAGGTGGGGTAGAGAGCCTCATATGGAAGCTGGCAACCCTAAGAGGAAGACTCTCTGTGCACAGCAGTATTGACCTTAGAAGGGTTTTTTATACTTTTTAAAAACATTTTCCAGGCCAAGGTTAAAAAAGTCGTCAGTTCCCACGTGTCTCCAGACATTTACTTATTCACTATTTACAGTTTCAGGCTGTAAATATTTATTTAGATCTTCCTGCACTTTCCAGACTCACAGGACTGATGCTGGTCTGCCTGTCTGTGCCCCAGAATACAAACAGTTGCTGATAAGGGCTGGCCATAACCCATAGGCCAGAAGGGACACTCCTGCACCACTCCCTACCAACTGCAGGCAAAAATGGCTCCTTTGAAGGCTGGACTCTGAGGCATTGTACGATTTTGAAGTCCCACCACACCTCCAGGAATATTTCCAACTTCCAGGTGGGGCCTGGAGAGCTCCTGGAATTACAGCTCACCTGCAGAGTATAAAGATCAGCTCCCCAGGCAGAAAGGGCTACTTTGGACAGGGTAGTGGTAGAGAAGAAACATGTAAGTCCTCCCACACAGGTTGTTGTTGAATTGAAAGACTTGTGACCTACTGCACAAGGTTGTTGTGCAGATGAAACCGGAGACAAAAGAACCAGTTTCGTCTGCAGAATTCCGGAATGAGCCCACCCCAATACCCCTTACTGTTTTATTAAGAGGGACAGATATTAATTAAGTGCATTTGGATCAGTAATGTTCTGTAAAGTGCATCTGGATCAGTGAAGTTCCGTATAGATTCAGGAAAGCTTTAAAAGAAGAGCAGATGCCCTAAGATAAGCTAGCTAAAAAGAACACCAACCTATGTCAGACTAGAAATTTGTTCCCAAACCAGCAAAACCTTTATTACATATTTATCAGCTTTACTACATATACAGTATTTTTGATGAAATATATAATATTTCAAACAAAACTATCAGTCTTACCTCCTACATGCAAATTCACTTTCTCATCCTTCAGTTAAAACACAACCCTCCCTCTATCCCTGCATTGTTAGTACTCAGGCCTCTCCTCTTACAGTGAGGCAGTTTATAGCTTATACTAGTCAGAAACACTTCTTCATATTATCACCCCAATATCTTAGGGCAGGGTCCTGTTTGGGCCAAAATGAACCCCAAATGGATGCCCACCAGGCATCAGCTTGGGAAGATAGTTTCAAAATGCATGTCAAAGAGGGAAGCTCACTAGATACATGACTTTTGAACAATGGGTTGCCCAGAACTGGCTAGCTCTCATGTCCTTCGAATAATTTCATCATTACCACAGTCTCACTTTCCCTCACCTATTACACCTTGATTAAGTGACCAACAATTAATGCTTAAATCTTTTCACCTCCTTAATTCCTCTTCCTATCTGTTACTTGCAAAGCCATTGTTTTTTCATACCTTTTTGTCATACCTCTGGTTAAGCCTTTTTAATATTTATTTATTTAGATTTCTATACCGCCCATTTCTTTGCAGCTCTTGGCAGTTTACATTGAACATTATATAACTTACATGGAATGATATAAAAACTGTAACATCAACAACTTTCAAATAAGGCATCAAAAGATTACAAAACCAAATTTATAATATATAAATAACAATTAACAGTAACATTAGGAAGTTAATTCTTTCAGTCATGGAGGGGGCATCTGGGGGCCCAGCAGGTGTTCTAAGTCGGTTGGCCTCAAGCGAGTGCCTGGTGGAAGAGTTTCCTCTTGCAGGCCCTGCAAAACTGTGGAAGTTCAGGCAGGGCTCTGATCTCCTCAGGGAGCTGTTTTGTTACTGTTTTCTGGCAAATGTATCATCCCCACCTGAGGGTACGTTTTGCCCTTTTACTGGACCATCCCGCTGCCCCAGCAATGTGTGTTCCTGGTACCAACTGTATACGCTCCCACTTTGGGGGATTCTTTTTCTTTCTTTGCAGAACAAAATGCTGGCTGTTTTGCTCTTCAACTTACAGCTCGTATTGACCTCTTCAAGATTGGTAATTATCACCCTTTAAAGGGAACTATCTCCCTTTCTTCCCTCTTTTTCTTGGTACTTCTGTGTGTTTCTTGTGCATGTATGCTTTTGTTTATTTTTTTTCCCCCTAATAAACCCCTTTCTGGTTGAACAACTTGTTTATTTGAGAGTTATTTTAAGGAGAAACATATACATACATAGGTATACATAGGCAGAGAATCCCAGTTACCAGCCTTTTGCTTTGTCTCCTTTGCTAATTCCTCCAGCTAAGTAAGGGACTGTTTATTTGGGTAAAAGCATTTCCAGCGCAATGTATAGTAAGCAACTGCCATTTAAACGTCTCTTTACAACCACATCCATGTTTCAAGTTTCCTTCATAGTGTCCAGTCATAGCACACAAGCAGTGATATGTGAACATTAACTGTTCTGTACCAGAATCTAATCTAAAACAGCACCAGTCTGGACTCTTATTTGGTATGCCAAATGTGTTTTCACTTTTCTCTTTGTTCCTTTTCTATTATTGGAAGAGAAGAGCTGTTTCTCCTCTCTGCTTTGAAGCCCTGCTCTCTGTTCTAGCTCTCATGCCTTCCAGATCTGTTACACATGACACCTAGTATCTCTAATACTATTTGGAAGATTAATTTGATGGAAAGGCTTTGCTTACTTGTGGTGGCATCACAGACAAGAATAAACTTGCTATCAACAGGACTGTGATATATCAGAAAGGCTGGTCATTATTTTCACTGCTATAAACAACACTTAGCTGAGAAAAATCTGTGAGACTGGCTAGCTCTTAAATGTAAGGTGATAATTGATAGTGGGAGGAGCATTGTCAAAATTTGGATGCCCATTGTTCATGTTGGCTCTCCCACTCCTTCTCCCACTGTTCACAAAGGGATTAAAAAGAACAAAACAGCATCACTGCTTTCTCGTCTCTCTCAAGAATAATTAATGTGACCCCAACAGCTTTGACCACATGATGAATGGCTGTGTGTTATGATTGGGAGAAAAGTAAAAAGGAACAGAAAGAAACAGGGAAACAAAAGTGAGTTTTGAACTCAACATCTGAAACAAGTATCTTACAATCCCAAAATATGAATCATCGTTAAATGTTTTAGTAGATCCATCTAACTAAAATATAAGTTTTCATTTACTTTTCTAGGAAGAGTCAAGAAGTCATGAACAAATGGAGAGGCTTTATACCAAGTTAGGCAGGGACCCATCTAGCATAGTGTTGCTAATTTTCTCTGGATCCCTAGAGTTTGAGGAAGAGTATCTTTCACTACCTCCTGCCTAAGATCATTTAACTAGAGATGGTAGGACTTCAGTCTGGCCCCTTCTTCAGGCAAAGCATTTACTGTGAAATTGACACATATCCTCCCATATGACAAGATAACTATTTTCACTTGATCTGGTTTCATAATGGAGCAATCATAAGACTGCTTTGCTTAATGTTACACTTGCATATCACCATTCAACTTCTGTTCCTGTGAAGAGATCATCATATTCAGTGGTAGATGTGACTACATGCTACTAGTAATGTTCTCTCACAGATCACCCACAACAATTAAATGGATATCATTGGGTAAACTGAATCTAAAACATTAGTCAATAGCAACAACAATAAAACAGCATTTAATATTTCCTATTGTAAAAGTACAAAATAAATCAAGGTGGAAATGCCAAATCATAAATTCTGTTAAATTCTTAACTATACAAGTTAAAATAAGTGTTATACTCCTTACTCCTACAATGTCCAGGTTTAAATCTGTGTAACAGAACTTCAGCTCTAATCTTTCAGCAGGCAAAAAAGATTTTATCAACCTTCATCCCTTGCTGTACCTTCTATCAGCTTCATCAGAACAATTGCAAAATACTTCTTTCCAGTTTGTCCAAGATATTGCACAGCTGGATTCATTGACAATAGAAATTAAGAATGATCTAAATCACTTGCTGCCCTGTGTCTTCCTGAAGTATCTGGCAAACTATGACCTGTATGTCATAGAATGCAGTTCACCTTGTAATAGACTGATCTTGGCAGTTTTCTCTAGTCCATGCTTCTCCAGCCAAAGAACGTTAATCAGTCTATCAAGGATATTTGAGCCTCAGGTCAAGAAGATAAAGTTGTAGAATTGGCTAGGCCACTGAATTAATTGTCTTACATTCTCTTTGAAAGAACACTGTTTTTTCCCCTGCACAAACAGTTTTAGCCACTTTATGCCTATTGACATCTATAAAGTAATCCATTTTATGCAATAAAAATATTGATATGATTTAGCAACTGGATTCTATGTGTATCATTTTTAATCTCAGTTCCTTTTCTTGTTTAAAGTATAATTAGAAAGAACATAGAAGCATGCCAAGGTGAAGCTAAACTTTAGATCAGGGTAAGCAAGCAAAAATACTTGCCTTGGAAAACAAATATTGAAACCAATGGCACCTTTAAGATCAGCAAAGATTTATTCAAGGCATGAGCTTTCGTATGCATACACGTTTCCTCAGACAAAATGGAACAAGGATCATGGGGGTACAGCTATATAGAAAAGGTAAATTAGTGGCAAATTAGTAAACTGTGTCACAGTATCCAAATTTTGCCAGATGATAATTCTTTGCTAAAACAGCTAATCAGTTCTTTTGAGTTCAGTTGTAGTTCACAAAAACATTGGAGAAATAAAACTATCCATGTTAGTAATTAATATTAGACACTTTTCCAGTTGTGAAAAGAAATAATTAAAAGAGACTAGCTGCTTAATTATGAGCCTCTTGTGGCGCAGAGTGGTAAGGCAGCTGTCTGAAAGCTTTGCCCATGAGGCTGGGAGTTCAATCCCAGCAGCCGGCTCAAGGTTGACTCAGCCTTCCATCCTTCCGAGGTCGGTAAAATGAGTACCCAGCTTGCTGGGGGGTAAACTGTCATGACTGGGGAAGGCACTGGCAAACCACCCCGTATTGAGTCTGCCAAGAAAACGCTGGAGGGCGTCACCCCAAGGGTCAGACATGACTCGGTGCTTGCACAGGGGATACCTTTACCTTTACCTTAGCTGCTTAATTGACTTAATTTTTGTTGTGCTACCTCAGACCAACATGGCTATCTACTTGTATTTCCCTTGGAAAAGGACTTGCTAGTTAGTTGGTGACATTTGTCAGAGCAATTCCCAATTGGGTGAGGCAAGACTGTATTTCACAATTTGGAACCTACATCTTCTGAGAATGTTTCACAAGTCAAATGCAAACAGACCTGGGAAAGAATCCGGTTTCAGTGAGTGGAAATTTCTCATGAAGGGCTCAAAAAAACTTGAATCAAGAGGTACATATTGTGCCGCCAGAGCCTCCCGCAATGCTGCTGTGAGAAACAGTGATCCCTCTCCTCTCCTCTCAACAGGCAAAGAGGAAGTTAATTCCATGTCAAAAGAATCTGTAGTTTACAGAAAACAAAGCTTAGCCAAGCAACAAATGTTCAGTGCAATCCTAAGCAGGGTGTAACTCCTCTTAAGATTGCACTGATACAGTTTAAGGAGGAAATAAATAAGTTCTTTGCACCTTCCTTAGAAGATTAAACAGGTAAAAAGAAAGGAAAAATCACATAAATCTCATAGTTTTCTGTAAAAGCATCTGTCTTCTACAGCTAATCAATGAAAAGAGCAGTCTGAGAAGTTAAATTTCAGTCTGCTGCTTGAATGTCTTTAAATGATGTGCATATATTGTTAGGAAGTACTTTCATTTTAATAGACCATTTGGCAGCTAAATATAAGAGATGGAGACTCTTAAACTGCAAAGGGAAAAAAGTACAGTGCATGTAGCAGAGAAGCTAGTATAAATCAAACTATATTCTTTTCAAACAGGGCTAGGAGTTGTGAGATAACCTTGTGTTTTCAGATGTATGGCCTTTGTCTCGTTAGGTGTACCTTTAACTGTGATAAACATCCACTTAAATGAATATCATTTCCTTACAATTATGGCAGGATCATACATAATATACTAAGTTCCCCTGGCAGCATATGTGTTAGTCATGCATATTTCATGAGCCATTTTATTCCCAGAGTCAGCTTTAAACAGTGCTCAATCCAATGGCTTTGCTGTGCAGGAAATAAAGGTCTTGTCTATAAAAAGATCCCACGACAATTATAGTAGCTCTGCACTTTATCAAGGAGTTTAACACAATGACCTGCTTGCAGTATTAGCCCAGCACCAGTATTAATTTTCCTCTTAATATATATGTAATAGCTCCTGGTTTTTATCAGAGGGCTCAGGGAAAGGAAAAAAATGTTCTCAGACTGTATTTGCTTGAATGTAAACACCCTGATTGATACTGTGCAATGTGAGGCAGTCATCCCTAAGGAAAACACTTGCAGTTATATAATAGGAGGGTACAAATGTGTACATGACTCCATACCAGACAATGGATGGGCAACTTTCAAAAATATAGACTATAGACAGTGGAGCACAATTTAAGCAAAGAATAATTTTTAAAAAATCTGTTATTGCAATCTGATGACTCTTCCTGCTGAGTGCAACTGAAGGAAATAAAATGATGCAGTAGTATTAAACATCAGACACAGTTACAACAGCAAAGAAATTCTGCAAAGTTCAGTAGTCTCACCAATAGGTACTGAGACCATATAGGAATGTAGTAATAATATTCCTCTCAACAATTACGATGCTGGTGGTCCTAGGAGGTTTTGTTTTGTTTTGTTTTACATGAAAAGCACTTTTCTTTTGTTAGCTATACACATCATGGATGCTCTGGGAGTCATGGTCAATACCCATTTCCCACTATGAGTGTATGGAGTAAAACAGAGATGTGTGCCAACAACACACATTCAATGACTTCTTTTTTTGGAAATGCATAAAGCACCCTGAATGCCAGTGAATCAGCAGCAGAAATACCACATTTGGCAGCCAGGAAACAAAGCTTTAAAAATGCATTCCTAATCGCGCAGACATATGAAATCAATAAAGTTTGGGTCTTTAAAAATGTCTTAAGGAATATTGTGATCTTCAAATTATTTCCGCTTGTTCAATTTGGTATGTGATTTGGAGATAATAAGCTATCCTAAAGACATTCACTTGGAAATAAATTCAACTTGTTCCAGTGGAATCCCCCCCCCCAATTAATTCAAATGGGTAGCCATCTTGGTCTCAAGTGGGTAGCCAAGCAATTCAGTCTCAAGTGAATACGAACAAATCCAAAGTACTTGTTTTTTTGGTATTTATCTCTGGAACCTGTTAACCATTTTCATTATGCTGTGTGATAATTTACCCTCACCCTTCATCTATAAGTATGAACTGATTGCTTCCATTTCATGACACTGTATCTAAGGAAGTGTGCATGTGTAACAGCGCATACCTTCAATAAAATATTATTGGTCTTAAAGGTGCCAATGGACCTTTGTTCATTTGTTCATAGTTAGGTGAAACTTTCCTTGCCATAATAAAGCAATAGACAGAACCAATTATCTGGTCTATATCTTCATATAGGATGCTTTAGGATGCTTAGGGCTGAACCTGCATTGAGCAGGGAATTGGACTGGATGGCCTGTGTGGCCCCTTCCAACTCTATGTTTCATCCATTTTACTTGTTTATTTCACAGAGACCAATTATGCATGGGGAAGAAGTTCTGCCTTACTGACTGGCCAGTGGTGGGGTAGAATCCTGATTGTGCATGATGTCAACACCGTCCCAGTGGTGGTTAAGTGCAAGCATGATCCAGGCCTCTGTGTATACCATGGTAACGAAACATGAATGGTAGTGAAGGCTGCTCAGTGACCTGGGCACAAATGTACACCATGTCGGGATGGGACCATGTGTATGCAGAAAAGCTGAGGGGCTGGCAGTTGAGTTTGTTCACCATCTCTCCCCTTGGAGCATCACTTCCGGCCCCTATTGTAGTCACCGTTCTGTGCAGCCATTGCCATCCTTAGGAATGGTGGGATGAGCATTATGATAATAGGGCAAGAGGTCAGAACATTGAAGTGCCAGTTCCTGGCCAGGGGTCCTACCCCTCAGCTTGTGGTCACATCACAAGAACGGCTGGCAGAGGTGAATGGGGACATGCATGGATAGCCAACAGTGACGTCTGAAATACATGTGTATGTCGGAAACCAGCATTGAATAGGAGCGGTCTAGAGAAGGGCCCTAGCAGAAGAGACAGGGAAGGAGGGCAAGGCAGGGGCCCTGGCTGGTTGCCAGATGTTACCCTGACCTCTTCCTCTACAGCCAGAACATAGCCTCTACCTGCAGGTATGTGGCAGAGGATGGACCTGCAGGTACACTTTTGACTCCTGGTCATCACTTGGGGCTTTCCTTCTCCTGGCAACCAGTGGGAATGAGCTGGCTGGAGGGGGAATTGGAACCCCTATGCTACATGATTTACTGCTGGGTTCACTCTGTTATTGGGGTTTGGAATTTCCTCGGCTCATCCATATGGCCTATAACATGAGCAAATGCCATTTTTGTGCTATTCTGTCTTATGCTTACATGGCAATGGAATGTTTCCAGACACGGAACGGCACCATCACGCATGCACAAGGCTGCCAGGGACATCTGCTTGGTCGTTTCCAGCACTGCATGGTGATTGATAGGCCTTGGCTGGGAAAGTCCGCACCACGAACCCTCAGCTTTTGCTCCGCCAGTCACCTCTGCTGCTGGTGCAAATCTGGCCCACACTGTATACTGTGGCCTATGCACTGTGCCATGAGCACACAGGATGTCACACTGTGTGCATACCATCCATGCATAAATGGTCAAAGAGTAGTAATCCCCTCCCCGCCCAAAGTGTTATAATAGCAGTACAGTCCTTTTCAGAGTTACTCCAATATAAACTCACTTGAAATCATTGGGCTTAAGCAAAAGTATCTTGGAACAGAACTTCACTGTTAGACTGGAAGAAAAATCCTTTTTTGTAAGGATATTATTCTGACATTCTGATAACATGTTTGATGGCATCTGGGGTTTTTAAAAAACAGATTTTTATTCAAGCCATTTCCTTGAAGAAAGCGTGTGTTCTTCTTGAAGTGCTAAATTAATATTTATGTTGCTAAAATATCAGAGAAGCCACAGAAAAAAATATTAATATAAAAAGGTTATAATTATCTTTAAAAATGTGGCAGCAATTGAAATGTAAATCTGAGAGCACTGGGAGAAATACTTGTTTGCATTGTGCCTGGGGCACCCTGCCTCACTGCTACAGCTGCAATTGATCATTTCAAATCAAAGGAAGCTGGAGATGTCTCTGGTGGCTCAACCGGGAGGGGGAAAGAGCAGAGAAAGATACTCTGTTTGGCATGGCTGTTATCAAAAAAATGAGCTGGAATGTGCTTCGAATATTTTCTCTGTTGAATTTGCAACCCTTCAAAGCATCGCCATAATAAATAAAGTTTTCAAAACACACAAGATTCCAAAAGGCACATTTAAAATTCCTGAAGCATTTTCGTCTTTCTTGTCATGACTAGACAACAGCAATGTGAGACAAATGTGAACAAAGAGATTTCAGTATAAGGGACATTCCTGATACTCTTAGACCTATGTTTTCACAGAGTCCTTTTTAAATGCTGGAAAACATGTGTGTCAATTATTTTGAGAGGAAACAGGGGACTCAAGAACAATAATGGTAAAAGCCAGAAAATCTGAGTATTAAGACTATTTCTGAATTGTATGGTCTAGATCTAGCCTTGCGCAGATGAGATAAACAGTGATTTTGAATTTGGCACGCCTACATTTGAACTGACAGTAAAAAAAAAAAAGATACAAAACCCTGGCACTGCAGTCAGTGCCTGAGTTCCATTAAATTCTGTTTGGCATACATGAAAAAGATTTAATCACAGATGCCAGTCAGAAAACTAATCCATTAATCTAGCTGTTTCTCCTATAAACACTGTATTTTTTAAAGCCTTCCCCCTTTCTCAATTAATGTAGTCATCCATTTAGATTTCATGTATTTATCATGTAAATGTGCCTTATTTGCAAAAGAAAAGCTGAGGACTCAGCGAAATAAATAGTTATTTCATTAAAATGGATACAAAAAACCCATGATTAGGGTAATTAATTTGCACACTAAAAGCAATCTTCCTAGTTTAGATCATTAATATTGATGGTGTTCGATTTTTGTTCTCTGTAATGTTCCTTGAAATACACTCTGAACCGGCAGGCAGGAATGAAGAAACTGGAACAGAAGCTTCAATAAGCACTTGGCACTTTCCCCTCTGCGACCCAGCAAAATTCATAATAGAAGACTTGGATACCGATATCCTGATGTGAACTGGCTTACTTGAATCATGCTGGATTATGTGGTTTGTCACAAGGGTGACTGATTTATGTATGCTGCTCTTGCTTCCTTTGATTGTATTTCATTTTGTTATTTTTTATTTAAATGGGAAGATAACATTACAGGAGATTATGCTGCAGCACCTCATGCTGGCATACACATCAGTGCCAGATAACGAGGCAGCGCCTGCCAATATACCTATTCATATTAGGTTTTCATCTGCATAATATGCAAATAGCACCGTATACTTCCCCAGATGCCTTTCTAGCACAACTTTTATTCAAGACATGTAATTTGTTCCCTCTCTGTAGAACAGATGTATTCCACCAAAGACCTTGCAGGAAAGGTGTCAACTCACCCCAGCCCACTATCAGTTTATGACTGTTGGCGACCTGCCAAGGGAAATAAAACTCCTGGAATAATTTCTGATGGCATCTGCAGAGCACATATAGAAGCACTCTTGCTGCTGGGAAAAACAAGTCCATATTGTTCTGCAATACTGAATAGTCATCCAGCTAAATCCTTCCAAGCTTCATCCCCTCACTTAAACAAATGCATTCTAGATCACTTTGGATGGCATTCAGTGGAACCCTCGTGCAAATGGAGGAAATTTCCACTTAACCAAGAGATTTCTGCTGTTTGTTTCTCCATCTGCAGGCTCCACCTTATAGCCCATCTTATTCAAGAACAGCTAAGGATGTCATGGGGAGGCTGTAATACGAAGGTTCAAGTGTCACAGGCATGAATTTTGACCAGATAGTGGTTCATAAGAATCAAAAATTACACCAAGGGGTTCAGCCAAATATACTGCCAAATTGCAAGTATGTTTATTTGGAAATTATTCCAAACTTTAAATTTGAATTTAGATTTTTAAAAAGCATTATTTTCACTAAATTCTGTAGCTCTCTACTAAGACTTCTAATCTATTAGATTGACTTTAACATGGAAGCAAAAAAAAAACTAGCCAAAAATTACTCAAGAAAGGATCAAGTAGTTCCTTCTCAGTTCTGATCCATTCATAGTAACTAGGTTGGAACGCCTAATCCCTTCTACCCCAACTCAGTCTCTCCAGTGTTAGAGAGTAGAGAAAATCCAGCAGCTGAGCAAACATTTGGCATACAGAGTCAGTGGAGGAACACTGGCAAACCAACTCTGCTTCTCAGTTGCCTTGAAAGCCCCTTGCTGGAGTCAACTGAGTCTTGAAGGAACAATGGAGTGACCCCATACAAGGAAAAGGCACAGGTGAAAAATGTTAAACTCCCTTCTACAAGGACCATATTCAAGGCACTGTTGTGATGCTAAATATTAATGTTTTAGTGTTGTTGTTAGTTGCAAAGTCATGTCTGACCCATCTCAACCCCATGGACAATGATCCTCCAGGCCTTCCTGTCCTCTACCATTCCCTGGAGTCCATTGAAGCTCACATGTTTTAGTGTATGAGATCTTAATCCAGGATTTCTGTGTCATGTTGAGATTGATCCTCAATAGTAGAAGAAGAAGAGTTGGTTCTTATATGCCGCTTTTCCCTACTCAAAGGAGGGTCAAAGCGGCTTACAGTTGCCTTCCCATTCATCTCCCCACAACAGACACCCTGTGGGGTGGGTGAGGCTGAGAGAGCGCTGATATCACTGCTTGGTCAGAACAGTTTTATCAGTGCCGTGGCGAGCCCAAGGTTACCCCGCTGGCTGCATGTAGGGGAGCGCAGTATCGAACCTGGCATGCCAGATTAGAAGTCTGCACTCCTAACCACTACACCAAACTGGCTCTCTGTATTGACAGAGTTTAAATATGCAAGAGGGTCAAGCACTAGGCTGCTTTAAAGAATAAAATAGTTTCACTGAGAAGAGAAACAAACTTTGTTAGTAAGACACAGAAAGTCCTAACGATTTAACTGACTAACATTCTGGAGGGAAACCTGCAGGAAGTGTACTCAAAGGATCAGGAAGTCTTCAACTAAGCCAATCAGGAAAAAAATATTTGGCAATATCAGGAAGTTCTTAATCTGAATAAGCTAACTAGATATCTGATGCTCCTGTAAAATATTATTCTTATGCTGTTAAATTATTCACACAGATCTTGCATACAACAAATTGTACAATTATAAATGCAATCTAGTTTGTATGAAGTGATCTGAAGAGTAAATGAACTAAAACACAACATCCAGAATGCAAGTACTCCAAGAGGAGAAAAGAATTATGATAAGGTCCTCTCCCAAGAAACAGTGATCTAGACAAAATGTAAGTAAAGTAAATAAGTTTATTGTTGCAGCTTTATGTCATAACAAGCATAACAACCCAAAGTAAAACAATTAAAACAAGTATAGTAACAGACAATAATAAAAATAAATTCAGACTAAAAATATTAAAGCTTAATATAAAAGAAGTTTTTTTTAAGATCAAAAAATAGCATACAGTTGTATAGCAACTGTAGCATACTGTATGTATGCTGCAGCATACTGTATAGCAACTGTAGCATACAGACAAAATGTATGCAGGAGGAGCCCTGTTTTTTATTTTCAAGAAAGAATAACCAAGCATTTCTAAATTCTAAACCATAAGTTCAGTTTTAAAGGCTATGCAGTCATTTCAGTAGGAGGGAAGGCAGCATGGATTAGCCCAATCTCATCAGATCTTGGAGGTTAAGCAGGGTTGATTCTTGGAAGGGGATCTTCCAAGGAAGACTCTGCAGAGGAAGGCAATTTCCACCCATCTATGCCACTCCCTTGCCTTGAAAGACCATTGCTGGGATTGCCATAAATCAACTGCAACTTGTCAGCACTATACACACATACACATTTCAAACCATGTGCATATGTTCTACATATGTACCCAGAATTTCTAAGGAGATGTATAAACTGATGAAATTATTTACCCACAGGATTAAAATAGCGGGTCATAGATGGTATGAAACATTCCAGTGCTTTCTATGTCTGCTGGCATTTATGTCTAAGCTGCATTTCCATTACTTGCAAGTTTGCAATGGCATGTAGGTCAAGTATTAACATTAATCTCCTTTTCTCTTTCTTTAGGCCAGCTCTGAGGCCATAAATAACAGATGTCATTGAGGAGCTGACACCATATCTTTGAGAGTATCAGCAGAATCCTGAGAAAGTGCCTGGGTGGAATTAGGGGCTGCGTGAGGAAGAAAAGACTGAAGATTAATCCCAAAGAGAGCAGACATGATGCTGGTTGATAGCTCTCTGGACCTGTAGAAAGTAGGATTGCATGTTCTTGGTAAGATTCCATTCTCAGTCAAAAAGCAGGTTTATCGTAAAAGGATGCTCTTAGACCCATCTTTACCTGTTTATGAGAATGGTAGCTAGGCACATCTGATAAACTGCCTGTGACATTTCAGTGACAAGGATATAGCCAGGATTATTCATAGCCTGGAAACTTAGCTTTATCACTATATTGCAAAGCAGTCTGTGCATAATTTTCTTTAGGATAGTTCAGAAAACTTATCTACTGCAGAATTCTGAAAGCTGTTGAGATACTGTAAAGCAATGGAATTTTTTTTTTTTAGGAGGGGAGGGATACATGGAGAATAATCTGTTCTTATATGAGGTATGTGTTTCTTGGGTGCTTAATAGTTTTCATTTCCAATTACTAGTGCCCAATACCACTCCTACATTCTCAACAATCTTAGTCCAGGATAGTTTAAGGTAAGAATCTCCCACCCTTTTGAGCCTGTGGGCATCTTTGAAATTCTGACACAGTGTGGTGGGCATAGCCACAACATGACTGCTGCAGAAGGCAGGAATCAGCCACAAAGATTTTTGTGCTGTGGTGACAGCTGTTGCCAAAACAATGCTTTAAAAAAACTGCATAACCAATCAACTTGCCAATGGCCAATCAGAAGCACTGCTGGTCAAAAGCCCCATTTGGACCGACCCACCCAGGGAAATTGTTGGTAGACACCAAGGTGCCATGGGCTTATGAGAGACCCTGGTTTAATGTGTGCCTGTATAGCAAAATAATTAGTAATTTTTGTCTAAATACCTTTGTAGCCCTGTAGGGCGAAAGCAATTTGAAATAGTGATTTGCAGTGAGAAAATGACAGCTAGGCAGACTGATATGTGTCTCATTTCTTCACCAGTTTTTCATTCCAAATGACCTCTTCCCAAACCACTTTTCAATTTTAAAAGTGGCATAAAACAATTTAGGTACAATCCAGAGAAACATGTTCATCCTATTGTACTGAAATATTTAGAACAGATCTAAAGAATTCTCTTCCATGAAATGGCAGCCATTTAGTTTTAAGATTTATAGGTTCCTTTTTCAACCAAAAAGTATCCACGGCTGTACCTTGGCTGGGACCTTTGATCTACCTTTGCTATAGAGCAAGAGGAACAGAAGATTTACAGCAATTGCCATGCACAGATTTTATTTCTTCTAACAACACATTACTTAGTCATTTACTTTTAAATATACAAGAAAACAATTCAGCTTTAACTAATAGAGGCTTAGCAAACATATCTTTTTCAACTACATAGTTTGCCATAGCAAAGTAATTGACTTTCCTTGACTATATTTACAGTGGCACTGCTTAGAAGGATAATACTACAAAGAAAGAAAACACTACATAGGCAATGGTCTCCCAAAGGGATTCTTACATTCAAATCCAGAAATTCTCAAAAGTGATGTAATTTTCTAGTGAAAATTATTTGTGTATACATTTTAAGGGACACGTTTTGCAGATGTGAGTATTATTCTTGTTGTTTTTCTACTGCTCCCACATTTCTCTCTGCACTACATTCTACAAGTCCTTAATGGGAATTAATGCAGAATGTTTCTAAAATCAATTCTGGAATTGCATCATTTAGAGTTTGCTGTGACAGTTCTTGTTCATTCAATTCTTTCCCTCCTTCACTCGACATTACCAAGAGACACATGGCCATAGTAAAATATACACAAAGCACAATTGCTCAATTGTACTCATGTAGTTCTATGCATTTGTAATATAGCACACAAAAAGAATGCTGTACAAACAAATCAAGATTGCCATTTGTTGGCTTTTTATTCATACAAATAAGTATCACTAAGCAACAGAAGAGTGGGAATTAACATGTGATTCAGCTCCACTTCAGAAAGTTCAAAACATTTGGAACTTCAAATTTTGGAGAGAAATTAGGATATAAAGAAGTTTGACTGCCTATGGCAGAATTTCTAGAGCTGAGGAAACAATGATGTAAAGGCTGTACAATTTGTTATCACTCCCTAAAGGACACTTTGCACCAGAATTTTCCCATAAATAGAACATGTGTTCCAGGTAACAGTACATCTGTCATTTTACAACATAAAACTATAAAAACTGAATAAAACTAAATAAATTAATTTAATTGTGTGTCTTTTATTCAGAACATATGCTCTATTGGTATCCACTAGAATAATCAGGAGTAGAATAGAAAACATGATGTCATTATGAACTCACTTCCTACTTCACTACCTGTATCTGAGCCTTGGATGTAGAAACATTACCAGCTGCAATTAAACGCATATTTTGGAAAAGATGCTCACTTTATGAAAAACAGTAAAAATGTTTTCTTTTTCATTGCTAACAAGATCAATTAAAGCTGCCAAGATGCCACTAACTCAATAAACCAGAAAACAAGAAAAATATTCAAGAATGGAAAAAATATTTTGTACATGAGAAACTACTTTAATATATTTCACATATGCTGTTCTTTAAGAAACATTTTAAAGCTTTTAACATCTTGTGGGCAAACATAAAGAACCAAAGTTAAAAAAAATCAGTCTACTGATAGAAGGGGGAAAAAAAGTATTTTTCTGATTTAGATCTCAGAGAGGTATTCTAGTTTCTTCAGGTTCTAAATACCAATGTGGCATTCATTCCCCCACCCCAGAATTTCAAAAAATATTCAGGTTGAGGAATTATTGAGAATGAGCAGAGAAGCCCGCTGCAGGGAACAATGCAGCAGGTGCTAGCAGTAATGGTTGTTTGGGGGTGGGGGGTGGGGGAGGCAGCAGGCAGGTAGAGCAGGCTTCATCCTAGGTTTGTCTGGTGGTGTTGGGGAAGGTAGCAGGGCAGTCATGGGGCTGTGAGGGGTGGATCCATGTCTCATGGGAGAACAGGAAGGCGGCATACCTTGTGGTCTAGCATTTGTGCAGCAGGGTGGCTTGGAAGGGTGGTGCATAGTGCGGATTGGCGGTGGTGATCTCTGAATTTGTATGGGGGTGAGCAACAGGCCCGCCATTTCTGAAGGGGCATTGGATGGTAAGCTCAGGTGCAGGGTTGGAGGTGTGGCCACCTGTGGCCCCTCCTGTCCTCTGGTGGCGCTGGCTGAGGGGAGCAGCAGGGCAGCGGACAAATATCATCCTCAGCAGCCAGGGTCATCTGCAGGTTGGCTGTCAGCCAGGCGAGCGGGTGGCCGGGGGGGCGGTGATAGCTTTAGGGGCTGAACCAATCAAGGTGTGGCCACACCCTGATTCTGCCAGAATTGAGTCTGGACAGTTTTCGTGGGGCTCGCTCCACCCACAAGCCCGTTTCAGAAATATATAAGGGAACCATGGCAAGCACCATGGATAAGGATATTTTCAGGCTGGAAAAACTATTTTTTAAAAAGCAAATGATACTGAAACTGCAGAGTTAGTGCTGCCTGTCCACCTAGCCCAAGTTTTAAGTGAATTCAACCAATTTTATGAGCCCCCAAACAGATGCCCCCATCCATCCTCTTATTTCCAGGAGGGGGGGGTTAGGAAGCCATGCTTTCTCCAAGGCAAAGAACAGCCAAACGGACACACAAAAGCAATCAACCAGTGGCCAAAAGGCACCCAATGTAAACAGAAATGACAACATTGGTCCTATAGACCAACATGGCAAGTGCAATGCATCCAGTGCCAAACCAGGGAACATAAACCAAGCCAACTGAAGCAGAGGAAGGAATATTATTTCCAGCCTAACAGAACCAACATCCAGCCACAGAATCCAAACAGAACTCCAGACCAACATGACAGGCCAAGCCCAACTGAACCAATATCAAATGGGAGAATCCCAACACAACTAACATGTGATCCAACTGGCCTGTGAGATCTCCCTTCCCTTCCCTCCAGTTATCTAGAAACATGCAAAAACAACAACACATTGATTCATAGAATCATAGAATTGGAAGGGACCTACAGGGTCATCTAGTACAGCCCCCTGCACAATGCAGGAACTCACAACTTCATCAAAGCGATGACCCTGGATATTTAAATATTTCTAGGACTAGTTGGGATAAGAGCACTTGTATTGCCAGGATTCCCATATGTCAAAAAATATTGATACACTATTTAAGAGTATATATCTGGGCAGGATATACATGCCTCAGTCTGACCCCTTCTATGGGTCACAATCATAACAAGTGAGGGAAATCCAAATGCTAATGTTGAAAACATAGAAGAGGTTCATTTAATTTATTGCTATAATTAATCATTGCATTTACTTTAATAGTTTAATCATTTGGTCACTATCTTTTCCAAACAAAAATACAGAACTTGATTAAGCTTAGGAATGATTCCACACTTTTACTTGTTAATTGTTTTCTAAATATACACATATACTTTCAATTGTCCTTATTGTACTGTATAGCTTACTGCTTTCTTTAAGGACTTTGTGGACAAAACAATTGCTGTGATCTAATCAAGACTGCTGTGCAGAACTAGGATCAGGCTCATGTTAACAGAATAATATTACGTATGTAAAAGAAATGGCTGAAATGGGTGTAATAGGATGTAAAGATCGAACATTATTGATCACAAACTGACCTGAACCTAGACATATTTAAAACTATTGTAAATGCTCCTTATCTGAACAAAGCATTGTGATTATGTTTAAGAGTGTTAGCATTATATTGGACCACTTAGTATGGGAAGACATCCAATATAGGACATTTTGTTGCTTGATTTCCTTTTCTCAGGCTGTGGGAGAAAGTTGATTTGCATCACTAGATATGGATTAAACAGGAGCACTGACCAACCAGAAGAACTGGCATAAGATATTCTTGATTGGCATTTTCTTATACAGTATTTACATTTTCTACTGAATGAAGTGAAGAACTATGCAATACAAGTGCTCTTTGTCTTAATAAGCCTGGTTAAAGTTGAATCTAGTTAATATTGCCTGTACAAAACTGCCCTGCTATACTATTGAAAAGGTGTCTGTAAGGACTATAAGTCTGTATATACAGCTTTTCTATTGCTCATGTCTCTCATAGAAACATTTTATACCTTATAATATCTGAGAGATAATGATCCTAGAACTAAGTTAAAATTGTAACTTTCTCGCCTAATGGCTGATATTTTCGGTTTACACTATATACCTCAAGGGTCAATAAAATTGAATGCCAAGCAGCTCAAGATTTCCGGCCCTTAACTATAAGTGACACAGAATCTGAATGCAATTTGGGGGGATAAGAAGTTTTGCCTGAAGTTGTTTACTGCTAGGAAATTTTGCTGACAGGCTGGATTGGTTGCATGTACTCTGATATGGAAAAAAAGAAAAGAAAGAAATATGCAACCTATACAAAATCTATCTGCAAATGTCCACAATTTGACAAGTTACTGCCATACAAAGAGTTAGGGCCTGGTTGTTAATAATGTATGAGCTTGTTTCACAGTACATTGTGTGACTTTCATTTTCTAGTTCATGGAGCATATTAAATGCAGAATTGTTGCTTGTAGGTTGGCACAAAACATTCAATTTTTTGCTTCTCAGAGTGCTCAAAATGTCAAACAATGTTTGTAAAGCTAAACTAGGAAACAGTTTTGAACACATTTTCCTGATGTTAACATTTTTTCCCAGAGTGTTTAGAATTCACATTATGCCCTTTTGGTGTCCTGTCACGAATTAATGTGAACATAATATTTATATCAATTGTATCCACACATAATCCATTACACATTCACACACAGGCCTAAATTGAGTGGTTTAGTCTCTTTTTAAGCTCATATCAATCAAACTGTCCAAGCCTGAAAATTCAGGATTTTATACATGTATACCATATTAAAATATTATTCAATGTGTAAATATCTGGCAGGACAGTCCTGGCTTCCAAATATACAAAGTTTTCCCTTTTTCTTTTCTGCAGGGCAGATAGGCTGATTGGTAGTGCCAGTGTGTCATGGGTGAGGGAGCCCTTCCTAATTTGTTCTTCCTATCATTCAGAGTTGCAGCTACAGTACTAGAGCCACACACAGGAATAAATCCAAATTTTGTGCTCCCTTACCCCACATTTCCCAAATCTTTCCTTGCTGTGACATTTTTCTCTTTTGGATCTTGAGTTCTGTAATTTGAGTTTGTTTACCCACTGCATTGGCATTTTGTGTCACCATTTTGGTGTCATCATTGTCCTGTGTTAACCCTGCCTACTGCCTTGACAACTATAGCTAAGTTGTCCCCAAGATAGACACCTTTTTAAAAAAGCTTATTGTTGATTATATTAAGACATAATTTTAAATATTCACAGTAAGCAGCTGATATCCCCAAGAGAAACTGCAAAGGACTGGCTCCATTGTTAGCATAATGAAAACGTAGGGTAACATAGCGTGTAAGTTAGACATTTCCCATTGCAAAGAAAACTGGGGGCCTTTCCGCACAAGGACCAATGTTGCTAAATGTTTTCAGTATGCAGAAACACTATATTTAATAGTGGAATTTCATCATTCCGCATACCTTTAATTTTAGTGGAATATTGAAGTCCCAGTAAAGTTGTATTAATTCCCCACAGGTTTCTGGTCTTGCTGGAATCGCAACAAAGGAAGCAATATTTTTCTGTGCTTCTTCCCACCCCTGGCCATCAATCAAGCAGAACAGCCAATGGACTGTTGCGTTCACGCTCCCGAAAAGCCCCTTTCCCTTTAAAAACTGTTTTTTAAAAATGTAAACACACCAGTTGCAACGAATATTTGTTCAATCATTGTCTCAGAAAGACCTTTTTTGCTGCCGTAGGAGCTGGTGCTTAATCGTTTACACAATCTTCAAGTAAAAAACAAAATCCCTCCCCCTGATGTGGCCGAAATTATGGGCAGTGTTAAACAGGGGGCTGTATTATCCTTGAAGCTTTAAAGACACTTGCAGTAGGGAGCTTTGTTTTACTGTTAATCACTTCTGTGGAGGGACTTTAGCCAGAGAAGCCTCGCTCGTTCATTGCTTTCGCCAGTCTAAGGAAAAATAAATGGCAATCGCGTCTCTGGAAGCTCGAGGGCGAAAGTGAGGGAGGGACATTCTTTCTACCGCTATTTTGAGAACGCACATGTATTTTGTTGATGTGTTGCAGCTTGTGCTCAGAAGTGTAGTGTTTTTTTCAGGGGGGATCCACTTTTCTGGATTTCTCCCTAAGCACTATAAAATACCAATTGTTGCAGGAGTTCGGCGGGAGTTTTGCGGTTTGCTTACGACGTCATGCGGAACGTTAAAATAATAGCATTCATGAAAGGTAAGACTTTGGCTAAATTTAAGTCATGCAGAATGGCCCTTGTTGTTGACTATGCAAGTATATTGCAAAACTGCTGTTTATGTGGGGAAAAACCATCCCAAGTAAACCCAGTTCATGGGTGAAAATGAAAACAAACAGCTGTTTCAGAGTTTTAGTGCACATTGAAATAGACGCTAGGAAGGAACCACCAGTGGCAGGAATCACCAGACTTTACCCATTTTAAAGCAAGATTTTTAAAAGAACAAGCCACTGATTTTCCCTATAGAGCTTGTGAAGGAGCCAATCCTGTATGAAGAACTTTCCTTGTAGTATCAGCTCCATTGTAATCCTAATAAAAACACAATTCCCTTGGGGTGGGGGATGTAAATCAGACTTCCCCCATGACAAAGTGAGCTTTTTTTTGCCTATAAAAGCATCTTGCTATGCTGCTGTTCATGTACAGGAGGAAAACCAAGTGAACCCAGTTCCTAAGTGAAAATGGAGGAAAGCAGCTGTTTCAGAGTTTTAGTGGACCTTGAAATGGAGTTTAGGAAGGAACCACAAGTGGCAGGAATAAAAATGGAAACTTGTTAGTTTCCTTTCATTACAAAGTGAGCTTTCCACCCCCAGGTATGTTGTAACATTACTGGACATGGATGCACGCACAAAAAGACTGTGCTAATGATGAAGTATATAGCAAGAGGTGGCATGGACCGCATTCAAAATAAATGTGGGACTCATGAAGCTTAAATGCCCTATTGTGGAACAAGTGCCGCAAAGGCAAAGCATAAAATGGGGCTTCAATTCACTGTTAAAATGAGGTAGACTGTACTATGGAAATGGTCTCTGTATTCTCAAATTAAGGAGCTTATATTGTTCTATATATTGTTCTATGCACTTCTCTGCTTCTCTTATTTATTCCTTTTGTTAATTTTATGTTCAATAAATATTCAAAATTAAGTATTGCCTCCCTCACTGCCTACTATTCCAAGCCCCTGCACAAGGTATAGCCCAATCATGTCCTTGTTTCAAGTGCAGACAAATTATCCCTTGAGAGATTTGAGAGTGTATGTGTGTTAAAGGCAGTTTGCATGTGTGCTATGAGCATGCCCAGTAATACAAGACCTTCTTTTGTACAAGCAGAGCAAGTGAGCTGGCTGGAAATCCTTACCTATCAAAGGAAAAGGATTACCCCTCTCAAATTAGCAAAGCAGATAAAGCTACTCTTGGAGAGGGATTTGGAGATTTTGCCTGTGTCCTCCACTTCAGTCTTTCTTTCATTGTTTCCCACACCTTCAAGCAAAGCCTTCTGCCTTCTTACCTAGCATGCATATAGCTCCAGATAGTAGAAAATAAAATGTGTTTACAACTAAGCTGTCCGGAAGCCCGTAAAATGTCAGAGTGGCAGAAAATGAAAAGGCTGTGTAAAGTAATTTCAATCACAAAGCCACAGTTCAGTGGGAAGAGGGACCAAGTGTTATGATAGAATGTTATCATGCCTTTATCTGTTGACTTACTTCCCTCACTCCCACCTTCTCCCACCACCGGTTGTAAAGGGAAGCAGAACCAGGCCACAGGGATCAAAAAGCTTTTATCCACTCTTAGATGATAAGAGTGCCCCCCCCCCAAAGAATGTATTTTTCTCCCTGAATGGTGCATAATTAGTTCAATTAAAACTTGAATGCAGATATTGTTAACATTTTGCAGTTATAGAAAAATGATCTTTTATATCTCTTTAGACTTCAGCACTCAAACTAGGCATGTGTATGAAGTGTTAATCCCATCTATTCAGTGAATTCAGTTGGTTGGTTTATGCAAGCTACTCCCTAAGTCTCCCTCTCCTGTCTGCGGTATGGGATGAGACTTTTTTCAGTGTTTCAGTAAATAAGATTTACAAAATAATCTATGCAAAACTGTGCATAGTAATCAGATCTAAGATTTTAATAAATTATTAAAATCTAAATAATTTATAATCCTGGCTGTGTGTTAAAAAAAAAGTAAATCTTTTTAAACAATATCCTTGAAATTGCTTTGTGAAGTCAGACATTTTGGACAGCCCTATGATATATGAATGAAAAGTATAATAATATAGAAATATGGGTGTAGAGAGTTTATATCAATGTAGCTTCTGTGCCTTGACATTTTCCAAAGTGCTGCTATGAAAGCTGATCAACCTATTCCTGTTCTTGTACATTAAAGTGCAACTGCATGCTGCTATATAAGACCCTAGATCTGAAGTATTGGTCAAGATAATCTGTTTTCTTGGAATGCCTCCATCAGCCAACATGATTCAAACTGGAGAAAATTTCATTATAGAACATCTTTTTTGAAAAAAAAAGAAAATATAAAGATTGCCCTCTGTTTTTGCAAAGACTCACCGTTCAAGTGTTTTGTAAGGGAATCCTAAGAATATATTTAATCCTAGAGAAAAGCTTTTCAGTGCCATGAGAAATCCTTTCTTGTTCTAAACTAATCAGTTTTTGCTTTGTGCACAAAAGTAAACCACTGTCAAATTCTCAGCAAAAATCCTTTTAGCTATCATTAGAAGAAAAATGTTTAGGCAGACAGTGTGGATTTCTTGTAGATGAGCAAAAATTTACTTTGTCAAATTATATCCTTCTCAAAGCCTTTTCAGCTGCCTTAAAAATCCATTTTCTACCAAAAAAAGAAAAGAAAAGAAAAAAGAAAAAAGATCATGCATCAGCTCAGAGTGATTGCACAGTAGTTACTTAGCCTGGCAAATGGCAGCAAAATGTCAGCTGAAATGAAAGACACACAGCCCCGAGCTTATCAGAGAAAGTGCAGATGATTCATGTAGCATCATAAATAAATAACACTGACTCAGTGTTAAGGTAGGCTTAACTGTAAAGGTACTCTTACTACTAGTAGTTCATTTCAAATCACCTGCAACTGAAGCTTTATTTGGTGACAGTGACATGAAGAAAGATAAGATAGTCTGTTGTTAACACATATATTTCAAGATCACCAAATATTGAACCTTATAAGTGAACAAGAAAAAAATCTGAAATGTTAATGTAGCACCCAAATAATGACAGTTACACAACCCCCCCCCCCACACACACACAGAATTTCAAATACTAGAGGACTTTTTGTTAAGCGTACAAGACAAGATAAAATAATCAAGAGGAAGAAGCGGTAACATAAGCAGTAAGTAATTATAGTAATTATTGGTTGATAAAGAATTTTTGATAAACACTATGTTATTTAGTATATGCATTTTTACTTGACAGTCTTCTGTCAGAGTAATATAGTCTAATAAGAAAGAAAAATTTCACCTGTGATTCATTATTCATCAACAGAAATGTAATAATTCTGAAATTCAGTGACTAATACATGCTGTTGTAAGCTCTCACTTTGCATTCCCATACTGCTCCTTGCTACTATTTCAATTGCTGGTCCTTACCACTTCTACCTCTATCATGTACCCTGGCACCAAATCATTCACCTCTCCCCTATGATGCCCATTCGTAAATCACCTGAATCCACCACAAACTGTTCATACTTCAAAGCCTTTTAAGATTTTGTTTTTTTGAGAATCATAGAATCATAGAGTTGGAAGGGGCCATACAGGCCATCTAGTCCAACCCCCTGCTCAATGCAGGACTAGCCCTAAGCATCCTAAAGCATCCAAGAAAAGTGTGTATCCAACCTTTGCTTGAAGACTTCCAGTGAGGGGGAGCTCACCACCTCCTTAGGCAGCCTATTCCACTGCTGAACTACTCTGAGTGTGAAAAACTTTTTCCTGATATCTAGCCTATATCGTTGTACTTGAAGTTTAAACCCATTACTGTGTGTCCTCTCCTCTGCAGCCAGCAGAAACAGCATCCTGCCCTCCTCCAAGTGACAACCTTTCAAATACTTAAAGAGGGCTATCATGTCCCCTCTCAACCTCCTTTTCTCCAGGCTGAACATTCCCAAGTCCCTCAACCTATCTTCATAGGGCTTGGTCCCTTGGCCCCAGATCATCTTCATCGCTCTCCTCTGTACCCTTTCAATTTTATCGACGTCCTTCTTGAAGTGAGGCCTCCAGAACTGCACACAGTACTCCAGGTGTGGTCTGACCAGTGCCGTATACAATGGGACTATGACATCTTGTGATTTTGATGTGATGCCCCTGTTGATACAGCCCAAAATGGCATTTGCCTTTTTTACCGCTGCATCACACTGCCTGCTCATGTTTAGTTTACAGTCCACAAGTACCCCAAGGTCTCGTTCACACACAGTGCTACCTAGAAGCGTACCCCCATCCAGTAGGCATGCTTTTCATTTTTCTGACCCAGATGCAGAACTTTACACTTATCTTTATTAAATTGCATCTTGTTCTCATTTGCCCATTTTTCCATTGTGTTCAGATCTCGTTGAACTCTGTCTCTATCTTCCGGAGTATTTGCCAGTCCTCCCAATTTGGTGTCATCTGCAAACTTGATGAGTAGTCCCTCCACCCCCTCATCTAGATCATTAATAAATATGTTAAAAAGTACCAGGCCGAGCACCGAGCCCTGAGGTACCCCGCTACTCACCTCTCTCCAGTCTGATGAAACACCATTGACAACAACTCTTTGAGTGCGGTTCTCTAACCAATTCCCTATCCACCTAACTATCTGAAAATCCAGATTGCAGTCCTTCAATTTATCCATCAGAACATCATGGGGAACCTTGTCAAAAGCTTTACTAAAATCCAAGTAAATTACATCAACCGAATTTCCCCGATCCAGCAAACCTGTTACTTGGTCAAAAAAGGAAATCAGGTTGGTCTGGCAGGACCTGTTGGAGACAAATCCATGCTGACTTCCTTGGATCACCAAATTGTCCTCCAGATGTTTGCAGATCGCTCCCTTTAATATCTGCTCCATTATCTTTCCCACAACAGAGGTCAGACTCACTGGTCTGTAGTTTCCCGGGTCATCCTTCCTCCCTTTTTTGAAGATCGGAATAACATTTGCTCTCTTCCAGTCCTCCGGGATATCTCCAGTCCTTAAAGAGGTTCCGAAGATGATGGACAAGGGCTGTGCAAGTTCTCTGGAAAGTTCTTTGAGTACTCTCGGGTGCATTTCATCCGGACCAGGGGATTTGAACTCATCCAGTGCAGCTAAATGCCTCTCGACAACCTCTCTATCCATGTTAACCTGCCACCCAGACACTGTCCTTTGGCTATGGCCATCTCTAGATGTGCCTAAACACTTTGACCTGTGGGAAAAAACAGATGTAAAATAGGCACTAAGCCTTTCTGCTTTCTCTGCATCTTCCGTTAGAGTTTGTCCATCCGCACCCAACAGTGGGCCTATTGCCTCCTTCACTTTACATTTGCTCCTCACATAGCTGAAAAATCTTTTCTTGTTACAATGGGCTTCCCTGGCCAATCTTAGCTCACCTTCAGCTTTGGCCTTTCTTATGATTGATCTACAGTGCCTAGTAACCTGTAGGTACTCTTCTTTAGAACTCTGTCCTTCCCTCCATTGCCTGAACATTTTCCTTTTCTTTCTTAGTTCCTCTTGAATTTCTCTGTTCATCCAAATAGGCTTCTTAGAGCTCCTGCAGTGTTTTCGTCTTTCTGGGATAGTCATTGATTGAGCATGCAATAGCTCCTGTTTGAGTAGCGCCCACCCTTCACATGCTCCCTTCCCTTCCAGCATTGTCGTCCATGGTATGACACTCATCATGTCTCTGAGTTTATTAAAGTTTGCCCTACGAAAATCCAACATCCGCGTCTGGCTACAAGCTTCCTTGGCTCCCCATCTCAAAAGGAATTCTATGAGGACATGGTCACTTCCCCCTAGGGTCCCCACCTCCTTCACCTCATCCACCAACTCTTGCCTGTTGGTCAGTATTAAAGAAGCGACATATACAGTGGGAAGCGTGAGAAGCGACAGTGAGAAGTGACATATACAGTGGGATGTTGAGCTATATCAAATGGAGTATCGTGTCCAGATCACAGGAGGTGATGGTACCGATTTACTCAGCTCTGGTTCGGGCTCACTTGGAGTTCTGTGTTCAGTTTTGGGCACCACAGTTGAAGAGGGATGTAGACAAACTAGAGCGTATCCAGAGGAGGGCAAGATGGCGGGGAGCTTGGTCTGTTTAGCTTGAAGAGGAGACGACTGAGAGGGGATTTGATAACCATCTTCAAGTATTTAAAATTCTGCCATATAGAGAATGGAACAGAAGTGTTCTCTTTTGCCCCGGTGGGATGGACCAGAACCAATGAGATGAAATTAATGCAAAAGAAATTCAGTCTAAACATCTGGAAGAAGTTCCTGACAGTTAGAGCGGTTTCTCAGTGGAAAAAAATTCCTCAGGAGGTGGTAGGTTCTCCATCTTTGAAAATTTTTAAACAGAGGGTGGACAGCCATCTGACGGAGAGGCTGAGTCTGTGAAAGCTTAAGTGTGTTACAGTGGATGAGCGATAGGTTTGTGAGTGTCCTGCAGGGGGTTGGACTAGATGACCCATAAGGTACCTTCCAACTCTGTGATTCTCTGATTATATGATTAATTATACCATATAAATATAATGCATATAATAGCATTTGTTATAAAGCACACATTGGCATGGGAGGAAAAGGCCAAGAGGGCAGTCATATGGAAGTAGAGCAAATCCCTCCTTCTTCCTGATATTGTTGCCAGGCTGGCATTCTTACCATGAAGCTCCTTGGTGTATCAGGGAGCTTACTTGAGATGGGGTGGAGAGGGCATCAGGGGGCTATTTCATCAATGGCAGTCAGCATTCTGTGGTGCCAGTCACTGACCAAGCCATTGAAAGTAATGCTGAGAGGCATTGGTTCACGAAGAGCATTCAGGAATCCAATTGGATCCATAAGTCTCCATGGGTGAGCTGAAATTTGCTCTGTGCCCAATTGAGGAGGGGTTGGTAGCCTTAACCAAGCCTTCAAGGCATAGTGATCCAACCATGGCACAGCAGTTGCCATGACTAGATCCACATTCAGGCCCATGCCGAAAATGAGATCCAGGGTGTGGCCTGTTTGATGGGTGGGACCAAGAATAAATTGTGAGAGCCCTAATGTCGCCATGGTTGACATCAAGTCCTGCCCAGTTCTATAGGACTGCACAAAAAAAGGGGATGATTCCAAAATTGTGACAAAGGAGAGACAGAATCTATTCAGTGGCTTAATTAAGCATAAGAAGATAAAAATTATCTTATGTTATTTATTTAGACTTTGACTCTGCCAGAGTAAAAGTCTAAATAAATAACATAAGAGACTTTTTATCTTCTTATGCTTAATCAAGCCACTGGATAGATCCTTTCTCTCCTTCGTCACAGTTCTAGAGGACAGCAGCTCAGCATGGACATTAAAGTCCCCCAGAACTAATAGTTTAGGGAACTGTATCGTCAGGCCACCACCACTTCAAACAGGGCTGGCAGGGCATCTGGAGGTGCATTGAGCATGCGGTAAACTAATCAGATGGCCACACTCTCAGTTGATCCCCATCTAAGGCCAACACATTCAATGCCTGGTATTGATGGTGCAGGAAAGGCCCTGAAGGAGAAAGCCTCTCAGGTTAGGATTGCCACCCCTCCTCCCTACCCCACAGTCTGAGACTGGCAGAGGACAAAGAAACTGGCAGTGGCTAGTTCTTTAAAGGCAACTGTTTCACCCTCCCTGGCCCAGGTCTCCATCATGCATGCCAGGTCTGCTCTTTGTTCTACAAAATAGTTCTGCAGGGTAGAAGTTTTGTTGTTTATTGACCTGGCGTTTCACAGCACCGGAGTCAGGGGCGGGTTGATCACCTTTGCCTCCACTCTAGTGTTGCGAGGGATGAAGCAGAGTTTGGAGGGGGCCTAGGTTTGATTAGGTTTTGGACCCCTTGACTCACTCTATCTCCACTGTCTGCTGTGTCCCCAGTGTGAAAGAGTGAAAGACTTGTGTGTGTGTTCCTTCATCCCTGGATTCAGAGACTTTGGAAATATGGGAGTTTGAGAATGACACAGTATCAATATTTTAAAAACATACAAAGTTATGAATAACCATCAATTATTGCTAAATTAGAAGCACTTCAAAGAGAGCTGCTGGTCGTGAAAGGAACAGAAGTTAAAGATTCTGGTAAAGATTATGATGGTGGTATAAAATCTGGACAAATGGATCAACTTTTTCATTATCAGGTACAGAAACTGCTCAGATGTATTCTAATGAGCTCAGTCCTGACATTTTCATTAAAATTCCTTATTACCCCTTTCCAAATCAAAAGCCTCATATCAGTACAGACCAGGTTGAACCTGGATACTTGGAAGGTAATGAGCTTGTAAGCAACATTTAGAAAGTACCTCTAGAAATCCACTCCATTCTGTATTGATAAAACTAGCAAAATGAAATTAATCAAGATAATTGAACATCAACAGTACTGACAAGGGGTCCTTACAGGCTAGCTGCATGCCCTTTGAAAATAATCTCCTTAAATGTCAATGGTTTGAATGAGCCCTGCAAAAGAAGACAAATCTTTATCAATAGAATGTTAATATTTTTTTGTTGTTGCAAGAAACACATATTCAAGTAAGAAAAGCTAATATCTTAAATTTCACAAAATTGTGCAACATACCATTAAAAATAACTAGGTTATTTTTAATAACCTAAAAAACATTTCAAGTAAGGTCAAACATCTTTCACAGGACCCTGATGCAGAAATATCTTTTTTTTAATAATGGGAAAATCCTTTGGTTTCAGAATCTACAGGTTAAATCTTCCACAAAAATGATTATGTAACGATGAAATAAGTACCCAATTGTCAAGTTTTGAAAAATTAGCTATAAATGGAGAAAAGAATATATTCTCTAAGATTGGATGCTAAGTTTAGATGCTGATAGTAAATTGCAGAAAACATTCATAAAACTCTGGACAAAAGTTCTGAAAGCCCCAATAAGCTCAGAGGTGTGGATATCTGTGTTAACAAGAGTTTAAACTCCTCAGTAAACCTTTCTGCCAGTGAAAATTTAACAAAAATGTATTGTCAGTGGTACCTTTCTTTCTTTCTATAAATTAGCAAAAATATACTCAGAGGCTAATGGAGATTCTTGTGTATGTGGGGCTACCAATGCCAATTTTATATACAGTCGTGTTCTGGAATATTATCTCTAAACTCTACAGGCATATGGAAAAAGCTACCATTATAACCTAAGGTGTTTTTTTTCATGAAATCATGTAGAATTCTCATCAAAGATGTTTATCAATAAATTCTTAATGCCATAGCATCTGCAGGAGTAATTTTTGATCAGAATTGGAAGAAGACTATAATCCCAAAGAAAGAGGATTGCATAGAGAAATTAGTAGAATGTATTCCTCTAGGTAAACCAACTTGTCTTCTACCTGGCCAAATGTCTGATAAATTTGAAGAAATGAATGCTTGCATGTCTAGAATGAGAAATTACTTTTCAGTTGGTACAATTAATGTTTTATAATAGTTTTAATTTGTATTTTAGAAGCTTCTCTGTATTAATTTTATTTCTATATTTTGAATCAAAAGTATATATATTTTTAAAAAATTTCAAACTGCCTCCTGAGAGAGATATGTCTGTGTCCCTCTATCAGTGCTTTTTACCAGGGGGTGAAAACTTTTTTGTTTTATCCGACATACCAGTAATAATAGTTACTGGCTCTTCTGGTGTTGTTTATTTATGTGTTTTTAATTCAATTATTTTATTTTACCTGTATTTTATTTGCTTAAATATTTTAACTTTTTTTGTGTGTTCACCCCCTTATGGACCCTGATCAGGAATGAAAGGCAGCATAATTTTTTAAAAGGAAAAAACAATAAATAAAAATAAATGATAAATGGGAGAAGAGAAATGATAATTAAAACTGCTTTGTACAAGGTATGCTTAGAATCATCTAGGTTTAAACTTTTGTCATAGATATCACACAGGTCTCATCTTTTTTTATATACCTCTTGGACATTTAAAAAACTAGGCTTTCTAGGGCAGTTCTTGATACATATCCTCAGTTTATGCAATGGGTGGTCAAAACCTCCTTTTGAATGGCAAGGAAGGGAATTAACTTTACTTGTTACTCTGCAGAATATCCCCACATACTAATTATGTTCGTTCAATTGCTATAGGACTGCATCGAAAAGAACTACATCTTGGAAAGTTACAATTCTTTCTTAAATGACTGAACATATTTGACATATCAGCTTTGACAGATATTCTTACAATGAAATCTTAACTTCTGCTTTTACCGCCTAATAAAATTTCTGCCCTTGTACACTTACAAGTTAATAAATGGTACCCCAAAATTTTATTCTTATTCAAGATCCATGTCAGCTGCTTATCTCAGGAGAATATCTTGGGAAGTTATTCTCTTCAGGTGATGTGCTAAACTTCAGATACATTAAAATATAAAACAGGAGCAGTGATCCATTAGGAATTAACATGAGTGACAATTTAGAAAGCAAGCAAAAAGAGTAAAGTTATTTCAGACACAATGAAAGCTTAAGCAAGTATTTAAAGAGAAAAACCTCTTCACTGTCAAGTGGTCCCCAAATGCATTCCATATACTTAGTTTCCTCAGTCAGCATTTTTGAAAGCATTACATAATTTCTGCCTGCTTTCTGCTAGAAAAATAACTGTGGACTTTTTATATGAACAAAAGGGCTTGAAGAACAGAGAGCTGACTGTGGGATGAAGGAGGAAGCTTCATAGCGGAACCTAATTGTCTGTTTCTTGGCTACAAACACTTTAGATATCTTTTAGAATACCGTTACATTATCTCCTCTCTAGCTGAAATATTATAGGCACAGTGGGTAAGAAAAGACCTTGGGACTTAGGCAATTTGCCTACATTTAGCTCTATTAATATCATTAAACAGGAAAATCAGTGACATGGTGGCTAAAAGCTAGAGATGAACTAACCAGCACTTTATCTTCTGTTGCCAAGGACTACATGATGAACTCTACTGTGACCTAAATTTATTACAGAATAGCACTCACCACTGTACCAAGCACTCTGTTGCAATTACACCACATTAAGCAAAGAAGCAAATCTCAAGGGAGCTGCCTAGTCTTTTAATCAAGCAATAGAAAAACTCCAAGTGGAAAAAAAATTACCAGTCAGTCTTCATAGTCACATTCAACTGCAGTTCAGATTTGAGCCAGATATGCTTCTATTATAGAGAGAGGTCATCATGATTACAGAGTTTAGCCACTTAATCTTCTCAGGTAATCTGTAGTTTGGTCTATTTTAGCCCACATTGTGTTTTCATCCTTTCCCCATCCTGTTAAGTTCCCTGAGGAGTTTCAAATATATCCATCCAAAGACTTTGGTTTATATGCAATGATTTTAGCAAATGTTAGGTCTGATGGGTGGAAAGAAATATCAGAATTTTTCCTTGCATAGTCATATGATTCAGTCTTCGTTAATAAAAGCACTTAAGTGGCAGAAAGCCATTCAGACAGCCAGTCTAGGGGTCAACATGTGATGCTGGACTGGATCTATGAACATGTAATTTTTCTATAAAAAGCAGTCACAAGAGTCATCTATATACTAATAATGTTGTGAAATCTTTGGATACTTAAATCCAGTTACTAGAGCTGTGAACAGGCAAGAGAGATCTTTCTACAACCCTGAAAAGGGCCTAATGTTTCTTAAAATGTGAAATCTTTAAAATAAATACATTGGAGGAGGGAGTTTAAAGTGCAAAAGTGGTAAAGGAAGTTTTAGGCAACTCAGTGACAGTTGCTAGGTAACAACAATTGTCCACACTGCGTTTCAGTGAGTAAAGGCAAAAGGAGAGGCCTATTTTGGTCCTTGAGGGATATCTTTTGGGGGCCAAGCTTTGGGGGTAAATTAGGGTTGCCAGCTCCAGTTTGGGAAATTCCTGGTGGAGTTAGAGGAAGGCAGGGTTTGAGGAAGGCAGATGCGTCAGCCAAATATAATGTCATAGCGTCCACCATCCAAATCAGCCATTTTCTCCAAGGTGACAGATTTCTATTGTCAAGTTGTAATTCTGGGAGATCCCTAGTACCATCTGGGAGTTGGCATCCACAGGCCTGGAAACAACCTCTGCATAATTTGATACCACTCCACCTGCATGACTCAACTAAGCCCAGCAGCTTACTACTATTCAGCAGCATTCATCCTATGAAAGCCAGTGTGGTACAGTGGTCAGAGCTTGAGAGCAGGGTCTGGTAGACCCTGAATCACCATCTTGCTGTGGAAATAAGTTGCTGTGGAAGCTTATTGGGTGACTTTGAAGTGCTCACATACTTTCAGCCTCATCTACCTCACAAAGTTGTAATAAATGATAAATAATAATAAAATAACTAATGAATATGACTGAAGATAAGAAACAGATAAGTGGTATGTTGGTGAGTTGCTGAAAAAAGAGAATAAGGCATGGATATGAGGGTTGTTAGGAAGGGAAAGAGGAAATAATGGGAGGAGCGGGATACAGGGGGAAGGGAGGTGCCACCCCCAACTTCTTGAGGGTTTCCTATGGATCAGTGGCTGGGACTGCAAAACTGGGCCACATCTTTCCTAGCTGAGACTGCCTCCAGAATGGGGGGGGGGGAGATTAAGACAGAAGAACAGATAAAGGTAGGTCAGCTGTTGAGTGAGCAAGACATAAGGTAGCCAACTCCAGGTTAGGAAATACCTGAAGACATGGGGAGTGGAGCCTGAAATGGGTAGTGTTTGAGGAGGGGAGGGACTTCAGAAGGGTTTAATGCAATAAATTCCACTCTCCAGCAATTTCCTCCATCATAATGAGGGATGGCAATCACTTGGATGACAGAAATCAGTTCCCTTGGTGAAAATGGCTGCTTCAGAGGGTAGACTCACAAGCATTATGCCCTGCTACACTCACCTTCCAAACTGTTACAGTTTATTGCTGTGGACATAATCAAGAATTTATTGATCACTGCCCAAACCAGAACATAGGTCTATTGGGATGCCAATATATGAGCTGGGTCATCCCATTGTCTCCTGCTCGATCATAAAGATGGAGCAGCCAAAATCTGCTCAAGGTCCCTGGCACCAAAGAAGTAAAACAGGCTCCAGTCTGGTGGAATGCTCTCTCTAGTGAGATCAGGGCCCTCCAGGACCTTGAACAGTTCTGGAGGGCCTGTAAGATAGAGATGTTCCTCCAGACATATGACTGAGGCCAGGAATTAACACCATGAAGATGCTGGTCTCCCTGCTTGAGAATGCACCTAACTTCCACTGATTAAATATCAACTAATATTAAGTTGTCTAAAATTATAATGTGGGTGGTTTTAAAACCTAATGACTTAATTTTAAATAGTCTCTATATTGTATTGTACTGTTGTTTAATACAACGTCCCCCACCCTATTAAGAAGGGCAGGCTATAAGAAAAAAGCTGCTGCTACTACTGTTATTATTGTGCATGCACAGTTTTGCAAAACTCAATGTATACCTGTTCAGCAGATGTTTGCAGCTGGTTGGCATGAATTGAACAGGCTACGTGACCAGTTCACATCTGACTGGCAGCTTCAAAAATGCTAAGCTTGACTGCTGAATTTGTTCATGGTGAAAGTCACAGCATTATGGATCATGGCTTAAACAAATTCTTTTTCACTGGATCCTGCTAGGATGGTTGGAAACATTGATGTGGTCATGAGGATGGGATGATGTCTGAGTTCTACTAGTCACAGTTGTGCTTGATAAAAGGGCTGAAGGATCATTTGGCACAGAAGTATACGAAGGGCAATTTAATTCAGCATCAAGAGTTGAGGTGTCATCTGGAAGGAATCGAGCATTTAGATGATATTAAGGTTTTCACTGGAGAAACAAAATAGCAAAGAAAAAGCTACTGATGGATAAATGCCCTCTCCCACACATTCGCTGTTATTTCCATGGCTATATGACAGAAGCTTGGCAAAAACATGCAAAAATTTAAGATGTTTCAAAGCTCTTAAATAGCAGAATTTATTGATAGTTTTAGGAACAGATGACTATTCCATATGTGCAGTTGTAGTTGGTCAAAAAGATTCTGTTTTCTACCACTTTTGACCGGTGTGCTACTGGTTGCCTTTAATTTCAGTAAATAGGAATTCAGTTAGTTCAAAGGAGATGAGTTTTCTGGGTTTTACTGCATTCTGTAAATCAAAATGCTTCTATCAACTCCATTCTCATGGCTCAATGGGATTATTTGACAGCTGAGAAATTCCCTGGCTGTTATTATCTGGCATGCTTTCATGATGATTTGCATGAAGATTAAGTATCAGCCTACCAAAAAAGAGTGATGAGTCCAATGGCCCCTCTAAGACCAACAAAGTTTTATTCTTTGTATATAAGTTTTGTTCTGCTTTGTTCTTCTGCTTCAAACCAACATGGCTACTTACCTGAATTTATCAGAATAATATTGTGAAAGACCACAGAATTGTAAAGGCCTATTTAACTTTTCTGTCTTGATGTAATCTATCAGACATTGCCCTGTCAGAAACCCCATTCATTTTACGAGTGCTTGAGAAGCCATGAGGCCCAACTAGCCCACTGGATCCCATTTGAGGAGGGTGGGCCATCTCATTTTCCAGGGCTGGAGTCTTCCACCACAACATGGCATGCTGGCAATGACAGCAGCTGTGTTTTACTTAATGAAAATTACCCTTTCAGTTATACAATTAGGTAGCAACAATAACACAAAAGTATACAGTGAAACATGAGGATAGGTAGTTTTGTGTCAAATCCCAACCCCCAGGTTGTAATGCATTGCTGATTCCAGCATGCCACTGGTATCCTATGCTCTATTGGTAGAAAATATAGACCAGCTCCAAGAAGCTGATAGTATAGCAACTGCACAGGAGTTCATATAAGAACCCGCTGTGTTCACTATCCCTAGAATAACATGTTGACAATCATGCTGTGTTGGCTATCCATGGAAGCAACCAGCCAGTACACAGCAAGAACAATACATTTCTCTGAGGTCCCCTTGTTGCCACATATACACAGAACAAATAAGGGAAGGACAAGAGCCAACATTGAGCATTATGCTGTAGCAAGGATGACTAGCAGGAAACGTGTAACTATAGCACCCCTGAAAACTCTGTAGATGTGAGTTTGAACTCACCCTTGCAAAAAACATGCTGTTTTGTCCAGTGGGCACACTGGGAGTAATTGTTGTCCCTCCAGTCTCATTTTCCTGTCATTACCTCAGTTTGCTTGGGAGAGAAAGGCCACACAGAAAGGCCATGTCCTCTTTGTTCTGGGGCCAGCCAAGGAACAGTTTGTTGCAAGGTAAAGATGAACAGAGACACTAGAACAACAGGAAAACATACAATTGCATATTCACAGAAGGCATAGAAGGAAAATGCATTTTATGTAATAAAAATCCATATATACCAGGGCAGAAAGACAACAGAGTGTTGTAGAACAGCAGTGTGCCTGAGGTCTGTGGTTCAGTTGACAGTAGTCACCTAAAAGCGTGTTTGAGCTCTCTGTTTTCCCGGTTTCCATGTGGGATTGTAACAGCCTGACATTATACACTGTGTGGGAGACTCTGCCATTAACAACTGACTGTGTGAAAGTTGTTGAGGAACAAACATTTGCAACAGTAACCATTTTAGATTCCTCTGTGTGGGGTATATTGACCTTCCATCTCCATATGGAAGAGCGGAGGATTCAGCATTGGTGTTTTGTGTTCTGAAGTTGAATACCTGTAACAATACGTAGCAGAGGAATACTAATAATACTGTATTAGCAAGTTGTAAAAATATGCCTTTATGGGCAAAGTCAAAAGATTGCAGGATATTACTCTATTGAATAAATGACTGAATAACTAAATTGTTCTCTTCCTTAGGTATTAATGCAAAACTTTTTCCGCAGAGGACCCTTTACTTAGTGTTCTTGCCATCCAACGTCCCACCTCAGTGTGTGAGAGTTCTAAGTGTGTCAGGCACGAAGGTATATAGCCCATGCAGTGTACCAATGCCTGGGTATCCTGGTTTGAGTTTATATAGTGCATAGGAAAGCTGTGGTTGGTTGCAGGCTTTGGAGGCTGCTGCATTGTCGGTTTGTGGTGAGAAAATCTTGTTTGCCATTCCCACTGAGTTCAGTGGGCGTATTCATGCTTATATTTTTCTAGTTCAATATTATTTGGGGGCAGTATGTGGGCTGAGATTTGAGTTCCTAACAGTTCAATGTTGGCAGGGTGCTATGACAATGTATTTCTGTATTAACAGCTTTGCAATTTACAGGCTGGCTTTAGGATTTCACTCTTCATTTTATAATATTGGATCCAAATTATGCTGCCCATGCATTTAATACATGCAGTTTCATAAAACAATGGCATTACCAATATGTCTTTCATCCTCTTTCTTTTTGCAAAAACCCTCAGATGCCTTGACAGTGTTCAATTGACAAGGTCCTTTGTGGTGCATTCATATATACATTTTGGCATTCAATATGTAGAATGTTAATTGTCTGTCTGAAATGGCAGTCTACTACAATTTCTCCTGATTCTGAGAAATTGTCCAAAAGGCAAGTTATTTCTCATATGTGGTAGATGGTGACTGTCATATCTAAGCAGGGGATTTTTATCTGATAGTTTTCTATATCATCATGGTTTTCAGGGATAATGAAAAATTGCTTACAAACCTGTAAAGAAAACCAACTACTAAGATCCTTTCTTTTTTCAGCATTTCTTTCTTTCTTTCTTTCTTTTACCTTGGTATGGCCCTTGTTTCTTTTAATTAGTATAGTTAAAATGTTTAGGAAGACAATATATAGAAAAAGTACTATACAAATCTAAATTTGAATGCATTGGCTACAGTTCACCAAGTAATCTTTTATAAAACCAGTAGCTGGGCCCAACAATCTTTTTTATGGCTCTTTAGTCCACACACATAAATTTTAAATGAATTCTATAAGCCAATATACCTGGATAATTTGCCACAATCTAGTTTGACTTGTTCAGAAACATTTCCTAGAATATGGTAAATCAGAAGTCTACAGGAACCTTTCAGAGATCTTAAACACAAAAATTTTAAACATGGTATAGAGTCAGATTTGGACCAAGGAGAGTTTACTTCCTGCTCATTCCTGAAGTTCACAGGGCTAATTATTATTTCTCAACCTAACCTGCCTCACAGAGTTTCTCCCACATACCTTGGGGGACAAAGTGCTATCTGATTTATGGAACTTCAAAAGTAATACCATAATACATTTCAATTACTACTATAAACAAATGTGTATATTGAAATAAATGTTTCCCTTTTAAAGAAGTAGGAAATCTTGGATACAAATTTTGTCTGGTTTTAATTCGGTTGTATTCTCTGAAACTTTTCATCACAAGCCTATTTGTATTAGTCATTTTCCCCTCCCCCATAATGGTGAGTTGGTCTGGCCTTTACTAGTTTTATACACACAGACACACACTGTATTTTTTACAGGTATCATATACTTTATTTACCCAGAGAAGTTGCCTTTTCCTGAAAATGTTTGATTAGTTGTGGAAAAGGTAAATATGGATTCACTAATAAGTTCACACTTTATCTGTAATAACTATCAGGCTTAGTTAATCAATGAAATATTCAAATTACCTAATAAAAACTTTAAAATTTATGGGACTGCACAAAAAAGTCTGAGACAGCTGTAGCAGGGAGGACACTGGTACTCACTACTCAACTTTTTTTGTAGATTTCATGGGGAACAGAAAGCAGAGGTTTAAAGGAATTCAGGGTCCCTTAAAACCCCTGCTCTCTGCTCTACCCACAAACTGCCAAGAATTGTTACAAACTGTTTTAAAAGTTCATGGAAGTTCATGATGAACTTAAATTTGTGAACCATGAACAGGGCAAAATTCCTGATGATTTTTGCTTCATGGTTCAGTTTATGCTCATCTGCAGTTATGCACCTCAGTTCTTATTACACACATCAATCCATTATTTTCATCAATAAACAGGTTTGTGGTATCTGATAATACAAAGATCCCTGGCTCAGTGTTGGACTTTTCAGTCCTATGAAACACTTAAAGAGCATTCATTTATGTGCAAATTTCTGGATTTATCTAAAAATGAGTAACCAAAAGCATTCTTCTGCAAACCATTTTGTCTGGTGGAATATTCTACAATTTTGCAGCACTTTGAAACATAAAACACATACCTACATATAGTAACACAGGCATTCAACAGCTAGTAGCTATGATAGCTAAATGGAACCTCATAGAGTCAATGAATGTCTAGTTCTTGGGGAACAAGCAATGGGGAAAGTGCTGTTTTTCACGTAATTTTCTGGCTGTATCTAGGTGGTTTTGAAAGCTCATTACTAAATAAGACTTAGTCTGATCCTATATGGCTTATCTTGTGTTCTGATTTCACTATAAGGACCATATTTTAAACAATATATAATATCTAGTCTGCACAGAATGGGGATTAAATTCCTTGGATTGATATTTAGAAGTGTTTCTTCTTTAACAGCTGAAGTCTGAGGAGAACAAATTAAGTCGTACCACTTGTGGTTTGGGCACATTATCATCTCCCCTGTGAATCAGCTGTTATGGTGGATCCATGATCTCTTTTCCAGACAACCCAATTATATTCTTCCACTTCAAAACACAGGCAATATTGACAGTTACAATTACATCATCAACAAGAGCAATGTATTATTGGGCTTTTGTAGCAAATACTAACTAATAAAATGGCCACTCATCTTTAAACACTAAAGGGAAGTGTAAAATGTGATGCAACATGGTAGACTTAAATGAGAGGGGGGTACAACTAGCATTAGAAGACAGCTTTTCGGAACAGGCTAATATTGTATGTGCTATATTATCCAACTTTTAAGATGATGATACATTCACCTAGACATTAAATAACACTCCATAAACTGTGTTAAAAATATAGAATGATTGAGCAAGGTAATGGGGGAAAAGGGCTTTTACTTCCCTACTGCCTTCTCATTCTTTCTCTATGGTATCATTTGAAGCTGGCTTTCTAAAACAGAAGTTGAACAAATGAATCCTTCTGTCCTCACTTTCAGTTGTCAGCAGTGCTTCAGTGTGAGATGAAATAAATTGCTAGGCACTTTCATCTTCTATAATCAGCTCTGCACAGCTGAGTACACCCACGGCCCTGTGAGCTGTCTCTGCCAGCACTAATTCTATGTGGAATGGGAAGTCTTTGTTAGTGTCACATTTCTAATGTTCTACACAGGAGTGGGTTTTATTATTTTTTTATTTCTCGCTTTCTCTCCTTCACACCTCTTCTTTCCCTCTGATAAGCTATTGTACAATCCATTTTCCACTGGAGAGAAGCTTTTAGGTGAGGACATTATTTACGAGTTTTGAAGTTGGATGCTTTCTCTCTCGATGTGCACGCCACAATCACTGATGGCATCACTGGTTTAGAAATATAATACTTATAAATTGAAGTTAGTTCAAAGATATCCTTGGATGAATCCCACAGCAGGTCATTTTCCCCATTTGAGAATGGCTTGAAAGCTACCAAATCTCAGCTAAGAAAGCACAAACAGAGATTTACTACAAATGGTTTTTTCCCAGTACACATTATTGTTTGGAGTCCATTAGAGAAACGTATCAAGATAAGTAAGGATTTCAAAATGTAGTTTAAACAGCAGAGAAATCCCCCAAGAGTTGTATCTTTTCCCAAATTAATCATTTTGGGGAGATGAAATACATTAGCAAAATTCTGTCCCCTTTTGATATGCAGGTTTAAGTGGCTGGATATTCTAGTCCAGTGGTCCCCAACCTTTCTGAGGTTGGGGACCGGCAGGGCATTGGGGTGTGGCCTGCGGCCCGCGCCTGCGCGGGCCACGCCTGCGCGGGCCACGCCCACGCATCGGGCCGCGCCCCCGGGCCGCGCCCCCGCATCAGGCCGTGCCCGCGAACCGCGCCCCACATCGGGCCGCGCCCCCGCATCGGGCCGCGCCCACACATCGGGCCGCACCCGCACAGGTGCAGCCCGGCCCTGATTCCCTCTCCCCGCCCTCCTGCAGTAAGAAGCTTCCCGGGCCGCAAGCTTGCGGCCTGGGAAGTTTTTTTACTGCGGGGGGGGCGGGGAGAGGGAGCCGCGGCCCGGCGCCATGGCCTTCGCGGCCCGGCACCAGGCCGCGGCCCGCAGGTTGGGGACCACTGTTCTAGTCAACTTTGGGTTGCTTACTCAAAATCCAGCAATCTGGATTACTTCAACTGAATCTGTTGACTGCAGTACTTACTAAGTTTATCACTATTCCAAGGAATTTTCAACTACTGAAAATATTTTCATGTGTCACAAAAAATGTCATGCAAATTTTTCTTTCCAGAAGAGTTAGGTTAGAATGGGACCATATAGAATAGCAAGTCTTGGGCACAGACCTTGGAAGCTTTCTCCAGTGAAGAATGTTGTCATTTATGAATCATAGCATTATAAATTTGTAGAAGTTTTTGAATTGGCAATACTATTTAGAAATGAAGACATGAAAAAACTAAAAATGGTTTATTATAAATTAATATTTATTTTGAGAGGAGAAAAAGATTTTCCCAGGATGGAATGCAAAGCAAAAACAAATTTCTTAAGAACTCAGTCATCCCATATTTTTTGCATAAAAATTGATTATATTGTCTCCTTTTTAAAAATCTAAAATGTGAAAAATAGCTCTATGCTCTTCAGTTAATATCAACTGTTCCAATATACAAGTGGGCAGTTATTGTGGAATCTACCGTTTTGTCAAACTTTCTGTTAAATGTAAAATTCTTTCTTATATCTTATATCAGGATAAAAAATATCATGATCAGTGAATATAAGATAGATCAAGCAAATCATTATTCCTCAAATATGCAATAGAAAGGCCTTTAAAAATAAAAGATTTCCCCCAAAAGTTTTTAAAAACCTATGTGTAACTAATCAGTTACCTTGTAATTAATCTGACAAGTCACACTAAAAGTATCCCTACAGTTATAACCAATTTATGTGGGTAGGGGGTACTGCAGAAGTGTCCTGTGACAAAAAAAGAGATTATATGTCTTCTTTCGTTTAAAGGCCACCCCTCCCTTCTTCCTTAGGTCAGTGAAAAAAACCGAACATGAAGTTGTTTGTGTCTCTTTGAGTCCTGCCAGATGGAAAGGTTTACTCATTAGAGGCAGCTGTTTTAGCAAATTACCTCACTCAGTATAATGACAGAGTTATAACAGACTATTCAAGAAAATCCTTTCATTTCCCAGTGAGATCATGATAAGTAGAAACAAGTTCAATGAGATGTTTGATTTACTTTGGAAGGTATTGAGTCAGACACATGGGATACAGTTGGAGACAGTGAGATATTTCTTTTGTTCTTTTTCATACATGCAAATAGATTGTACATATTTTAGGCATTTGCTATATATTTGTTTCCGCTTGGAAAAATGAACACATTTAATATTTTCTTCTGGATGATGGCTGCGGTTTACAACTGTTACAACTGGAAATCTAGGCTGGGATAAGTTGCTTTCTAAAAATGTTGGAGAAAACAAAATTTGAGAAACTATTGTTACACATTTCTCAATTCTCAAAGAAGTGATGAGGTTCCAGGGGCAGTGATTCTTATTTCTGTAATGTCTTTTATTTTAGAGGGGAGAGCACTGTCATTTTTGCAAGAGCACAAGGAGGCATTGCTGCAGGACAGGAAGATCCTATGTAAAATACACCGAGAGAAATCTTGCATTCTCAAGGTGAGTGAGCTAACTCATACCAGTAAACATCTGTTTATCTCTTTGTCTCATCCAAATTCATTTGTTTCTTCCCCTCATACATGTAGACCTGCTCCCTTTTGTCAACTGAAACATTTTATTTTATTTATTTATAATTTGATTTTACAACCCTGGTCCACCCACGATGCCATGAAGCAGATTGTGGCATTTTTTGCCCCCTTCCATCTTCTGTAGGTGGGGAGCATCCAGGCCTTCCAGACTCAGCTTTTCCCATCCATGTGGGTCTGTCCCCCACAACACAAAAAATGAATGTGGAAGAATCTTTATTCCCTTAGTGTAGGACTACTAGGGCCCAATCCACACCAGGCTCAGGAGGGTGTCAGCCTGACACCTATGTCATGTGGACATGAGGATTAGCCCCATATTTATATGAGCCTCACTCAATCTATTTGACACATGTAAAATCGGCCTTAGTGTTTCCCTGCTTCCTTCTCCACTTCCCAACTACCAGCCAACCTACCTTTATCTGCATCCCACTCTCCAATATTTCCTCTTTTCCTCCCTTGTCAATCTCTCCCTGACACAACTCTGGTTGCATTGTGTGATGCAAGCTGCTAGTCTGTTCCTGTTGAATGATTGTGAACTTATAAGAACTTATGATAAGAACGTCACTTCCCTTTATCCACCTCCCCACATTTTTTCCTCTTTCCCTTCTCCTGGCAGTTTCCATATCCTCAACTTTCTTTGATTCCTTCACTTTGTCCCACCCATTAAACTTACTCTATATTTGCCTTCCATCTTCAGCTTTACTTCATTTATATGCTGCCTTTCTCCATAATAAGGATTCAAAGTAGCTTAGATCAGTGGTCCCTAACCCCCGGTCTGGGGACTGGTACCAGTTCGTGGATCAGTCGGTACTGGGCCATGGCTCCTTCTCGTCTTCCTCCCTAACTGCTGCCTCAGGGGCTGCCCTGCCACTCTGCTGCTGGCTCACCTTTGGTGCTCTCCAGCAGTCGCCATGGCTGGAGCTCCCCCTCGGCGTGGCACTGTGCAGCTGCTGCTGGCAGCGCCCCCCAGTGGGTGGCAGGAAGTCAGGGGCTCCAGTGGGAAAACAAGTGGAGCAGTGGCTCAGGTGGTGACATACCCCGGCAAAAGACAACCCCCTCCCTCCAGGCCTCAGTAAAATTGTCAAGCGTTGGCCGGTCCCTGGTGATAAAAAGGTTGGGGACCACGGGCTTAGATTATTCATATCTCCTCCATTATATCCTAATAGCTACCCTGTGATGTACGTTAGACTGAGAGTATGTGACTGGCCCATAGTTAATCAGAAAATTTCCATAGCACAGTGGAGATTTGAACAGTGGTCTCCTAGATCCTTGTCTGAAATTTTAACCTCTACACCATAGTGACTTTTGTTGACTGGCAACTGTTGAGTAGGGATTGGCACAAACTGGGAAAATGTGGTTCAGTTCATGGTTTGTGGCATGCCCAGTTACTGAACAATGAACAGTCACAGACTTTTAGTGGCTAAATGAGCTGGTTCACTTTGTAAGGTAAAAGAACATCTCTCCAGCATGCTAGAGACAGAAAACCATAGAGGATCTCTAGCAGGCTCTCCTCTATGTGCCCTCCAAGTATGGTAAGGATTGAGTTTCCGGGATCTGAGTTATGGTCACCCCACAAAAGAAGGTGTCTCCAGGAAAGTGCATTCTTAGGAAAGGACAGGCACAGATTCAGGAGTGTAGAGAATTGATCCTGTGCAATGGATCCTGTGATTTGATCCTTGCTAATCTCTCCTTTTGGCCTGCTATCAATAATTAGGAAGTTGTTTTCATTATGAAGCATCTAACCTCAAGGAAGTCTCTAGGCCTGGAATTAGTGCCTAATAACATGTTCAAGGCTAATCCAGCATGATGGGTATGATTCTAGATCTAGACTGTTCTGAAATTAACCTTTCAGGCAAGATTCTCAAAATCTTTCCTGAAAATTATCCCAGTTTTGAAGAAAAGTTCCAAGGCAGATCTAGCCAACTACCACCCCATTAACCTTTTATCTACAATGACAAAGCTATATACTTCACACTATGTATGTGCAAATAGAAGGTGATCTGGACAATTTTTAATTCAGTCCAAATAGATTTGGACCAAATTGATTCATCCAAATAATTTGCAGTATAGTATTGAGTGGTCAAAGAATTGAGGCTTTTGAACTCTGGTGCTGGAGAAGACTCTTGCGAGTCCCTTGGACTGCAAGGCGAACAAACCAGTCAGTCCTTGAGGAGATCAGCCCTGACAGGTCTTTAGAAGGGCAGATCCTGAAGATGAAACTCAAACACTTTGGCCTACTTATGAGAAGGAAGAACTCCCTGGAGAAGAGCCTAATGCTGGGAGCGATTGAGGGCAAAAGTAGAAGGGAACGACAAAGAATGAGGTGCCTGGGACCAAACTTGGAGTGTAGCTGTAGGACCCTTTCCTGAAAAGAACCACAATGAATGGCTGAATGGCTCAAGCAGAGTCAACTGAAACTCAGCCCCTACAAGACAAAGGTCCTGTGGTTGGGTAGCAGGGCGGTAGATCAGGAAGCGCGCCTCCACACTCTAGCAAGGATGCAACTTAAGATCGTGCCCAGGCTAAGAATTTGGGGGTGACTATTGACACCTCATTAACTCTGGAGGCTGAAGTCAAAAGAGTAGCTGGTCAGATGTTTTACCAGCTTCACCAAGCTCAGCTACTAGCACCCTACCTATCTCATAAACACCTGGCCACAGTGATTCATGCAATGGTTACATCTAGAATAGATTTCTGTAACTCGCTCTATGCAGGCCTGCCTCTGGGCTTGATCCGGAAATTATAGCTGGTTCAAAATGCAGCTGCTAGGGTCCTCACCAAAACATCATGGAGGGGCCATATCCAGCCTGTGCTGAGGCAGCTGCATTGGTTGCCAGTTCTGTCCCGGATCTGGTTCAAGGTTTTGGTTTTGTCCTTTAAGGCCATGCATGGTCTGGGCCCCATATATTTGAGTGACTGCCTGTTGCTCTATGCTCCCCGCAGGGCCCTATGCTCTGCAGGTTCGAATCTTGTGGTCATTACTGGCCCCAAGAAAGCATGCCTGGCCTCTACCAGGACCAGGGTCTTCTTGGACCTGGCCCCAACCTGGTAAAATTAAATCCCAGAGGATCTGTGGGCCCTTCGGAAGCTTCCAGCATTCTGCAGTGCCTGCAAAACGGAGCTCGTCCGCCAGGTCTATGGGTGAGGCCGGGCAGTTTTTATGTCAGAGATTGTCTTATTGTTTTATTGGGTTTTATTGGGGTTTTAATAAACGTTGAAACCCGCCGTGAGCCTTTGGGGAATGGCGGGAAATAAATCGAACAAAAAAAGATTAATCTTCAAAAAGATTAAACTAGGTGGATTCAATTCTATAGACACGCAAAGAAGGTGCCCCCTCCAACCTTCACTTTTTTCAATGGTGAGAGGGGAAAAGATAAGAACAGATAATCTTTTTTGCTGCAATTTTGGTGCCTCTACCTAAAAATTCACACACACCTCAAGAGAGACTTTTATGAGAACAGGACCAAGTTCACACTCAGGGATGAGGGGGCTCAAATATATTAGAAAAAACAACATGCACTAAAGCCCAGCAATAAAATCACTCTCCACCAAAACACTTCCCCGTGGTACAACCAAGCCAACAATTGCCTGCCCAGCCATAAAAGTGGACAGACCCATCACCCTAGTTCCATGGCTAAGGGCTCAGTCAAATGTCAGCAACACTAAGTTACCTTGCATTACCAATGAGACCAGAAAAAAAACAATGCCAACCCAAGGATGCTGCAAGTGCAAGCAACCCAAAATCAGACAAGACACAGCAGGCCTGAAGCCTTCTATCCTTGGCTAAGGCTACCCAGCACAAAACTGGAAAGTTGGGAACCAAACACACAAAAGAGGCACCAGTCCATTAAATTCAGTCCACAAACCCAGCACTAAACCAAAAACAAGCAGGAGGAGACCACCAGAGCCACTAATCCCAACATTTAAAATTTAAGGATGATCTCCTAATTTTACCCACACAGACACATACCCTCATTTACTAGAAGTAAAAAACAAACAAACAAAAAACACAAGAAAGCAAACCGCTCAAATAAATCTAAACAGTAACAATCTAATAAAAGCAAACCAAATTGCAGGACAACATAGAATTACAGATTTTAAAAGCAAATAATTTCTAGCAGGGAATTTTGGGGGGGGGGGGGGAAGGAACCAGAATAAAATAAAATAAAAAATCCAACACACATAGCCTCCCCACACAGACAGCAGAACCCAATTTAAAAAAAAAAAACAATTTAAAAGAAATCCAGAAAGCCCAGAAAAGAAAGAAAAGAAAAAAATAACAACCTTCACCAATAGCCACTAGAAACCCAAAGAGTGAGAAAAATAAAATAAAACAGCAAGGAGAAGAGAAGAGAAAAAAAGAAAAAGTAAAGTTTTTTAGAGATTCCCTACAAGTGTAGTCTTCTCCTGCAATCTTCAGGAAGATTAGGAAGGATCCTCCAGCAGCAGAAGCTGTCAGCCTCAGCTAGTCAGGCAGCAAAATCAGCAAGTCTCACCTCCACCAGAGCAACTCAGCAGACCAGCAATAGAATCAGGTAAATCCCTTACTTTTATAAACTCTGACCATGCACAGAAGGTTTTCAAAAAAGAAAAACCTTCTGTGATTGGCCAAGCTTTGCATGCTGCAGGACCTTATTATAATGCTTTAGCAAAAATGCATTGCAATGATTAGCTAAGCTGCTATAGGAAATGTAGCCATTGTCCTGGAAAGATGCCTTCTACCTCCCCCCCCCCCCAAAAAAAAATGGTGGGAAAAGAAGTGAATCCCTTTTTCTTGTTTCCCTTCAAATGGCCAAATTGTGATTCAGATGGGCTCAATATGGCCATTTAAACTAATGACAGAATAGAGATTTGGATTTGATTTGTGCAATTTATGCATAAATCAGGACTTTTCAGCTAAATCAAATATCCCATGCCTACTTACTCATACCTCAAACTAGAGGAATGTATTACTCTAATAATATTTTAGGATAGGAAAAAAAGTTTCATAGAATGCATAAAATGCAAAAATAGTATTGTAATATATATATTTTAATTTCAACATAAGTATAATTTGCCAGGTACCCCCAGATGACTCTCCAAAAATGGGACAATCTGGTCACCTTAGCATTGCCCCTCAAAATCATTGTTTAATCTGAGCCAAAAAATACACTTCCCAACCTAGAGGTAAATTGTATGTCACAATAATATATCTTAAAAGAGCTTTTGACACTATATCTAGGTGAAAACTGGGAGAAATAAGAGCATACTTACATCAACAAAAAACTGTTATGGCTAATAAAAAACCTTGTCACAATGTTATCCCCAAGGTAAAGTTGTTTCGTTAGTGAGGCAGATACAATTACAAAGCAGGGGGGGTTTGACTAAACCAGCGGTCCACAACCTTCCTACTGACACGGACAGCTGCGCTGGAGTGGGGGGAGAGGGTGGCCCAAGGCCCCGCGCACGCGCGGCAGCCCCAGCGCAAATGCACATGCGCGGACTTGCCATGCGTGTTTGCGCATGTGCGTTTGCGCCGCCTCCATGCCGGCGGCCGCGGCTCCCTCTCTCCGTCCTTCCGGGCTGCCAGCAAATCGGCCGCCAAAGTGGCCGATTAGCTTGCGGCCTGGCAAGCTTCTCTTCCCCGACCCTCCCGAAACAAGAAGCTTGCCGGGCCACAAGCTAATTGGCCGCTTTGGCCCGGCACCGGGCCGAGGCCCGCGGGTTGGGGACCACTGGACTTCCCTGTTCCTGTTCCCTGTTCCTGTTCCCATCTTCCCTGTTCCTGTTCCCTAGTTCCTGAAAACCCAGAGACAGTTCTGGAGTCTATCAGAGAATTACACAAGGAGTCTCAAACCCTGTCAAGGCACTGGGAGGGTGGGGCTTCTCATCATGGCACGTTAAAGATGCAAACAAGTATTTAAAATATTTTGATTTTTTTTAAGGTGCACAAAACAAGTTAATACTAGCAGTAAAAAATAATATTTTTTGATATTTCTATTTAAGCACTTATATTCACAAGAGATTACTGATTTGAGTTTCAAATAGTCAAATCAAGGATTCAAAGGGTAAATTAAATCTTCTAAGACATCAAAGGTGGTTGATGAGGGGATAAGATCAAATCCCTATACCAGTTAATAATTAGGCCAACCTTGGTGCCAAGATGGTAAGCTGCAGAGGCCAAACAGGGTCTTAGCTTAAAAAGCTGACATCATTGTGACCTACACCAACATTGGGTTGAATTCTCATGACTCTAATCTTAACTGGAAACCCCAGTGGCAGGAATCAAACTTCAGTGGTAGGAATCAAACTTTTTCTTTGCTTTTCTAAGGAGACAAATATATTCCAGGAAGGTTGCAGGTGTTCAGTTTGAAAATTATTCCACAGCTCCTTTATGGAGTCTCACTATGGATACTCTGAACCAATGAGAATTTAAACCATCCTCTTAGCCACATTCTGTGTCCCATAACAGGTAGCCACATTCTGTGTTGCTGGGGTAATTTTAAGGTTAGAACTGGGTCAGGGTTCTACTGAAGCCAAAGCATGGCTGCAAACATTCAAACATAGACTAAAGTTTATATTTTCAACAAAGAAGTATGGCCTGCTTTATAAGCTCAACCATCCTCTTTTCTGCATTGGGAAAAAGAGTGGGCCAATACTCATACGGCAGCAGGGCTAATCCCCACTTCCATATGACATTGGTGCCATCCTGACCCCATCCCAGCCCTGGCTCACTTTAGGCCTTCCATTTTCCCGTAGAAATGGAATATAAATATTTCTGCATTCCCTTTTTCACCGCGGGTGCCAATACAGCCTATCCCATGCGGACAGGGAAGAGTTGGGTTTAATATGTGCCTTTAACACATGTCCTTTGCAATTCACAAAATGATGCAGGTAAATCATACCACACAGGCATAAAAAAAATCTGCTCAAATATATTGAGAGTTTATGTAGAGTGATGGCTAAGAAAATGAGATGAAAACTAGGTTCTTTTCAGAGCTAAGATTACCTCAGCCACAAACATATTTAGTGGCTTTCAGCAAACCAATATTTTCTCAGTTCCCTCATTTGCAATATGGGCATCAAGTTCAAACCATCCTTTCAGGGCAACTGTGAGGATTAATAAATGTGCAACAGTTTAAACATTTTGAAATAGTATACAAAATACTCAGTATTACTAATATCTACAGTATCAAAACAGTTTTGTTGTTAAGTTTATTTGTTCTAGCTCTTTTTGAAGAGCTTCTGTGGGAGATATTACAATAAAGTGAAAATCAGATTAGAAAGCTGAAACCTGCCATTTTAGAAATCCCAAACAATCATCCTTTCTATCCATTCATAGTGAACAAAAGATATCCCATCAATTGTGTGTGTGATTTTGTATGTTTGTTTTTTTAACAAAAAAATTGACAAGCAAAGCATACTTCTGCAACTAACACATTGTATTTCTCCAAAAATATTTACATCTGCCAGTTATTAATATATTCTGAAAAAGGAATGGATTATTATACATTCATTCATTATAATTATCAGAGTTAACTCAAATTTTGAAAAAAAAGCAACTTTTATTTGGGAAGTTATCAGCCGTGCTGAACTTGTGCATTATATGAAGTTTAATTGACCACTTATGTGTACTCTGTTTTTAATGTAAACTTACCAACCGCAACTCTTCAGTATGGGCCCAGGCTGCAAAACAAAACACACTTAGGAGAAAGTCCCACTGAAACTAACATATGCACAGGATTAAAAGAACAAGAACATCCACAGACTTGCTAGTACTATTTAATACAGCTCTTTTTTTTAAGACAATATGAGAACAGATGGCAAGTATTCAGGAGTAATTTACCCTGGGGCAAATGCCACACATTGGGAATGTACACATAAGCCCTGAAGGGTTTCTTTTTGTGTTCCTTGTGTAGCACCACATGAACATACAAGGGAGGGGAGGGGGGGAAAGAGCCCTGTGATTAGCTTATGTTAATACCAACTGATTATACAGACTGTTTTAATTTATGAATACATGAAATATGGATTACCATGCTAAATAATGGTATGCATTAAATAATAAAAATCAAACTGAAAATATCTTGTTGTGATGGGAGCCATACTGCTTCATGGAATAGGTCTGACAGAATACATTTCACACACAGACACCCCTCAATTGCAGCCAATTCATACTTGAGGCATACTTGCCTGTTGTGTTTTAGACCACACACAATTATTTCAAAGGAGTTCCTATAGTTCCTGTATTTCTGTCCAAAATGCTGGTTCTACATTATTAAAGAAGGAAGGCATTTTTTAAAAACACTCTTTTAGGAAGTGGGAAACGTCACAGCTGTGGTCCTCACAGTTGCCTCTGCCCAGCTTTTGAGCACATATCAAAGTATTTTTTTTCCAAATAAAGGATATTTCTTGTTAGCCCTCATCCCCTTTTATTTCACCCCTCAGGACAAATGGGCATTTTTGTGGGGAAAGACAAGACAAAGGTAAATTTTAAGAAAATTAATATAATACCAGTGCTTTTGTGAAAGAAGAAAAATTTCCAGAAGCGACCATAATGCCCAGCAGGAACTATCATACCCTCAACACCACAATTGACTGAATCCCCATCTAACCATACCATGTTACACATTGGGCCTCTGCCAAAATAGGTGCCTCAGGGCTTTTCAGAAACATAGCCCATTGTATTAAGGTAACTACCTGCTTGACTTTTTTGTGTTGCAGTGCTAGAAAGCTCTCTGGGGTGTGATGCTCTCGTGGGGTTCATTGTAACTGAAATGTTATTTCCTATCTGAACTGCCTCAGAACAATACAATAGTGAATCCATAACAGTATTCCTTTTGTGTGGTACATTACTTTCCTAATAATATATTATAGGTAGCCGTATACTCCTTCATGCCAGTATTTCATCTACTTCCTTTGCCTTGAAGGAACCCTGCTGAGTATACAATGGATAGCTATAAAGCTAATGGCCTTCCTCACACTCCTCCTTTGCAGGAAGGAATGGAGGGATGGATCATACACAATGTTTCCTAGCCATTGGGGAGGGGATTTTTAAAAAAATATACAGAAATAAAACATTTTTTAAAAAAAATCCAGATGTTCAAGGTGGCCTTCATTAATATTTATTTTGAGATTAATATTGATAAGCCCAAATGCAGACTCTTTTGTTTCCCTTCCGTGTTCTTCAACTTGCCCGCCATTCGATTGTATTTTCCTCTGTACCCAGGGCTCCAGCTCACTTACGCTTAAATGGACATTCAAGCTTCGACAGACACACAGTTAAATAGAGGCCAATAATTCAATACAGTATGACTGTACTGGGGCTGCTAGTAAATCCATCAAGCAGTAAATATCATCTGAAGCCAATGCAAGCTTTTATCTTTCCAATTTTGTATATGTCTGTGTGAAGCCCAGGCATTCAGCGAATCATGTAATTTATTCTGCAGTGCACAGCCTGGGTTGTCTCAGACACATCATATTGACTCTCCCCCCCCCTCAATCTGTCAGGAGGAGTCAGCATGCTCTGTGCTGTTGCCCCCACCCACCTCATGCAAACACATCACATTTCATTTTGTTTCATTTACTTATTTATTTATTTCCCACCCTCTAGCCTGACTGGGCAAGGACATATTTCCTCCTGAGCAACAAATGCTGAAAGAAAACTGGAGGAGGGGGTGGGAGAGAAACATCTGAATGTCATTACAGCAAGCATGTTAAACATTTGTCCAAACCAGTTTGTTAAATCAGCTAAGGCTCTTCCAAGCAACTGCTTGTAATGGTTGGAGAATGGCTCCCTACTGCAATGTTTTTATTAAGCTGCAAATATGCCCTGTTATTTTCTTTTGCTCTTTGGGTCAGCCAGGATGGCAGCATAATGTAAATAATACTGAACAGCTGGACTTATTGAATTATGATTTGTGTTTGGGTGGATAATACACATACACAGAAGGTGAAATAGATACAGGTTAGGGGGAAATCCTCCCCCCATGTGTGTGTTTCTTACTCAATCTCACTTTGCAGGCAGGTGCACATGCACACACACAGGCACAGGGTGATACAGCTGAAACCCATATACCCTGTAAGAGAGAATGGATCCCTGGGGATGACAGATGGCAGCCTACTGACCTCATTTCAAGAGGTTAACAACAGAGCTGAAACAAATGGTGCTTTTCAAATTTGCAAATCAAATTCATTCTCCCCTCCACCTGACTTACAGTTCAAATTCACACATTACAAGGAACAGACTTTGAATATGTGTGTTCATTTTGGTTACCATCTTGAATTCTCTGCACTTCCAGCAGGTAATCATTAATCCATTCACAATAGATGGGTGCAGTCCACAATGAAAATGAGACTGAAATCTTTTTTTTTTTTTTACTTTCCTGGGAGTAAGCCCGATTGAATAAAATGAAACTTATGTGTGAGTAGACCTATTTTGGCTTGCTCTCTTAATAATCTATTCTCCCAGGCTGTTCCCAAAGGGAGATATTTCTCTACATGAAACTCAGCATGCCCTCACTATATTGAAGAGCAACAGACAACATTGCACTTCTTCTAAGCACTACTCATGGGGCTCCAGACCTTTCCTCTTTAAGCCAGACAACCTCCTTTCCTCCACCTTGAAAGGGAAATAGCACAATAGCTATGGGTAGAGCCAGCTTGGTATAGTGGTTAGGAGCATGGACTTCTAATCTGGCGAGCTGAGTTTGATTCCCCACATCCCCCATGAAGCCATCTGGGTGATCTTGAGCTCACCACAGCACTCATAAATCTGTTCTGACTGAGCAGTAATATCAGGGTTCTCTCAGCCTCACCTACCTAGGGTCTCTATTGTGGGGAGAGGAATTGTAAGCCACTTTGAGACTTCTGGTATAGAAAAGTGACATATAAGCACTCAAAGGGTGCTTGCTAATGGTTCAGCATCCTCTTGGAGAAGAGTCACAAGTGGAATGCCCTAGGATCTGTCCTGGGGCCTGTGTTGTTCAACATATTTGGATAATAATTTGGATGAAGAAGAAGAAGAAGAGTTGGTTCTTATATGCCGCTTTTCCCTACCTGAAGGAGGCTCAAAGCGGCTTACAGTCGCCTTCACATTCCTCTCCCCACAACAGACACCCTGTGGGGTGGGTGAGGCTGAGAGAGCCCTGATATTACTGCTCGGTCAGAACAATTTTATCAGTGCCGTGGCGAGCCCAAGGTCACCCAGCTGGATGCATGTGGGGGAGCGCAGAATCGAACCCGGCTCGCCAGATTAGAAGTCCGCACTCCTAACCACTACACCAAACTGGCTCTCTTCTTCTGGATTAGAGGGTGTACTTATTAAATTTGCAGAAAAAAACTAAACTGGGAGGGGTAGCAAATACAACAGAAGACAGAATCAGAATACAGGATGATCTTGACAAGAACAAGAAGTGGGCTAAACTGAATAAAATGAAATTAAATAGGGACTAATGTAAAGTTCTGCATTTAGGTAGGAAAAACCATATACATCAATATAGGATGAGGAGACTTGTCTTGACAGTAGCATGTGCGAAAAGGATCTAGGAGTCTTAGTACATACATTAAACATGAGTCAGCAGTATGTCTCAGTAGCTAAAAAGGCAAATGGGATTTTGGGTTGTATCAAATTGAGTATTGTATTCAGATCATGGGAGGTAATGGTACTGCTTTACTCTGCTCTGGTTCAGCCTCACTTGGAGTACTGTGTTCAGTTTTGGCCACCACAGTTGAAGAGGGTTGTAGACGAATGGAGCATGTCCAGAGGAGGGCAACAAAGATGTTTGGAGACCAAGATGTATGAGGAAAGGTTGGGGGAGTTTGGTCTGTTTGGCCTGGAGAGGAGACGACTGAGAGGGGATCTGATAACCATCTTCAAGTATTTAAAAGGGTGCCATATGGAAGATGGGGCAGAATTGTTCTCTCTTGCCCCAGAGGAACAGACCAAAACCAATGGGATGAAATTAATCCAAAGGAAATTCTGTCTAAACATCCAGAAGAAGTTACTGACAGTTTCTCAGTGGAACAGGTGGTTTCTCAGTCTAACACGCTTCCTTGGGAGGTGGTGAGTTCATCAGATGGAGAGGATGATTCTGTGAAGTTTCAAGGAAGTGGCAGGTTACAGTGGACGAGTGATAGAGTTGTGAGTGTCCAGGGGGTTGGACTAGATGTTCCAGGAAGTCCCTTCCAACTCAATTATTATATGATTATTATATGATTCTATGATTAAGAACCCACTGATGCCAGCCAATTCATAGGGGTACAGAACTTAGTACCCTCTTCAAAATGTCAAAGCTAAGCATTGTCCTCCCCATCTCTGCTTTCAGCTCATTTATGAAGCTTCTCCCCCAGTCTGTCAGAGGTGAAGAGGGGATTGCCAGGTGGCTGGAGACCCAACATTATTCCCATTGTGTCAGTGCTTCTTTTTTTTTTTTTGGAGAAAGGAGGGTGCCAGCACGGAATCAACATCATGCAAATTATTTATTTGATTTATTGCCTGCTGCTATCAGTCAAACTGGCTTGCAGCAGGTTACAATCAAGTCAGAACACAATATAAAATGCAAAGCAATGAAACTCTAAAACCCCAAAAGTTAAACAATACCCAACAAGGTAGCAGCAGAGCTAAAACACATTTCCCTCTAACTCTGCAATCTCCCCAGTAGCAGACCCCTTGCTTCAATAAGGAGGATGGTGATATCAGGTGTCTGAGTTATCAGACACTGAGTGAGAAAAGGGGAGTATGGAAAAACCCAAGATCTTCCAGCTCTAGTCTCAACCAAACACCTGGTCAAAGAGCTCTTTGTAGGCTCTTTGTAACTGTGATATTTCTGTCAGGGCTTTCAGCTTTCCCAGGACCTTATTCCACCAGGTAGAGGCCAGGATCAAAAGGTCCTGGTCAAGGCTAGGTGCACTTCACATGGACCAGGGATCACCAGTTGATTTGTGCTCACCGAGTGGAGGTCCCCATGAGAGGCATAGGGAGATCCCTCAGGTATGTTGGGTCCAGACTGTGAAGGACCTTGAAGGTCAAAACCAGGACCTCAAACTTGATTCAGTAGCCAATGCAGCTGCTTTAGCACTTGCTGAAGATAGTCCTCCAAGATGTCTCAGAGAGGACCCTAGCAGTGGCATTCTGCACCAGTTGAAACTTCTGGATCAAAATCAGGAATAGACCTGTGTAGAGTGAATTGCAAAAATATAACCTGGAGGTGATATATAACCTGGGGCCAGATTGGGTGCTAGTAGCCTCACATGGTGCAGATGGAAAGAATGCCAGTTGGGCTACTCTAGTTATATGCACCTCCATTGTAAAGGAGGCATCGAAGATCATTCCCAAGTTCCTGGCCAAGGATGAGATCTCCAGTTGTACCCTGAGAAGATATGCTTCCTGTTCGGAACCCTTCCAACCCAGCCACAAGACCTCCATCTTGGAAGAGTTGAGTTTCAGATGATTATGTTTGAGCTAAACCATCACTGCTTCCAAATGTCTGGCAAATGCTTCAGGCCTGACATCTGTCAGGCGATAGAGCTGGGTGTCATGATGTCCTTACTTGCCTCTAATCTGCTTGCTATTGCTTGCTGTAAGAAGAATCACTGAGTGAGGAACCATCCCCAGATGGTTAACCTATAGCCACTACCAATGGAATCTTGGAATGCCTGCACACAGTTTGGATGTTCAGGTTACTAATGCAGTGGGATACAGGAATTATCTTCTTTTAATCTCATTTTCTGGTTTATGTGTCAAAGTATTTCCCACCTGTCCACACTTAAATCACTGAGTTACACATTTGTGCATATGAATCCCATCTCTTCCACATGCACAAACTTCAGTTGGAATTGGAATCAACATGCATAAGTGTTTACAAGTATAGGTCCCTTTCACTTGTTCTATCTCCTTTCTCAGGGCAAATTTTAGTGGGAATTTGCAAGCAAATACTTCAATTAATGCTGAAAGTTCTATACACATGTGTGAGCAACCCAAAGCTAGTTCCTGCAACTATGTCATTTTGTTTGGAGCCTATATACATATGATTGTAGTAAAACTATAACATTAAATATATTCTTATATGATGAGATGTTGCTATACAAGAATGGTATGCTTGTCTGAGGGCTTTTTTATTTGGCTTCACTTTGAATGATCCCATCATTCCTCTTAAAAAACATCTGGTACTTCTGATGACATGCCAAGCCTCTGATTGGCCCTTACTGGGAGACATGACCCCAATAGGGTAACAGCTCTCCTCCAATGAGGGCTAATTAGAAGCTCTTCCCTGCCCCTGTCCTCCTCCTCCTTCATGCTGTTTCCCAGCACTAGACATAAAGAGGAAGAGCTGGCATGGGGTAAGCAAGGGAGCTGGGATGGCCATCCAGGTGCATTCCACCATGCTCTTCCATGCCTGCACCAGACTCCCTGCCTTCCTGGCCACCAAAAAAGCTCATAGGGGCATCCAGCTGCACTCTATCATGCTGGCCTGGGCAGCCAGCCTTGCTGCCAGGCCAGTCCTGGTTTATGGGGGCCCTTCTGCCCTCCTGCCTTCCTGCAACCAATAAAAGTAGACCTACATAGAAGAATTCTGACTTGGATGGTCAAGGTTAGTCTGATCATTTCAGATCTTAGAAGCTAAGCAGGGTTGGCCCTGGTCAGAACTTGGATGGGAGACCACCAAGGAATTCCAGGATTGCTATAAGAAGAAAGCAATGGCAAACCACTTCTGTTAGGCTCTTGGCTCGAGAACTCAATAGAGTCACCATAAGCCAGCTGCAGCTTGATAGCACTTTGCACACATGAACACAGAGAAGGAAGTTGTCAGTATTTCCACAGTCAAGAAGTTAAAAATGAAATGGTCCCTTGACTGAACATTGGCTCACTCTTTACCAAAGGACGGATTCCTTGCCTGTTTATTGAGGAACTGCTGTTTGGTGTAGTGGTTAGGAGTGCGGACTTCTAATCTGGCATGCTGGGTTCGATTCTGCACTCCCCCACATGCAGCCAGCTGGGTGACCTTGGGCTCGCCACGGCACTGATAAAACTGTTCTGACTGAGCAGTGATATCAGGGCTCTCTCAGCCTCACCCACCCCACAGGGTGTCTGTTGTGGGGAGAGGAATGGGAAGGCGACTGTAAGCTGCTTTGAGCCTCCTTTGGGTAGGGAAAAGCGGCATATAAGAACCAACTCTTCTTCTTCTTCTAATTGGGGCCTAGAAGACTCCAACTATTATTATTATTATTATTATTATTATTATTATTATTATTATTATTATTATTATTATTATTATTATTATTATTATTATTATTATTATTATTAAAAAGAAGAAGTACAAGGTATCCCAAGTACTGTACTAATTGCAAAATTGCCTACACCACTGAATTTCACAACTTTGTTTGCAGTATCCGCCTTCTAATCTTGGTCAGAAATGCCTCAGTAGCTTAAATATCAGCTTTCATCTGGTCTGGTATAATACTTGTTCCACTCAGATTCTCTGGCAGCTTGTTCTATGGAATCTTTTCTCCCCTCAAGATATGGTAGTTCTTAAAAGTACCAGGTGATGGAGATGGGAAAGGGCTAAACCTCATCAGAAAAGTAGACAGCATGTTAGCCTGTTTTCTTTTGTCTCTCTGCAGGTCAAGATAGCAATGAAGTAGCTTGTGGTGACAGTTTGAGGGGGTGGGCCACCTTTGTTGAAACCTATGGGTTTATTGAGAAGACTGTTAGGAAAAAAGGGCTGGGCACAGCAGGTGGTGTGCCCCAGCTCTGACAGGCTCTCTCTATTTGGGAAGGAATCACCTGGGGGCCACCATGAGTTTTTTTTTCTTTGTACATGCAACTCAAAATCCTTTGGAGGAGGAGCAGGATACAAATGTGATAAATAGGTTATACTCACATGCCAAATTAGCAGCCTCAGGTCTTAATTTTATATTGGATTTGCACTTTCAAATCATGAATTCTATTGTTCGGTTTTAGTAAAGACAGATACCATTTTCCCAATTTAGCCTGCTCACATTTCATTGTACAAACACTCTCCCTCCCATCCTCCTTGAAAATCCAACAATGCTCTAAGGGTATTCAGAGACATTTTGTGCCTGATACATATGGCCAAAACCTGGAAGTTCAAGACAGTTATCTTTTCCTATAGTTGTAATTAAATTTGGTCCCTAATATTATGGGCAGGGACTGATTATCTCCTCTTATATTCCCATTACATACATATATTATTTTTTTCTCTAAGCCATCTGTAACTATTCAAATCAAATCAACAAAAATAGATGGATTCCAGAGCTGCCAAATGATGAGTACAATCTGCAAAGTAAGAGCATTAAAAGGTCTCACAAAATACAGAGAGCAACTGGGGGAAGTCATGCTTTGCAGGATCATTAATGTGGAAACTTATTCTCTGTCTTCTGCCTGCTTTGTCTCTCTCATCACAACCCATATGGTGTTCACACCAGAATACAGACTCCAGTTTATATTCCATCCCCCTCTGTTGCTAACCTCTGTTTAAAATGAGCTACACTGCATGCTTTTGTATTTAGCACAGGGCAAAGTGACCTGCTGTTTATTTTTTTTATAGGAACAAATTAAAAGATAAGGCACTGAACAGTTTCCCAACACCTGAGAGCAATTAACGTAGCCATACTCAGGAAACAGCATCAATTATTTAAAATTGAATGAATATGTAACAGTGACCTTCTCCAATAGGCAGGGATTTTGTACTTACACCTAAGTAAGCTCAAGGGAAACAAAAGTACCAGATAGGTATTCTTTGCTGTGCAGTGTAACAACCATGCGTACATGCTCACACAGGCCAAGGCAAAAGTGTAAAATGACATTATCACTACCCTTTGCAGTTATTTTATTCTATATGCTGTGCTCAGTCTAGTGATCTGATAATTACAACACATGCAGTGTATCCCCCTATATTTAGAAACTCTCCCCCCCTTTTTTTGGAGGGGGGGGGTCCAGTACGTACTTCTCTTGTTAACAGAAGCAGGACAGGGGTCTTTGGGGTTTTTTAAAGTGAGAATATGATCAAAGAGCATTTGGTATTTTTCTAGAGTTGTCATACTCTGATTTTAATGAATAAAAATTGGCATTCATAAGCTATTCAGGCTTGTTTACACTGAAGCAAATATAGCTGTATTCACAGTTGGCTGCCTGCCTCATAGAATCCAGAGGATTGGGGGAGGGTGCATGTTTAATGTAATGCAGCCAGTTGAAGGCAACCTGGATTCCAATGGCATGGAGTCTTTTGACTCCAGCTATGGCCATTCTTCCCCAAGAACCATAGTGATTTATGCGATTCATGCTCTGATCACATCCAAGTTACCTGCAATGCACACTATGGCCTATTATTCACGGCCACTGAAACAGCGGCATGGAGAACGCGAAGGAGGAAGAAGCAAATCAAACCGCTTACGCACAGGACGGAATGCAACGGCAGCAAAGCCCAGAGTATCCGATTATGTACGCGGCTACTCTGGAGCCGCTTCTGCTTGCGCCCTGTTCCTGGGAAGCTCCACTTTCTTCCGCATCTCGCTAACGTGGCTTTTTCAGCGACATACGTTGACTCTGTGCCCGGTTGCCACCTGCAGCATGCATAATTGGTGATTTTAGCCGCCACCATTCTACCCCAAATGCAGACCTTCCACTCCGTGCATAATGGGCCTATGTAAGGCTGCCCTTAGAAGCTGTCCAAAAACTTCAACAAGTCCAAAAGGCTACTGTCAGGAATGGGATTCAGGGACCATGTCCCCCTTAGGCTAAAAATATCATCCCTGTCTGGCTTTATGTTTCTGGTGACATTGCTTGATTTTTTGTCTTCTTTAAGGCTTGAGTCCAGGGTAGCACTTAAGCTGCTAAATGTTAGAGCAGTCTTTGGGTTCTGGTTGGGTTTTATGTTCTGGCTGTGGAAGCTTAAATAGTTTGTCAATGTTAATGATTTTATGCTGTTTTCTGTTTTGATCAGGTTTTATATTGAAAGCTACCTAAAGCAGGTTCTCTGCAGAGGCAGCACAGAAATGTTTATAATAAAGTATTTAAAGCCATGTTACTGATTGGCCCCAAACATTCCTTTTTTATGGGCAAAATACACATTAATTTTTGGTGAGTTGTGTCTAGGGTCCCCCACAATCCATGTCATTTTCCCTGTAGCCATACAGCAGCTTTAGAGGAAATTCTTTTCAAGATCCAAGGGAGTCCTTTTTGGGTTGGGATTACAACATAAATGGTGCATGGGCTTCTGACCCCCTCCACACACACTGTTTTCAGATGCTCAGATATGACCCCTGCAGAGAGTCCTTTACATAACTTTGGATTGATATGTGCTCAGAATACTCCATGTCCTGCTTCAGAATTATTCTTTAAATAAAACACCTGCTGAGGCTGTTTCTGCTCAACAAAACAGCATAGGGGGAAGGGAGCAACCCCGCCATGCCACAATTCTGAGCTGAAAGGGGCTCCCTTTGGTGTTTAAACTGACTTTTCCTGCAATTGGGGGAGAATTATGACCCAACTTGCCAAAAATGTAATGTGTTAATATAGCAGTTCTTTTTGTTAAAAAACAACAACGTTAAAATGAAGAGCTTTAAAAAAACCCTAATTAAGTCACTATATGACATGAAACAGAACATAAATTGACTTTTTCCATCTACACCAACAAGGGCAATTAGTATATTTTCTAAAACAAATAAACAGTTTTGAGCAAATCATACAAGACAGTCAAGTGTGCTTAAATTATTCAGCCATGGAATGTTCAAGTAATATTAACCTAAAGATAGAATTCATCAATTATTTCCTGGTAGTGACACATGGTTGTTAGTATTAAAGTGTTATTACATAAATAAAAAGGATTTATGCCAACTGCAGAGGCTGTTTTTTTAAATCAAGATGCTGAAATTTTTGGCTTAATAATCACCTCATGGTCAATCTGTGTAACATTTGCTACAAGATTCTTAGCTGAGAAACTGGGCTCAGGAAAAAAAACAGTAATATATTTTCTGCAGTGCCAGACTAATGATCCTTAAGTGTTTGAGAGAGAGAGAGAGAGAGAGAGAATGGCTGCTTCCTTGCTACAAAAAGGATTCTGGCTCATGTATCAGGAAGCAACCACTTGTAAGGATTATGGTTGTGAGCTGCGGGCGAATTCTACAGTAGAGCCTAATTTTATGATTACAGCTAGCAATGGGTATATAAACTCATTTCTCTAATACCCTTCCATTCACATTTGCTTGAGTATATTTGCTCCCATTCATCTCCCCCCACCCCCGCTTATTCAGACTCTTTCTTTCTAATGTACATTTTAATCATCTTCATCTTTTCTCCTGCTGTTTTTGTGGAGCTCATTGTGTCCTCAAAAAGACATTGATCAAATACCGACAGGTAGGACAGAAAGCTATTTACTTTGAAACTGTAGGAGGGATTCACAGGGCAGGGAAGCATAGTTAAAAATCCGCATTGACTGGGGCTTACATTACTGGAGCTATTCAGAGCTCACTTGAACAGGTTTCTAAGCAGCAAGAAAAGTGGGACTTAGCTTCCCTTCCAGAAATGTCATTTTTTTAATGTGCAGTGTAAAGCAGCTAAAAGAAGACCAAAGCATGAGTTAACATGCTTCAGAAAAAGAGGATTATTCAACAATAATTAAAGAGAAATGTAAAACTCACACCTCCATTGCTTGGGATTATTTGCTGTCATTTCAAACCTACGTGCTTTAAATCCACTGAAAGCACAGTTGATGTTGATATGAAGTCTTTTGCTTCTGGCTTTTTTACTCAAGTATGTGTGTGTGCAAATACAACAAAGGCAAATTATTAGGGATAACTGGGAGTCATTGCAGCTGTAAATGTGACACTCCTTGAGAAAGCAGTCATTTGTAAACTAGTGTGGGATCATGTAACTTTGTTACTCCGTTTATAGATCCTGCTAGGTCAAAATACCAATACTTTTGCCCCACCAGCTTTCATGTCATTCAGCCTATGCCGATGCTTGCCTTTCAACTCTGATGTATTTTATTATTCTATGGAAGGAATAGAAATAGATTCTAAGATACCACTGTCACGTTTTCATTATGTTACTGTTCTATCTTTGATGAGAAATCAGTTTCACATTGTGTTATTCTTGTGCCCCTTACTAAGGCTTAGAAAAGGAAAGAAAAGAGGAATCCTTTTAAATTAAGTGGGCTCAGTTTGATAGCACTTCCAAATGGGGGAGGGGGGAAAAGCTTGGAGAAGCATTATTACCTGAATAGTCTGCTTGAAAAAGGACTATGACACTGGAACAGTCAAATCCCCAAAGTCGAAGCAAATCCATTGATGTGCATGATCTATAGGCTGCTATCATTAATAAGGACATTTCTTTAAAACCTTGACAATGCCTTTTGGATGGTACATAGGGGATGCTTTCAGTGCTTTTTGTGTAAAACAAAAGTGTCAGTACTCATATATATGATAGAAAACCTACTGAAATGAATTTATACTTTTAGAAAATCCTTTTCTCACCCCTTTACAGGGTATTACTTCATGGCTTCCTAGTTTCACTCTTGCAACATGAATGAAGCAAATCTATTATTAAGCATTAAAATGGAAAGATAATAAAGCCCTGCAGCTTAGTAGCATAGCAACCAGCACGAAATCTTCCAGAGAAGCCCATGTATTCTCCTTTCCCCAGTTTCTGTCTTCTAGTCCCCCATTTAATTTGGCTTGAAGCATTCTATGATGGTGTTATAAAGATTCCTTTTTTAAAAAAGAGGACAAGCACATACTATTTGCATATAGTGCTACTTTAGGTACAATGTCCCAAAGACTTTTTGTTCTATTGCACATTATTACCATTACATATTACCATCTGTTTTATTTGCATGTGTTTTTAAGATCTCTGTGATAATTCAAGAAACTAAGCTAAATGTTATAATTCCAGACCAACTTACTGCACATTTCGGCTTTCCTCAGGGCCTGCAAAATGAAGCTCTTCCGCCAGGTCTATGGTTGAGGCTAGCATGGCAAGGAATATCTGACAGGCTCTCCACCCCCCCCCCCACCCCCGGTGTTAAGAGCATACACTTATTGGAGGTCTGTGTTCCTCCTTGTGCTCCAATATTAGTTCTTGGTGGGTTTAGAGGGGTTTCTTCATTACGGGTTTTATTGTTGGAGTCTGATATGTAAATGTATATTGTTACATCCAGAATGGTTTTAATGGTGTTTTTAATGGTGTTTTAATTTCAGATGAATTTGTAACCCACCATGAGCCAGAAATGAGAGAGGCGGGCAATAAGTCTAATAATAATAAGTCTAATAATAATAAATCTAATAATAATAACAACAATAACAAGTCTAACAACAACAACAACAACAATAATAATTAGAGTTCTCAGATAAAGACTGGGGAGAGCAGGGATAGTGGGTGGCCAGCATTGCATACTATGTGATGTCATACTATGTGATGTCATTTTGAGGGCAAACTGAAAGTTACGTCACATTCTAGGAATCACTGCGTGCTGAGGAATCACAGAGTGCTTGCAATCGAAAGCTCACGCCCTGAATAAATCTTTGTCTTAAAGGTGCTATTGGAGTCTGATTTTATTGTGATAATAGCCTGTTAGCAATGCCACATTAATATATCAGTGGTGCCCCCCCCCACTATCCAAAGGAACAGTGCCAGGAATTATAGGGTATAGCAGGAAACCTGGCAAACTATGGTGAAGAAAGGCTTCAGAAAACAATATACATGAAACCATCTTTTATGGTAGTGACAACAATGCTGGGCATGTATGTACATGATAGTCAATATATCTTTATTAATGTATTTCAATGACAAAAATAGAAAAATAGAGAACTGAAACCTAGAGGAGCGACTAATTTTTGTTGTTCCATAAAGTGTCATCATTTACAACTCAGGAGTTATGAGGTTTCTTTTTTCTTGCAGGTCAAGAATAGGATACTTATATCAGTTCTAACTTTAGTTCACCCAGCCCAAACAGGTGTTTCAAAACAACATCAGTTTATTAGCAAGAGGATTCAGGGAGCTCATACAGTTTACACTTCTAACAAATAAGACTAAAACACAAGGACTCCAGCCTGTGAGACCAACACATACAAATATATATATTACATGTGCAGTTAGAGACTTTTGGTTCCCTATGTGACATGGAATCTCAAGAACTATCATTCCCAGCATTCCTTATGCATAGGGACAGCTGGTGAGAAGGAGAAGGACCATAATAATCAGCTAAAAAAAGACTGTGAAGGACAGTTAGAGTCTGTTTTAGCTGCTGATAGAATTCACAGACCCTAAAAATATGAGAGCACACACAGACACACCACACTGCCAAGTCTGGCTATAAACACTAATCAGGCAGACAGAAATATAAAGGGTTATCTGGAGACTCCCTATCCTCCCTACTTGCTAATTTGGTACTCAAAAAGAAGAGCCCTGCAGAAGCTCAAGGCAGCCAAGGAAGCTGAAACATGCCATGGCAGCAAATCAGCCACAGGAGACAGCGGTAGGAGAACCACTGTAAGAGGTGGTGAGAATGAGAATGGCTCAACAGCAGTTGGGCTCACTGCCTAGCCAAGGAGCAGGCCAACAACATGCCTAGGGGCCATTCCGCACAGTGTTAATGTTGCTGAAGTGTTACCATTGTGTAGCGCTATTTATTTTTCGCTTCATTGTAGCGCTTTTGGGGGAATCCAGAAATGTGGTTTTCTCTTTAAAAACCATTAGACTCTTGAGAACAACCTGCAACACATCCAAAAAAGACATGTGTGTTCTCAGTATAGCGGTAAGCAAGCATGTCCTTCCCTAAGCTCTCGCACCCGAGCTTCCGGCGTCGCAATCACCATCCCCCCCTTAAAGCGGCAAAAGCAACAAATAAGCAATGCTTCTTTGGCTGAAATCCCTCCACGAGCAATTGTCTGTAAAGTTTCCAAGCACAATACAGCCCCGTTCGATATTGCCCGTAATTTCGGCCAGAAATTGCACAGGGGGGGGATATTGTTTTTACTTTAAGAGCATGTAAACGATTAAGTGCCATCTCCCACACCAGTGAAAAAGGTCTTTCTGATACATCGAATGAATGAATATGCGTTGCTACTGGTGTTTTCGGGTTTTTAAAATACAGTTTTTAAAGGGAAGCACAAACACAACAGTTAATGGGCTGCTCTGTTTGATTGACAGCCAGGTGCGGGAGGAAACCCAGAAAAATATCGCCTCCTTTGTTGCAATTTCAGCAAGACCGGAAACTTGTGTGTTACGAGAACAGCACTAGTGGGAGAGCCTTTTTTTCAATAGAAACGTCTGTGTGTGTTACCGAGACCTGCGCTTTTGATTGCAGTGCTTTTCAATAGCGCTCAGGTTTAGCAACATTGCCCATTGTGCGGAATGGCCCTAGGTCTCACCTGAAGGATCCCAGGTATATGGTGACAGAAAATAACCTAGCCCAATACAGGGAAGTCCTAGACAGAGAGGCCATATCCAGGGAACAGCATGCAGTGGGGTGGGAAAAGGGACAAGCAGTGCCAGCCTCACTAAGCCTGAGAATAAACCTATCCCAAGGTTACTATTGATGTTACTAATGCAGGTCAATAGAGGTTGAATTTCTCAATTTGTATTTTCATGATATTTACATTTAAAGGACAACCATTGAAGAAAATTTCCATTTGAAAACGGGACATATCTAGATACCGTTCTGGTTGAATCCTTCACAATATTAAACAAACAAGAACGAAGAACCCTGTACTTTTATTTTTTTAATAAATATAATAACATCAATAGTAGCCTTGGGATGGGTTTATTCTTTCTCTTATTGTATTCAGTACAAACCGCCCCACTTGTCCATAGTTACTTTGGGGTGTGTGAATTTGGGAAGCAAATGTAAATTTGGGGAGATAATTCAAATGGACCTACAAATAAAGTGTCATAGTTATTTGGTCTGTTTATAATGTGTTTGCAGCTGATAGGGCCATCAACATTTTAAAAAATTAAGAGGTTAATCTCTTAATGACAAATTATACATTACAAAATAGCAAGACTGTGGTATGTTATGTTAAAAAGAATATATGCCATAGTAAATGTTATATTAATTATAATGTTACAATAAATAAATATAGCAAAAAAGAAAGTTATGCTAGGGGGCATGGCAGAAAAGCCCGGGTGCGGAGCACAGTTCGACTTCAGAAAAGCAGAGAATGCTATTTAGAATTAAGACACTTTTTTTCTTTCATGACACATGAGGTAGTGTATATATAAGTCATGGGACTGTGATATATAGAAGAGTATCCATGCAAAATTTGTCCTGAGCCCAGGACTTTTTTCCTGGGCCCTGGAGCCAGCAGAGAAAGCAGCATGCACCTAATTCAATCATGCTAATTGGAGATGAATAGGCATCCTCACTCACAGTCTGGCATTCAAATTATTAATCAGAGGCATGAATAATGAATTAGTGTGCCTTTTGCTACTAGCAGAACTTGTCACTTAGTTTTTCTATTACCTAAACAAAGGATCCATTTCATACTCATACAGAATAATCTTCATTCCATTTTCTAAATGTTTGAACATGAACTTATAGTTACTGGTAGTTATTGATGTCAGAAATTAAATGACCCTGGAGGTCCCTTCCAACTCAGTGATTCTTTGATTCTAGATCTAGACAGGTAAGAGAAGAACCTGAAATCTGAAGAAGAACCTGAAAGAGAAGTACAAATTTGCCATTTTAGAAATAAATGCCCTAGGTCATACTGGAACTAAAAAAAGGATTAAGCCACAGTACAACTGAAACAGAAACTGTAGTTGAAACATCTGTTCCAAAGAATAAGGCAGATAGTGTCAAGATCTCTAGGAAATTCCAGCTATTTCTGGAAAAAATATTCCAAGCATGACTACAGAGATCACTTTAGAATCAAAGAATCACAGTTGGAAGGGACCTCCGGTGTCTTCTAGTACAACCCCCCCCTGCAGAATGAAGGAAACTCACAGCTACCTGCCCATCACAGTGACCCCAAATCCATGCTCAGATGATGCTGCCCCCCCCCCCAAAAAAAAACAGAATCCTTGGCCAGTCTGGCCTAGTGGAAATTCAACTTCCAACCCTAAAGGAGCGAAGACCATTTCCCTGGACATGCAAGAAAAGGCCACAAAAGCCAACTCAGACACAATCCCTTCTGCCCACCCACTCACAATCTGCCTAAATTTACTATTGAGAGTTATTGGACAGTGATAACGCCATTAGGACCATTATTTTATTAGATGCCAATCCACGGAACATCAAATAATTTTTTTAATTATTAACAAAAACCTGACTGAGACTTACCTCGGCCAAACATTGAGGCGGCGGAGGGTTTGCTGGGAGGAAGAAGCAACCACCCAGAGGCCCTCTTGTGTGTGTGCATCTGGAATGCAGCATGCACAGCATCAAATGGCGACTATTTAAGTCACCATGTGTATGGGTCTCACCCTCTTCACCAGGGACACTGTGGGGAATCAAATAGAGAATTTTTTTTCTGGATGTTTAATTCCTTGATGATAAAAATGTATATAAATGTATTGGATGACTGATCTATTCCTATTTAAAATACAGCGATACAAATACAACTTTTAACATGGAGACAGGAATTAGACCACCTCATTTAAAATCATTGTTGGCACCACTGATTTAAAAAGCAGGGTCAATGCACAATTTAAAAAAGAATGAAAAGAAACAGAAAACAATATGACAAAGGTGCAAAGTACAGCTGTTCGTGTCCATCCCTGTGAGAGACCCGTAGATTTACTAGTTCTTTCCCTCACCCCACCTTCCCACTGCAGATCAAAATGTCTCCTGAAATGCTGTTCCTGGGAGACAGGAAGCCCATAGAAACATTACGAGACTCAAGTTCTGTTACAGGAAATCAGAATCAGCAAAAATTGCTTCCCATTCTGTTTGTGGTAATTGTTTGTTGAATCTTGGTCATTAAATCAGTATCTGAAAACCTTCACAAACCTATACAACTGCGACTGAATAATATATGAATGCATGATAATATTTTTTTCAATGATGAAATACCTGTCTACTAGAGAAACAGAAAAGATCTGCTGAGCCTTAATGTTTGGAGCCAAATAAAACAACTGAGAATATAGATGTAGCTATATTGGAGAGATGATAGCATGACAACAGTTTGATTCGAGTAAATACAAATACGGGGCATATTTAGTCCATTACAATTCTAATGGAAGTCATGCTTTCTACAAACCTATTGTTGCAGTTAAGTTTATTGGATGTCACTCTGCATGTGTGGGACTGATTTATTTTTCCAGCTCACCTATGTAAGATATAGACAAGCTACAGTTTCAGGTCAGTTTAAATGAATTTGTTGCAGTATTAAGTTATGTGAGAGAAAGCTTCAAAGTTATTGAACCTCAAAAAGCTATTTGACTCTGTGAATATTGCTACATGCAGAGCAAGAGTGTTAAAATGGTACAATTTAATCCTATGAATCCGTTCTGCTAATGATAGCACTCACAAGAAACCTGCCCCTTATGTAAGAGGCTCCAGTAAAACAGCCTCCTTTGGTAGGAGAGGGCTGCCTGAACCAAACCCTTGAACCAGAGGAAGATTCCTTGGACTGGATGGAAGTTGATCTGTGCAATCCAACCCAGAGGTATTACCTTATATTAAAACATTGATGTAATTACAGTAGGAACCAAATTGCCCCATATAGAGGGAAACAATTCTGGAAACAACTGCAAAGAATTAAAACCAGCAGCCATTTTTAGCTCTATAGTATTAGTGAGAGTTCCAATGTACTAAATACTATTTGTTCTATTTCAATATTCTGTGATTTCATTGCATAAAATAGCCATAAATATCAACTGCAGAATTCTTTTCATGATCACCACAAAGAAACTGGAGGTAGGAAAAGGTTTTATGGGCTTTTTATTTATTATTTATTATATTATTTGTGATAACTATTTATTTTAGAAGATTTATATCTTACTTTTCAGCCCAATCAAGGCCATCAAGGAGACTAACAACAAAACATGGAATAGTAGAAAAATACTTCAAAAATCTAATTTCCCCCAGAATTAAAATACATGGTTATAAAAACAAAAAACAGATATTTAGAACACAGGGCAAAGAGAGGAGGTTATTGTGGGAAAACCAGACTAAAAAAAAAAAGAAATATCAGTGACAGAAGATATATTTAAGTGGATAGCCATGTTAGTCAGAAGTAGTATAACAAAAATTGAGTTCAGTAGCATCTTTACGACTAACAAAGATTTATTCAAGGCATGAGCTTTTGTGTGCATGCACACTTCCTCAGGCAATGGACTAGGGATCATAAGAGTCCAGATATAAGGAGAAAGTAAATTAGTAGCAAATTAGTAACAGCATCATAAGTCCAAAGCAGTATGATAATTCTTTGCTAGAAAACCCAATCAGTCATATTGCATATTTGGATTTATGATGCTGTTTACTAATTTGCTGCTAATGCACACGAAAACTCATACCTTGAATAAATCTTTGTTGGTCCTAAAGGTGACATTATCAAAAGATAGTGATAGAAGGGAACAGATGAATAGCCCTGGGGATGAAACTTCAAAGTCCTGGTACAATAACTGAAAAAGCCTCTGTAGTTGCTTCCCACCTAACCTCAGAAGGTAGGGGCAGCTGAAGTAGGTCCTCTGAAGATGATCATAGTTGTCAGGTAGGCTCATATGGCATTGAAGGGTCCTTAAAGCATGCAGGCTGCAGATTATATAGAGCTTTCAAAGAGAACACCAGCATCATGAATTGGGCCTGTAAACAAATTGAGGCAATGGAAATGAGCAAAGACCACAGTAACACAATTCCAGTTAAACACTCTGGTTAACATCCTTGCTGCAATATTCTGTACCAGCTGAAGATCCTAGTGCTTCTTAAGGATAGCCCCACATACAGCACATTGCTGCAGTCAGTATATCTAACTGTCACTGTGTCTAGATCTGTGGATACCTAAATCAGGAGAGTGGAGCCATTAACAGACAAATCTTTCTACAAACCTAAAACATCCCAACTTTGCATGGTAATCTGAAAACTAAACAAACAAATAAACTATGCCAACTGAGGTTAACCCCCTATAACAGAAGTAGAGATTGCAGTTTTAAGAAATGAATGCCTCCGGTGTTCACTGCTAGGCAAACTAGCAAACGGTACTGCCAGCCTTCAAAGCCTTGGACTTTGTTAGTCAAAGGCAAACAAGATGGAGCATGGTAGTTTCCAGAACTGTTTTGGCCTTTGGGGGGGGAGGGGGTCATTGGGGCCAGGCCTAGCAGGCAACTTGCTACCATGTGAGTTGCTTGCATGACTCATCCAGGACTGACTCATTGTAACTGTTCAGCTACAGCACAAAAGCCACTGTTTCATAGTGGTTAGATTTTCAGACACTGAGCATCTGAAAGACCCATGTTGAAATCCTCACTCTGTCATGGAAGCTCACTGGTGACCTTGGACCAGGTGCACACACTCAGCCTAATCAACCTGAGAGTTATTATGAGGAGAAAATGGAGAAGAGTAGAATAATAGTGGAGAAAGGTGGAATAAAATAATCAATATAGCTGAAGATGGGGGGGGGCAATACAGCATTGTTTGGTGGATGAGTGGGATGGAAGGAAGCAAGCAGGCGAAGGTGAAGATAAGGGGGCTTCCAGGAAGAGAGGGAAATAGTGGGGAAGAGGATACATGAGGAAGTGAGATGCCCTCCAAAAGTCTTTGTGGGTTTCTCATCATACCATTTGGTTTTTCCCAGCAGCCAGAATTATGAGGAGGAGCCCCAGGGATAGGCTGTCAGGAAGAGGGAAGCAGGCAAAGCTGAAGGGGTTGTCTGGTGAGATGAGAGAAGCAGGAAAAGGGAAGAGGTTGCGGGGACTTTTAATGATAGGGTAAGAGGATAGGAGAATAGCGAAGGGCCCCCCAGATGTCTAATCTAAGCATGCACCACAACATGCACCATAGTGGCCCAGTATTTTCTACCCAGGAAAGGCCACAGCTGGCTAAGCAGTCAAAGCTGGTGAAAGGTATTATTGGACAGCAGTGTATGATCACAGCATAGATGTATTGAGGAAGGAGTCAACCACCTCCTACCTCAAGGAGGAATTAATCACTTCTTGGACTCAGTCAGCCAGCCCCTGACTTGGGAGATTTAAGCAGCTAGGAAAGGCAAGAAGCAGGTAGTGAAGTGTAACATTTCAAGCATCCTGTGAACATCCTCAGACTGAAACAACAGAAAAGTATCCTAAACAGCTGGACAAGTCAGCACTCAAACACTATCTGATACACTATCTGAATTGGTACAAATGTTGTAGCCCCACATTGGTACCGATTTTATCTGCAATGTAGGAAACAAATTGGTAACAGTGGGCTACTACATAGCACAATTCCTCCTGCAGGCCTCAATGTCCTCTAACCGCCTGGAACAACTCCACTGACCCACACTGTGCAGATGCAATTACTATTGTTTATTCACTGCTATGGAGTAAATTCTAAAATAAGCTTTAGCCCATGCCTTATCAGATGCATCCTCAGTTTTCCTTCACTGTTACTCTAGCCATCTCCTTTGTCTTTTCACTCACTCAAAGCCCCTCTGTGATCCAGAATTCTGACTTGGTTCTAACACTTGAGCAAGGGTACCTAGAATTGATAGCATCTAACACCTTGGCCATTTCTCATTCCAGTGCTCTTAGACCATACCAACAGAAAGTTTATATTGATTTGGATTAAGACCCCCTATGCCACTTTGTTGGCCAATGGATGGTCATAAATATCTGGCTCTCAATGACAAAAGTCAGTTCTTTCAGAAACTGCTCCTCACACCTAGGTCCAGATTCAAAATGAAATTATTCAGCTGTGATCTCCAAGGAATAAGACAATATAATTTTGAGTTTTTTGTACAAAATGACCACTAGCAGCCAGAAAGGGAAAAATTGATGACTTTAAAATATACTAGGAGTATATGAGGGGAAAGAGGATATTACATTTTTATTAAACCAGATAACAGGAATGCTATCAGGACAGGCTGTGTATTGCCTGCTGAGTCCAGTAATGAGGACTCAGGGCATAGCAAATGATACAGATTTAAGCAGCCTATGGATGCATTGAATCAGCCTATGGATGCACACTGAGACCCAGGAAGCAAATTCATTCTGCAGAATTTAATCTTATAAAGCATTTATTTAAGCAACACCTACCAATTAAAATGTGTCTGTTTTTGAAAGGAAGCCAGCATCTAACCTTGAAGCTGAGGAAGGAATTAGCTATGAAGAACATTAAGAAATTAAGTAGAAACATACAGTCCAACTCCTAAAAGTGAGGGCATGCCATTGATCAATAATGAGGTGCCTTCTCTTGTTAACTAAATGTTTTTTGTATAACAAACAGTTATGCTCACTGCTGCTCTGCTTTAGTATGCTAAAGCTATAATCTTAAACTTACTGTCACTGAAATCAATGGGGCCTATTTCCAAATACATGACTATAGCAAACAATGACTGGGGGAGGCAATCTCCTAACCTACTAGAAACAGCCTCCTCGTTTTGCATGTGATATGCCAACACCGTTTTGCATGTGATATTGCCTTGTTCTCTCCTTTCAGTTTAATTCCCCATTCTCCCCATGTCTCCTCTTCAGCACTGCCTAGCAAGAGAACCTGAGTGGCATCTTCCTCCTGAGCTGATTGGGCTGCAGAAATAGCCTTTTTCCATCTGACATGCAGCTAGCTGATTCAGCTTTGAAGAGGGAGGAGCAGTCTGACATTTATAACAGGCCATCAGTAAAGTGGAACAGCTCTAACACTGTAGTTAAAATTCAGAGCATTAAAGAGTTATGACAGTGAGGTATGCTCATGATGAGTTGAAGCAGTAAGCATGAAAAATGTAAAATATATTAGCTTCCATTTAGAGGTAGGTCTGGCTTGCTCCTTCCTTCAAATATTTGATTTTGTAATGTTCTATGCATTCATTTCAGATCAGTAATTATTTTTGTATGAATCCATTTGCCAATAAAGTGTCACATAAGCTAAGATGAGGACAGTAAAACACATAACGCTACACCTTTTTTCACATGAAATGGCAATGGATTAACTTCGGATAATTATGGAGGTCCAGAGAGAAATATAAGGTAATGAACAATGTTATGCATTATGCCATCGTAAAAATCACTTTTATGACTCTTCTTTCATATGCTGCCTTTGCACTTCTCAAGGCCAACATTCTGAAAGCCGAGCTTGTGTGGTACATATAAAATGCAAGTGTATTCTGCTTCCCCCACAAAAATCTGTATGTTTCTAGGAGAGAGAAAAGAGAGAAAAGATGATGTACCAGCAGGAGACACCGCTGTTGCACATAAAATGTCTACTTTGGCAAGCAATTATCCATGCTGAAAAGGCAGGTAATTCAATAAAACATTGTCAGATTTTCCCACATTTTATTTTATTTGCATTTCAACTTACTTTTATTTGTTTAGGATATTCTATGAAATTACATCAATAATTTTCAATATAAGTAACATGTTTTAAAAATGACTGTTACCAGAACCTCAAAAACGATGTCAATGTTCCTTTAATAATAGTTGAAGAACACTTAAATATATATAGCTATGATAGAAATCCATACAAAAATGTCACAAAGCCAGACAGATGATTCTTCTTCAATGACAGTAGGAGTAACCTGAAATCCCTTCCTTCAAGGCTTTAAAGGCATTAGCACAAAGTGAAGAGAAGTGCAATTCTCTAGACTTAGACCTTCAAAAAGGCTTCAGTAAAACGAAGAGGTCAAGACTTTGAGCCGCATCACCTCAAGTCTATTTAGCTCTTCAGCAGTTTCTCTTTGATATTTAGGGCACTGACTTTGGACAGGAGCTTCAATCAGAGTTCACAGCCAAGTGATTTTATGCCAAGAACAACTTGGCTTGGCAGCAGGAGTTGACCCATATGGCTCCGTTCTTATGTGGGACCAAATCTGTCTTCTAAGAAATTGGCTGGAATAAGGATCTACTGAGGGTAAGAAAAGGACATTTCCTGATCTCATACCTGGATAAAATATTTCTTTTACATTTTTGCCTTATTATGTTTTTGATTGGGTTATAGTTCAGTCCCAAGCAGACTGACTTTCAAGAAAGCCCCATTAATCCATAGGAATTACTTCCTGAGCATAAGGGCTCTGTGTTAACTTCCATATAAGCCAGTGCAGATGGTCAAACCAGGTAGAAATATACTCATTGTTTGAAAACATGGTCCTTTCTGCACCCGGAAAATATAGTGAAATGCTTACCTTATGCAGATGCGATATTTTTGGTGTTTTACATGATGTTGTCAACATCTGGTGCCCCAGCAGCAAACTGATAGCTACATCCTCCATTTTAAAGTGCTAGCTGGAGAATCACATAAAGTAGATTCCCCAAACTATGTAGCGCTAGCCAGGAAATGTGTGGAGCCAAAGTAGCGCTACCTCTTCCTCCAGTGCCCACCCTCGCAACCGTCTCTCTCTCTCTCTCTCTTCTTCCAGCGACAGTTTTTTTTTAAGCAAACTGCCTGGAGCAACGAATTGGCAGTAAATCATCCAGGCAAAGCAAAAAAAAAAAATTCCCCACCAGTTAACATGCAAAGCATGCCTCTATAAAGTCCCCCCCCCCAAAAAAAAATAAATTAGGAACAAGATTAATTTTAAAAGCTACAATGCTGATAATTCCGAAAGGGGTGGCATTAAAAAAATCACTATACTTCTATGATTAGATGCATAGGCATATCAACTGAGAGGTTTTACTTAAAAAACAATTAGCTGGCATTGCAGTCCATTTAAAAAAATGAGAAAGGTGATTGGCTGCCTGGCTTGATTGACAGGCGGAAGAGAGTCGCATGTAAAGCAGGTTGCTCTCTTCCGCCATTTCAAGCAGGCATGCAGAGTGCTAAGAAATGCAAGAAGGTGGCAGAGGAAAGCGAGAGAGCCAGAACATAAGGAATGGCCAGAGGCACAATTTTTTTAGCGTTATGCCATTGTGCTGGTGTAACGCTATTTTTTTCAATGTTTGAAATTGTCCATAATGTTCCATATGCTGTTTTATGCTCATATATATGAACAAAAAAGCTAGGGTTGTTTGATTTCTTTAATAATGAAGTGATCTTCAGAAAGATGTCCAAGCTAATCATAAGATCAAATCAGAAATCTTTGTTTAGCAGAATAATGGTTTCTTTTGTCTTTGAGATTAGTGGAAGATGCCTTATTTAATGTTTGTCAGCATCGGGCGATGCCACAATAAATATTTGTTTTTAAGAAAGGCTGTTATTTTGAATAAGGTAGAGTAACACTGCTTTATCTGTGGGATTTGACTGTAGGATAAGATGTAATTTGTCAGTATTTAGCCTAAGAATAATGGGAAAACATTTCTAGTTTCCCCCACAGTATTACAGTGGATCCCATTGTCCTTTCCTTCAGTGACTTTAATATCTGGTCCAGACAGCAGATTTCCCCTGCTGTGCACATATTTTCCCAATTTTATTTGCATGGTTGTTTATATGCTTCATTTATACCCTGCCCTTCCTCCCAGTGGGAACCCAAATCATAGTGCTGCAAAGCTGATTTGTGCACACACACACCCAGGATAGTGGGATAGCAGCATACCATTATCCCACCATCGTGTGCTGGGACCCACATGCCCCTCACCCCCCTGCTGCCAACACCGCATGGTGAGGCATGGTGGATCCTTCCCTCAACTCTAGAGCAGACCATGTGTGCCAGGGAATTTCATTTCCCATGCGTACACGTAAAGCGTACACTAGGACTTGGTAGTGGCCCGGCACACCCAGCAACGTGCATAATTGGTCTCTGTGTGTCTGTACATGAGGAAGAAGATAAAGATAAATCTGGTTCACCAAATATAGCAAGTGAGGCAATTTTGTTGTCTTGGATCTTACTTCAACCAAACAAATGTTTCCATATTTTTAGGACAAGTTATCTGAGAAGCCAGTATATACAAAACATAAGAAAAACTTTGTTGAATCAAGCTGGTGGTCCATCTAATTCAGCATAATCACTCACACAGTGGCTAATCAGATCCTCTGGAGCAGCCAACTACAGGACATAGAGACTGAGACCTTCCCCTGATGTTGCCTCCTGGCTCCAGGATCTTGAGTTTTAGTGTCTGTGATACCTTTTCCACATGGGGAATTTGGCCCAGGCTGGCACTCATCTGGTTGCAAAGCTAATCCCCATTTCCATATGAAATTGGCACCAGCCTTTACCTGTTCAGGGATTTGCCCAATTCTGGCCTTCTGTTGCCCCACAGCAAGGGAATGTGGATGTTTCCATGTTCCCTTTTTTGCCCCAACGGGGTCTATGCTAGAGCAGACCTGTGTGGCAAAGAAGAGTCAGGCCTTCGAGCCCTGGCTCCTTCCCCACCCTTGGCTGACTATGGTATCCCAGAAGGGACACAAAATGCACTAGGTAGCTCTGAGGAACTGAGCAGCACTGCCAAGCTGCATGAGACATTTTTTGTTGTTGTTTAGGAACACAGTATTGTTACCATGTTCTTAAACAGAAAACAAATGGCCCCTGCTGCCTCCACCCCACCATTTGGTGGCATCTTTCCAACTCAGCTGCCTTGTGTGTGAAGGCAGAAGTCCTGGCAAGACCAGGCCCAGCAAGGAAAATCTTCCCCCTTGAGGATACAGGAAGCAGCAGTTGGCAGCACCAATGTGGAAAGGGTTTGAATGTGTCCCACTCAGTCACTATGGTTAATATTTACTGATAGACCTATCCTACATGAATCCATCTAATCCCCTTTAAAAGCTGTTTATTCCTGTAGCCATCACTATATCCTCTGGCAGCAAATTTCACATTTTAAATACAATGGATTCCGACATGAATTTGGCAATTTGCACTGAGTATCCAGTAAGTGAGTGGTTTGGTTGTGAGAATATTGGCCTAAAATTGGGGAGACCAGAATTCAAATTTCTTCTTATGCAGGAAGCACATTATCCATTTCTGCACTGAAGGCTTCACACCAGGCTGCAGGCTGGATTTTGAGTTGGGGCAGGTTGCCCCGCCTTTTCCTGCTCCATACAGGAGAACATTTTGCCCAGTGCAACTTGCCTGCCCTGGATTTATACTCCTGCATGGGAGCTAGGGCATTGAAGTTCCCAGTGCGGAAACAGTCACAGTGACCTTGGGCCAGTGACACTTTCAGCCTATGTTATAAGAAAATTATTTCATATTTAAGTAATTAAATATTGATTATTGCCTGTGGATCTGGATAAGGTTCAGTCTTCCCTCCCCAGAAATTGAGAAGTGTACATCCCTGCGGCCTTCCAAACATTACCAGTTATTGAAAGGGAGCATACATGGGGAAACGGCCTCCACAGGGAGGTGGGGCCAGTGCATTTGTGCTCATTCTTACTCTCTGCACTGAAAGGTTGGTTTGTTTAAGGGCTAGTTTAAGCCAGCTTCATGTGCTCATGTGAGGAACAGTTGAGCAAAAATGTTGCATAAAGTGTAAATGGCCATTCTTGAATTGTGTGCATTTTGAATTTAAATCAATTTATACAATACAATATTGTATCATTTGTGAAAATATTCTAGAAAGAACCTGTACCAAACCATCTTCACAGAATCAATTTTGCGTTAAAATTAATAATAGTAGAAAACCTCCCTTGGGGCAAATTCTCCCAGCTAACCTTTATTCTATTTAGTAATTTCCCTTGCTGACCTCAAACTATTTTTTTATGGACTAGTAGAATTTTAACTCAATATTGCTACTAGTTTCTGATAAATAACCTGATAAACATCCTGTATTCTGATAAAAATCCTGTATTGTTTATGCTACAATCCCATTAACACAAGCCTAGAAAACAGTTACTGCACCATTCACTTTCTATCAGTTTAGAGTGTGTCTCTGCTGACAATAGTTATATTTTTAGAACCAACCATTTGCCCTTCGCTTTCCTAAACTCCCTAAAATGGTATTGTCTGCAGGAATAAATTGTACCTTATTCCTCAGCCATTCCTTTCTTCTGTTTTACAGGATAATTGAGTTTTTTAAATATTTATGGTCCTCATTTTTAGACAGTAGGCACCCAGTTGTGCATGAAAAATGCAGTTGAAACTGAGTGTGCCTAAATGTGAATAAGAGACTAAGATCATTATTTGGGGGCTCAAACTAACATGTAAGCTTTATAGGCAGGAAGATGAGCAGGCATACCAGAGATGAGTGAGAAAGTCTAAAAATTGCACTTTTAGTGGTCCCATCTGAAGGCTGATGCTAGATCCATGACTTCAGAGACCAGGACTGGTCTACAGACACAGCAGTTGAAGTTGCCAGTGGCCACAGGCATTACTTCCCAAGCATGCCTATGGTTTCACAGAGAAATTTTCCTGAGTATGCTTGTATCTTTAAACATGCATATATATATTAGAAGTCCACATGAGTAAGAGACCCCCCCCCTCCAGGTTGGAGTATACATGACAACTGCCAGGAATGTGTTCCCAAAAAATGCTGCTGATGTTGCTGGGGGTTGGGATAGGGGATAGAGAAGATACAAGCAGCCTCATACCAGGCTATAAGCATGGTCCCTTGGTAAGTGAGCATGTGCAGTCCAAGTAGAGTAGAAGGGACACATCTGGAGTTTGAAGGAAGTGTCTCTGCCCCACTGTGTTCAGCAGGACATACACAGGCCTCACTTTTAACCCTTTGGGTCCATGCGATCAGGTGACCACTCAGAACCTATTTATTTGTTCATTTAATTTATACATTGCCTGTCACTGAGACGTCTCAGGGTGGTGTCCCTCCTGATGGAAATTTTAAGAGGATGGCTTTACCCTTTCAGCTCATCCACACACACCCAAACACACACAATGCAGAATTTAGGTTTGTTTTACAGATGTTTTACAGAAATTCCATGATCTTCAAGCCTCTTTTGGGTGTACAGGTTGGTACATGGCAGCAGCTGCCTCCCAGGGATTTTATCACTTCTCTTTCCACTGACCAGGTCAGGCCAAGTCAAAGAAATATTTGCTGAAGTCTTTCTAGTACTTAATTCTTCCAAACCTATGTTTTTGCTTGAAAGTGGGGAGAGCTTGACCATCCCATTGCCTCTTGCTAGACCTATTAGCATGTCTAAAATGGTGGGTGAGGTGAGGCTGAAAACAACTGAACTAACTTCCCCACTCCTACCTGTTGTCTGCCAAGAGAGAAAAACTTTTAAAAACTCCCAGTGAAGTTTTGGCTCAGTACAAATCCCATCCCCTCCAAAGCATTTCTTCATAAAAAATATAAAAAATTATGGCAAACATATTTCATAAAGTTGCATATGGAGAAACAAAATTATCTTTTACAAAATCTCTTTAAAAGAATGTGGCAGTTAATATCTTTTTTTAAAAAAATAGTGTCTTGTTATTAATCATACTTTACAAACAAATATAATATACTAGTATATTTCATCCTTGATAAAGTGAGAAGAGAGCCAGTTGAGACTAGGCACTGGTAAGAGACGTTCATCCCTTTCCCAGAAGGAAGTAAGCAACTCTGGACAGAGTTTCTGGCTCTGTTGGAAGGCAAAATAAACTGAAAATAAATAATGTGTTATTGAATTGATAATGAAAATGTATTATTTCTCTTCCCAGGATATATCTTTACAAACTGTATACATTTCATCCCACACATCTTTCTTTTCTTTCCTCTCTCTTTTTTTTTGGGGGGGAGGGAACATATGCTTCAATACTATTTTTATGCAGCTATTACAATATTAGCACCAGATGTATAGAGTATGAAGCATCTTTCATGTTATGGTTCTAAAGCTGGCCTTATAGTACAAAATTTGTTTTCTTCCATGGGGATATTTACAGATAGTTAAAAATGATTTCACTTAGATCATTTATCTTTATGCTGCTTAAAAATGTTTTGTTCTAGACAAACAAAAGTTAAAATTTCTACACAACAAAGTTAAAGAACATATTCTGAAAATGCACAGATCTAGAAGTGAAGAAACTGAAGCTGAAGTATGGTTTAACACTGTGAAAATCTCCATTATTTGTAGACATTACCCAACATTATATCTGCATGTCACCTCATATACACAAACAAAAATATACCAGACTCTGATTATCTAAATTCCTACAATACTCATCTCATATTTTGATTTACAACACTGTTCCTTAGGAGAGAAGAACTGAGAGATAAGGATATAAACATCAAGAGAACCAATATAAGTAACAATACTCGGCATTTTTGTGTTTATGTGCAAAAGAGAGGCCATTTTCACATGTGCAAAATGTTACTGGGCAGCCTTGGCATATTGGCAGCATATATAGCCCTCTGCATATAACATTGCCAGCATCCCAAGTATCCCATTGCCAGTAGCATCCCATTGCCAGTAGCTGGGTCACGATTTGGCCATTTGAAATCACAATGCGGTAAATCCAGGAAAGTGGATTTATCACCCTAAATCGTATAAAACACCAGTGAGCCACCAGTGAGCAACCAGGGAAAAGACTGTATGGAGGGGGAAGTGTGTGATAGTCTCAGCAGCTTTGTCCCACTCTTGATCCTGTCCTCCTCCCTCCATTTCTTGCTTTGAATAATTTTTCTTTTAAAAAATGGTGTGGTTCATGTTGCAGAAGGACCACAAACTTACATAATGCAAGGTGAAATAAAATCATCTTTAAAGTGTCCATGGTCTTTGCTTTCCCGAGGTGGGTAATGAGCTGGGAAAGGGAGAGGGCAGGTGATCCAGCAGCTTTCGCCCGATCATTCAGCCATATGTGTGCATTTTAAAAAGCCAAAATGTATTTTTGGGCTTCAGTTACCTGTCCAGCCTTCTCACAACTCGGGCAGGCAAAAACACTCTTGTTTGCATTTTCTGGAGCTGGGAAATGAGTTGGGGCAGGGTGGGTGATCTGACTGCCTTCTGTTGATCCTACAGGGATTTGAGCAGCTAGTTTTAAAGCCAACCATTAGAACAAAATGCCTTCTTGGGCATCAGAGACAATGGGCAGCATCTCAGTAATCCACCCAGACAGAAATATAGTGCAAAAAAATACAAATCCCAAAAACTGAGGGGATGCTGTATCGTTCTGGCATTTCTCCATAGCAATAGGGCATTGTTGATTTTATTAAAGATGCATCTGTGTCATGACATTACTGCATAGCAACATAGAAGTACTTTTAAAAAAATAATAATTTTGGGGACTGGGGGGGAAGAAAATTTCAGTCTATGAGAGAACTGCTGTGCTGTGATTGGTCACTTGCTCTGATTGACAAGCCAAGGAGCAGAGGAAGAAGTTTGTCTTGTTTTCCCTTGCAGCTGCCCTGGGAGGTAAAAAGCCTCGATGGGACAGAGGGGGAACACAGGAGGGGTCTCCCCATGAGGAGAGCTACAAATGTGCAATTTACCATCCTGCATTTGCTAGCAGGAAGCCACTTGCATTTTACCCCTCCATGCGGTAATATTTCACAGTCCACATTTCCTCTGTTGTGGCTCAGATTGTCCAATATCTAGTTCATAGTACAAACAGAAATTCCATTTTAAAAACTTTACGTTATTAATTCAGCTAGTAGTTCATTAGGATGGTGTTTTTATAAAGGGATTAGAACGCATGTTAAATAAATAGTCCAGGGGAGCATCTTTATAATGGAATAGGACTGTACTCCACTGCAATAATTATTCTAGGTATCATTGGTCTTTTACTACATTGTCTTCTTCCTTCTACTATGCCTTTCCTATGTAGTTGTTTAGATTACCTTCTAATTTTGTAACCCAATCAAATTGTATTTTTCACTGATGTCTTGTGCTGTATAATTACATTTTAAAGTATTCTGTTCTATGTCTTGAACGTCAGTGAGAAAAGAAGTCTATAAATATAAAATAAATAAAATTTGTCTGTATGCACTAAAAACCACCTATAGCAAATGGATTTTAATTTTCAGGTGGTCATTGGGAATTTAAAGGCTAATTTCATGTTTCAACAAGCTTAAAATAAATTAAAATTGACTATTACTTTTGACTTCAGGTAGGTATAATGGTTTCACAATGCACTGGGAACTTACTCAGTACCCCTGTCCCTGATCCATATACTGCAAATGGGTGCAGAATGTGGCTGCTAGGGTTTTCATCAGAATACCGTGGAGAGCCCATATCCAGCCAGTGCTGAGGCAGCTGCATTGGCTGCCAGTTGAATTCCAAATCTTGTTCAAGGTATTGGTTCTGACTTTTAAGACCATATGTAGTCTGGATTCAGCACATCTTAGGGACGACCCATCTGCCTACATCCCTTGGAGGATGCTTTGCTCCTTCAACACTAACAGGTTAGTAGTCCCCATCACAAAAGAGAAGTTTGCCTGGCCTCAATCGGGGCCAGGGCCTTTTCTGTCCTGCCTCCACCTGGTGAAATGAGCTCCTAGAGAATCTCAGGACCCTGACGGATCTGTCTCAGTTTCACAGGGCCTGCAAGTTGGAGCTCTTCTGCCAAGTATATTGTTGAGGCCGGGTGGAGCCAGGAACATATAAGGGCTCCCCTTGCAGCACCACCATGTTAAATAAACTATTTGAGGTATAAAAGTGTTGGGTTGCTGCTGACTGTTAATGGGTTTTTATTATTTATTTTATAATGTTTTAACTGGTTGAATTATATTTATTGTCTTAGTATGAATGTTGGAAGCCACCATGAGCCAGTAACCCCAGGAGTGGCAGCGTATAAACAAGCAAGCAAGCAAACAAACAAATAATTAGTGCTACTCAGTTTCATGCCCTGTTGTCTGCCTGGTCCTTCCTATCAAAAAGATCCCCCCAAACCATATTCTGGCTCTGGAAGAACACAAGACCAAATGAGACTGTTGATGCTACTAGTCTGTTTTGATCTTGATGCTATTTTAAATTTTAAACTTATTGTTCTAGATTTTAAATTAATTTGAATGAACTATTTTACCTGTCAGTGTTATTCAACATAAAATACACTGCCCTGAGCCGGTTCACTGGATCAAATCAAATCACATGAATAAAGATCATCAATTCGTTGTTTATTATTTACTGAACTTCCTTTACATTAACAATGCTTTCCTACAAAGTGTCAACTACATATTTTATTAGCTTCTTCCTTGCCCCAGCTCATTAACAAAATATTCCCATCAACAGGCCTAACAAAGTAGCTATTACATTGCTACTATAACATCACAGTTAGGCCCACCATCTTAATCTGAAGATGCTAAGGATAATTTTGTTTTAGTATCTGAATCCCAGATTCCATGGACACCTGTTTTTAAACTACATTGCTTGATTATTGCTTCAGTTTGTCTTCATATTATGGATGCAGACTTATTTGATTAGGAATTTTTACTTTTATGGTTATTACAAGGGATAAAAAGGTAAAGGTAAAGGTATCCCCTGTGCAAGCACCGAGTCATGTCTGACCCTTGGGGTGACGCCCTCTAGCGTTTTCATGGCAGACTCAGTACGGGGTGGTTTGCCAGTGCCTTCCCCAGTCATTACTGTTTACCCCCCAGCAAGCTGGGTTCTCATTTTACCGACCTCGGAAGGATGGAAGGCTGAGTCAACCTTGAGCCGGCTGCTGGGATTGAACTCCCAACCTCATGGGCAGAGCTTTCAGACAGCTGCCTTACCACTCTGCGCCACAAGAGTGTGATTGAAATTTGGTTGGAAAAATAAAATGTCATAAAAATCTGTCAGGAAGCAAAGGTTTGCAGATATTTGCAATGTCAGTATGTAAATTTGGACAAAAGAGGCAAAAGCACCATATAGGTAATCCAGGACTGTAAAGGATTGCATCCTTCTGGTGCTACCAAATCTGCATAAGCCCAAGAAGTAATTATTCATAGGAGTTAGCTAGAGAATTGTTAGAGGGTTGTACAGGCTAGGATTTGTCTTTATTATTTTTTACCATGTAATTTCTGTCTAATCTCTGAAGGATTGTATGGGGACCAGGTGAAGAATTGTCCATCAGTGGCTGAGGAAGGACCAGACCACTTGTGCTACCAAAATTGTTTGTCTGGGAGTCACAGATATCTCCAGGTGTTCTTTTATTAAAAAAAAAGAAAGATAATATTAATAATCTTATCTGGCTTTCATTTGGTGATAGTGGGATGATACCAATGGGATTAGCACTTAGTTTTATGTGCCCAAATGTTTACCATTGAAATAGGACTTTATCAAAACAAATAGGCAACTTGAATTTTCAGGAAAGATTGGTGTGAGTTTTCAAAACTGCTGTGGGTAAGCAGTTTTTAGTGAAAGAATTACAAATGATCAGCTGTCTCAACTGTAAGACTGCAATCCCATCTTTTAAAATGAATTTCAAATTACCTGGTACATAAGTTCTTTATAATGCTACACTAGAGAGTTATAGGGAATTATAGGTAAAGGTAAAGGTATCCCCTGTGCAAGCACCGGGTCATGTCTGACCCTTGGGGTGACGCCCTCCAGCGTTTTCATGGCAGACTCAATACGGGGTGGTTTGCCAGTGCCTTCCCCAGTCATTACCGTTTACCCCCCAGCAAGCTGGGTACTCATTTTACCGACCTCGGAAGGATGTATTCCTCAGAGGTATTCCTCCCTACTGCCTCCCTCAGATAATTGGCTTCAACAATTTCTCAGTGGAAAAGGGAAAATATCTTCAATTTTTTTTTTTTTTTAGGGAATTATAGGGAACAAAAATTGACGATATTTTCCCTTTTCCACTGCGAAATTGTTGAAGCCAATTATCTGAGGGAGGCAGTAGGAAGGAATACCTCTGAGACCAGAAGAGCCTAACTGAATCTGGACTTTATGGATGGAGAAATTAATCAGATTAAAAGGAGTGTCTTATTGGGAGAAAAGTATGGTTATTGTGGTGGAACAGTCCTGTTCTGTCCTCCAGGTCCTATTCCACCCTGTCTTCCAACATTTTCCCAATTCCTGGAGAGGCTTTTCTCGCTCTCCCTACCCATTAACCAGGGCAGGATGAGTTAAAGCAGGTTTTCCTGATTACTCCATTGTATAGTTCTTTTAGTCTTTATTCCTCCAAGTCTATGTTCCCTGCTTTGGGTATGTATGTGCGTGTGGAGGGTGTGTGTGAACCCTCCTACTGTTGCTAGCTAAACTTATTAGCTTTTTTATGAAAGTGGGCTGAGGTAAGCCTGTAAAGCAACTGAATTACCTCCCCCCCCCCCTGAGAGAGGGGGGGACTTTTAAAACTCAGAGTGAAAAGCTTGCTCATTTTAAACCTCCAGAGGTTTCTTCACAGTTAGTAAACCTTATTCAGAGGCTTCTTTGATAGCTTTATTTATATAGTTTTATAATTGCTATTAATTTGAATGATCTATACACCCTTCATTGTTACTAAAACTCCTTTGAAAATGCCTAAATTAGGTAAATTGGTCAAGAAGAAGAAGAAGAAGAAGAAGAAGAAGAAGAAGAAGAAGAAGAAGAAGAAGAAGAAGAAGAAGAAGAAGAAGAAGAAGAAGAAGAAGAAGAAGAAGAAGAAGAACAGCTTTATCAGTTCTGTGGAGAGCCCAAGGTCACCCAGCTAGCTACATGTGGGGGAGTGGGAAATCAAGCCCATCTCACCACATTAGAAGTTTGCACTCCTAACCACTACGTCAAGCTGGCTCTAGCCATTTCTTTACCTTAACAGCATGGAAGCAGCTGTCAAAAAGACTTATGGTCCAACAGCTTATCTCTGTCAACAGAAGAAAAAGATGGCCTATCCACAGCCCATTCCCTTCCCATCCCCTCCAGGCCCATCACTGGCCATTTTGGGATGAGGGATGGGTGGGTAAACCTGACCATATATGGTTATATCACCAGAGAAATGTTTAACAAAAATATAAAAAATATAAAAATAATTAACATCCACCGATTTGGGATCCTTCTGGGGCTGACAGAAAAGCCCAGGGTTTCATTATACCCTGGTTGAAATGTATGCTTGATGGGTTGCTACATAATAATGTATATAATATTTATGTGCACAGTCTTCTAGTAAATAATAAATTATAATAAGTGATATATAGATTTTTTGTATTGTAAACAATCACTAAATATATTTGTTACATTAATCTATATATGTTTACCTATTTTGCTTCTGGCCTATCTTTTCATGAGAATGAATTAAGACTAAGGCTGAATGCACTCACTCCTCACAGGTGATTTAGGTACTTGATGTAAATGGAAAGGGGTTACCAATAGCATTGCTTTGGTTGGGCTTAATGTGGTATATCTAGCCAGCCAGGAATGTGAACAACTCAGCTGGATCCTAACTTTTGAAATAAATCTTCCGCCCTCTTACAAATCAGCTGTTCAGTATCAACAGCTGTTATATTTAGCCTAAATGACACCTCTATGAAAAACATGGGGAGATAAAGACAGAGATGCTTCTTTTTGCAGAAAGAATCTGGCAGCAGAGATGGGAATGTGGGGTTTATTTTTGTTTCTCTTTTTAAAGCATACATTGAAATTCAAAGGAGAACTGTGATTTAAATAGCTCCCTGTCTCTGGCTTGACAGACTACAATTAGCCCATTGTAAAAGTAATGATATGTTTCATTTATTTTCATGTGTTATTTTAATAGAACATTTGGAGAGGAGGGATTTCACTTTGGAAACTACAGGATACAGCTGAAAAGCAGTACAGTGATGGCAATGATCTGAGAACATTTAAGAAACATCTGTGATGTTTAAATCTGGCAACAATGAAAGTAATGGCTCCATTTTGTTTCTCATTGTACTCTCCTGCATTCCAAGCAGCATGAAGAATTCTCAAGCAGACACAACTGCTACCCTTCTTTTAATTCTAAATGTCTCCAGTCATAATAAAAAAATGCCTCCAATCACTGGGTAGACACAATTCGTAACTAGTTGCTTGAAAGATGCAAAGCTTCTCAGTTCCTCCCAGATTACTGTCTTCATATCATTGGAAATGTGAGCTCCCAGTTCTTTGGAAGCAAAGAGATAATTATTTTAAACATTCATAGGATCATGTACCCCAATTATTAAGGTGTCTTGATGAAAGCTACCAGAAAAGCATACCTAAGTTCAGGTGGTGGGCTCTTGAGTTCAGTTCTCGAGTGTGATCTAATAAAGAGCTGATGTTTCACTCTGTGAGCAACTCTGCGCCTTACTGAATCCACTATTCAATATTAGGATCACGAGCAAAAATTTTGGAGCACTTTTTGAATTTTCTAAAACTCAGAAACTGGATAATCAGCTGTGGCAGTATTATCAAAGAATGTTTTTTTAAAAAAAAATTCAATGGGAGATGGCACAACAGAAATAGTAGTAGTAGTCCTTACTGGCTCTATTTTTCAAGGGAAAGGAACATTTCTAACATGACAGCTCAGGCACAAGTAATTGTGACTTAAGCAAGAGGCTCCTGAAAATGGTTCCTGCAAGCCACCAAAGTACATTAACTGGATTTTGCTAAATAATCTCCTGTGATACCACACATCATCACACTGACATTTGAGATCAAGGTACCAGGTGATTAAAACTAACTACATTCGAGAATTGTTTTTGTATTACCCATTGTTAGCATTTATATAGATTTACTGATAAGGGCGAATGGGACTTACCCCGGGCGCGTTTGCCGCTGCGGGGAAGCCCTCGCCGAAGGAACGCAGGGAAGGGGACTACAAGTCCCAGCAGTCCTTGGGGCGGCGATCGGGAGTGCGGCAAAAGGACGGCTGGGGAAGGAGGGGGCCAGGTCGGCTCTTCCCAGCCTCCTTTGCCCGCTCCATATAGGGAAGCATTGGAGAGGCTTCTGCCTCTTTCCCGCTTCTCTGCCGACGAGGTTGGAGCTGCTGTCAGGAGCTCCAGTCTCGGGCCTAGTTGGGAGCGCTGAGGGAGAGAGTTTGCCTCAGCATTTTTAAAACGCCAAAGCCTTGAGGCTTGGGGTGCGGCGCAGCCGAGTTTTACACACCAAAAAAAAAAAAAAAAAAACGTTTTTATTTTAATTTATTGTTTTGTTCGTTTCGATTGTTTGTTTGTTATTTTCATTTATTTTGAAGGGCAGGAGAGGCGGGGAGAGCATGGCTGGGCGTCGCGCAGTGGCCCGGTCTGAACGGGCGCGGCCTGCAGGCCGTTGGGAGTCGGGTCACTCGCCATCAATCCAGCCACGGGGTAAACAGGGGGCTGCGCAGGGAGCCCGGGCAAGAACAGTTGCCCGTGGACGGCCTGTCCCCAGTCAGTTGCCGGAGTCCACATTGGTGGGGCTCCAGGGTGCAGGAGGCTTGGCCGAAATGGGGCCTGGACCTTCGCCCTATGGCACTAGGGGAGCCTCTCGCAGGGCACGGGAGTGATCCCGGGTTAATCCCCCACCATCGCCAGGCATTGCAGCGGCAGTGGGGCCAGAGCCCATGGCTAGCGGGCTGCCTGAGGCCGCAGGGGGTGTAGGCCAGGCCACAGGAGGTGCGCCCCTTTTGTTAGGGGCAGGTCAAATTGGCCAGGCTCCTGTTTTTTCTTTTCAGACAGAAAATTCTGGTCAGGCTGCTCCCTCATCAGTGGCCCCTGGTGTTGGATGGTGGCAGGGGTGGGAAAATTCAGCCCCTGCCCAATGTTACCTTCCCACTGCACAAGGCATGGTCCAGGTTGGGGGCATCCAGTCAGGTTGGCCCACTACGGGGCAGGCGGCCTGGCCATATATGGGCATGCAAAATGCATGGCCCGCGGTGGGGATGCAGGCAAGTTGGCCTCCACGGTTCCCACAGGGGCACTTGGCAGGCCAGCAACTCGGGGGTCCTGGGGTGCGTTTGTCGGCACCCTTGAGCATGGGGGGGTTAGGAGTTCTGCCCCATCGGTGCTCGCAGGCAATTGGCAGGAACCAAGGGAGCCTGCTTCGGCTCAGCAGGGACTTGGTGCTGTAATGCAGCAAACTGTCCTTCGACAACAATCGGCTTCTAGTGATCAGGCCGGTGTTGCTGGGTGGGTGACTCCAGCTCCAACTTTGTTACCTGTGTCTGTGCCCTCGGGGACTGCAGCGGAGGACGGGCAAGCGCGACCGGGGGAGTCAGCACCTGCTCCTGGAGCCTCGGGCCCTGGGCAAGCACAGCCGCTGATGGGAGACAGAGTTCTGGCCGAGCAAAAAGGCAGGAAGCGCAGAAGGCATGGGCACAGCAGGCGCTCTGGGGCAAGCTCTTCTAGTGAGTCCTCAGGTTCGGAGGATGAGCTGGCAGTAGGCTAAAAGGACGTTGCATACTGGCTCCAGGGGGCCATGGTTCCGGGCATTCCGGCATGGTTAGCAAGCTTTCGAGAAGCAACTAGAGTATACTATAAGGAGGGAGCAGGGATGGGAAAGCCAACTCGACCCCCGATTGGTTTCCCAGCGGGGGATGACCCGCCTGGGACCCATCTACCCAGGAAGCAGCGCATGCGGGCCCTGTTGGGTTATTATGTTGATGTTTTTGAATTTGTGAGGCCTGATGATGATGCCTCCAAAACTGGTATTAGAAAAAGGCGGCCTCGCAGGGATCGGGTAGCAGTTGAGAGAACTTTTACGAACTGGATCAGGGGATATGGGGAATATATGTGCCTAGTTGCCGGGGCCTTCCCTGAACGGGGATGGCATTTGATACGGCACTTCAATAATGTCATGGAGGCCATGGTGCTATCAGGAGATGTGGCTGCAATAATGTATGACACAAAAGCCAGGGAAAAAGCATCCAACAATGCGCAAGCTAGATGGGATTTGAGGGAAAGGGACTCTTGGATGGTAAAAGTGGGTCCCTATGTCCAGAGAAACGACTCTGAGAGGCACTGGTCAAGCAGCAAGAGGGAGGTAAAAGGCCTATGTTGGGATTTCCAAAAAGGGTCCTGCCAACGACGTCGCTGCAGATTTGAACACAGCTGTGAAGCTTGTGGGGGAGGGCATGGAAAACACGACTGCAATCGTCAGGGTACGAGTCGTCCCTTTCGATCCAGCCGATCCACCGCCAAGAAAGGGAGTGGATCGGCGAACTCAAGTGCAGCAGGGACCCAAAAAGCAGAATGAAGTCCCTTTGGAACTTACCACCTTGGCTATTTCCCCCGTTAAGGTTGCCGCCTTGCTGGCGCTGTTAAAGGACTATCCCAATCGGGAGTCAGCTGAGTACCTGGCTTCTGGGTTTGCGGTGGGTTTTCGCATTCCATACGAGGGAAAGCGGGAGGCTACTACTAGCCCAAATCTTAAGTCTGCCATACAAATGCCTGAAGTGGTGGCAGACAAGATCCGGAAAGAGAGCCGGGCTGGCCGCATGGCTGGCCCATACCCCAAGCCACCCCTAACTAATGTGAGAGTGTCACCATTAGGGGTAGTCCCCAAGAAGGCCCCGGGACAATTTAGACTAATACACCATTTGTCCTATCTGAAGGGGACGTCAGTGAATGACGGGATAGCTCCCAGGCTCAGCTCGGTCACCTACGCATCCTTAGACCAGGTGATATCATTGGTCAAGGATTGCGGTCCTGGGGCGTTACTCGCTAAGTGTGATATTCAATCGGCCTTTAGACTGTTGCCAGTCCATCCTGAGGATTTTTGTTTATTGGGGTGCAACTTTCGGAATTCTTGGTATGTGGACAAGGCCATGCCGATGGGGTGCTTCATCGCATGCTTCGCCTTTGAATCCTTCAGTACCTTTTTAGAATGGGTAATGAAAGGCCGCACGGGGAGCCCGCATATTACACATTTCTCAGACGATTTTTGTTCATTGGCCCGGCGGGAACCTTTGCATGCTCTGATAAGTTGGTAACATTTCAAATATTGGCCGAGAAATTGGGGGTGCCATTAGCAGCAGAGAAGACTGAAAGCCCGTCTTCCTGTTAACATATTTGGGTATTATGCTGGATTTGGGGGCTGGTTTATCCAAATTGACAGAAGACAAAGTGCTGGAGCTGAGGGCTTTGCTGGGGCAGCTTTTGGTAAAGCAGAAATGCACTTTAAAAGAAATGCAAAGTCTTTGGGACACTTAAACTTTGCCTGCAAGGCTGTTTCACCTGGCAGGGCCTTCTGTGCATGCCTGGCTAGAGCTACGGCGGGCACCAGAGCGCCACACCAGCATATACGTTTATCACGGTCACTGAAAGAAGATCTACGTGTGTGGCATGACTTCCTGGCAAGTCTTAATGGTGTTTCTATCTGGCAGACGCCAGTCTCTCCGAAAACATCTTTTCAAGTGCATTCCGAGGCATTTGGCAGTTTGGGGTTTTTTCTTTGGTAACCGATGATTTGCTGAAAGGTGGCCACAGGATTGGGTAGGGCCCCTATCCTCCGGGACTTCACCTTTTTGAGTTATTTTCAGGAGCGGAGGTTCGGCAGTTGGCGCCAGAGGCGAACCTGTGTCCAGACCAGTTCCTGGAGGAATTGTGGAGGTTTGGCGTGGAATGATCCTCGAGGCCGTGGAACACTCCTGGGCTCCGTCAACACGTTGGGCATATACAGCAGCGATTCGGGGTTACATGGATTACACGGAGCAGAAAGGGGGCCTTAAGGCTTTACGTCCAACAGAGGAATTAGTGCTGCGCTACCTCGTCCATTTATGTTCCCGTAAAATGTCCCCGGGGTCCATGAGCACCCAAGTGGCGGGGCTTTCCTTTTTATGCAAAACCAGGGGTTGGTGGGATCCCTCATCATCCTTTCTGATCCGCAAAGCTATCGCAGGATGGAAGAGGATCAGCCCAGCTACGGCTGACCCCAGGCGGCCTATTTCGTTAGACATGTTAAGGAACATGGTGAATCAGCTGCCTGTTGTATGCATTGACAGTTATGAGGTTGCCCTCTTTGCAGCAGCGTTTACTCTTGCCTTTTTTGGGGCCTTTCGGAGCTCTGAGCTTGTATCGGGGTCCCGTTCAGGCACAGGCGATCGAGCAGTTGCTAGGGGAGATGTGCACCTCACTGACGAGGAGCTGCACATCACCCTTCGCTGTTCAAAAATGGATCAGCTGGGTAGAGGGTCTTACATAGTGTTAAGGAGAGGTCGTGGTGACACTCCCTGCCCGGTCTCTACCGTGGGGGCCTTTCTAGCTGTGAGGCCAAAGATCGACGGCCCTTTGTTGATTCACAAAAATGGCACTTGCTTGTCAAGGTATCAGTTTGGGGGTTGTTTTGAGGAGCACGCTCCACCAGCTGGGCCTCCCGGCAAAGCAATTCGGCACCCACTCATTTCGGATTGGGGCGGCAACAGAAGCAGCTGCTTCTGGAGTGCCTCCGGATGATCTCAGGGCAGTGGGCCGGTGGTGTTCAGTGGCATATAAGAAATATGTGCGTCCAGATTTGTTGCTGTAACGTTTCTATACCGTATTCCATGTTGCAGGTTTGGTCCAGGTTGCCCCGAAAGTGCTGGTTATCGGGCACAGCGTTGTACATTGGGCTGCGCGTTATGCAGTAAGATCCGGTTGGAACAATGACCTGGGCCTGGTTGGTCGTTATCGCATCTTCTGGGCGGGCCGCCGAGGCATGCGCTGGGCATCCCTGGAAAGGGATCTGGATTCGGCTATTCATCGCACCGGGGTTCCTGACATTGTGGTGGTACATCTTGGAGAGAACGACCTCACCAGTGTGACAGCAGTGGGCTTAGCGGATGCCATCAGACGTGACTTCAAGCAACTCTCCTGTCGTTTTCCTGGGCTTCGCATCTGGTGGTCTGCCTTGTTAGAGCGGCGTATTTGGAGGGGAGCTGTTTCCCCGAAAAAGGTTGATGTGGCCCGCAAAAAAGTCAACAAAATGGTCGCCAAGTTCCTTGTTCCGGAAGGTGGTGTGTCCCACACCCTGACATTTGTCACTGTTCGTGGGCCCTATATAGGGCGGATGGAGTCCATCTCTCAGAATGGGGGATGGACTTCTGGTTGGATGATGTGCGGCACGCCTTGTTGGGCTTTTCCGGTTTGTAAGAGCGTTGGCGGGAGCGCGGGGATGGAGGAACCCATCCCCTTGCTCTGTGGCGGGTTTTGGGCATGGGGGAGGAACCATTGGCAAGCAAGCCCAGCCTGCGTGCTGGCATGCTTTTGTGGGGGACCTCCGTAAGAGGTTGTGGGTAAGCGGTGCCGAAAGGCCATCACTCATGGAGGATGAGCTCGGGCGGCGGATCCGCATTTCCGGGTGGCCCGGAACCCGGCAGGGGTTCACGCCTCAACGGGTTCCCAAGAGGTGGTCACCTCCCCTTTCATCCATCAGGGCATTGGGGGCACGGGGAGCCCAATGGGGTGTTGGAGGGCCCCGTGCATACCTGATGATGTGGCGTGTGGCTGCCTTGTGGTCAGGGGACCACAAGAAGGCTGGTTCGATTCTCCCCCATGCTGGTCAACGCTCTATCGTTAATAAAAGTTGTGGCCTATTTACTGCCATTAAGTGTCTGTTGGTTCATTTGGCGAAAAGTATTCCCCTGCACGGCAAGGGCGAATGGGACTTACCCCGGGCGCGTTTGCCGCTGCGGGGAAGCCCTCGCCGAAGGAACGCAGGGAAGGGGACTACAAGTCCCAGCAGTCCTTGGGGCGGCAATCGGGAGTGCGGCAAAAGGACGGCTGGGGAAGGAGGGGGCCAGGTCGGCTCTTCCCAGCCTCCTTTGCCCGCTCCATATAGGGAAGCATTGGAGAGGCTTCTGCCTCTTTCCCGCTTCTCTGCCGACGAGGTTGCCCACCCTCCCTCCCTATTTACAGTGGATTATATTAATTCCATGTTCCAGCTTTGGAATTTAAGATGAATAGAAAATGTTAAGAATGTATATGTTACTATATTCTCATGTTATGTTTGTTATATTGCTAACATCTTTTTTGTCACAACTGGCGGGTTTTGGGCATGGGGGAGGAACCATTGGCAAGCAAGCCCAGCCTGCGTGCTGGCATGCTTTTGTGGGGGACCTCCGTAAGAGGTTGTGGGTAAGCGGTGCCGAAAGGCCATCACTCATGGAGGATGAGCTCGGGCGGCGGATCCGCATTTCCGGGTGGCCCGGAACCCGGCAGGGGTTCACGCCTCAACGGGTTCCCAAGAGGTGGTCACCTCCCCTTTCATCCATCAGGGCATTGGGGGCACGGGGAGCCCAATGGGGTGTTGGAGGGCCCCGTGCATACCTGATGATGTGGCGTGTGGCTGCCTTGTGGTCAGGGGACCACAAGAAGGCTGGTTCGATTCTCCCCCATGCTGGTCAACGCTCTATCGTTAATAAAAGTTGTGGCCTATTTACTGCCATTAAGTGTCTGTTGGTTCATTTGGCGAAAAGTATTCCCCTGCACGGCAATGCATCAAAGAACTAGCATATTTATCACTGAGATGCATGTGTGAGAGTCCACTGAAGTGGTAATTACACTGCTAGTACCATTAGATTATATACAAACATTTCATGGGATTCATTAGCTCCTAGTTATTGCTACATGTGACAGCAGAAAAATGATTGCTAAATGATTGGCTTGAAAAAAAAATACCATGAGTGCTATTTCCTAGCTTAAATAGGTTTATGTAGGTGAGTATATTCACTGTAGGGTGTTTTTCACTATAGGGTCCTTTAGGCTTGACATTCAAGATTTTACTTTCTAATATACTATCACATGTGACTGCTGTGAACATATATATACACTTCTATTAGAAACAGATAAAGTGTTCACTTCAAACAAAAACATAGGAACCAGTACCTTGATAAATGAATCATATGCTCATCTGTCCTTACATCAAATATAATGTTAGGCTGACTCAATGTACAAATCAAGACTGTGTACACTGTATACAGATTTCATGCAGCCCTTACATGATACAGTGAACACATGTTCATCCTGCATGTACATGTGTAATGTACCTTACCTGGTATTCAGATACATGTGGGACTTCAATCACATTTTCACCTACATATGAATGTAATGTAATGTAAGAATTACTCAATGTGCATACCAAAAAAAAGTGTACACTATTCATGGATTGTATACATTTTAGCTGTAACATATGTAACAATGCAACATGTGTGTCCTTGACTTGCATCATTGTATACATCTATATCAGTGGTTCTCAACCTTCCTTGGGCAGTGACCCCCTTTGTGTCACCAAGACCAGCGGCACTGTGGTGGTGGTCTCGGTGACCCCTGGGAAATGGGTCGTTGAGAATTGCTGATCTATATGATGAAATGTGATTAGAATACAAATAGGAGATGCACAAATTAGCACACTTATTAGGGCACTGGTTCCTCCAAGTTAGAGCTGTCTATCCTGAGCGGCAAAGCCTCTCCAGAATCTCAGGAACAGAAACTTCTTTTCTACTGCCTGCTACCTGAGAACGTTTCTCATGACATTTGGAACTGTTCTGCATGCTATTGGGCCATGGCACTTTTCCCAGATGTCATATACATAAAGTATACATGTGTGTAAGAAATTTGTCTGGAGTGAAGTAGTTTCTCCCAATTAAGTGTATTTCTAACAAAGATCTTGTCACTTTTCTAGATAGGGGAAATATAGTATAGGATACTTTTGTTCTATGAGAAATGAAATAATTGGCTCTCTTTCATACTATAAATATAAACTACATTAAAGTTTTATCTAGCACAGGAACAATAAATACTCATGTCTTACATTTCCGTTGCTCTTTATTTAGTTTATAAGTACATCCACCTCTCTTTGCCAGAACGTGACCTAAACCTAACCCTTAGACAAATGGGCACTCCCAGATAGCTTTGAAAGATGATCTGCATTTTTGTTGGTGTTGGGAAATGTAAATCAGCTTACTGGGGGAATAACAGCTTGTCTTTGTGACATGAAATGTAATTCTGTGCTGTGGCAGGATCAGGGTTTATGAAGCTATCAGGTATAGAATAGACAGAATGCCAGCTTGCACCTGCAGTGCTTTTCAGGTACACACTCTGTAAATTGACTGTAATTCACTGGCCCCCTGTGCAGCTGCATGGAACAGCATTTCAAAAGTTCACAGGGATCCAATTTAGCTCATGACTGTGACATAAAAGGAAGGGGCTCCTGCCAAACCAACCCTGAGGCAAGAGTTATTTGCACCATTTTGGAGCTGCACATGCATGAACCTTTAAAGTGCCATTTCTGGTAGCTGCTGTCTGGTTGCAGGGAAAGTAAGTCAGGTCCTGTAGATCCAGAGCTGAGTCATCACAAAATGTAACTGTATAGTTTGATCCCTATTTACTAAGTGACCCAGCCATCAATGTAATTGTTAGCTAACTGCATGAGCCCACCCATAACCAAATCTACCACGGTCTGATGATTAACTATTTTTGCCTAACTATTTTTGAATGGCTAAAATGACAGCCTAGATTGGCCCCTTGGCATCCTTAATACACCCTCAGAAGTAAAATGATATGTGATCTGGCACATTTGTGCTTGGAAAATGGAACCTGAATCAAACAAGATGTGATATGTTGGGACAAGGAGTTTTATTCATTTGTTTGTTTGTTTTTATATTTATATGCCACCACTCTCAAATGTCTCATGGCAGTTTACCGAAATTCATAAGAACAATAAAATCCCATAAAAAACATTAAAACATAATTAAAACACAATATCACAATTGTTGTTGTTAGGTGCAAAGTCGTGTCCGAACCATTGCGACCCCATGGACAATGATCCTCCAGGCCTTCCTGTCCTCTACCATTCCCCGGAGCCCATTTAAGTTTACACCTACTGCTTCAGTGACTCCATCCAGCCACCTCATTCTCTGTCGTCCCCTTCTTCTTTTGCCCTCGATCGCTCCCAGCATTAGGCTCTTCTCCAGGGAGTCCTCATGAGGTGGCCAAAGTAATGAGTTTCATCTTCAGGATCTAGCCTTCTAAGGAGCAGTCAGGGCTGATCTCCTCTAGGACTGACCAGTTTGTTCGCCTTGCAGTCCAAGGGACTCGCAAGAGTCTTCTCCAGCACCAGAGTTCAAAAGCCTCAATTCTTTGATGCTCAGCCTTCCTTGTGGTCCAACTTTCGCAGACATACATTGTAACTGGGAATATCATAGCCTTGACTAAATGCACTTTTGTTGGCAGGGTGATGTCTCTGCTTTTTAAGATGCTGTCTAGATTTGCCATAGCTTTCCTCCCCAGGAGCAAGCATCTTTTAATTTCTTTGCTGCAGTCCCCATTTGCAGTGATCTTGGAGCCCAGGAAAATAAAATCTGTCACTATCTCCATTTCTTCCCCATCTATTTGCCAGGAATTGAGAGGGCTGGATGCCATGATCTTCGTTTTCTTGATGTTGAATTTCAAGTCAACTTTTGCACCCTCATCCTTCACCCGCATCAACAGGCTCTTTAGTTCCTCTTCACTTTCTGCCATTAGAGTGGTATCATCTGTATATCTGAGGTTGTTGATATTTCTCCCTGCAATCTTGATCCCAATTTGTGACTCCTCTAATCCCGCCTTTCTCATGATGTGCTCTGCGTACAAGTTAAATAGGCAAGGCGACAGTATACAGCCTTGCCGAACTCCTTTCTCAATTTTGAACCAATCAGTGATTCCATGTTCAGTTCTCACTGCTTCTTCTTGACCTGCATATAGGTTTCTCAAGAGACAAATAAGATGCTCTGGTATTCCCATCTCTTTAAGAACTTGCCACAATTTGTTGTGCTCCACACAATTAAAGGCTTTAGCATAGTCAATGAAGCAGAAGTAGATGTTCTTCTGGAACTCCCTAGCTTTCTCCATGATCCAGCGTATGTTGGGAATTTGATCTCTAGTTCCTCTGCCTCTTCGAAATCCTGCCTGTACTTCTGGAAGTTCTCGGTCCACATATTGCTGGAGCCTAGCTTGTAAAATTTTGAGTATAACTTTGCTAGCATGAGAAATGAGTGAAATGGTGCGGTAGTTTGAACATTCTTTGGCATTGCCCTTCTTTGGGATTGGAATGTAAACTGACCTTTTCCAATCCTGCGGCCATTGTTGAATTTTCCAAATTTGCTGGCATATTGAGGGTAGCACTTTTACTGCATCATCTTTTAAGATTTTGAATAGTTCAGCTGGAATGCTGTCACCACCACTAGCTTTATTGTTTCTCAGACTTCCTAAGGCCCATTTGACTTCACATTCCAGGATGTCTCGCTCCAGGTCAGTAACTACCCTTTTGTGGTTATCAGGGATGTCAGGCTCGCTCTTGTATAGTTCTGTATAATTTTGCCACCTTTGTTTAATCTCTTCTGCTTCTGTGAGGTCCCTACTATTTTGGTCCCTTATCATACCCATCTTTGCATGAAACATTCTCTTCATATCTCCAATTTTCTTGAAAAGATCTCTGGTCCTCCCCATTCTATTGTTTTCTTCTATTTGTTTGCACTGTTCATTTAAGAAGGCATTCTTATCTCTTCTAGCTTTTCTCTGGAATTCTGCATTCAATTGGGTGTATCTTTCTCTTTCTCCCTTACCTTTCACTTCTCTCCTTAGCTATTTGTAAAGCTTCCTTGTAAAGCTTGATTTCTTGCATTTCTTTTTCTTTGGGATGGTATTAGTTGCTACCTCTTGTACAATGTTGTGAACCTCCATCCATAGTTCTTCAGGCACTCTGTCTATCAGCTCTAAATCTTTAAATCTATTTATCACCTCTACTGTATATTCATCGGGGAAATGATTTAGTTCATACCTGAGTTGCCTAGTGCTTTCCCTACTTTCTTCAATTTAAGCCTAAATTTTGCAACAAGAAGCTGATGATCTGACCCACAATCAGTTCCTGGTCTTGTTTTTACTGACTATATAGAACTTCTCCATCTTTGGCTGCAGAGCACATAGTCAGTCTGATTTCTGTGTTGACCGTCTGGTGATGTCCATGTGTAGAGTCGTCTCTTGCTCAGACTTCCTAAGGCCCATGACTTCACATTCCAGGATGTCTGGCTCCAGGTCAGTAACTACCCTTTTGTGGTTATCAGGGATATCACAATGGTGGATAATAAATATATAACCCACTCCCCTCCCCCATTCAGCAAAGGTCTGTTACTCTCTAGCTGGGAGCGAGGGACATAGTTGGTTTCAGCTAGAGATCTACAGCTGACAGCGCCGGAAGCCACCCTGGCCTCAACCCTATGCCTGGCAGAAGAACTCCATCTTGCAGGCCCTGCAGAAAGCTGACAAATCCTGCAGGGCCCGTAGCTCATCTAGGAACTCATTACACCAGGTTGACTCAAAATTTGTTCTTCTGCTTCTGACCAACATGGCTATCTGCTTGAATCCTTCCTGCTAGTGATTTCCCTCAACTTCCTTTCAAATATCTGGTTCTGTTATGCTAAACCTCATCAAGATTTGTCCAAACCATTTCCTTGCTATTAACAAATACTTAACAGGTATTGTCTTCTCTTGGGAAGCTTCCTCGGGAATATAGACAAGCTATTGTTTAGGCTTCCAGCATATAGCCTTTAGCCCTAGGATATGTATTTAGGAATAAAAGTAGGCTCTTAACCCCATTATAGAGTACACCAGTACTCTTTGCTGGCCCCCAACATCATCCTTCACTGTCACACTGCCAGTCACCTCTGATCTGCAACTCTTCTGGAATAAGTAAATATCATCCAACTCTCCTATGCATTTTCCTCCCTTTTATTTCTTGGGAATGTGTATGTATATTCTTGGGTGTTTTGAGTGTCTACCCAATATCTTCCCCAATAAATATCTGTGAATAAAAGTTTTCATCTTTTATTTAAAAGGGTTTCTACCTGGGTAAAGGACCCCAAAAACTCTGGTAAAAGATCCGGCAGTTACCCAGCCTCCTGCTAATATATTCCATGAATGTTCTATTGACTATAATTCTCCACAATACCCTTCAAAGGATCCATTACAGGTAACAAGGAAGTGAAAGGCTAGGGCAAGGGCATGGAACAGGCACAGGAATGCATGTCTGGTGGCCTGAGGCATCTCCTGCACTAAAGAAATACTAGAAGAAATAGATATGTCACCAGAGAAGGTAGGCTACAGTGCACCTCATGGGCAGAGAAGCTGATTCAGTTATCTAGGACCAAGCAACACCTGGAGGAAAACACCCTATAACCATTTATGCCCTGGGAACTTCACTGCCCCAGCTCCCATGCAAGAGCACAAATTGGGAGTGGATGAGACACACGGGGCCAAGTGCTCCCCCATGTGGGTGCAGGAAAAGGTGGGGCAACCTGCCACGACTAAAACTCCAGCCTGCAGCCCGGCATGAAACCTCCAGTGCGTAAATGGTCTATATGTGGCTTCAAAAAGGCTGCTGATATGAGCCTTGTGTAAGTGCTAGACGACTTGCTACATGGTCTACTTTGGACTATGATTCTTAACTGTACTGCTGAATCCCGGACTTTCAATTTGCTGACAAGCCTGCTGTGCCGTGGAACTTGTTTCCATCCTTTTGAGCAGAACACATTTGGATTTTCCTACTAGGGTAATTTACCACAGTGACAAATATCTATGAAAATAGCCAGTGATTTATTTTTATGTAACAAAAATGTCTGTCATGATTTAATGCTTTCTATTCATTCATCTTATTGTAAATCATTAATTTTGATCCAAATTTCATACCTATGATCTGTAACTTCGGAATTTTTTCCATTGTCCAAATTAGATGAGCATATTAGAAGCATGTAAATGATGTACAGATATTAATATTTGAAAATCCATACATGTGGGATTTTGATATGAAGAAGCTTAAGAAAAATGTATTGAAGTCATAGGTCAAAGGTGGTATAAATGAAACTGGTAAAATGTAATTATATAAAGACTAAGTTTTAAGGAAAGGTCATTTAGTTTGTGGCACTATTCAAAATAATTTCTGTTTTGTTATATTAGAAGGGTTAATTAGAGCTATTAATGCAAATTTATATTGTCATATATTGGTAATAATTTCTGTATGAATTGGCTGTGTAGCTCCATCACCAGAAAACTGAAAAAACAGGTTTATCTACTAGCATAAACTGACATGGACCCATTCCATTCCAGTTGGTATGTTCATATGGTTCTTTCAGAATATACTTTGTCCCTTGTAAATGTCTGCTTGCTGAAATCAGATAAAATATAAATGCTTATCCCAGAAGGCTGGCTGTATGGTTCTAAAAATGTTACTTAGTTTTCACTAATGATGCATTTGTGAATTTCCCGGATTCACAATGTTTGGGGCTGATATATGAATTTTAAATGCAAAATGGCAATGCAAGACGTTACCAAATTGTAATGCAAGTAATTAATTAACTCCCCCTCCAATCAAAGTTCTTAAAGCAAACATCCCTTTCTCTTCTATTATTTCTCCCATGACCATTCAAGTGCAAATTTTTAATAAAGTCCAAATTGGATGACAGATAGTTCTGAAATGGTCATTAAAATGTTTCCATTTCAAATGTAATTATCTATTTAACATATTAGTTCCATCTGGCAGGCTGAGGTTTCAGTTGGCATGTGAAACCTCCAGCATGTCAGTCTTGGCATTCCCTTTTTTACTGGAAGTTTGACAACATTAAGGCTGCCATATCTGTAATAACTAATGGGAGAAGTACAATATAATTGGATGAGATTCATTTTTTGATTCATCCTCAGAACTCATGCCTTTAGCAAACTGTTCTGGAGAAAGTGCAGATGAATCTAGACCACACTTTAAAGTGTGTCAAGGGGCTATTGTCTGTGTGGGAGCTGGGTAGATTGTTATTACTGCATTTTAATTACTTGTTGCACAGCTGTATTCCAAGCAAATAACAGCAATTACATTGTACAACTAGCATACCGACCTTATGTCCAGAGATTACACTCTTTATTCTGTTCTAAAATTAGTATGAATGATGTAATACTTGCATTTTGTACATGCCAGGGTTTGGTTTTTCTGTTGAAGAAATTGCCTACCCTTCCACAAACATAATGTATTCTTAAAGTATGCAATATATCAGAATAAGAACATAAAGTTCATCAGGATGCCAAAAAGAGATCCGTTTATACAGCATAGTGAAGGCACTTCAGCTACATTATTTGCACAGTTCCAGCAGGGAGTTGGAAGAAGCTTTAAATTTAACATGCCTGGCCTACTTCCACTTGGCCTTGGTTCATACCCAATGCCTGGTTGTCTACTGAATGCAGAGTGGGAAATCAGTCATTATGTTAGGAGCTGATGGAAAATTGTTCCAATTAACTTTATATTTCAGCTGGTCTTTTTTAAATATCAGAAAAGGCCAAATTCTGAGGTTCAACACTTGGGACTTTAAATTACTGTTATAGACTAAACATTCCTCTACTCTACAAAGCAGATTGTAGATGTATAGTTTTAGTAACTGTTATGCCACTGGCTAATGCCATGAAACAGCCATGACTTCATCAATTTTTCAAAGTCCTTAAGCTAGATGGTCTGTATTGTGTCACTAATCAAGGTTTTATAAATTTATATCAGATTTGAGTAAATTGGATGGATATGGCCAATGAATAAAACATACCTCTGGACTATTTGACACCTCTTTGCTTTTCAAATAGATCCTTATACTCCAAGTGCATTGGGTTTGATTTTTATGTTGTACAATCAAGACTGTTTAGAGGGGCTTGCTTTAAACAGTTGAGCCATATGAAGCAAATTGCAGAAGCTACCCAAACAGGTGGATGTGGGGAGCAGGGTGCTGGAAACATCTGGAAACAGCTAAGCTATGGGAGCAATTTGATCCTGCAGCTCTGCTATTTTGGGTTCTAAACAGCTGAGCCTGCTCTCATAGTTCAGTTTAAAGTAAATTTCTTTGGCAGTCAGCCCCTAGGGCAAGGCCTCTTCAATATTTAGTTGTTGCAAACGCAGTTAGTACATTAACATGTAAATATAATTACTCTTGTCCTAACAGCAGTTGTCTAGTCCACATCCATGTGGGCATACTACAAGAAAGTCCTTTTAAACAATTGAGTTGCACAGAGAAAACTGGTTGGTGTGATTTGGTCATGTAAAGGAGATTTCCTGGGTTCAGCTCTGCGCCATTTAAACCCCTGCTTTCTGCTCCTTGCAAAAAAGCAATGGGGAGCAGAAAGCAGGGGTCACAAACCAGATTCATGAACCAACCTCCTGGTTCATATAAGTCACAATCAGTGTATGACCTTTTGACCCGTGTATGACCTTTGAGTATGAAATACTCAAAAGGCCTTGCAAATCTGGAGACAAGGCCTTTTGAGTATTTAATTGGTGCAACAATAGTTATTACATTAATTAACATGTAAATATAAATACATGTCCCAAGAACAGCTAACTAGTCCATATCCATGTGGGCTTGTATGAACTGGAATCTTCACAGCTACTAATATTTAACAGACTCTGTTTTCCTAAAGAGTTGTCAATTGTTTTAAAATGTGGTTTCATTGTATATGCTCTAATCGTTTAGCTGTCTTGGTGGCCATTGTGAGGGCAGATATACCTTTTGGTTTTAAAAAGATTTCCATAATCAGGTGGAGATCCAGCTTAGTGTAGTGGTTAAGAGTAATGGCCTCTAACTTGGAGAACCGGATTTGATTCCCCACTCCTCCACATTCAGCCAGCTGGGTGGCCTTGGGTTAGTCACAATTCTGTTAGAGCTGCTCTTGCAGAATAGTTCTGTCAGATCTCTCTCAGCCCCACTTTCCTCAAAGAGTGTCTATTGTGGGGAGAGGAAGGGAAAGTGATTGGTGCTTTGAGTCTCCTTTGTATTTATATATTATTTATATTCAAATTTATTGACTGCCACTCTTGGTCATGCCGGCTCGATGTGGTTTACTGGTAAACTTTGGGTAGTGAAAAGTGGGGTATAAAAGCCAACACTTGTTCATTGTTATTGTAATGTCTCTTCTGGCCCAAGAACCAACGTCCAGATTGTCTTGTTGAACACAGGTACGTTTATTTGCACAACAATTAAAAGAAAGCTGGAACAGCAACAAAAAGGCGATAGCGAAAGGAGAACGCTGCACCAGAAAAACAAGGTTGCTTAAATGCATCACAGGTGTGCTAAGAGAATGAACCTCTTAAAGAAACATACATCACAGTTATGATGCTGTTTTTCAAGTTTCTGTCAACATAGAAATCACTATAGGAATACATGCAAATAATATCTGCGCAGCCTGGTGGTTGCCCCACAAAACACTTCTGAGACAAATGTGCTAAGCATGAACCATGCTAAAAGATTTTCTCTCTGTATAATCAGTCTGGAACATCTTTTCCTCCAGTATGGAATATCTTACCAATAGTGTCACTCTTCAAAACTGAGAGAAAAGTTACAATATAACCCTTCCTGTTATATTGTGTCTTTGCATACAATGCAACTATTTGTTTTAATGGGCTTTCCCTACAGGAAGCAGCTGCCCAATTCATCCTGAATTAGGCAATTGTTTTGAAACTAATCTTAAAGCCATAGTCAAATAGAATTAAAGAACAAAAGAAGAAAGGCTCTCTTATTTTTTCTTTGTAATGCTACAAAAGTGGCAACATTTAAAGATCATAATGCAGCTTTCACCTGAACAAGAAAAAAGATTTAAGGAATTGAACTGATATTTTATCTGGCTTTATTCACCTTTCAAAGAAAAGCTATTTGAAACCATACTCTTCAAAAGATCAAAAACACACATAGGAGTCAGGGGAGTGGAAGGGGAAGACAACAGGAAAGAACGATAAAATGACACATAGTTATCCTAAGCAAGTTCTCATTGTCTGCCATTATGTTATTTTTTCATGCTGTATAAAGACTGGAACATGCAACAGCTAGTAAAGGGTTCTTTTTGTTGTTTTTAGGGGGGGAGGATATTGTGTTGTCACATTTATAACCAGATTTGTTTTGCCTTATTTCAAGTGATCATAAAACAAGTCAACCAATGGTTCTGCTGTGCATGTGCATTTACTATGCCAGCAACAGCAATATTACAAACACTGAATAGCTAAGGAGTGTATTTAATGCACTGCATGTTACCAGTTACTGGGGGTGGGGTGAAGTGGCTTCAAGTTGCAGCTGACATGGTGACTCATAGGATATTCAAGGCAAGTGATTAAGCAGAGATTGTTTGCCATTGCCTTCCTCTGCAAAGTCTTCCTCAGTGGTCTTCCAGTCCAAGTACTAACCCCGCTTAGCTCTCAAGGTTTGATGAGGTCAGGCTTTACTACACCATTCTACATCCCTTTATTGACTTTACTCTTCTTTAAAATTCTTTGGAAAGCAGAAAATAGGAACTTGAAGGGTAAAGGGCTCTTAAAACATTCTCAATGAATACAGTCAAAAAGAAGAAGTGTTGGTTCTTGTAGGCTGCTTTTCTCTACCCAAATGAGGCTCAAAGTGGCTTACAGTCCCCTTCCGTTTCCTCTCCCCACAACAGACCCCCTGTGAAGAAGGTGAGGCTGAGAGAGCCCTGATATTACTGCTCAGCCAGCTTTAATAGTGCTGTGGTAAGCCCAAGGTCATCCAGCTGACTGCATGTGAGGGAGCAGGGAATCAAACCCAGCTCACGAGATTAGAAGTCCACATTCATAATCACTACACCAAGCTGGCTCTCATAGCCATTTTGAAAGATCACAGCAATTTTGAATATGTGCATCCTTAGTTTTTCACAAATACTGATTTAGGATGTCTGTAGATGGAGAAGGGGGGAGGTCATCATTTCTCCCTCCACTGCAGATCTCTAGATCCCCCCTCCCCCATGCTGCTTCTGAGGGTTTCCTGCTCTCAAGGAACAGCATTGGGGAGAGGTATTTTGGACTGCTGTAGGATGAGGGGAGGCAAGAATTTTTACTTTGAGACAGAACTGCTCTCACAATTCATTCAAGTTAACAACATATCCAGGCCAATGACTCTCTATGAAGTCTTATCCCCCCCCCCCTTTTCTATTTCCTGCTTAGGAACACATTTCTGAGACTTAACATATCCTATGGTTGACAGTGTTTAACTACATCCATTTTCTTTCCCAAGCTTCATAGGAGATGATTCACTGACTCAACAACTCTCAGCTGACTTTGGCTTTACAGCAGCACCTCCAACTATACAATTCAGTCACTGCCAACTTCTTCTCTGTAAGAAGCTAATCTATGAGCCGAGCCGAGCAATGGAGAATAGACATATCTGGTTGTCTGCATTTGGCAAAGTATTTCATATCAGTGTATTCAGACATCATGGTATCAGCCCAGGGAAGCAGTTATTTTAAAAGGAAAAATTGAATGTGAATTGAGCAAATATATCCCCTGGACTGTGAAAAATGCAACAAAACAGAACCAAAACCTGACCCTTTTTATTTTGCACCTAAAGAGTAAGCATGCTACAATCAATCAAATGTATAACCCAATTTTTCATTCATGGTAAGTCTTCTGTTATACTAAGCAAAATTGCACAGTCTTAAGAGTTTTGTGCCTGCAGCATGTCTGCATGTCTGCAAAGCAGATCAAATGCCTTAAAAACAGTTGTTCTGAAATGTTCCAGTTCATTTCCTGCTGATAAAGCCTCTCAGACTCTGTTGAATGGCACACATCCAACGTGAATTGTTGCTTTTTGCTTTAGGGCTTCTGAGCCTTTTGGACTCAGCTATGTGCATAGTTCAGACAGATTTGTTTCATTGTTTTCATACCAGGGTGACCAAGTGTGTTGGGAGAGCTCTTCGGGAGCTTTTAGAGAAGTATAAAGAAATTCAGGGTCAAAACAAAACTTGCTCCCCAAATACTATAATTATGTAGGGAACCCTTGCACTTCATGGAAGTATGCTGTTGCCCCTGCCAGTTTGAGAAATCTCCGAGACCACAAACCACTGCTACTCAAGAAGCTTCTAAACATGTGAACAGTTTTGACAGACAAAATGGCTGAAAAGAATTCAGTTCCACTGTACCTGGAGAAGTGTGCGTGCACATGAAAGCTTATACTTCGAATAAAACTTTGTTGGTCTTACAGGTGCCACTGAACTCAAACTTTGTTTTGCTACTTCAAACAGGACTACCTACCCAAATTAATTATGGTTAGCCTTGGCATGCACTGCAGGGTTCCAGGCTATAAAACTAATGAAGGAAGGGTTCCCTGAGCTGCCAAGTCAGTGATTTGTGGGAACCCCATCATGGGTTTTTCTAGGCAGAAGCAGTTTTCCATTGCCTTCCTCTGCATAGCAGCCTTAGTCTTCCTGTGGAGTTCTGTCCAAGTTCTAACCTGGATGTCCCTGCTTAGTATCCAAGCTCTGGTGAGAATGGGCTAGTCCGGGGTCTCTATTTACAGGGACCAAAAATTTTTAAAGACAATATGTTCAGCAGCTGAATGTATGAGTCATTCTTTGGATCATTTCAGCTTGTTTCCAGCAGCCAAACAGGTTTGCTGCTGCATCCTTTGGATACTTATGGACCTGCACAGTAGGACAGAATTTGTAGGCTGTGGTATCAGGTCATTTAATGATATGAGATGAAACAATTATTCCCATAAGACTGTGCAACAAAGTGCACATGGGAAATAACATGGATAGTATGGACTTAGATGAACACAAAATAGGTATACTTTTAAAATATACAGTAGCCTTCTAAATGTGTCCCTTATGCACACTGAATAAATATGTATAGGGAGGGCAAACACAAATATATTAGCCCCACCACCTGCCTGTATATGATCACTGGCCCATGAGTGTGATATCTATACTTGGAGTAAGTATACATGGATAAGCATAATCCCTATAATCAGGCACCCTACTTTTCCAGTGTTCCTGATCAGGGGAAGGGAACATAAACATGTATATTTCTTGCGAGACAGCCATCACATGTAAGTGGAAGGCAATACCAGTAAATTTGTGTTTGCTTCTCCTCTACCAGTGTGTATTCAAGACTCGTATTGCTCATGTGAAGAGGGCATTACAAAAAAAATGTTTAAATTGATTTAAACAAAGAGTTATGGAGTAACAGAAATGATATTTCTGTGCATGGCAGAGAGAAATTAGAACTCACAAGGGTTTGTATGGGAACATACATGTATGAAATTATAAATGCACTGTTCAAATACATTTGAGTAAATTTAAGTTGCTCACAAACTGCCTTGTGAAAACTGGATTCCTGCCTGTAACAGCTACCAAAATGCAAGCCAGATCAGCAGGAATTTATGTGGGAATTAAAATCAATAACTGATCAGCCATTTGCATAGGCGTTAAGAACATACATGAAGCTGCCTTATCCTGAATGATCCTCAGTTTGGTGAGCCAGTTTGGTGTAGTGGTTAGGAGTGCGGACTTGTAATCTGGCATGCCAGGTTCGATTATGCGCTCCCCCACATGCAACCAGCTGGGTGACCTTGGGCTTGCCACGGCACTGATAAAACTGTTCTGACCGGGCACTGATATCAGGGCTCTCTCAGCCTCACCCACCCCACAGGGTGTCTGTTGTGGGGAGAGGAATGGGAAGGCGATTGTAAGCCGCTTTGAACCTCCTTTGGGTAGGGAAAAGCGGCATATAAGAACCAACTCTTCTTCTTCTTCTTCTTCTTGGTCCATCAAGGCTAGGATGTTGAATGGAGTGGGTTGTTGGGACAATCTCATTTCAGTTTTGGCTCATCTATCCTGGCTCCAATTTCCTTCTTGGCACAACTTTTGCTGATGTTGACCTTCAAAGCCCTGTATGGTTTGGGATCAATACACCTACTTCCTTATGAACCTCCTGAAGCATTAGGACCATCCCTGCCAAGCTGTCTTTGAGGGCCCCCACCTTCTGAGATAAAGGGGATGGCAACTTGGGAGATGGTCTTCTCAGTCATGGCATCAAAACTGTGGAACCATTCACCAAAAAAAAAAATCATTTGTTCCCTTCTGTTGCCTTCTTCTGTCAGTAGGGGAAGGTTTTTTTGTGTGTGTGTGTGTTCTTTTTTTAGTTTAGTATTCTCTCAGTGATGACTCTTCCTGCCTAATGTGAAAAGTGTTCTTTTTTATATCTTTGTATGGGCTTCATCTCTGTTTTCAATTGTTTTCATGTTATGTATTTGGGGGCCTTACAATATAATTTTAATATGTATGGTTTAATTTGTTAGCTGTTTCAGACCTTTTCCACATCAGGAATTTCACCCCAACTCACCGTTAGTCCAGTGGCAGGGCTAATTCCCAATTCTGCATGACCTTGGTGCGAGTTTGGGGCCGTCCTAGACCTGGCCCAACTCAGGCTTTATTTGCCTCATGGCAAATTTTAAAATTATGGGTATCTATAAGTTTTCCACCGCAGGTGTCAAAAGAGCTTGGGGGGGGGGGTGGCTTTTTTGAAAAAGAAAATGGCAGGTAACGCAAAGAGGCTATTTTCCTTGAGAAAGACTAGCCTAGTAACTGTGTTTGTAAAGGAAAACAAAACAAAACCCATTTAAAATAAACAGAAAAAATGTAGTAGACCCACAGAAGGTGTATTTTATTGCAATTTTATTGATTTTTTAATCTCAATTTAGCATAGAAGTACTTTAAGTCAATAAATTAAGGGTACTGAGAGTTAAGTGTATAAAATGGGTGGAAATAAACCCTAGCCATTGAGATACTTTGAAACTTTGTATCTGTCAAGACTGGTTGAACACCAAAGTGCTTTCTATATCTGTGATTCTTTCATACAAAGAATTGTTTTTCTTGGTGGTTTCATAAAAGACTGTCCCTGATGGCATTAAGCTCCTTTTTCTATGAGGTTCATAAAGTGCTTAACATTTTAACTCCCACATGAAACTTGTGCAGTAAGTAAAGGAGCTTTCTATTCAGCATTTCATAACTTCAAGGAGTTCCTCTCCTTAGCTTTACAAACTGGTTAAATGGATAAATTCACTAGCAAAGAACAAGATCTGTGTCAAACAAATACTGATATGCAGAGCAGGGTGAAAAAACCTCTATACAGATTAAAGAACAAATAACTATTCTAAGACTTGAGGAGTGCTCTGTTTGTCATTTGAAGGCAAGAACTATCTAGAGTGCACTTTGATCATGTATAATGGATTCTTTCTGACTTCTTGTCAACCTGAAAATTAAAATGCCACATTGAGAAAGTACACAAGCAATTGCAGTAGGGAAAGATTAATCATTTGCTGTAATGAAGACATCATCACCCATGTAAATCAAGCCAATCCTAGATCATTATCAGCTGAATTTATTAAAAATCAAAATGCCTTTATCTATCCTTGTAAAATACTAGCATACCAACTAAGGTGTATCCATTTCTACATAATATTTTTTCTCCAAGCATCTGGAACTTTCAGTATATCATCCCTATGCATTTTATGAACAGAAACAGTCAAACAAAACACTGAAAAATAAATGTGCTATGCCTGCGAATGCTAAGTTATTCAGATATTTAAATTAATCACACGGTTACAGAATGATTGCTTCTTTTTATCCCCAACCGAGTAACATCAAATTTTTTGCAAGAAAGACAGATGAGATTTTATTAATTCTCATGTTCTCCCCTATAATTAAACTTTAATCAGTTACAAAGAGTTGAGTCCTGTCCAAACCAGTTCCCATATTTGGAGAACTGATTTTTACAAGATATATAAATTATCTGTTGAAAATGGCTTGGAATGCAAGATTTTTTTAAAATCAATCTCAGTGCTAATAGAGAACTCTACATCAGTTTGTAAATGTTTTCAATGCATGAGTAGGCTTTGCTTTCTTAATTTTGTAAATATATTCTACGAAAACATCTTAGATTACAAAATATAATCTTCTACAACAAGAGAAGCAAAATAAATTGTTACAATTCTTTCTCCTTATTCAAGTTGGATTACTGCAATGCATTCTGTGAGGGATTACCTTTGAAGGCTCCTAGGATTATTAAAGATGGGCATACATTTTTAAAATCCTATATTTTGAAACAATTTTTCTAGCTTCCAAGACATTCTGCGATGTATTTCAAAATTCTTTTGTTGTTGTTGTTGTTGTTAGGTGCGAAGTCGTGTCCAACCCATCGCGACCCCATGGACAATGATCCTCCAAGCCTTCCTGTCCTCTACCATTCCCCAGAGTCCATATAGGTTTGCACCGACTGCTTCAGTGACTCCATCCAGCCACCTCATTCTCTGTCGTCCCCTTCTTCTTTTGCCCTCGATCACTCCCAGCATTAGGCTCTTCTCCAGGGAATCCTTCCTTCTCATGAGGTAGCCAAAATTCTTATTCCCATTTATAAAGATTCTGGAACCAGGGAACCACCAGCTGATTGGAAGGCACATGAGAGAGCAACGTTGCTGAAGCCAACTAGGTTCAGGGTGATTAATGCTTGAATGGAATATCCTTGAAGAACCATATAAGCACGTCCTTGATTTCCATGCTGGAAGACAGCTAGAATACGTGTAATCCATAAGAATTTAACTGGTCATCAAGATCTTCAAAAAAGATTCTGCTTTGTATGCTCTTACCTTCTGGAAGTGTTGGTTACAGGGTTGTGGCACCTATATGGCCCATTATGCATGGCCGCCAAAACAGCGATTTCAGGTCACATGGAAAATGCAGAGGGGGAAGAAGCGAAGCAAGCCACTTATGCACGGGACGGGACGCAATGGCGGCAAAACCCAGAGTAACCGATTATGCACATGGCGACCCCGGTGCCGCTTCTGGTTGCGCCCTGGTCACCCGGAAGCTGCACTTTCAACTGTCTTTTGCTAATGCAGCTTTTTCGGCGGCATGCACAGAATCTGAGGCCAGTTGCAGCCGGCGCCATGCGTTATCGGTGATTTTAGTCGCCACCATTCCACCCCGAATGCGCGCTATCCCCCCCCCATGCATAATGGGCCTATGTGACACAACCTTCCCACAAAACATTGCTTGATGCTTGTATGTTTGAGTTTTAAAGACAAGGCTTGCTTGCTGCTTAGTTGCTGCTCTATATTCTCTGCTCATCATTCACCTGCTCATATGACATTTCCCTGTGACACCACAGAACCTGGAGCCAGGCCTATTATGTGCTGCTATCACTATTTTCTCCTCATTCTTTATTTGTAGAAACAGATGACTGGCAAAAGAACTGGTTGTTCAGTAACATATGTGTGAAGTGAAATGAAAACTAAGCAGAAAATAACCTACTCAAATGGTTTGCTATATATATATATATATATATATATATATATAGGTCATTTTAGTGGTTTATACATATATACATAGCTCAAACCTAGATAGCCCAGGCAAGACCAAGCTCATCAGATCTCAGAAGCTAAGCAGAGTGGAAGACCTCCAAGGATTTGCCTGGTAGTTTCTCCAAGGAATACTAGGGGTCAAGACATGAGGCAGGCAATGGCAAACCTCTTTAGAACGTCCTTTGACTGGCTGCCAGACAATCTTCAAATCACTGACTACACACACATACCGCATGATAAATAAATATTTTAAAAAGCAACACTACAACTGTACTTAACAATTTCCTAAACACTTTTTACTGTGACGAAGGCCATTTATTAGAGTATCTATGAAACTATAAGTATCAAAAATACCTTTGCCTCTAAGCACCATCAGTTACAAATTATGAATGCAGTTAAACACCTGATCATGTGGAAAACACTTACCACCTGGGGAAGGGTCCCTCCAAATATCACCAATGCATGGCAGAAAAACACACCACAGTTAGCCCTGCCCTGTGATTAACTATCTGTCTGTATCCCCTTGTAGATTGACCAATTAAGGTAATGTGTATTCAGAGCTCCATAAAATAGGAAGACAGCTTTCATTGTCCATCTTGGTGACTATATGGGCTTCTGAACCTGGCATATCTTTCCTGGATTTCACATTACATTCTCAAGGTGAAATCAATGCTGCTTGAGGATCTGAAGAGATTCTCACAAATCAGCTGAGCTTTCTTCCTTCCATTGGGTATACAGTTGGCCCTCAGATATTTTTTTTATTTTTCATTGAATATATGTGTGTGCGTGGTTTATTCAGGAGTTAGTTTTTCATGCTTATAAATTCCCTCTGATACTGTGAATATCCCATGGGTTTCCTTTGAACAAGTTATAGCATTTTAAGCTTTCCTGTGTTCTGTCAAGCAAAGACTGTTGGGGCTTCCTCTAGAGAGGCCAGCAGTTACAACTGGATTTGCAGAAAGGTTTGAATACAACATTCTGTGTGGCAATTAGGTGACTGTTTCATATATCGCAAATACTCCCATGCTTTAACATAACTGCGGTATCAAGATGTCCTTGACTATTCTCAGGATCCATGGCTGTGTTATTTTAAGTCAAAAAGGAAATCTACCCCCCTCCCACTGCCATTTCCCCTTGTGTCCGGTTTAAGGCATCTGGCAAAACAGCTTTGTATCCTTAAATGAGTGGTTAACAGAAAATAATATAACAGCCCTTAATATATTGTTTGAATGTCCCAGGACATGATGTTCTTTCAAAAATGTTAGCCTCACTGGAGGACTAAGTCCAAGTCTTGACACATCATTGAACTGAATTACTTTTGACTGTTAGCATGCTTTCTCTTCAGATTCGGTGTTCAACTGCAGGAGCTAAATGTCTACATTTCAGCACTTCAATTGCACTCACGTAGCTCTATGGAAAAATCTTATCTTACTGAGTCAAATCAAAGCTAAAGCGTGCCGCCCAGGAACTGTTTCTGGATCTGATGCAGTTATTGAGCGTTTAATTGCTTATAATGAGTGCATTTGGTTTTTTCCCATTTGTTCTTAAAATTATTTTTGTAGCATTTTAAATGGGACCTTCCTTGGTTGAGGGGTCAGTGTTAAATGCAGTGTCCCTTTTCATTGTTGCTGTTTTTAAACTTTTCATGATGTATAATATAGGTCTATTACCACTCACAGTGTCTATGACAGGTTGTTTTCTGCGTCATTGTAACATAGGCTATTTTTATGATGTTCTGTTTTTAAAGATGGATAAGACATAATGTTTTCAGTGCACAATATGTTTAGTGACAGAACTAAATTCTGGAAAATATGAATAAAGAATACATTAAAATATAGGGAGAAAGAATCTATAAAAGGGCTCTTGAGCAAATGCATAGCCTGTGTCTCTTATCACATAAGAGAAAGAAGAGCTTCCAGGTCAGCGGGTTGTAGTCCCAGACAGGCCTGAGCCTCAGACTCTTTGTAGAAATTAAGCACTAGGATAAGAATATTTCTGCCTTACTTTTTCCTCATGACATTTCCCCCCAGGTAAGCTTTAATTTGATAATCCAAACTAGAAAGCATTCTGCACAATGCAAAACTTCTGCTTGATTTCACAGAATTCAGATTTCCATGCCTGTTTGAACAGCCCTTAGTCAAAACATAGTGTTGTTGTTAGCTATATCTGTGTCATTACAGCAAGAGAGGGGAAATGGCATGGCATAACTGGATCTTGCCAGATCCCAGAAGCTAAGCAGTGTCAGGAGTTAGAAGGGAGACCACCAAGGAAGACAACAAAGGAAGGCAATGGCAAATTACCTCTGCTTCTCACTTGCTCTGAAAGTATTTTACTGGAATTACCTTATGTCAGCTGTGACCTAAGAGCACTTTAAACACACACATGTGTATGTGTTTATAAAGTATAAATTTAGAAGAAATAGGGCAAGAACACATCCTTGTCTAATGCCCTTGCCATTTTTTATAGATTGCTACAAATAATTCCTCAAGGGGAATATGTAGACAAGTTGTCAGAGTAAAGAGTTTTGGTTAGGTGTACTAGTCTACCAGGAATTATAAAGTTTATCCAAAATTAAATCATGTGGTCCTAGTAAATATCCATAAACGCAGCACAGAAGGTGCAGTTTTTACATTTAATGTATTTTTGTGCAACAGAAGATTAACATAAAGCAATAATGACAACATGAATGTTTTCTTCTAAATCCGAATCGTGCTGGGTTCAAGATTCCAGATTCATGCATCACTGGGATAGTCTTTTTGAAAGAAAATGGGCATAGATTTTTCCCAGTTATAATTGGCTGATAATTTATCCTGATGCCATTCTTAAAGACTGGGGAAATTACAGCTAATCTGGTATTATTCCAAGGATATTATTCTTTGAAAAGAGAGGGGCAAGAAAAAGATGCCCACCAATCTGGTTCTTTTTCAATAGTTCAGGAAAGATAAAATCAATTCCAGGAGCCTTTTTTTATTTCAGATTACTAATTAGTTTTTTCATTTCTCCTAAATTATCATCAGGCCATCTGGGAAACAGACATATTCAGATGTGTACAACACTCTTTACCTGAGTGTGCCTCAGATAGGGATCTTTATAGTATTCCTATTTATGTAAAGAAATCAGTTAAGAGTATTTATCCACAGAGTGCCTAGATTTCAATTCCTGCCAGAATGCTTTTCCATGTGTTCTTTTTGACAAGGAGAACAACCTGTTCCATTCATTCTTAGTGTAGGCCAGTTTTTTCCCCAATACATTTTAATATTTATACTTAATAATTAAATATTAGCCTCAAATGAGCAGTATTTTACTTCCTCAAACTTGCGTAAGATCATTCCTCAATATATATAAAGAACAGCATGCACATAAAAGTGCTTCTAGAATTATTAGTCCATGAGAAAAGACATGACATCCTGATAGAAGTCATAAGAAATTCCCAGCTGTTTGACACTGGAAGGAATAAATATTGGATTTTACATTTTATAATTTCTAACCATGTTGTCAACAGGCACCGTATGTCGCTTTATATTCTACTCGTTGCAAGCTGCCATAATTCCTCATGGCCCTGCCAAGTAAAATATAGTTCTCTGTGCTGACACTACTTATTGGTTTTTGTCTCCTATAAATGATTTGTGTCTGTGTTACGAATTTTAGTAGATGAGAGGGATTGCATTTCCATACACTTTCAAAGGAAACCACACATTCAATGGAACATTGCCTCAGGAAATAGAATAAAAAAAACATTTGACTTTTATTTTCCCTTTTCTCAAGTTCTTTTGTTCCAAAATATTCAGACCAATTCTTTTTATGTGTACTCTAAGGATACTTTCAGAAAAGCTGAATTCAGCCCCACAACAAACCAACACTGGGCATCAAAGGATCAATGTTGTGCTACATATAAATGTATGACAATGAGTGGGAGGATAATGGGTGGAGCGCTCAAATGATAATGTTCAGTGGTCATGCACATCTTTCAACTGTGGACTATGTCCATATGTCATCAAGTTCCTGTTATTCACAGAAAACTCTCAAATATAAATATTACACAGATCTTTCTCCTAACAAATTTAATTTTGTTATGAATTCAATGAATAGTTCCTCTTTAGAACAGGAGAATGAAATACAGCACTTTGGTGTCTTGTGGCATTCCAGTTTCATATTCTTGCCTTTGAAAATAAGGCCTGCAATCCACTATCACTTTCTGGGTTTAATCGTTTTTGAAATCTGTGTATTAAATTTATTAAAAGCTTGATGTTTTTTTGTTGGCTGGCTGTTAAAAGAAGCTCCTTTTACGTATCAAGTGGTGTATATCTGATCTTGAAATCTTTGCAAGGGCAATGTCTGTGGAACCCTGTGAGGCAGTTTTTCCGCTCAGTTATTCCTTAGAGCAAAATCATGTTTCAAAGTACATCTTTTGCTCTTATAAATTGGTCCATCTATTCTTATGCCTCTATCAGGAAAGGAATTGACACAGTGTCAGCATTTGGGAATTAATACTAAAACTTTTGCTATAATAATCTAGAGTTAAGAGGAGAAAATAGAAACAATCCATATTAATACAATTTCAAATTTCCATGAGAAAAATTAGCAGCAATTTGCAGTTTTGCATTACTTTAATCCAATAATTTGTTATTCTCTAACAATGATGTCCACTAGATTTTAGATACGTTTATATGGTGACTGAAGCCGTGTATGGGCAAGACAGGTTTGCAGGAAAATGTGAAATCTAAAAATAAAACCCAATACATTTGGGAGTTTGTCTCCTCCCAAATAATAAAAGTGCCTATAGGTTTTGTTTTTTTGTTCTTTTTAAGAAAATGGATTCCCTCCATGGCTGTGTAATATTTCTCTGGGGCAAAACTCTGAGAATATCATAGGCTAAAGATCACAATACTTGTATTCTCAGAAAAATTCCTGCTCTAATTTGTCAGCTGTGAGGGCTACATTAGCCCTTTTTTCAATTAGTTGGTGACAGTTACTACAACTAGGTTGAAATATGCAAAAAAATCACTTACATTAAAGAAAGAAAAGGTAAAAGATTTGCAGGAAGTATCTCATTTCCCCACTATTTTGTCTTTCCCTTTGCTGGAACCCCCATAGCCACTCCCTTTCCTCCCCTCTTCCTTCTATATTTCTGGTATGCCAGATTCAAGTCACGAATCATAATAATTTTTGGAAGTGTCACCAGTGCCTTAACAAATTCTAAAATGACAAGAAATGCTATGCATAAAATGTACGTTTGATTAGTACATTCTCACAACAAAATGTCAGAATTGTAAATTAATTCTGTTTCTGGCCCAATTAACTCCTTAAATGACAGATCACAAGATAGCCTGATTTTCTAAAGTTATTGGTATAAAATCTTAGTGGCACAGGAAGGCAAAAATTGCTGTAGTGGGATAAATTGTATTCAAGAGCACAATCAGGGTACTCATGAATGAGAATCCTCAGCATGTTTCCTATATAGCTCCCAATTAGTTAAACTGATAGACACATGGGGAGGAGGGGAGCAGATCTTTTCTCATTTTCTAGTAGAAGAAGAAAAGAAGAAGAGTTGGTTCTTATATGCCGCTTTTCCCTACCCGAAGGAGGCTCAAAGCGGCTTACAGTCACCTTCCCATTCCTCTCCCCACTATAGTAGCAGGGCCAATTTTTTTTGGTCATCTCTCTAGGCCCTGGCCATAGGCCTGATGGAACAGGTCTGTCCTACAGGGCATGCAGAACTGGTTGAGGTCCTGCAGGGTCCTGATCTCTTTGGGCAGAGCATTCTACCAGTCAAAGGCCCAAGTCAAGGCCAATTTTATCTCCTGTGGACCAGGGATCTTAAGTGGATATTGATCTGATGATCTTAATGTTCTTTGGGAGTGTAGGGGGGGTGCAAGGGAAAAGGCGGTCCTGTAGATATGCTGATCCCAGATTGCTTACAGCAGCTCAGAAAGCACCAGTGTCATATGTGCTCTCCACTGGGTCCCCAAAAGGACTTGTGCTGCAATATTTTGGACCAATTGGTGTTTCCAGAGCAGTCTCAACAAACAAACAATTAATTGTTGCTTTTTTGTTTTAAGTATTTTAGATAATAAAGCTGGGAAAGAATGAGACTCATTCTTTAAAGTGTACTTCATTTTCATTTGTTTAGTAGTTTAGAGATAATATATCATCTCTTATCTTCAGTATCTTCATAACTTAAAACTGAGTAGCAAAAAGACTGAAAACTGGCTGGTCTTCCTGTCCTAAGTGAACCAATGTATGACTGTTTTATAGCTGTATCACTAAGGGATGCTTGGTCCCGGATGTCTCTGTTGATCAAATCACTGCAGAAGCATATCTCAATACCCTGCAACGTTTATAATTACAGGGGGTCACTCGTAGCCCTTTGCAAAGACCAGCATTTTATTTCAGTACTTGGAAAAGGTCATTCTATAGTGGATGCCTCATACAAATAATTAAGAAAAATAAAAGTGTTTTGTCTTCAGCACAGATTTTTGAGGTTCTCTGATTAGTCATTATCTATTTCAAAAACACTGTTGGCAGAAAGCTTGGTGCCTCTGACCCATTAATAAAATTTTATATTCTTCTTATTTTTACTGGCAACCAATGTTTATTGACTTCCTATAAAAGATGACATTTCATAAATGAATGCCTTCTTTTGAGGTGACATTTTAGAATGCTCACAAATGCATATAAAAAGATACATTTTCATTGTTTACTCCTTTGGGTAGCATTTTGGAAGTACAATATTACCAACAGACAGGTACCAAAAAAAAAAAAAAATCTGTGGCTTGTAAGTTTCCTGCTTTTCTATTCTGGTTGCTTCAGAGGGGAAGAACCTAGCCAAACACAAAACCATATTTTTAACCATATGCATTTTACTTTCGGTTTTGTTTTGATTTGATGATGTCCTGCTTTTAACATTATGCATGGTAAGAGGTTCAACCAGAGTAGTTAGAGGAGCTGACTACTAAGCCAAAAGTACTAAAGAAGAAAAACCACTGTTTAGTAACAGCACAACTAAGTAAGAATTTATACAATGTGGGAAAAGTTTATACTGCTTTAAAAGTACAAACACTACATTATTATACTCCAAAAGTATGTGACTATAGGCATGCCATAAGAAATTCCAAATCTCAATGAGGAACCGGTAACCGCTGTGTTTCACTTGTGGCTGCTAATCAGAAGTCAGAAGTTATTCATTTTGTTTGAGGGAGAACTCAACCTTCCCTGTAGAGTTCCTTAACTGCTTCTTGACACTCTTAAGAGCTTGAGGGTGGCCTTCACTTTGATAATCTTTACCACCTACTGGAATTCACCCCTCATCAATTTGATGCCAGGAGAATCATCAAATGAGACTGTTGGTAACATAGGCAGGCAAGACTTCCAAGTTTCCAGGTCCCTCTGGCTACCAGCTGGTGATGGCAGGTAGGGTTACAAATCCTGGTTGGGAAACTCCTGGAACTTTGGGGATGGAGCCTGGGAGGACAGGAACCTCATTAGAGTACAATGCCAGAGAGTCTACCTTCCGAAGCACCCATTTTCTCAAGGGGAACTGATCTCTGTAGCCTGGAAACGAGCTACAATTCCAGGGATCCACAAGTCTTGCCTGAGAGCTGGCATCTCTAGTCTCTAGGTAGGAATAAAGTTAGATCCTTTATCTCTTAAATGGCACAAAGCTTTATTCTACCATCAGTTGTTAAAGCTACACAGGTTACAGAGATAAGGGTGCAAGTTCCGAGAAAGAAAATGTATAGTTTTTTGACAGTTTGTTCTGAACTCAAGGTTTCTGAAGATGCCTTTATACAGTACTCTCTGTTCCCAGACACTGGGAGATATGTGGAATGGTCTCTAATGCTCTGAAAAGAGCTACAGTTGTAAGGTGAATGTATAGACACATTACTGCTCATACAGAAACATTCCTTTTGATATTCCCAAGTTGATGATGCTATGTCCTTACAGACCTGTGAACCACCTGCCATCACCGAACAACAGTTGCCTTCCAGAAAGCTTTTTTTCCACTGAGGATTCATCCACTATATCAGGGGTAGTACAATACTTATGGGAATTGTAGTCCATGAACATCTGTAGGACCACAGGTCGACTACCCCTGCACCATATAATCAATATGCAGATGTATGCAAGAAAAATTATGGCTATGCATGTACATCAATGTGCAGAAAGATACAACAGGTGTGTTGTGTTTAACAGAAATTTTCAGGACGCACGAGCTAACATATTATAATAATAAACCATAAACTTGTCCTCCAGTACTTGGAAGGCAATGGATTTTAGAGCTGACACAGGACTAGACAAAGGCTGACATGTTGTATGAAAGTTGTTTTTTTAAAAAAAATAATCAAAATTCTTTACCTAGGCAAATGCACCAACTGATAAAGGATTATTTTTTAATGTCTGGAGTCATGTTCCCTCACTATGGAAAATGAGATGGGTGTCAAGCCAAAGGGTTCTATATAGCCTAATGTAAAGCATGTATTAAAAAAAAAAGATTCCTAAAATGAGTTATCTGTAGAGGCTGTTTGAGCTGTTAAATGATAATTGCATGCAAGTGAATGATGTTCTTCCCAAATACTATTCTGTATAGATAGTAAAAAAAACTTCCTTAAACATTTCAAAAGCTTATATTCTTTCATTTTCAGGTTTAGATTTTCTTCAAAGGAAACCATCATTACAGTATCTTCTTGAATCAGAACATTCGAAAAGGTAGGTAACAAAAGTAGTATTTGATAAAGATCTAAAGACATAGCAAAACCTTTGATATATAATGAAATAATAGTGAATAATCCTTCTATACACACAATGTCTTTCTTTAATGTCACATTTTGGAATGCTGCTACAGCCTATAGGGTACCCCTTCTATTTGCTGCTAGAAAAAAAATAGGAGTCATATAAATTTGAATTAACACATTATTCTTTCTGCAACCCTACTCTGATTATCATGCTTTATACTCCATATTAAAATTGTTCTCAATTGTTACTTTAAAACAGGGAGCATAAAGTCAGATCCTCACCTGTCAACATGCTAAAAGGCTAAAAATTAATCATTTACTCAATGCTTCAGAATGTAATACATCAAATTAGCATTCCAGCGAGCTAATTGAGAAGAAAAGGTTCACAAAAGAGAGCCAGGAATAGATTTGTGCTTTGGGTAAAAAAATTAATAGGAGGTGGTTTGACAAGCAGTGATGACACTGGGATGTCAATCATATATTTTTAGCAGTGCACAAAATACATTAATTGAAATGAGTGAAGAAGTTGATTGCAGCCACCTTATACATACATGGATAACATATAGCAAAAGGAAAAGCAAAATGTGATGGGGATCAGTTTACCTTCTAGGGAAAAATAATCTTCATATGAACTGATGATATCCTACTAAATGGATGGGGAAAGAATTAATTGGATTCCAAATGTTGCTCAGCCATGAACTTCCTGTTTGGCTTCTGGTAAGTTTGTATCTCACAATTGTAGTTTCCAAAGGACCTGGAGAAAAAAATAGCTTTTAATAGAGGCTTGGGATGTCTTTTACATAGTGATTACCTTCATGCCATAAAAAGTTTGTGTTGCCTATATCCATACATTAAGCTTCTGCTAAGGGGAAGTGGGGGCAGAATGATATAGCCTGCTCTCATCAGATCTCAGAAGCTAAGGAGGATTGGTACTTGGATGAGAGAATACCAAGGAAGAAACTGCAGAGGATGGCAATGGCAAACCACCTTTGCTTCTCACCTGCCTTTAAAGTCCCTTGTTGAGGTCTCCCCAAGCTAGCTACAACCTGACACCCCTTTACACCAACACATGTTGACTTCCAAAAAATGTAGAGACTATATCAGGTGCAAAGGGGAAGTCTTGGGACAATGTCAATGTGCCACACCCTCAGTCCCACAGCCGAAGATCCGAAGCTAAAGTAGAAGTGCTGTAGCCCATAGCCCCACCTCTAGAGTCATCAGAGCCCTTGGAACGCCAGGGAAGGTGGACCCAAAGAAAGGCAAAAGACTAGTGCCATAGTATGCAGTTAGCAGCCAAATACTAGTCAGCCTCTGCCTGGGAATATCAGTCATCACAGGATAAAGGCTGATGGCCACATGAGTTGCACCTGTCCATGGATGACTCAACAGCTTGATGAGTTGCAGCTTTTCCTGAATGACTCATCATGGTGTTCCTAATGAAAGCAGTCAGGAGAGGGCAAACCAGTGTGAAGTAACTTGTCCACAATCCTTATTGCCATCTTGCATGCATGCCAAGCCCCTCCCGAGGCTTGAGCTGCAAGGAGCTGATATTCACACATTCTGTCCCCTCTGTGGTTCAGGCAGCAGCTGACTGGCATTCCTGTCAGGCAGCAGCCAGCAGGTTCATTGGCCCCCTCACAGGCCTGGGGACCATATTCTAAGATATGCTTGAACCTGGGGTGGTCAGGAGGAAGTGACAGGGATTCTGGGACCCATGCTTGACTTTTGCTCATGGCCCAAGAATCACTAAGACTGCTTCTCGTTTCACTCCAACCCATGTTATATTATACTATGTCAATTTGTTTGTATTATACTAGATCAGTTATATCAAGACTAATTTATGCTAATCAGCTATACAAATGTTAATGTATGCCAAGTATTGTGAACTCATTTGGTGTAGTGGTTAAGAGTGGCAGCTTCTAAAATGGAGAGCCCAGTTTGATTCCCCACTCCTACACATGAAGTGAGCTGAATGACCTTGGCCAAGTCATAGAGCAGCTCTGTCAGAGCTCTCTCAGCCTCACCTACCTCACAGGATGTGTGTTGTGGGGAGAGGAAGGGAAGGCAATTGTAATTGAGACTCCTATAGGAAGTGAAAAGTGGTGTAAAAATCAACTCTTCTTTATATATATATATATATATATATATATAATTTATTATTTATTATTATATAAAGCATTTACAGAAAGTAAAGAGAAAAAGCGACCAGCTGATATGGTTTGCCATCCTCTTTTAACATACATATTCAGTTCCCATCACATATTAATCCTAATCTAGAAGTTTTTACCTTCTTTCTTAGCAAAATGATTGTTAATACATATGAGAGTATGATCTGTTATAAGAATATATTCTATTATTATCTTAAGTGATATAAGGTCAGTCGCCTTCATAAATTGGCCCTGACCTAAGAGTTACTGCTGCTGTCTTGTTAATACATTTGAAATATAGTTTGCCATCCTCTTTTAACATACATATTGGCATACATATTCAGTTCCCATCACATATTGATCCTGATCTAGAAATTATTACCATCTTTCTTAGCAGAGTAATTGTTGATACATATGAGAGTATAGTCTATTATAAGAATATATTCTATTATTGTCTTAGATGATATAAAGTCAGTTCTCTTCATATATTGGTCCTGTTCTAAAAGTTACTGCTGCTGTCTTCCCTACAGGAAACCAGGAGAATGCTCCACTGTTCATCACATCCTTCAGGTGGCCGCAGAAAATGAAATTGTGTTTTTTTTCCATAGTAGAGTATTTTCAGGGCCAAAGAAGTCTCTTACTTGATTCTTGCTTGCAGTCGCCTTTAAATAGGCTCTGTATACTTTGTCAATCCAGATCTCTTCCTCTGGTCACACAGAGATATCTCCTTATAGCTTCCTGCGTGCTGTCGCCTTTGAATAGACTCTATTTATTTTGTTGATCCAATTCACTTCCTGCTCTAAATAGACTTCCAGGTTTTCGGTGCTTTCCTTCCTTAAATCTGTTTTCCCAAGTTCTTCCAAGGTGCTTTTGATTTTTACGTCTCTAGCTCTCTCCCCCTCCTGTTGAATAACTTCCAGACATTGAATTCTCGTTTGAAGTATTGTTGGCTGAATTGTGTCGGTTCTGTCTAAAAGCTCTTTCTTAGACTTTTGGATTTCATTTTCCAGCTTGTTGACTGCTTTCAGTATCTTTGAGCTCCCTTCGCATAACAAATGGAGAAGCTGTGCCTTAGTTAATTCTTCCATAGTTCTAGGCAGTCACAGATTATAAACAGAAAGTCTCGTGAGGTCTCGCGGGAGCTCGAGTGATCCAAAATTATCAGTTTGTCGATCTCCGTATAAAGTCAACGTCCCCCACTGAACTCTCTCCAACAAATCTTTAAAGTCTCTCTTTTCTTTAAGCTCTTGCTTTGTTTGATTAATGGGTGTGATTATCTGGGAGCTCCCACTTAATGAAAGAATTCACTTGTAAATTGGTTGAGAAGGGGGGGGAAGAGCTTGTGAGGAAAAAAAAGGGGGGCAGAAAGCAACCAGGAAAAAGAAAAGCAGAGTCAGCGAATTATAATCCACTCAGACAGGCGCAAATTAGACGTCTAAGATGGGTCCTTCCTCCATTGCAATATTCATTAACTCCGTTGCATACATCCACCGCAAATCCCAGACAGGCGTCTCGCGAGAGTTGAAAAGCCTGGTAGTTATCAACCAAGCGATCTCCGTGAATTGTAAACAATTCCTGCCGCGTTCTCTGTCGGTAAGAGTTTAAGCTTTTCCTTCTCTCTGTTCTGCCAAGTATATTTAACTGGTTTCCCTTTCGTCTGCGAAGAGCATTCCCATGCAAATTGATTTGAGGAGAGAGGGAGGTTAATGCCTAGCTTTGAAGCAATAAAAGCAGACAAAGGACTCACAGTCTTTATGCTGATGATTCCGCTCCTTTTGTCAGTTGCTCAAGCTGTGAAAGGCTAGCCAAAAGGTTGAAGCAGCCGGAGGGAATTGCAGGGTTTCATACAGCTGGTCGTCTCAAGCTTAGAATCTTACTTTTGGTTTAGCTGCCGTCTGGGCCTCAGACACAAACTGCGGAGATCTGGAGAAGTTGTTCTCCACGGATCTGTAGGACCCTCTGGATGCCGTTCCCGGCTCCCGGGGCGACCACGAGCAAGGTTTGCGCACCTCGCTCAAGTCTGACAGGGGCTGCTGCCCCTGCCCCTCAGTTTGGTTTGAGAGACCGTAAGATATGGTCTGCTACAGCACCATCTTCCCGGAAGTTCCCTTCCAAAAAAAAAAATCAACTCTTCTTGTTGTTTGCCAGGGTCTTGAGATCAAGGCTGATCTGAAAATCATAGGACTGACCAAGGTTGTTTTGTGCTCAATAGGTATACACTGAATAGACCTACAAGTGAATTTACTTTTCTTTACCAAGCAACTAGAAGAAGAGTTGGTTCTTATATGCCACTTTTCTCTACCCAAAGGAGTCTCAAAGCGGCTTACATTCACCTTCCCTTTCCTCTCCCCGCAATAGACACCCTGTGAGGTAGGTGAGGCTGAGAGAGCCCTGGTATTACAGCTTTATCAGAGCTCTGGCGAGCCCAAGGTCACCCAGCCAGTTGCATGAAGAGGAGAGCAGAATTAATCCAGGCTCACCAGATTAGAAGTCTGCACTTCTAACCATTACACCAAGTTGGCTCCTGACTACTTGTCAGGAGCTTGTCATCATGACTCCTGATTATTTTAAGGTCCTGTTAGTCTGCCCTCAAAGACTGATGAATTCATGTGTTTTCCAGTATTAATGGGATTTTGCGTCCTGGCAGCAATTCTTGTCTGCTAGGAATGTTGAATTATCCACAGCCATAGATAAGTCATGTCCTGGTGCAATCTCCCACTGTGCTTGGTTTTCTATGGAGTCTGGAAACATCTGGAAACTTGGAAAGCTTCAGGAGATGGGCTATGCTAAAGGGAGCTCTTCCACCAGGCATTTGAGGTCGATCTATCCATCGCTTCCAATTGGCCCCCAAGTCCTCCCCTCCTACCATGACTGTTAACAAATCCACCCAACCCCTGGGTTTCAGCACGAGTACATGCTAAGGCTCTTGCAGTTTCACCTTCCTTTAATATTATTGTTATTATGTTAATGTTGTTGTTGTTGTAACCACCTTACTGTTACCTGAATGATGTTACCTGTACTATATTGTTGTTTCATGTAAACCGCCCTGAGCTTTCAGGGAGGGCGGTATATAAATACAATATAAATAAATAAAAATAAATATTACTAGCAGAAAACTTGGACCATCTGATACAGCATGACAAACTACTTTTTAAGACTCATGATGTAATGATTATAGTGAATATTTTTAATAATATATATTTTTGATGCCACCATTGAATCAATCTGATCCAATTGCTGTTGATTATTTGGTTATTAGTTATATTAGTTATGACATTTTTTATGATATTCTTCACTGATAAGATTTCTTTGTCTCATCTGGAAGACAGGTTAAAAGTGGATTATATCCAGTTGTGTTAGGAGAGCTCATTCCTCAGAATTTTATGAACAGTTTCACAAATTATTTCTAGGGGTGCATGGTACTTCAAATTAGTAGTTACTAGGGGTGTAATTTTTTTAAATAGATGTATTTCAGTTTCCAAAACATATTTGGATTTTTTCAGCAAAACCAGAAAATATATCCCAAGAATATCCTGGGGTGTGTGGCCTAGATGTCGTTCTGAGAGGGTTGCAGGGCATCTGCTCTGCTATCTCTGAAGCCTGACAGGGGTCAATCGCGCAAGCAATTGGCAGAAAAGATGAGGGGCAAACCCCACCTCACCTTTCTACCCCGGAAGTTCTTGGTGCCATCTCCAATCCTTTAGGGAGTATATCTCCCTGGATTATAGGCTGTCAGCATTCCAGGTCCAGAGGACGACTGCCATATTCTTTCTCGGACTTTCTTTTCTCTCTTTAATCTTAAAGCATCTGCTTCAACCCTACATGACGATTTACTGCAAATGAACGTTGTGAACTGAGGGGAGGACATCAGCTGAGTTCCAAAACATCATTTACTGCAAGTATCTGTCCTTTTTTTCCCCCCTCCGTCTCTCTTCCTGCATCAAATTACTCTGCTCTGCCCGAAGCCACCTCATTATGAGGCAGGCTAATTCTCCTAACTAAGCAGAAGAAGGACTTAAATCAACTCAAATTAATTGGCAAAAGCTTTCACTGCAATTGTTTTGGTTTTCGGAGATAAGAGATAAGAGCTGTGAATGGTAAGATCTCACGAGAACTCTGTTCCAGCACGAGAATATCTGCCTTACTGACTTCAATACGTCACATGCCTGTGCCGGAACGTTAGAGGATAAAACAGAGGACCTCTACTGGCCACTTGTAAAATTGTTTGAGGCCGGCTGTTGATTTCCAAGTCAAGAAATTTGTTGATTTCCAAAACATGTCTATGTTAAAAAGATTGGCTCATCTATTAGAGAAAAAAACCCAAGATTTGAAAGCATTTACAGAAGGATTGCTCAAAAATATTCTCAAGGAGATCCAAGAAGAAGTTTCTAACAGGAATGATGGATCCATAACAGTGGCTGATGACAGCTCTAAACAAGGTGGAAAACCAACAGTAGAAGAGAAATCTGAAATTCTGGAGATGGAAAAGGGGATGTCAGAGTTCTGCAGCCCAGATAAGGACACCCTTTTTAAAAAGACATACAGCCATTTCAAAGCAACAGTGTACAAAAATCAATCAAAAGATATATGGATCTTTAGTGAAAGTAACCGATTTAAAGGAGCTCTCTGGGAAAAAAATTGTATTGATACTGGAGTCCAGGCCTCAAGATTTATCGATGCATATTCAGCGGGAAAGAGTACTACTTTCTACGCCAAAGGCCAATGGGACAGAATATAAGTCTACGAGAACGACAAGATGTAGCAAGCCTCGATATGAGACCCCCTTAAGAAGACCGAAAGGTCATATTGTTCTATGTTTAATGTTAAGCATTTAATCTAAACCTGGATTAATAACCTGGATTAATCTGTATTAATAATTTATACTGTATTCTATATTTCTATTTTTTATGAAAAAGGGGAAGCAGTGGTTCTTTCGCTCTTGTTTCTTTTCTTTTGTAGGCATATAGGTAATATAATCGTTAGTGCTGGAAATATAAAACGGGGTTCCCCCCCCCTTATTCTTTCTTTATTAGTGTATCGCTATAGGGCCAAAGCTCACACTGATCTGTAGAAAATGTTTAATGTTAAGCTTTCAACTTAAATCTGAAAATATACCTGTCAGGATGGCTCTTAGAATGGGTCAAGTACAAATTGTTTTGTAGATGTATCTGTATTAAGGATAAGGAGAAGCTATGAAATCCTTTTGTACTGTTCTACAAGAAATGTTTAATGTTAAGCATCTAACTTAAACCTAGAAATATCTGTCAGGACAGCTCTTAGATTGTATCAAGCAGTTAACATGAGGTCTACGAAGTTGATTATTAACAATTTCTCTTTTGTATATCTAAATAGGCCTCTTTTTTTAAATGTAGTGGAAATGTGGATGGCTCTTAGACTCAAACATGAACAAGTCTATAAGCTTTGGGCAAAAGTTTATGTCAATGTGTAGTTAATGTGCGGTCATACATTTTCAAATGATGATTATATTTTATTGTTTTTTGTATTAATATCTCATATTGCATCCTATATTTCTATCTTTATGAAAATTTTAAAAAACTTCTATATATAAAAAAAGAATATCCTGGATATATTTGGGGATTACTGCTAGACCTGCAAACAGCAGAGAAGCAGGAACAATCACAGTTATATCTCAACTGCTCTTCGGACTTCTACTGCAGATCTTTTAAAGTTTAAAGGGAATGAAGAAACAAGCCTGAGGATCAGCTGTGCTGGTGGGAGCAGTCTATTGCTGCTAGCTCAACTTGATTGAGCTGTCCTTCCAAGTTGCCCAGTTGGCCACTGCATAGGTCTACTCATTTTTGGTGGCTTTATAGAATTCCCTTCATGATGACATGCAGAAGGCTCCCCAGTAGGCTCCTTCTGGGGGAAAAAAATGAAAGGTTATCCTTACAGATCAGCTTTTGGCTGATAACATGTATGCTCTTACTTGAAAGAGATAATTGACATATGTTTACCTGATAGTACATTATTAGTTGTCTTTTACCTGATGGTTAGTCTTTATAAGCCTCCACGGTCAGTGGGAAAGACTAGAAATAAATATTTAAATCAACTAATTGCTAGATTAGGAAAAAATAGGGCAGTTGAAACTGATATAGAAGCTTCCTCCCATACTTTTTAAATTCCTTCTGTTTATTCTCAATTTTTGCCATGTCTTCTCATTTGTTCTGCTTATACAACACACACAACCCACATGAGAAAAGCCATTCTATAATGATTCCATAGTAGATGCCTTTCCTAGGGAAACAGATGGCTCCAGTTGAGCTTTGATGAGAGAGATACTTTAATTTACTAGAAGTTATTTTGTGTTCCATGCTGCTGAGATCACAAATGTTATATAAAGTATTCTTCATGGTGCTGACAACAGTGCTAGACATTCTACCAGCTTTTTATTGTGGAGAGTAGAACAAGATATCATAAATAAAATGCCAAATAAAGACTTACATTTTACTTCATATGTACAACTTTCCCTATAGAACCCAAAATATTTTTCTCATCTCATGTGACTATCATCACTGTACTTTTGCAAGAGTAGAAAATAAAAATGTGGCACGAAGATATGCCCTACTTAAATCCTTTTGTTTGTTTACATCATATAGTCCCTTTCTCAACAGGGATTCAAGGCGGATTACACATAGACAGTTTATGCACTGGAGGTTTCATGCCAGGCTGCAGGCTGGAGTTTTAGTCATGGCAGGTTTCCCCACCTCTTCCTGCACCTGCATGGGGGAGCACTTGGCCTGGTGCACCTCATCCGCCCCCAATTTGTGCTCCTGCACGAGAGCTGGGGCACTGAAATTCTCAGTGCATAAACGGTCATAGTGAGTCAGTAAGGTCAACAAAATGACATGTTTAATAACCATCCTATTAGGATTTTAGAAATCTGGAGCCTCCAGAAAGAACTGAAGTATAGAATAAGTGTTAATTTTGTACATTAAGCAGCACAGAAATTACATGATAGGATATTACTTTTAAGAAGCTATTCATGCCAGTATAAATCAGTCCCAACCATTTACCCAAGTAAGTTTGTGAATCATTTTGTACAGTGTAACTCTATTACTGTGCAGAAAAGCCCTCTTGAATAGTTCAGTTTTGCATAGCTTATGGAAACATAGGGGTTGGGAACTTTCCTGAAATCTTTGGGCAGGCTATTGTGCAAGGTGAGAATCACCAGAGAAAGCACATGTACAGGCAGTTGTTGATTTTGTCCATTTGCAGGTTGGCATCTGCAGAAGCCCCTTCTCAGATGACCAAAATTGTCATGGTAGATCATAGGAAGATAGGCAGTACCACAATTAAATGGGAATTATAATGGGTTAAATCAGGGGAGGTCAACCTGTGGTCCTCCAGATGTTCATGGACTACAATTCCCATGAGCCCCTGCCAGCATTTGCTGGCAGGGGGCTCATGGGAATTGTAGTCCATGGACATCTGGAGGACCATAGGTTGACTACCTCTGGGTTAAATAATACTGCGGCAGAATGGACCTGCTGAAATTTGCGGGCCCTATTCCCTCCTGCCCACTTCAAGGATTTTCTAACACCTGGAAAGGTTTCGCTCTCTTTCTCTATTTTTCTTATAACCTTACCACCATCACATGACCTCTGTACTGAATTGCTCACATAGAGTCAGGACTCCCAACTTCCCTTCCAAGTTCTGAGACTTTGCCTCTGCTGCCCAGTGCCTAGATAACAGGGACACTCCTAGACGAATAGTTGCTTGAGGAATCAGTTATACAAATGCTAATGTATGCCAGGTATAGTGAGCCAGCTTGGTGCAGTGGTTAAAGAGTGATTCCATACTCTTCCACATGCAGCCGCCTAGGTGACCTTGGCCAGTCACAGTTATTAGACCACTCTCAGCCTCACCTACCTCACAGGGGCCCATTATACACATGTTGGATAATGCACTTTCAGTGTACTTTTGCAGCTGGATTTTCCTGTGTGAAGCAGGATTATCTGTTTCTAAAGTGCTTTGAAAGTGCATTATCCAATGTGTGCATAATGGGCCAGGGAGAGGAAGATAAACTGCTTTGAGACTCATTTGGGTAGTAAAAAGTGGGTTATAGCAAACAGCTCTTTTCCTTCTACTAAAATCTTTTTTACTTTCTAAAATTCCCTCTCTTTATAGTTAAAGAGGCAATTTGATCTTGAAGCTTTATGGGCACAGCAAGTTGATCATGGTTTTTCTGGGATTTTATAGCCTGTTAATTCTGATGATGTACAGTCTAATCCTGATATATGTGCTTGCAGTCTAAGTGGAAACTGGTCCTGAAATATGGAAGTTTATATTATCCAGGGGTTTCTCTTTTTGTTTAAGTGTGAATGAGAGAGAAAAATTAGGGATGATGATCCACCAATTACATTCCATTGTGACCATGTAAGCACTGGATAAGGTTGTCAGATCACCCCTGGCCTTTGGCAGGGAATGGGAGTGGGTAGGGTTGACAGACCCACCTTGGAAACTCCTGGATATTGGGGGATGGAGACTGGGGAGGACAGGGCTGTCCATTGGGCATAGTGCCATAGAGATCACCTTCTGAAATATCCATTATTTATGCTCTCTGTGGCCTGAGGATGAGTTGCAATTTTGGAGGATCTCCGGGTTCCACCTGGAGACTAGCATTCCTAGGTCCAGGTTATTTGCCTGTATATGAGCTCTGCTGCCAGCTTAGTCATGGAGAGACATTGAAAATCCACACCTATGAAGTAGCTTGAAAAAGTAAAGGACAGCTTTCTTTTAATTAAAATGTAGTTTTAACTTTTTAGTTAAATCACCTAAATTTAACTTTCTTTAAAACTTGGATAGACTGGTCTGACATAACCACATTCAAATCTATGTGTAAAGTTTACTGGTTTCTTTTTCCCTCGTATATATAGATATTTGGCTGTACATGGATAGGATTATCAATTTTAAAAGAAGGAAAAAAAGAAATAAGTGGCAAGTCCCACAGAGTTCAATAGAATTTATGTCTAATTAATTCATGCATAAATTTTGATTGCCTAAATAAGCTGATTAATCCTATCTAGCAACACAGCATTATTAAACCTAGTTTTCTGTATTTAAAAAAGGGACCTATGGCTAGGGCTGCCAAACCCCTAGTGGGAGTGGGGGATGTCCTGACCCCAGCATCTATTACCTACCACTGCTCTGAGAGGGAGCAAATTTAAGAGAAGAAAGCAGCCTTAGGTACTTACTGGAATTTGGTACAGGTCATAAGAAAAGTAGTTCTAGGAATCTCCAGAAACTGGTTTTACCATAAAGTTTCTAGTGATTCCTAGAGCTACCTTGTCACATCCTATATCAACTTCTAGTAAGTACACAAGGATTTTATAAAATCTTCTCCTGTGACCTTATGTACCCCCTCCACAACTCTCTCACTGTTTTTTTTTTGGCAACCCAAGGCCCATTATGCACAGCCGCCGAAACGGCGATTTTGGGTCACATGGAAAACGCGGAGGGGGAAGACACGAAGCACACCGGTTATGCACGGGACGGGACGCGACGGTGGCAAAACCCAGAGTAACCAATTAGGCACGCGGCGATCCTGGCGCCGCTTCTGGTTGCGCCCCAGTCACCTGGAAGCTACGCTTTCTTCCGGTTGCAGCCGGCACCGTGCGTTATCGGTGATTTTAGTTGCCGCCATTCCACCCCGAATGTGTGTTATTCCCCCCGTGCATAATGGGTCAAAGAGAATTAAAGAGCTTCTTGTGGCACAGGGTGGTAAGGCAACCAACATGCTGTCTGAAGCTCTGACCATGAGGCTGGGAGTTCGATCCCAGCAGCCGGCTCAAGGTTGACTCAGCCTTCCATCCTTCCAAGGTCGGTAAAATGAGTACTCAGCTTGCTGGGGGGTAAACGGTAATGACTGGGGAAGGGAATAGCAAACCACCCTGTATTGAGTCTGCCAAGAAAACGCTAGAGGGCATCACCACAAAGGTCAGACATGACTTGGTGCTTGCACAGGGGATACCTTTACCTTTACCTTTTAAAGAGAATCAAATCTCTGTCCTGTCGTCCAGTTAGTTGTACCATCAATAATAGTGTGGTTCGATACTATTCAGTATAAAATCTAACTTGATTTCCACATTGTTCAAATCTTTCCTACAGGTTTTCAAACCCTTCCCAACCTGATCAGTTTTCAGTTGTTAACTTTCACTGATATCTTTCTTTTCTGTGAAACAGTTTCCCTCCAGGTATATTAATTATGATTGGTTTCATGCATGTAAAGGTATGTGTTAGAGTCAATATGAGCAATTTTTAAATGTTTTTTTTCAAGGTCATGTGGACATAGGATAAAAACTGGTGGGAAATGAGAGTGCATTTTGTAACAACATGTATCAACACTCAAGAGTAAATGTTTTCAGAAACTGTTATTTCTGTGACCTTTTAGTTTCATTTCTTACATAAGCTTCCCTGCTTTTCTGGCACCAGATCACCTGTTAAGCTGTATAGTCTCTTCCTATCATTGCCAACAGGCACTTGGATGTAAGTATTCTTTATTAAAATGCCCTTAAGTTATAAAACTAGACTTTGAAGGCAAACAGGAGGAGGCAGGTTTAGTAAGATGAAGATCAAAGTGGATGCTATTCCCATTGCCACTGGGAAGTAAAACTGGCTTTTACTGGAGTTGGACATTATAAGAAACAATCCCTTGTTGATCAACAATCAAAAAGAACATTCAAGACTCCAGCAGATCACATAGTCTCCTTTTTCAGCACAGTTCACATTCTAGAGTGCTTCCTGTCTGTCACCTTTTGTCCTCCTTAGTCCCTCTTGTTTATTCTTCTTTTCTGTGCAAAATGCCTGCCAAATAAAACTACCTATGCTTCACATATTTTATGGCCAAGAACCATCATTGTGTAATTAAAGCCAGAGTATATTTCTCAAACAGGGGTTTGTAAAACCGTCGTTTTATTGTGATGGCCCCTGAAGGGCTTCTCCGTATTGGGTAGGAGTTAAAGATTTTTTGATATATTTTTTAAAATAAAAAAATTATTGGGTGATATGACTATATATGGTCATGTCAATCCACCCCCCCTCCCATAATGACCAATAATAGGACTGAAAGGGATGTAAGGGGAGGGCCCCAGCTATACAAATCCTTGCTGGCTAATGCTCATTCTTGGAGTGTGGCAGGAAGGTGTAGCATGCTGATATCAAAGCCTGAATAATGCTTCCAAGGTTTCTCAATGGTAGAAAGATTGAGAAAGGCAAGTATATTGTTTAATTTACTCTTCTCTCCTGTACCAGGCAGAGGCCATGTTTACAGGAGCATTTTAAATTAAACTATCATAGCATTGTTATAATTCGGAATTAAAACTGTTTCTTTTTAGATGTTTTGAACTAAATATACAAACAATATAACAGCTATGAAATGTGCACCTGTGTGATAAACGGATTCAGTACAAAGTATACAGAAACAATCTATCTTCCCACTGGTTGATTCCTGTTGAAAGACAGAGCACAGGAGATATGACACTGTGGTAATATTTGCTGCCTTTACAAATGTACAAGAAGAACAGAGGATGCAACAATGTAGTGGATCTGTTCCCCCACATCAGATTCCTGAAGAGAAAAATCTTCAATCCAGTCAAATTGTTCTTAGCTCCTTTCTATTGCAAATTTAAGCCTTTTGTTTCTTTACACACACAGCACTACCTCCTCTTCTCATGTGGAACAAGTCACTTTCTCCAAGTTCCATGGATTCTTGAAGCTGTCAGGGAATCTTAACAGAGCTATCAGGAGACTCACTCTTAACAATTATTGCCCATTGAAGAAACATCACTCAACCATTTCGAGCCATTAACTTAACAAAGGAAAGTGGCAGCAGGATTTTGCACCATACCTGCAAAGTTTTCCACAATTACCTCTCCCTGACAATAAATTGAGCAGAAACAAATGGTGTTGGAGAAATTAAATAAATCAAAATGTACCTGTCTAGAATGAACAATCCAAATCTTACTAAATGGCCAAATCTTTCTAAATGAGAATAACAATTCTTTATGCCACAGCTACCATTTCCGTTGAAATATGAGAGGATATAAAAAGGAAGGCATTTTTAATTTACCCTGTGCTTATTCAATAAGCCGCCTGGCCAAATATTTTTATACCAACCCAGATACCTATCATAAAATTAAAATTTGTAATATTGAGGTTTAAATATTTGTAAGATAAGTAGAAGTATTGCAGAATCTGTGGGGAACGTTCAGCAGACATACGTACAATTTTTGAAGACTGCAATCAATTGTGAACCATGCCTCAGATTGCCTCACCACTAGGCAATCCGAGGAGCTGCTGAATACATTTAAATTGTGGAGCTGATTTCCTTACGCCTTGTGGCCTCTTTTGCACATGTGCAGTAAAATAATTGTTGGGAAATTAATGTCAGGTGGGATGTACTGCAAAAAAAGGAACACCTACATTTTAGCGATGCCTCCAACATGATTTCAATGTGACACGGAAGTGATATAGGCATATTAGGGATGTCAGGGTAACACTCTGGATTTGGGAAAAACCCCTATGGTAGAAGATAATTTTACCATAGAGTTTTTGCCCAAAAGCCAAAGCATCACCCATATGCCCCAACAAGCCTTCCAGGTCATGTTGAAAGTCACATCAGGAATGTTGTTGAAACTTCAGATGAGAGTTCCTGCTTCTGATAAGCCTACTCCCCATCCCCCACCAGGTTCCTGGAGGGACCCGCTCCAATTTGGCAAACCTATATAGAGACAATATTTTACAAGTCAATGGACTAAACTGTTGCACAGATACAAAGTATGCTCCTACACATTCAAAAATATAACATAAATATTGTTTACATTAACAGCAAGGACATGCTAGTGTCAGACAAACTTTCCAGAGCAACTACAATTCCTCTGCCCCTTGCACCATATCATGTCCTTGAGGAAAAAGTAATTGATAAACTTGTGGACATGGACCCTCCTGGGGGCTCTTTGTTTAAATAGCAGCAAGACCACATTAGGGCAGATCATGAATTATAGGTCCTCAGAACCTGGCATGATTAAAGATGGCCACTAATAAGCTAATAAATTGATTTTTAAAACAATACCATCTCTGCTATGTAAGCCTAAGAGCAGGAAGCTTAATCAGTACCCTATTCCTGATTTGTGAAAAGAGGGAAGACATCATAGACACCATGTTGATCATTTACATGCCGTGCTAATCAGACTTATACCTTATAAGTCAATGGACTTAGAAGGGTATAACTCTACTTAACTGCACTGTTCTTTCATATTGGAATTTTAGTTAGGGGATTTAGTTTAATTTTAATTGATAATGTTTCATTATGATTTTCATATGATGTTTTTATAGTGCCGTTATCCACCCTGAGCAATATGGAAGGACGGACTAAAATATATTATGATTATGATAATTATATCTTGTTGAAAACAAAGTGCAAGTCTAACATCAACTGAAAAGTAAAATATCTTGTATAAATGAATAATAACATTTACCACATATAAAAATACCTAGGCCAGTTTTGCACATTGAAAAAAATAGCGTTATGCCAGCAAAATGGCGTAACGCTAAAAAATAATGCGCCTCCAGCCATTCCTCACCTACTGGCTATCTGCTGCCTTCTTATGCTTCTTAGCACTCCACATGCCTACTTGAAATGGTGGACGAGAGCAACATACTTTACACGCGACTCTCCTCCGCTTGTCAATCAAGCCAGGCAACCAATCACCTTTCTCAATGTTTTAAAGGGTCCATGGTGCCAGCTAATTCTTTTTTAAAAAGTAAAACTTCTCTGTTGAAACACCTATGCATCTGATCATAGATGCATAGTGCTTTTTTAATGCCACCCCTTTTGAAATCATGAGCCTTGAATCTTGTAAAAATCTCAAGCCCAATATTTTTGGAGGGAGGACTTTAGAGAGGCATGCTTTGTGATTTAAATAGGTTTTTTTTTTTTTGCTTTGTGTGAACGATTTAATGCCTATTCATTGCTCCAGGAATTTGCTTCAAAAAAAAAAAAAATCCGTCCCCAGGAGAAGGGAAAGGGAGGCGGGTGCAAGAGCAGGAACTTGTGACGGAGATAGCATTTCTTCAGCTCCACACATTTCTTTAGCATGTGGCTTACTGGTTGTTCAACTCTAGCTCACACTTTTTAGCTGGGGGAATGCACTTTATGCGATTCCCCAGCTAGCACTTTAAAATGGAGGATGTAGCTCCTCCATTTGCTGCTTGGACACTGGGGGGCTTTTTGCACGCCTTCAAAATAGCACAATGGTTGCCAATTGAAAACGCTACTGATTTGCTGTTTTGCACAACGTCGTCGACAATCTGCCACACATCTGAAACCAATCTGCAAAAAGCGCTTCCTTGTAGCGCTTTCAGGGGAATCCCCAAAAGTGGATTCACCCTCCGGAAAGCGATACAGTCCTGCAACCAATCTGCAACACTAGCGAAAAAGACCTGTGTGTTAACATTGTTGCGGTTTCTTCAAAGTCCCTCCTCCTGAGCCTGTCCTCCAAACTTCCGGCGAACTGTTCGCCATTTTTTTTTCTCCGAGCGAGCGGGGATAACGCACCAGCGAGCCTCTTTCAGTTTAGAGGCTTCCCCGGCTTCAGTCCCTCCCCTTCAGTCACTAAGCACACACATTTCACACAGTCATTCAGCCGAAAATCGGGCCCGTGAGAGGGGGGGAGGGGGGGATTTTTTTTTCCACTCGGAGGCAGCGTGTTAACGATCAAACGATCAAACGACAGCTCAAACACCCCAGGCAGCTGGATGGGTCTCTCCGTTGCAACGAATCTACACAGATTCGTTACAATGGGTGTGTGTTTTTTTTTTAAAAAAAACCTTCCTTAAAGGGAAAGGGGCTGTTTGGGAGCATGCTAATGGCTGCCCATTGGCTGCTTGACGGCCAGGGGCGGGATGAGCTCGGCAATAGCGCTTCCTTTCTAGCGATTTCTGCCGAGACCGGAAGCCTGTGGGAAACGCTACAAAACGCAACTGGATTCCACTACAAAGGCAGGTATGCATAACGATGAATTCCACTATTTTAAATGGCGATTTTTCATTCAGTGACCAATTTGCTACAAAGATCCCGGTGCGTAAAGCCCCTGGATGTTGGTCACATTGGGCAAAATGCCAAAAATGTGGTGTCTATATTTATTGGGTGTGTAATGGCCCCTAGTTTTAGTACAAACTCATTTTTGAAAAAAAGTTTGAAATAGCATCCAAAGAATTATGACTATTTTTAAAATATTGTGACTATTTTTAAAAGTAGCTTAAACTTCGGGGTGACATTTCAAAGGTCAAAAATCCCATTGGTACAATGAAGCCCTAAAGTAGATGTTTGAATTGCAGGCAAGATTTTACAATAACAAGGCAGTGCTAAAGTTCTTTTGAGGCTCTAAGCCTCACCTGTCACTCCTGCAACCACACTTTCCATCTCTATAGATAGCCACATTGCTTGAGAATAAAGGATCTTAGGTTTTTAAATTCAGTTTTCTTGTCATTGCATTCAGAAGAAGATATTAATGGCAGTAAAAGCTGAAATTAAAATTATTAGGAAAAAATTAACAGCTACAAAAAGGCTTTTAAAGTAATGCTACAATCCTGAAATAGCTATTACAAACATTTGCGCTTGCTATGGCTTGCAGTTAAATTTTAAAAATAGCACTTAAATATGCATGTTAATAACATCCACAAGGCATTTCTTTCAAGCCTGTTTGGACTGTCAAAGGCTTTAATTTAACCACAGCATTCATTTATGTCTAGCAGTGAGAATTTTCTTTTAAGCTCAAAGGAATGGAGGGGGGTGAACCATGATCTAAGCGATGAGGAATGAAGAATGTTTTTTCATGTTTTATAGACAACATGAATCCCAATCATTTTACATCAGTAAATTATAGACCACTCCACCCGCTCCAACTCCCTCTGGATACCCAGACTCATCTCTCTTGAAGCTTTAAAAATAACCTGCAGTAGCCAGGAGCACCTAGAAAGAAACTCTGCCAAGGTGTATTATTTTTGTATCACTAATGCACAATCACTAGTCAGTTCCGAGCACATTAGGTACTTTATCGGCTCTAAGTAAATTAATTTATAGTTACACCTACATGCCAGTGAGGACATATGGGGAAGCCAACCTACTAGAAGTAGCAATAATTTATTATTGATTTTTCCCCCTAGATTCTTTTTAAAAGCATCTACAACACACTAGGTCTTCAGTTCCTGGTTCTACATTTCAAATGATATATGCAACAAGGCTGGTGTGACAAAGCCGCTCCAGTGGGGGAGGGAAAGGACACAAAAGCCATAATTGCATTATTTCCTTGTTGTTTAAGACAAACACTGAAACATGAATCACGTTTTTTAAAAAGCATACAAAATAAAGATAACAAATTTTGCCCCTGATATGTGATTTGTTTATAAAAAGGAAACTCTGGAATTATGTCACAAAGAATATTAAAAAACAAAACCCTGCATAATATTTGTTTATTAAAGTACCAGCAGTCAAGGAGAAATTTGCTTCAATGGGATTAGGAAAGTTAGCACTATGAAAAATTAGAGTCTTATTTGAACAATAGTCAATTTGGGGACTTCAAGCAAACATTTAATTTAAAAATAAAGGAAGTAGAGTTGTTACTTAAGATAATGATTTCCAGTGTTTTAAACAAGGGGCAAAAAACATTTCCCTCTTTTGTTTCTTTCATAGTTCTACCCAAAGTAAACAAAGCAAAACAAAAGAGGAGACTATAGACAGTCTGAGATCAGGAAATACAGAGTTGCCTTGTGAAGAGCAGAGACTGTTGATGCTCTCTTATACCATGGCCTTCTGCTGGGAACTGCAGCATACTCAAAATAACAATTAAGGTAAATAGAACGAGAAATATTAACCATTTATTTTGTGGGTTTCTACACTGCCCCCTCATGTATAGTCACCTCAGCAAATTAAAACTAATGTGGCTGGGGACTTACCCCCCAAGCTGCCGTTGATGAGGCAGCAGGGCTGGCACGAAGAGGACGTACTGCGTCCTTGATCCTCAGATGGGTGGGGTGGGAAATGCGTGCATGGGAGGAGGACAGTGGATGCGTGTCCATGGTACCTTATCTAAGGCACAGGCTGCATCGCATGGCTCTCTTTCCCCAGTGCCCGAGGAGTAAGTAGAGCAGCTACCCCCCCACCCTGTTTAATAATTATGGTTAACGTTTTGGGTTTGTTATACATATCACTGTTGTGTTTACATACTTGTTGAATGTCATAGCTTTTAGGGGTGGTGGGTATGGCATGGGGAGAGAGCCTGGTGGGGTAGCTCAACTGGAGGATCGAACTTAATAAGGATGGGGCCTCTTTATAGAGGTGGCTTGGAGCGAGCAAGGCCAACCTGGATAGGGAGGCTAGAAGCTCACTGAGCCAGGTGGCTTATGTGCTCAGAGGAGGTCTGCGCCTCTCTCTGGTCCACAAGGTTGGAATACCTCCTATGTGGGACCTAGCATCAGGGTATCATGATCACTCTCCGGAGCTCCCCGGGATTGTTAACTTAGAGGTTCAATAGACCTGCGGGCCTTCACCCCTCCCTAACATCCATGTTCCTTTCATTTTTTTTCTGTGCCATTCCTCCCCATCGCTGCGAAGAACTCTCTCTTATCTCTCCTTGACCTTGGTTCACATAGTAGGGTTGGAAATTTACTGCCAGGGATGGCAGACTGGTTGTCTCCTGAATCCGCACCTTTTAAGATCGAAAGTGACCCCTAGGGGAACTGTTTCTCCCACCTAAACTACCCCCCTATATATAGACCTAGGTAGGTGATCTGTGCTTGTCTCTGTCAATGTTCCTGTTCTTGCTATGCATTGTCCCACCTTGCCCCATGGAACCCTTCAATACAGACTGACTTCTTTTGCACCACGTGTGTATAGAGAAGTTCTCTTTGAAGGGGTTTCTCTTCTGGTCAGCTGGATCAGCCATGTTTGCACATGTTTGCATGACACAGGGGAGACCTGACTGCCACTGTGGTTCAATAGTTGTGGTTAATACTGCAGGGCAGGCTTTTCAGCCCCGTGCCTAGTTTGGGGCCAACATTTATTGTGTGCAAAATAAAGTTGTGGTCATGTTCTAGCCATTCATGAATCTACATCCTCCTTTTTGTCATTAAGGCCCTCCTACAAGTCAATAAACAAAGTATTCCTCGTACCAATAGGGGTGGACACAAACTGGCTTACAAACTAAAGTTTGTCATGAATTTTGGCTAGTTTGTTGTTTGTGGTGGCATCACAACTGGTATGAACATTCCACAATCTTTAGAACTGTTTGTGGCAGTTTGTGAACGGATACATTTTCAGACAGACTGCCTTCACTCAAGTTCTCTTTACAAAACTTCAAAATAGGGGCTGGAATTCTCCAGTTTTAGAAACACCAACAGCTGCTTCCCAAAGCTTAATACCCACAGCTTGCTGCCAATAACAGAGTTCCTATTCTGCTCTATGAGATCAGAATGTTGTGTATACCCTCAGCTCACCTCTGTACCCTCTCCTCTGTTAGCAGTTAGACAGAGCGACGAGCAGCTCCTGAAAAGCAAAACATGTTCATTTATTCCTGATTGTAAACACCTCTCCCCTTCAAGAGTTGGGGTGTTATGTGGACTCAAAGCTCTCAGCCATCTCCCCACTCACACTGAACAGAGGGGCTTAGCAACTGGGTGCCTTGGCTGAAAGGGTTTTCATTTTATACCTTGCTGATTGAGAATTCCTCTCTCTTGCTAGGGATGCATACTGGAGTAATATTAGACTGTGAGTCAGAGCAAAACGTATTTTGTTTCAGACATTATTAAATAGCCTAATTTAGCTAGTTCCATAGAATCCCATCCAGAGAGATGGCAGGAAGCACTGCTGACAACCTGAAATGGTGTTGTGACACTGTCACATGGTCATGCAACAGTACTGAAGTGTCATGCTATCATAATTCTGATTATGTGTACTACGGGTAGCACTGAAGCAGTGGCTGATCAGGAGTAGTTTTCCAAAATCAGTGAGAAAGGTGATCAAGGGGGAGGGGTTCGCCCTTCTGAATCCTCTATGTCTACACCAAAAGGTTTGCTTGCAATAATTTGCCTCATACCTAGTTCTTTGAGTATAGACTCCATAGCCAGTCTAGTGTGGTGGATTGATGGGGAGATTGATGGGGAGATCCTCAAAACGGGGAGATCCTTGTTCAAATCCTACAATTCATGAGCTTATTGTGTGATTGAAGGTCAGTCACTGTTAGAATAACCTGTTCTATTGGATTTTTGTGGGGATAAAAGTATGTTATTAGCTCACCAGCTTGGGAAAGTCCCATAGTCTGATAGAAACTGTTCCATGCCCAAGCCATTTCCGTTCATGCCCAGCTTTATAGAAGGCGCAAGTAAATGACTTGCTTGCAATGAATGAAGAAGGAAAGCCTAAGCTGAATTTAACCCTAATCAATTAGTAATCAATTAGTATATTTTTATCCCACCAATCCTCCAAGGAGCTCTGTGCAGGGTATAATATCATTCTCCCTTCAGCTATAATATGAGCATACCAACCTTGTGAGGAAGATTACTCTGAGATAGAGTGGTGGACCCAACATCACCTAGTAAGTTTCATAGCAGAGAACCTGTGTCTCTGAAATCGTGTATGATACTCTGAACTATTACATCACATGGATTCTGAAAAACACGTAGAATAATATTAGTGGACAAAATTAGCCAAACCCCAAAAACATTACATTGCACACTTCTACAGAAACTGTTCAAGTGCCCACAACTTAAAACTAAAACAAAAGAAAGGATTGTGCCTCAATAGATCTTCATGATTCTGGTATCTTTGATTAACACACCTTTCTTTACCTGAGACTCTGGTGGGATGTTGCCAGTCAGAGTACATAAATGGGCCTGAATACATATGATACAGCCGCATATTGTTTATAAGCTGAATTTTTCCAAGATACATCCCACACCCAGATCACATATTATGTTAGGTCATTTATGGAGGTACTCAGGAATGACAGGGCCTGTTCTCCCATCGTGTGTATTAGATGAACTGAAGACATGAGGGTTGCTTAAAGTCATTTTATTTGCTAGATCTTTAAATACTATTTGAACTGCAGCTGTTTATTTGGGAATATCAATGGGATTTATTGTATTATGTATTACTCTAATACAGGGTTTCTCAACCAGAGTTTAGTAAAACCCTGGGGTTTCATATATATGAAATATATATATGAAATATATAAAATTTGGTAAACATTTATCAGGTGATTTGTTGTTATGTGCGAAGTCGTGTCCGACCCATCGCGACCCCATGGACATATGACCATATATGATCATTTATTTATTTGTTTGTTTATTTATTTGATTTCTATACCACCCTTTCATATGGCTCAGGGCGGTTTACATACAACATCATGGGGGGATGACTTGCCCCCCCTCCCTCCCAAAATGGCAAATGATGGGCCTGGAGGGAGTGGAAAAGGGAGGGCCCCCAGGTGGGCATGTATACAGCTATACTTCCCAAACATATTTTGTATGATTGCGCCAGTTCTGGGGTTTCTCAAAACCTGAAGAATGTTTCAGGGGTCTCTCAACAGTAAAAAAGTTGAGAAAGGCTGCTCTAATACATGTGAAATTGTAAGCAGCCTTGAGGTATAAGTATAAATATGTAAATAAATTAATATGTAATGTGTGAATTGACACTATGCTCAAACATGGGTGTACATTCATGTGTATATACAATTTATTGATTTGTTCCACCTTTCCCCAGAGCTCAAGGCAACTTACAATACATAATTAAACCATCAAACAATAAAAATCCAATCCTCCAATCTAATAAAACCTAATAAAATGTATGTCATACTCTAGTGAATAAAACGGCTCTGCAGTACCTCCAAAAAGTTTCTAAGGGTGGTGCTCACCTCACTTCCTTGAGAAGCCTATTCCATAAAGTGGGAGTGACCACCAACAAAAATTATAAGCCCTCTAACATTTCTATAATGCTGGGAGCGATTGAGGGCAAAAGAAGAAGGGGATGACAGAGAATGAGGTGGCTGGATGGAGTCACTGAAGCAGTAGGTGCAAACTTAAATGGACTCCGGGGAATGGTAGTGGACAGAAAGGCCTGGAGGATCATTGTCCATAGGGCCGCAATGGGTCGCACCTAACAACAAGAAATGATTCTATAATTTAGCACTGAGAACAGCTGAATGATGAAGGGATCAGATCAGCCAGTATTCATACTAAGCAAAATAAACTCTGATTTGAAATAGACTATAGCTCTGGATTCTGTAATGTACGATAGGCTTAAGGTCCTGGGAGTGGCATCCCACCACAAAGTTATAGATGACTATAATTATCCCAAGCCTAGAAGAGCCAACACGACAGAGGAGAAATGAGCCATAATTAAGGGAAAACTTGATTAATATTGACTTGGCATTACAAAGCACAACCATCCAATATGATTGAATATAATTATGGTTTATAAAACTATAATTTAGTCAAATTTGAAAAGGCGATGATACAGCATGTCATAAAAATATATTGCTGTTGCTGCTGAAATAATCTCAGTGCTTCAGCTTCTAAATTTTGAGGGGGCATTTGATTTTGCAAACTAGGATGTTTGTAATCTGTCTGGAAATGCAATGCACAGGAGGCTGAAAAATGCCATGCTCCGGCTGAACTGAATGCCTGTTGAATATTAATACAATATATTGTCTTTTTTAATATGTGTTTTTGTAAGAAGTGATTATGTTAAAGTAAATGGTAATTGAATTATTTCTACGCTATTATTTGGTATTATTTATTGTTTTAGGAGTACATGGTTTCTGCATAACTAATTTTAATTTCTAAATATTTTTAAGCAGCATGTTTTCAGCCAGAAAGAATTTGCATAAGTAGTAAATTACAGTGATTGTTTCATTATAAAATGTAGATATACTTCAGAATAATTGTTCTCACCATCAACTTTTTAATGGTTTTAACCAGGTAATGACAAAGTCCAGAATTTGTCAAACCATTTTGATTAGATAACATATTACCCATCTGTAAATGAGTTTAAATCTGGACCCTGTGGGTCCCCAACGCATGTCAAGAAACATGCTTTTGTGAAAATATATGTAAAGTTTACTAGAACTAGTTATAGAATATCAATGTATCAAATAAGCTACACAAGTTTCTAAAAGCAAGCAGTTTCAGAAAATAAGAAACGTTAGTTTAACTATTTAACACAATGAAAGATTGCATTAGATATCACATTCTTTCATTCATGATGTCTCAGGCCTTAGCTTAAGTACTCTCTATGATATTTGCCATTTGCAAACAGGCACATCATAGTCAAGACCTTGAAAATTCCTAGGCCTGTTATAGTTCTTGGTCCATCTGGAACAAGCAATAATAATGAATCAGAGTACATTCTGGCTAGAAAGCTCTAGAATAGCGGTCCCCAACCTTTTTAAGGTTGAGGACCGCCTCCGGTGGTGGTGAAGAGCTGGCATGTCGACGTCCATGCCTGTGTCTCCCCCCCCCCCAGCTCTCACAGCAGAAAACTAGCTGGGCCGCGAGTGAAGCAGCTGCTTTGGCGGCCGCTTCTCTTGCGGCCTGGTGAGCTTCTCTCTGCAGGGGGGGGAGAGGCAGGCATAGCGGCCCGTCACTAGGGCCTTCACGGCCCACTAGTGGGCTGCCGACCACAGGTTGACTACCCCTGCTTTGGAAGACTACCTCACCACTCTTGATTCATAAATTCTCAAGCAGACCCAATTATCTCATTCCACACTTTGGCCTTGAAGATGAGGCCTGTAGGCAGCAGAGTCCTGTCAGTGACATATGCAAGAAGGAGCTAGTTATTTACTACATAAATAAATCTTGACAGGAAAAATCAGAAGTGCTTTGCCTCACATGCCCCCCTAAAGAAGCGGAAATTTATGTCCTTGCTATAATCTAAGCTATCATGTCTAGGCAAAGCAACTACAAAGTGCATTATATTTAAGTACTGTGTATTTTAACTTTGTTGTAAGCTACTTTGTGCCCTCTGGGGAATGGCAGAGTAGAAATCTAAAAATAAATAAATGTAAGAATACCATGCTGTAAGAGACCAAGCCCTTGGGCTAGAAAAAGTGGCCAGGCAAGAACAGCTAAAACAGCAGAGCCCCCTTCCCTGTGCAGAGATGGAACATACATAAAAGAGGGGGAGGGGGGAGAAAGGAGTTTCCTGGCTTCTGAGTCATTTAAAAAGGCTATAAGCCAAAACAGTTGAGGGAGAGATAAATGGAACTGTGACCAGCAGATTTGTATGGAAGGTGTTGCTGTTGTGCAGAAGTATCTCTTTAGAATATATCCCAATGAGGTTGAACCTATGAAGCAGCTGATGGTGCCCCAGAAATACCATGATGTACGGACACTTGGACCATAAGGAAGGCCGAGCATCAAAGAATTGAGGCTTTTGAACTCTGGTGCTGGAGAAGACTCTTGCGAGTCCCTTGGACTGCAAGGCGAACAAACCAGTCAGTCCTAGAGGAGATCAGCCCTGACTGCTCCTTAGAAGGCCAGATCCTGAAGATGAAACTCAAATACTTTGGCCACCTCATGAGAAGGAAGGACTCCCTGGAGAAGAGCCTAATGCTGGGAGCGATTGAGGGCAAAAGAAGAAGGGGACGACAGAGAATGAGGTGGCTGGATGGAGTCACTGAAGCGGCTGGTGCAAACTTAAATGGACTCCGGGGAATGGTAGAGGACAGGAAGGCCTGGAGGATCATTGTCCATGGGGTTGCGATGGGTCGGACACGACTTCGCACCTAACTACAACATGGCATTTGATGTTTGCTATTTGTTTCTTAAATATGCGTAATGGATTCCAGCATTATTATACTTTACTAAGTTAAAGATTGTTTGAAACAAGGATCGAATGAATTAGAGTCAAAGAAATGTGGGTAGAAAGAAAATTGCTGCTGGCATCATTTTGCATGTCCTTGTGTAACACTTAGGGCCAGTCTTCACGTTGAATGGTAATAGTTTCCACATCAATTCTCTTGCATCCCATTTTTTTGTGAATAGCTGTACAACTTCTTGCAAAAGTCAAACAATATCTTTAGATGTAATTCCACTTGATGTAGTCACAGCAGCTGTAGAAGAGTTCTTCAAGCGAAAGATGCTTTCTGTATTTGGCACAAAACCTTTGACTCTAGGTCCGTGGTAAGAGAGCCTGGATTTTGGGCTGCTGTCCTTGGGTTCTTTAAAAAGAATCCACTTGAAAGTTTATTTCAAATTAAAATGAATATAGATATAAAACAATGGTGCTAGATTTGGACTTAAGCTGTACATCGGATAGTTTTTCATGTGTTCTAAACCATGAAAAGAAGAAACTTGCTGCCACATGAATTTTTTAATCAAAGCTCATCATTTTCAACAGAGGCTACCAGGTCTCAGTGGCACAATAGTCCAAGGAAGGAGCAAATGAAATTGTCCAGTCCTAAGTTCAGACTCCTTTTTACAGGGATCAAATACCCTTTGATATGCAGTATGAATGTATATAGAAAATTGCTTCCTTTGAAGCCAGGGTAATGATATGGTGATAATAAACTGAAGTTGCCGTCTTTCCATTCTCAACAGGCTTTTGAAGTCACTAAGCTGTGATCCTTCCCACTTACAGGAAACTTGGTTTCACTGAAAGTTGCTTTGATATTTTAAAAATCAGATGCAAGAGTCTGAGTAGGGTGCAAACAGAAATATAATATAGTGGCCTTGGCTATCCTAATTAAAAGACATTAAACTTCTCAGATTCTGTTTTAGGACTAGCAACAGGAAGTGTTATTTGCATTTTAGTTTGGGTCTTCAGGGGTTGAGGGGAAAGGGGGTTATACCTAACACTCTTAATCCAAGTTGGAGGCATGAAGTCATTTTTCAAATGCAAATTGACAACACTGTCCTGTCAAATTATATGCATGCATGGTTAGATCTTTTCAAATGCATCCATCTTTTAACTTTCACCTCCAGGCCCCTCATGGGAGTATTTGTACTTGACTATAAAGTATGTCTCCAAGGTATGGCCAACATGGCTCTGATTTGGGCATAAATGACTTCTTATCTAGTAATGACCACAACAATTGATACATGTGTTGCAGAATGGTCTCATATTAGTTAAACATCCAGCTGGGGAATGTTCAAAGAGCAACAGTATTTGCTAAAGGCACTTTAGACCATTACGGAGGAGCTATTCTCTCAGAAGCATTTTCCTCTCACACCATAGCTGACATATTAAATCTTGGTTTGCTTTATGCGCTAAGCAAGGAAATAACCTTTATAATTTAGTGGTCATTAAAAACCAAGTGATTTGAGAAAATTGAAAATAGATCTTTTTTCTGTACTCAGATCAGCACTTTGTTATACATAAAGCATAACCCACAAAGGTTCATAAAGGGGGAGGAACTGTCATTTGCAATGTACAGCAGCCATTACTAATGAAGTTTGCTAGTGGATGTTAATTTTAAAAATCTAGTTTATAAGACTTATTTTTTTTAAATGTGAAAATTGTTGAGGATGCAGTCCCAAATTTTATCCTGTGATCAGCATAACAGTTGTACACCATTATTCTGTTTTCCATTTCTTTTTGCCTGCCTGGATGTCAGTGAACTACCTGCTGACAAATAGTATTTCTCTAAGCAGGTTATTTAAGCACTGCTGAATTTCTCATTATTTCTGTTTCCTGTGCATTCTTAACTACAGGGTGTGACCTCCCTCTCTAGGCAATGGCACCATCGGGATTCTGAGAACTTCTGAATGGAAAATCCTCAGCACTGAAAGAAACAACTAACAATACATTTTTTCAGCTATGATATAAACCTGGCTTCTCAATTGAAAGGACAGGCATAAGTACCAATAAGCTGAAGACTGGTATGTCAATCTTGATGTGCTTCCTGAAGTCATTACCACCTTGTCTTTCACCAGATGCAGAAAGTTTAAAAGGTCTCCCTAGCCTAAGACAGTGTCGCTTGAAATTACACAACCAACTGATTTTTCTCAACCCCAACAGGCAGCATACTGGGAAAGCAATAGAACTATCCATCTATCTGATTTCTATCCTGCCACTTTCCGTAGACTTGTGTTGGGTTACATAAAAGATAAAATCCCCAATAAAAGCGATCAAGAGCCCTTAACAAGCATAAAAACACAAGAAGGACAGGTATTGGAGGCTTGATTCAGTTTCTAAGTTATTCAATACATGGAGAGGGGTGATGTTGCCTACTAGCTAATAACTAATTGGGGCCTAGAAGACTCTTCTGGTGTAAATTTTCCTTTCTGATTCCTTTTATGCATGCTGGGTTTGTTGCAGACCAAGAGAGAGCTGTGCACTGTATGTATTTTGTTATCTGTTCTGTCTGTATGAAAGTTAAGGTTTTACTTCTTGAAAAAATCTTCAGCCTGGATGCATTTTGCAGAAATGCAGTATTTATCACAGCACTTCGAGAGCCATAGCTTCCTATTTCTCAGGCATCTGGTTGTGGGGGTTTCTGTTTTGTGGGGCACATTCATTTTCAAATTACTGGAAAATGTTTGCTCATTATATATGGAAAAAGGAAGGTCTTAATATGTGCTTGAGTCTGTACAGTGAGAAGCGGTCTCTTAGACCCATTACGTACAGCGGCCGCTGCACCGGGTGGCCGCTGTGCCATTCCCCATGTACGCACGAGGGCAGGGCTCCCCCGGGGTATGTGGAAGCTCCGGTGTAGCGCATGCGCTGTGCGCCAGGGCTGGGAAGCCTGGGACGCTGCCTGGCAGTGGCAGCGGTTGGGGGAGTGGGGAGGTGCTGGGCCCCCACCATATGCTGGTGGAGAGTAGCATGCCACCCTCCCACCACGGTGGGGGCAGGGAGATGCCCCTGCCAGCTGTGTGGCTCTGCAGAGCTCATAGGGGCGTGCAGTGTCCCTGCAGGGACACCATAGGTCGGGGTCAGGCAGGCTGAAAGGCCCAGTGCTGTCAATTATGCACAGCGCTGGCCCGCCCCAGCTCCCGCCAACACCCGCGGTATCCCAGGAACCGTGGAAGTCCCCGTGTTCCCTTAACATGGACCTTCTGTGGCCTTGGCCTGGACTATGCCCACTCTGGTGGTGTCAGCATGCATAATCGGGGCTTATCCCCGATTCCCTGCTGCTGCCAGCACAGACATTCCGGCCCGTGTATAATGGGTCTACGATATGTAGGTCATAGTTATAACAAAGCATTTAAAGTCATAGTCAACACCTTGAACTGAATCCTGAAGCAAATCAGTCACCAGGGCAGCAGGTTTAGAATAGGAGTAATGTGTTCAAAAATGTTAACTCCAGCAAGCAGGGCAGTTGCTGTATTTTGCAATAGCTGAAGCTTTCAAGTTTTTTCCAGTGCTACTATGATATAGAGCATGTTACAGCTGAGACAATACAGTAGACTGACTGAGTCTAAAAAGCATGTATCCCTTTAATTTTTTTAATGAAGAGCATTTCCGCACCCTTTAAATATAGTATAATGCTTACCTTAAGTAGTCATATTTTGGCCCCTCCACATGACATCGCCAACATCCAGCATCTGGCCAGCTACATACTCCACAGCATGCAAATTCTGGGACCAGCTAGGATGGCTTCTTCTGCAGGAGAAGTTGGACTCGGGATGTGCGTGCCGTGGAGGTCTCTCCCCGGGGCATACAGATTCCAGCTTGTATGGCTTCTCTTGCAGCATGGTTTAAACTGCACTGAAGGAGAATGTTATGTATTGTTTGGGTAATTCTGGAATGGGGAAGTTCCCACATAGAGGAAATTAAGGTGGGAAACTAATCCTTGTAAAGAGGGTTGAACACACTAGTTGTTGGAGTATTCAATAAAGAGACAGTTGTTCTGTTTGAGAGTGGCCTTGTTCCTAGAACACAGTGGAGAAACTAGCCACATGAGATGCTGTGCTGCAACTAGCAGATTGCTCCCTGTGCCACTGAATCATAGAATCATAGAGCTGGAAGGGGCCATACAGGCCACCTAGTCCAACCCCCTGCTCAACGCAGGATCAGCCCAAAGCATCCTAAAGCATCCAAGAAAAGTGTGTATCCAACCTTTGCTTGAAGACTGCCAGTGAGGGAGAGTTCACCACCTCCTTAGGCAGCCTATTCCACTGCTGAACGACTCTGACTGAGCTGCAAGAGGATCCATCCCAGGATCGACCAGAGGACTCCCTGCCACACAAGGATCCTGGAGTCAGCTTCTCCTGTACAACGGCTTAAACTGTGCTTCAGGAGAAGCTAAGCCAGCCCTAGGATTGGGTTAACTTTTTATTTAAAAAATCAGTAATTTTCTTCTCTGTATGCATTGGATTGTATGCAAACCTAATATTAATATATACAGTGCAGAAAGTTCAGTGTGATGAGTGAAAACAGTCCCTATATACAATGCAAAATACAATAAAGCAGGGATTCCCAACCAGGGGTGGTACAAGAAGTTCAGATCGTCACTGATGTCACTAGATGTCACTGGAGTCCACTTTGCAGCCACAGGGCTACATAACACGACAGGAAGGATCATTTTTCTCCTGCCAACACCTGGTTGAGTAGGGGGTCAACAGCCTCCCTCAGTGCCCGCCTATTAGAGCCTACCTGTCTCATTTGTAGTCTGCCTTTACACATTATATTACACACACCCCCTTCTTATCCTTCTCCCAATCCTAAGCACACCTAGGAGAAAGTAAGTGCCATAGATTCTGGAATGATGTTTATTACTTCTGCCTAAAGCTGTCACTGTTTGCATGCTTTAATATAAGCATATAAATTGATGAGCTCCTCTCCACATGGAGCATCTGTCAGCGCCCTGGGTTGGTCAACTTGTCTATGCTAAACTGATGGGTTACTGAATACCATCAAATCCAAATTGCTGTTTTTTTTTCATATTTATCTCTGGAATCTGTTATGCTGTATGTTAATTTATTTTCACACGCTACCTATATGTTTGAACTAATTACTTTCATTCCTTGACATTGTATCAAAGGAAGTGTGCATGCACATGAAAGCTCATACCTTGGATAAAATTTTGTTGGTCTTAAAGGTGCCACTGGACTCTAAGTCCTTCTGTCTAAGCAGGCAGTAGACCTTGAGATGCTCACCTTAAATCCACCCTCCCCCCATTTTTTCCCTAGGGGTTGCCTCTCCAACCAGACTAATTTAGCCTTTGAAGGATGCTTGAGAGGATTGGTAGATACTATGACAAGTGGGGATGGGGGGGGGGAATAAATGAAATGGGAGAAGGGGAGAGCTAAACTTTCCTTTCCTTCCTGGGGAATACCTTACCAGTTCAGCCTTTAATTGGATCTTCCCTAGAGAGAGATGCTTTTGTTAGTGTGCCCTTTTAGCTGCAATGCACTCAGTTGGCAGGATTTGCCAGCCAATCACAAAGGATTAAGAAATGTATTTAAATCATACATCTGTAACAAAGTATTAATATTGTACATGTAATATTGTCAGAATTACACATGAGAAAGTGGATCACAGATATTTTGGGGTTTCTTAGTGTGAGCTCTTTCATCTTTTTTTCTTTGTATATTTCTTTTTTGTTGTTTCTAGTAATGGATTTATACTTTGTGTTAGAGTTATGTGATTTGAATACACTTCATTATTCTTTATGATTGGGCAATAAATAAGAAGTGTAATTTTTTCTGCCGTGAATGTCTGCTTACATGTTATATCTTATTTGAAGACTCTTGTCTTTTATAGTATGTTATTACAATTCTGAAGATGATATCAAAATGGTGTCTAAATTAGTTGACAGACTGTCAATTGTTATACTTTTCCTAATTTAAAACATTCATAGACAAATTTAAAATTAAAAAAAAGGAAAAGTAACAACCCAATCTCTCCCTCCCTCTCTCTCTCTCTCACACACACACACACAAACACACAGAGCCATCTTTAGTCTGGCTTGCAGGATTGGCTATTGACTAGAAACATATGTCCAGCCAAAGAAAAATGGGGGAGAGCCTAACAGGAGAAGAGAGGAGGGAAGCCCATGTGATATTAAGCTGCCCTGGCTTTAAGCCTGGCAGAAGAATATAATCTTACAGGCCCTGCAGAACTGTGATAGCTCATGATCAGATGTTCCCTCAGATATGCAGGCCCCAGACCACATAGAGCCAGTATAGTTTCTGGAGGCAGGCTGTACATGTATTCTCTAAGGGGTCCTCATGAGGACCTGAACAACCACACTTTACATCAGTTGCAATTTCCTGGTCCGGGTGAAGGGCAGTCCCATATAGATCAAGTTACAATAATCCAATCAGAAGTGACCATTGCATGGATCACTGTAGCTAGGTCTTCCAAGGCCAGGTAGGGTGCTAGTAGCTTTGCTTGGCACAAATGGTAAAACGCCAGGTGAGCTATCTTTGTGATCTGAGCCTCCATGGGAAGGAAGGCATCAAAGGTCACCCTCAATTCTTGACAGTATGAACAGTTGGCAGTTGTACACCATCAAGGCAGGGAAGATGTGCATCTTTTCTTGGTCCCTTTGCCAGCCAAAGGACCTCCAACAGGGATTAATCTTCAAGCAGCCCTTTCAGCCACTCAGTCATGGCTTCCAGACATCTGGCCAACAAAACTGGGGACATATCCAGTTGGCCACCTATCAACAGGTAGGACTTGGTGTCATTAGCATACTGATGACATCCCAGCGCATACCCTCAGACCAGCTGTGCAAGGGGGTACATATAGATGTTAAATAGCATCAGGAGAGAGAATTGCACCCTAGGGCACATCACTTGGAAGTGAACAGCGATGTGATGGCTTTTCTCTAATAACCACCCTATGTCCCTGGCCTTAGAGGAAGGAGATCAGCCACAGTAAGACTGAATCCTGTATCCCCACATCGGTGAGGTAGCAAGCTTAAAGGTTCATGACTGAGTGTCAAATGCTGCTGTGATATCTAATAACATTAGCAGCACAGACCCACTTTTATTCAGTTGCCTCTGAAGATCATCCATGAGGGTGACCAGTGCTGTTTCCACCCCATTACTTGGTCAGAAACTGGACTGGAATTGGTCCAAGTCAGACTCTTCTTCTATGAATGCTTGTAGATGTTTTGTTGCTGCCTGCTCAACCACCTTAGTCAGAAACAACAGATGTGAGACTTTGCGGTAGTTGGCAGGGTCCTGAGGAGCAAGTGACAGTTTCTTTGGCTTCCTTTAGACCCACTGGGAATTTTCCTGAAGACAGGGACAGATTTACAATCTTAATGAGCCACAAGGGACAGAGATATAAGGGGTAAGTGGTTGGTCTTACCAAACCTAGCATCATTTTGATTTAGCCCCCCGAAGCTATAAAAAACCACCCCCGGAGATGGCCAAGGGATAGACTGCATATATAAATCTTTGGTTTGTACACAATCCAGTACAATAAAATGCAATCACCATCTTTTCTCTTTTATATCAAGATAGCTGCCATCTTTGATCATAGCTACCCTCACAGCAGATGCAGTAGCAGTTGGGATGGAGGTGGGATGGAGAGTCCTCATACCAGTGTCAGCTCTGTTTTCCATATCCTGCCCCTATGTTTTGTCAGTGCAGAAGGTCCAATACAACAAGAATCCTGGTGTGCCCCACAACAGAATCCCTGTGATCTTCTCTTCTCCTTTCCTTCTTCACAGCTGAGGTGTAGCAAATTTTGAACTTTCAAAAGCCGATTAAAGGACTGGAAGGAGAAAGAAAAAGAATTTATCTCTGCCATTCTGAGGGTGGAACTGAGCTCATTCCACATGCATAGATTGACTGAGAGTAGAGCTTTGTCCACATCAACTTGGTCATTTCTTCTTAACTTTGAGCAAGTGCTCTGATTTAAAGGACACCCCACCCCCAGAACCCCATGTGACCAGCTCAGAAATGTATTTTATTTAATTATTTACTCTGAGATTTGTATTCCACCCTATCTTTGTGAACTCTGAGCAGAGCAAAATGTCACAGGGAAGTTCCCCCCCCCCCAAAAGCAGGAACCAGCTGTTTTCAATTTGCATAAAAATCCAGTATAAAAGCAAATATTATGGCCAAGAATATGCACACTTCCATGTTATGCTGAATCAAATTACATCATCAAGCAGATCAACAGTTCCATGTAATTTGCATTCTGTACACCAAATGCAAGCTGGTCAGATCAGAAATATCATTTTACCTCTTTCATGTTTCTGTGTACAGAGCAGGGCAGCTAATGCTAATGTAAAGGAAATGAATCCTTAACAGACAACTTGATAACTTTCCCCATGGGAACATTAGAGAATGGTGTTAATGAGCACTCTAATAGCGTGCTTCTTAAGTAGGTTGGGTAAATAGATCTTTATTAGCAGCAATTACACCTGATATTTTCTGTACAATGGTGCGTCTAGTTAAAAAAAAACCTGTTGAGAATACTATGGGTTCATTTAGGGATGCCAGTCCCCAGGTGGACCTGAGGATTCCCCAGGTTTTACAGTTCATCTTCAGGTGACAGAGATCCGTTTTCCTGGAGAAAATGGCTGCTTTGGAGGGTGGACTCCGTCGCATTATACTCCATTGATGTCCTCCCATCCCAAATCCCCCCTCCTCTGACTCCACCCCCAAAATTTCCAGGTATTTTCCCACCCACAGCTGACCACCCTAGGCACATTACACATTTTTTTCTTCTGCTCTTGTTTCTGTTGGGGGGGGGGGTGTATGGTGAAATTCCCAAGTTGAAAAGAAACATGAAAATCACTGTTTGTGGTATTGCCATGATTCTTAGAACTGGGATTCTTAGGCATTATGAAGAAACATTTCCGTAGTCTGTGTACTTACTGTTGTGTATGTGAATCTGCTGAAGACTAAGCTTGAGGTTCGAGGCAGGATTCAAGGAGACACATAACTGACCAATCAGTTTAAATCAATTAATTCTGATCTGGTCCATTGCATGCACAGGTGAAAAGACCTATTGCCTGCTTTGTGTATATGTGTTCGGGTTTTCAGAAGGATTCTCAGTCTTCTTGTCACCTGCTACAACATTGAGATCACTAATAAAGTGTTGAGATCACTAATAAAGAGCTGTTCGTTTACCCAGTAGCCTGGCGTTCTTCCTACGAATCCACATATTTTACACTTACCATCAGCAGCAGATGTCTTGTTTATCTTTGATTCTCCAAATTTCCTAGGCAGTAGCCTAGGGAAAGCAGTTCCCAACTGGTGCAATCCAGGTAGGGCTGTGGTTCTGGGTCATTTCTTCTTCCCCTTTTCTTTTGCCTCTGCAGGTTGGATGAGTGGGGACACCTTATCCAGTAGCCCACAACATTGGAGTCCCCGGTCCAACTTGAAAATTAGCTGGATTTTAGCACTAAGCTCCTGTATAATTTTGAGGTAATTTCATTTTAAAATGTCACTTTGGCCCTGCCCAGGCCCTCACATGGAATAATGACAGAGCTGCCATTCTAGCTCTCTTCGCCTCCTTCCCACCCTTCTGTGTGGTGACAGGTCCCTTTTCCTTGGCTATTATTCCAACCCAATACATAGCTCTGCAAGCAGAATGTCTGGGAACACCTTGTTCAGGTGCAATTAGAATTGGGTCATGAAAATTCAGGAGGGGGTCTTTAGAGGGAGGACTGCACACCGTACAAATTTGCTACCATTATCTTTTAAAGCAGCAGCCCCAGAACTCTATATTTGTTCTCTCCTGAAAATAACAATCCTAAACATTCTGATCTACCTCTAACTGCCCCCCCCCCCAGATTTGATACCTGAACTAATAATGTCCTATCCCAAAACCAGATATGACAGCAAAGGTTCCCCACCATCCCAGATCTGAAATTATGATGACATTTTTCTTCATGTACACCACTAGTTTCTGTATTAGTCAGATATTCTTCTTCTTGTTTACTCCAGATTTTGCTCCAGCTGAAATTTCTAAAACATGATTGGAGATGGTCCCATGTAAAATGCACTACTGTATCCCAACCGTCCCCATCTTTTTAAAGTTTGCATGCAACTTTGGATGTCTGACACATCCTGATGGGCACAGGCACAAAATGACTGCCACAGCTTATGTTCAACCACACAGTAAAGATCTCTGTGTTGTGGTGGCAGCTGCGGCCAAATAACATTTTTGAAAATTTGCAAAGTCAATCAAGGCTCCAATAGACAAGCAGAAGCCTTGTGGGGCAAAAGCCCCACTTGGTCCCACGCATCTCCTAAAAGTATGTTGGGGACCACTACTGTGGCTGAGTCTATGGTAATTATTCCAAATTTTAGCAGAAAAACAAAGCAGAAATTAAGGGCCATTTTAGAAACTCCAAGTTCATTACAAGCTTTTGCGAGCCACAGTTCATTTCCTCAGGGGTATGACTGCAAAATCAAATGAGCAAATCCAGTCAAAATACCAAATTCAATCACATGTCCATCAAGGTAAGGCCTTTCACCACATAACATGTCCATTTAAATAGCCACAACTACCACTTTATTCATGGATAGAACTTTTTAGGGATTTTTAATCTTCCGTTCTATACAGGTTTAAATCAAGCACTGAGATACAATATCACCTCACTTGGCAAAGAAAAAAGAGAAACAGAATTTGTTGTCATATCCAACCTGATAACCCCATGTTTCCTTTTGGCTAGCACTGACACTTCTGGCTCACAGAGCTTTCTGGTATGTCAACGTTTCTTCCACAGGTTCAAGAATCTCTTGTTTCAGAGGAACATTCCTTTCCCCAGAAGAAAGAATCACCAAAAGTGCAAAATCTGCAGTATCTAACTCTATATCTTCAGAGTTTTATCTCCCAATAAATTCATATACATGTTAAAAGCATGGATAATATAACTACAGAATTCTTTGACTCCTAATTCTGACAAATGTTCCTGAAGGGTATCATGATAGATGGCAGATCAATAAAAAATTGTACTTGTCACAGAGTAAATCATTCACCAGGGCAAATCAAGGCATCCTGTACCCCAAGCCCTGTCCACAGAAGAACAGATATGTATCAAGGGGAGAACAGATGTTTTAAAAGGTCAAACATTCGACTGGGCTAATGCTTATATGCGTCTCAGCTCTTTGAAACTCAGTCCCTGGCTATGGTTATAAACACTATTATTTATTATTACATCTAACAAAAGACTGAAATTGTGAAAGCAGCAGTACTCACAAACAAGTAGAGCTTTCTGTATTCTTATGGGGCTCTTAGATTATGCTGGGAAATATTACATTGTAAAACAAGGTAATAACCTTGTTTTTTCCCTCCAGAATAAGCACACTCTATGTGTCATATGCCCAGCTCAATCTCTGCTGGTTTTCCAGGGCTGGAGGTGGGATTCTCCACCCCACACCTCCCATTCTGATTCTTTCCTCTTTGTGCTTATGCCTGCTCAAGGCGAGCAGTATCACTGTGTTCTTCTTTGAAATGTTAAACAACCCTTGTAGTAGCTAGCCGTAGAAGGCCAGCTAAGGAGATAAAGCAGGCTAGCTGGCATAAGTATTCACACTTCTTGAGTTCAAATGCTTGTTTGGATCCCTCGAATCACGTCCACCGTTTTCTTGTCCATCGTGGTGTTTAAGTCATGGCTCATGACACAAAGTTTCTTGGTAAAGTCTGAGCATGCCCATGGAGTGCTCAGAACAATTTAATGATAGAAGGAACCAGGTCACCCAGAGATAAGATAGCAGTTTCTACAGTCTGGCTAACTGCTCAGGGATGCAGGGAAATCCAAAATGGAACAAAAAACTGCTCAAAGAAGGCTGAGCAGGAAAGGGAGTAAGAGAGTGAAATCAGTGTATTTCTCTCGGAGTGCTTATATATCACTGAAGGACTTCAGGAGGTACAGAATCATTTATATTCCTCCTCCAGATTCCTCACCTTGCACTTTCTTTCCAGTAGCAAAATGTATGATTGAACAGCCAGTCTTTTTATTCTTTTCATTGTCTTTAACCTTGAAAGGGCTCCCACTGTGGTGTTTGAGTGTCTGGAGAAAGCAAAAATGAGACAATATTTTGTTAAGGACTAACAGCAGAAGGGCAGGGCAAAATGTTATCCCTTAAGATGCCACAACATCACTTTCAGCAAGTAATGAAATCCTAAGAGGCTTTGTTACATGAGCCAGTGGACTCGAGCAATCTTTAACATGTAGAAAGCAAGAAATAATTAAACTGTTCTGGACCTTCTATTCGTCATTTTACCAGTGTATTCCTTCTCCAAGATGCTATTCATATTGAACTAGGAAAAAATGTTTGTAGGCTGGTTGATAAACCATGTTTACTATCTCAATTGATCTGGTATTAGTGTATGCCTTTTATCTTCCATTTATCTTATTTTTGCTATAAATTTCTAGCACCTTAAGCATTTGATTTCCAACCAACTGGACCTCTTTGTTACTTAAAAGACAGGTGGAATTATTCCTTTCATTGGTCTAATCAGGTATTACCTTATATACTCATGTATAAGCCTAGTTTCTCAGCACCTTTTTCACACTGAAAAAGCCATTCTCAGCTTGTACGTGGGTATATACGGTAATTGAAAGAAAAGCTTGCTCCAGCCAATCGTTGCTCTGGCAGCTTGTAGGACATCAGTGGTTTGACTGAGGGACTCTGATCTTTCTTCCCATTTGCCTTCACTTCTTCCTCTTCCTCTTCTTAATCACTTCTTCCAAACTATTATTTTGGTTTCTATGGGTGAAAGGTGGGGTACAAAAACCAGCAGCTATTCATCCTCTTGACTTTTCTGTATTTTTGGTGGGGGGAGGCTGGATGGGAGAGCCTGTGATGATGGAACATTTGCCACCCTCGGCTTATATGCGAGTCAATACGTTTGCCCAGATTTTGTGGTAAAATTTGGGTGTCGCGGCTTATATGCGGGCTGGCTTATATGCGAGTATATACGGTAAGTTGCTCTGCAAGTGCAAACACAAGTCCCTTTACTGAAGCCCATTTTCCATTTCAAACTCGCTCAGTCCCTTTGCTTTGACTGAAGCATGAGCACATCAAGCTCATACTTTACTGCCTGGCAGCAGTGGTTTCCTTGACACTCCATGTAGTTCTAAAAACTAAATGCAACATGCCACCATCTGTGAGATAATTTAGAACCATGATTTACACCAGCATATATTAATTGGAGGCAAGAGAAAAATGAGATTAAATCCTTCCAGTAATGATGGGAGAGGTGAAAAAGAAAGCATCTTTGGAACACAAATGGTTCATTTTTATTTCTATCACAGTCATTTTGCATACTAGACTTCTGCAGATAAATGCATATTTCTTTGGATGTTCGAACTGAGCCGAACCTTCATGGTTAATCATAAAATGTTTTTCATTTTTGAAAGAGAACAGGCAGGAGGGTGGAAGTCATTTGCTCACCAGTTTCACCCAACAAGGCTTTAAAAATGCAAATGAAACACCCCACCAGATGTAATAGGGTGGCCAAGTACCACCCACTCTCCAGTTGGAAAGATGACAACTAGCCAGGAGCAACGGTTTGAAGGATGAATACTATAGAGACTTCAGGACTATTTCCACATGGAGCCAGACATTGCATGCCGCCTCTTGCTTGCAAACGTGCAATTGTAAATTGCACATTTGGACATTTACTGACAGGAGATCCTCCCGTGTTATCCCGCCATCTTGACACAACTTTTCCCTTCCCAAGAAGGCGGTGGAGAAAACAGAAGCATGGACAACCTGCAGATTTCCCCCTGCTCCTCGGGTTATGAATCAACGCAAGCCACCAATCCTCTCACAGTGGTGATTTTGGGCACTCAAACTCCTCCCCCCACCACGAGTTCCAAAATTAACTGCTTCAGGATCATGCCACAACAATAAAGCATTTTTCAATATTTCTTTTCAGGATTCTTTGTATAATGGTCTCGATTTATGTTTGGGTAGATTTCTGATAGGCTGGCCAGGTTATTGTGCACACTGAAAAGAATATGACAGTAGATTTTAGTTCCACTGATATATGGGCATGTTGCTTTGTGGTTCCGTAGCAACGTGGACCATACCATTTTTTTTTAAATTAACAATCCAGAAATGGAGAGGGGAGGGCAGGTGCAAGGGTGGGCAAAATGCTCGCAAGACTGTCACACGTTTCTTTTTAAAAATAGGCTTGCCTCTGTTTGTGCCTCATTGTGTTCTGCAACAAGAAAAGGGAAGCAGATTTTCCTACATCTGAAAACTCATGCCAAGCTCTGGAGTGCTATGGGTTACTGCCAACGTCATGAGGAAGCAACATTAAAACACGCAAACAATGAGAAGCTGGGCAAGGGCAAATTCTTCATGTGGAAATGGTCCATGAAAGATTCACTGACCTCACCTGCCTCCCAGGGAGCGGGCAAGCAGAAATGCTAAAATTATTATGCACAAGAAGGAGAATCTCCAGAATCTCCCAAAAACTCAAGACAATTAAAAGAATTGAGGCTCTCACTTGGGGCCTGCTGACAACAGTAATTTCCCACCCTTCAATTACTTCTTTCCCTTCCATCATTCTTACCCAAGAAATAACTCTCATCCTGCCACTGTGTTAGGACCCCAGGATCCCTCTCGGTATAAAACGGAGAGTTTGTCCATGAACCTCCCTTCATAATAATATTTCTGGTATACCTTAGCAAAGTATGGCTGGGCCAGGGAGCTTGCGTGGGCATGTTTGCATGCCAGAGATGGGCCATGCTTGGTCTACTGAGATGGGAGCTCTCTACAAGAGGATTCCAGCTATCACTGAGTCATCAATTGCAGAGCAACCTTTTTCTCACCTGGAAACAACTTAAACGAAATAATTTTTGGACTCTGGCAGTTTGCTGATTCTTTCATATAGCCTCCAGCCCTATCTCAGCACCTGGAACAATCATTTTCCTAATTTCTACCCCAGCTGTTCTTTGTGCACTGGATCAACAAACACATTTTAGCATAATGGCTCTGCTACTCCCAAATACCTATTCAGGTTCAAATGTTAATATTGCAGCTACCTGAGACAACCCTTTTTGAATTACTTCACTTCCCTTTAAGTGTTTATGGGATCTTTTTCACAGATTTGCTAAAACTATTAGCTAGTCTCAGTTTCTTTATTTCATACCAGTAATTGATTAAAACACATTGTTTTAAGGGATAACCACCCAAACCTGACACTACGATACATTTTGGGGTATTTAAATGCCACACAAGATCCACTCTTATGTGTGCCATTACTGAATCTGCAATGCACCCTGCTCTGGAACATGCTTGTCTTGCTGCTTCTCTCTTAATGGACATCTCCAGTTCAGAAGGTAGCTATTGACCTTTTTCTACACAATATATCAATCCTCTTTCACACCATCTCAACTCTTTTCTTTCTTGTATATGCTTATTTGGTTTAGTGTGAAGATGTAATATATATTTATCTATGTATTTTTAATCCACCCTTTCCCAAAGGCTCAGGGTGGGTCATAACATGCAAGACACATAACATTAAAAATTTTACAATTTAATTTTTTTACCGCAGATTAAATTATTAAAATATAATTTGCTGGCAAGAGCACTGCCAATTGTCTAGTGTCTTTACTTCTCAGGGAGAGAAAGATAGAAACATCTTTAATAGTGGACTTGCTGTTATAATAACTAGCTAAAGGCTAAGTGGGTGGAAATTGGACATGGCCTGTCTGAGGCAGGGCCCAATTGGGACACCCAGCCAGCCAGCTAGGGGCTCTCTGCTGACATTCCCAGCAGTTTGCCCCTGGACGCTCCCCAGGATATATGTAAGTGCTGTGGGGGTGGGGGCCTCCATTTCCATTGGGACGAGAACCCTTCTCACCCCCTCTCAGAGGTGGTGAGCAGGCTTCTTGGCCAAACGGAAAGCCAGCGGGGGGAAGGGGGAGATTTCCCTCAAGTGAGAAGGCAGTGGCCATGGTGCTCCCTAGGAGCCTGTGAGGGTTCCCCGGCTGCACCAAACATGGTCACCGTGGATGTCTCCTCCTCAGCAACCTTTACTGAATGCCCGGGGAGCTGCACACTAAAGGTGAGCCAGAGAGAATGACAGGGAGTACCCCTGGTCTCCCTGCCTCACCTTCAGTCTGCTCCATCCCAGCTGTGCCGCAGGGACCACATGGATCCCGCAACTTGGCTGGGAGACTGCATGCTGAAGCCCAGCCAGAGAGAGCAGTGGGGAGTCGCCCAACACTCCCCACCTCAGCTTCAGCCTTCTCCACCCTACCCATGCTGCAAGGGCCATGTGGATCCCACAACTTGCCTGGGAGGCTGCATGTTGAAGGTGAGCCAGAGAAAGTGGCGGAAAGTCCCCCTATCTCCCCACCTTGCCTTCAGTCTGCTCCGTCCCAGCCACACCACAGGGACCACATCGATCCCATGACTTGCCTGGGATGCTTCATGCTGAAAGTGAGCTGGAGAGAATGGCAGGGAGTCTCCCCGCTTTTCCTGCCTTGCCTTCAATCTCCTCCATCTCAGCTGCACTGTGGAGACCTTGGGGAGGCGGGGGGGGGGGGGAGGAGCAAGGCTGCCTTTCCTTCCTTCCTTCCTTCCTTCCTTCCTTCCTTCCTTCCTTCCTTCCTTCCTTCCTTCCTTCCTTCCTTCTGTCTGCCTCTCTCTCCCCCCCCCTCCCCTGCTCATGCTCACTGCAGTCCTGACTGCAGCAGGCTTTTTTTTACTAGGTAGAAATATTGATCACTAGACAACATTTCCAGATAGATTAAGGAAAGGAAGCCACATAGAATAGCTGGATGTCATGAAAACATTGATGACACCTCAACCTGAAACTCTGGATCAGCTGTAAGAGGTGGTACATATAGATCTTAAATAACATCAGAGAGAAGATTGGCTTTTTTAGAGACTTCCATTTTGTTTTTCAATAAAAATACTTTTTTTTTAATTTCTAAGTTTACATCTGTGTAGATGGGAGAATTTTGCTGGTTATCTCCTAGAATTCCAGAAACAAGTCTACTTTATGTAACATCTGAATTAATTAACATCTGCCCCCTTTAAATATCATCATCATCATCATCATCATCATCATCATCATCATCATCATCATCATCATCATCATTATTATTATTATTATTATTATTATTATTATTATTATTACTAGGGGCAAAGCCGGTTGCACCCAGGAATACAATGGGTGCCAGTACATACACCAGCACTGTGACCTTACTGAGTTCTGACCCTCCTCCCCTGCTCCTCACTCAATCTTGAGATCCAGTGGGGTGAAGTGGTTAATGAGTAGCAATTCTCATCTCAGGAGCAGGGTTTGATTCCTGACTTCACCTCCATATGCAGCCAGCTGGGTTGCTAAATTCCAGTTGGAGGCCTGGAAACCTTCAGAACGATGAATGAGAAAAATACAGAATGAAAGAGAAATACAATGAAAGAGCAGGAAGGGAAGGAAGGCATCAGTTATCCTGAAGAAAAGAGCAACTTTGGGGGGGGGGGCAATGGTCCTCCTAACCTCACCCCCAATCAATAGTGTCTATATAGATCACCACAGTCCCCACCTTCCCATCCAACCCCACATCTTCCATAGGCAATCTAGGCAGGTGGTAGATGGGTAGGTTGCCCCCTTACCACCCCCACATCTTCCAAAGTCTGGGCCAGACATGCTGCCACCTTCCTCCACACATTTCTCAAAGGCTGGGCCAGGCAGGGAAGGCTGCAGGAAGGCTGCATCCTTCCTGCCCATTCCTCCACATCTCCCAAAGTCCAGGCTGGGTGGGCAAGGCCATTGGTGGGGCTGCCTCCTTCCCACATAACCCAGATCTCCCAAAGGCTTAGCCAGGCCAGGTAGGGAAGCCTGTGGAGGTAGGCTGCCTCCTTCCTGTTCCCCACATTAGCGATCCCCAACCTGTGGTCCATGGACCACATGTGGTCCTTCGACTAATTGGAGGTGGGCCCCGAAGGATGCCTTCTCCCCCCCCCCGGCCCTTTACTTCATCCCCCCCCAGCCCTTTACAACACACTTCATTGTTGTGACGTGTCTGTATCTTATTTTGAAGGGATGTTTAAACATTACCATAGCAATCAGAGAGCGCTAGGGCAGTGGTTGAGAGTAGAGGAGTAAACTACCCCCTCCCCACCGAGCCTCAATAAAAGGCGTTGAGTGGTCCCCGGCATTGAGTAGTTCCCGGTGATAAAAAGGTTGGGGACCACTGCCCCACATCTTCCAAAGCACAGGATTGACAAGTAAGCTTACCTCCTTCCCATCCCTCCACATCTTCCAAGGGCCAGGCTGGTTCAGGAAGAATGCTGGATCCCACAAGCCCCTCTGAGGAGACAGAAATAGGGGAAATCAAAGAGCACTCCAATGGCTAGGTGCAGGGCCATGGAGAGGTGTTGTGAGCCCAGATCTGAGGGATTATTCCTCAGAGGAAAATCCTTACCAGGAATTCCCATATTCACCCAAGCCTCAGATGTATGAGAGCTTAGCCCAGCCAGATCTTCAGCAAGTTCTGACCAGCAGGAGGGAATGGAGCTGTAGAAAAAGCAGGGCTTAGATTCTAAAGTTGTTGCAGGAGCTCCTCATTCCTCTGTCCATCCTCCAGCTGCAGCTCCCTGTCTTGTAAGCCAAACTGGCTCACTGGAGTCAATTAAGCTATGCCAACTATGTGCTGGAAGAGAGACACAGACTAAAAGGCAGTTAGGAAGGCAGTTGCTGAACGTAGAAGACTGGAAGTCATCACAAAGTGAGGTCTGAGAGGCTGCTGACAGCCTATATTAAATTTATGGTGGGAGATCTGGGGTGTTGACACAATCTGTGATCTGCTCTTTCTGCTGATGCCCTTGGACATCCTGAATGAACCCTTGACTCACTGGACTGAGTTAAGACATTCATTGCCTTCTTTCAGTCCCTTGGCATTCTGTTTTTGAAATTCTGATTATCTTTGCCTCCCTTGTATTTCACCTGTGCTTCCTTCCTTCCTGCACAGGAGGAAAAGGAAGCAGCTTGCTTCCTTCCCTTGCCTGGGGAAGATGGAAGAGGCTGAAAATGGAGCAACTTACCAACAACAGGGCCTTTCAGAGAGACCAGGAACAGTCTTTTAACAGGGCCGGGAGAAGGCCGGGAGTCTCCCCCGGGTGGGTGGGCTCCGGCCTTCTCCGAGCCCCGCCAAGAGCCTTGCCGCATTGCAGGCTCTTCCTGGGGCCCGGAGAAAGCCCCGAGTCTTGTCCGGGTGGGTAGGGATTGGCCTTCTCCTGGCTCCAGGAAGAGCCTCGCCACGTCACAGACACGGCGAGGCTCTTCCCAGGGCCCGGAGAAGGCCACGAGTCTCGGCCAGGTGGGAGGGGAGCCTCAGCCTTCTCCCAGCCCTGGGAAGAGCCTTGCCGCATCACCGACACGACGAGGCTCTTCCCGGGGCCCAGAAAAGACTGTGAGTCTCGGCCGGGTGGGTGTTGAGGCCTGGGGGAGAAGCCATTCCCTGGCGGCCCAAAGCGCGCTTGCTGGCTCTCAGAGCCAGCGCTCACAGTCCCACCTGCCAGGGACGGCCTGTCGCCTGTGAGGGTTAAAAAAGGCCTTCCCAAGCTGCTGGAAACGCTCCCGCCCGCCTGGGAATGCCTCTAGCCGGGGCGGGGGGTTACATTCCGGGGGTGCCTTCCCAGCTGCCCTGCCAATGCTGCCAGGGCCTCTGGGAACGGCTAGCGCCCGTTGTATTTTTCGTACAGCGGGCTTTATTTCTAGTTGTTATATATATCAAGAAGAAGAAGAAGAAGAAGAAGAAGAAGAAGAAGAATTGGTTCTTATATGCCACTTTTCTCTATCCAAAGAAGTCTCAAAGTGGATTACATTCACCTTCCCTTTCCTCTCCCCACAACAGACACGTGAGGTGGGTGAGGCTGAGAGGGCCCTGATATCACTGCTCGGTCAGAACAGCTTTATCAGCACCGTGGCGAGCCCAAGGTCACCCAGCTGGTTGCGTGTGGGGGAGCGTGGAATCAAACCCGGCTCGCCAGACTAGAACCACAGAGATGACAATGACAGTACCATCTGATTTTGTAAACAAAAAACAAGTAATTTCAATTATATTTCCCTTTACTTAAAAAAAATTAAACAAAGGTAGATTCAAGGTAGCTGGTTCTATTTGGAAACAAAACATGATTGCTATCCTCTCATCCCTTCTATTGTAATCTCTGTGGAATTTATTCTGCACACTTCTCTTCAAGAAAAGAAAGAATGAAACAGGAATGTGTTGTTCTCTACTAATTAAAACAGATTAAACACAAAGTGCTACATATTCCCCTTTCAAAACTTCTTAAACATTAATCAGTTGGAAAATTTAACCCTTTGATGTGACATGCACCTCTAAGATATGATGTTACTTCAGCAATATATATGTTACATTGCCCATTTACATTAAAACCAGTGGAAACACATTATTAAAATTCTCATTCATACTGCAATTGTGTCTTTATATATTGTGTTTTACTCCAAGATTCCTGTACTGAGCTGTTTGTCTGAGCAGTTTGCTGTCACTGCACAGGCTTATCTTTCCCATCTGTGCAGGTGGGTGATTCAATAGGGAGATCTGGAGGCAGGACCAGTGCTGTCCCTGCCACTTTGCTCAGTCTCTGGATCCAGTCTGGACCCTGGAACATCTTTCCTCAAGCAGATTTCCAACCAGCCAGTCTGCCTCACTCATCCACATACAAGCTGTGCTAGGAACACTTCAGCCTGGCTCCCCACAGCCTGGGTGCAATACGAAAATACATAAATGCCACATGGGAGGGGGAAGATTGGGAACCTCTTCACAATTTGCTTTACAACTCTGTCTCTGTTTATGAGCAAATGATACTAACTCCCTGCCCCCCACCATGACCTCCTTAGGACTGTTCCGTCACCTGTCCAAGGGGGTGATCAGGGATGGATATACTGAGGTCACTGATTGTTGAATTTTCTGGTGCCACTGGACTCCTCTTTTGTTAAGCTGCAAAATGCAGCAGAGGTCCAGTGATACTTTGCCAGTTGATCCCACATATTGGTCCCCACTCACCCCCCCCACACACACACACATACACATACACACTGTCTGCTGCTGTGTGCAACTTGCACAGGAAATGGGCTGGTGGGTGGTCCAAAGCAGTGAGTGACTGCTCTAGCACAGATAGATAGTCCCTGAGTCCCTCTCTCCCACACAACACAAATGGTATCTGATAAACCATGCAGCATGATGGTACAGGTGCAGGGAACCCCACGTGGATTCAAGGAAGTTGCAGGAGTCGTGGATGGACAAACTCTAACGGAAGATGCAGAGAAAGCAGAAAGGCTTAGTGCCTATTTTACATCTGTTTTTTCCCACAGGTCAAAGTGTTTAGGCACATCTAGAGATGGCCATAGCCAAAGGACAGTGTCTGGGTGGCAGGTTAACATGGATAGAGAGGTTGTCGAGAGGCATTTAGCTGCACTGGATGAGTTCAAATCCCCTGGTCCGGATGAAATGCACCCGAGAGTACTCAAAGAACTTTCCAGAGAACTTGCACAGCCCTTGTCCATCATCTTCGGAACCTCTTTGAGGACTGGAGATGTCCCGGAGGACTGGAAGAGAGCAAATGTTATTCCGATCTTCAAAAAAGGGAGGAAGGATGACCCGGGAAACTACAGACCAGTGAGTCTGACCTCTGTTGTGGGGAAGATAATGGAGCAGATATTAAAGGGAGCGATCTGCAAACATCTGGAGGACAATTTGGTGATCCAAGGAAGTCAGCATGGATTTGTCTCCAACAGGTCCTGCCAGACCAACCTGGTTTCCTTTTTTGACCAAGTAACAGGTTTGCTGGATCGGGGAAATTCGGTTGATGTCATTTACTTGGATTTTAGTAAAGCTTTTGACAAGGTTCCCCATGATGTTCTGATGGATAAATTGAAGGACTGCAATCTGGATTTTCAGATAGTCAGGTGGATAGGGAATTGGTTAGAGAACTGAACTCAAAGTGTTGTTGTCAATAGTATTTCAGCAGACTGGAGGGAGGTGAGTAGCGGGGTACCTCAGGGGTCGGTGCTCGGTCTGGTACTTTTTAACATATTTATTAATTATCTAGATGAGGGGGTGGAGGGACTACTCATCAAGTTTGCAGATGACACCAAATTGGGAGGACTGGCAAATACTCCGGAAGATAGAGACAGAGTTCAACGAGATCTGAACACAATGGAAAAATGGGCAAATGAGAACAAGATGCAATTTAATAAAGATAAGTGTAAAGTTCTGCATCTGGGTCAGAAAAATGAAAAGCATGCCTACTGGATGGGGGATACGCTTCTAGGTAACACTGTGTGTGAACGAGACCTTGGAGTACTTGTGGATTGTAAACTAAACATGAGCAGGCAGTGTGATGCAGCGGTAAAAAAGGCAAATGCCATTTTGGGCTGTATCAACAGAGGCATCACATCAAAATCACAAGATGTCATAGTCCCATTGTATACGGCACTGGTCAGACCACACTTGGAGTACTGTGTGCAGTTCTGGAGGCCTCACTTCAAGAAGGACTTAGATAAAATTGAAAGGGTACAGAGGAGAGCGACGAAGATGATCTGGGGCCAAGGGACCAAGCCCTATGAAGATAGGTTGAGGGACTTGGGAATGTTCAGCCTGGAGAAAAGGAGGTTGAGAGGGGACATGATAGCCCTCTTTAAGTATTTGAAAGGTTGTCACTTGGAGGAGGGCAGGATGCTGTTTCTGTTGGCTGCAGAGGAGAGGACACGCAGTAATGGGTTTAAACTTCAAGTACAACGATATAGGCTAGATATCAGGAAAAAGTTTTTCACAGTCAGAGTAGTTCAGCAGTGGAATAGGCTGCCTAAGGAGGTGGTGAGCTCCCCCTCACTGGCAGTCTTCAAGCAAAGGTTGGATACACACTTTTCTTGGATGCTTTAGGATGCTTAGGGCTAATCCTGCTTTGAGCAGGGGGTTGGACTAGATGGCCTGTATGGCCCCTTCCAACTCTATAATTCTATGATTCTATCCCTGTCAAAACAATGTCTCTCCACTGGGTTTTCCAGTTCTCCCTTTCATGGTTTGCAGAGGCAAAATGCCAGCTCCAAGACTGCTGCTTGTTTCTCATTTCTCCTTATATGGGGATTGAACCAGGAGCCCTTTCCTATGAGTCTTGCCTGTCTGGGTAGAGAACTCTACCGGGGTCCATGTAGCTGATGGTGATATTAGGGCTGTGGCAGAGTTGCCTAAAGCTTGATGGCATGCTTCCATTGAATGCCACACTTAGCCCAGGGGTTAGGATGGCATTCAGGGGTGTGAGGGCTATAGGTACAGACCTGGATGGTGTGTGTTTTGGGGAGACTCTTTCTCTTTCTACTTTGTGGGGGGAAGGGTGTGTGTGGCTCAGAGCATCTTGTCTGCTGCATGGGTATCTGTCTCTTGTGGGCCGGGAAGGAACCACATGCCTCTGTTGGGTTGCTGGGTTGGGGTTGGGGTTGGGGTTGGGGTTGGGGTTGGGGTTGGGGTTGGGGTTGGGGTTGGGGTTGGGGTTGGGGTTGGGGTTGGGGTTGGGATTGCTCTCCCTCCCTGTCCATGGGTGATTAGTGATGATGGGCAGTGGCTGGATCAGCAAATGGTGTGTGGCTGATCCTGTGCATGCCATTCACAGAGGCATCACTGAATACCATTGTTTGATTAGTGGCTGTTGCCAGGGTTTCTTCCTATGCTGCATGCACCTTGTAGAGGGCTGTGTGCTACTGTGGTGTTGCTTTTGCGGTGGCCTCTGGCTGCCACTTCCCATAGCAGCTTCAGTATTGTCTTGACAGTTGTGGACCTACTTCTGTCTTTTTTAAAAGCCTCAATTATGTACAACTTCAAAAATATGTGGAAAAAAAACTGAGCAGGCCTTTCTCCTATTTATGTTTTTCCTGTGTATTCAAGAGAGATTTGTGCAAGAACCCTGCTACTTGGGTTTGCTTCTAGGAATATGTTTAATGCTCAAGAAGAAATTTTCTCCTATATTAATGAGCCAAAGAGACTTCCTGTTCTTTTGCTGGAGGTTGGGCTCAGAATTGATTTTTGATAAATTCAAGCTGGTGCCTCAGAATATGAACAGCATCTTTAAATATTTATATTGTGCTGCTGGTGGTAATTATTATTCTGGTTTAGTACAGTTCTAATGCATTTAAATGTCAAATGTTTCACAGTTTAATTTATCATGCATATGCTCATGTGCTTGTATACATTTATTCATCATGTATCTTGGAGGAAACTCTCCCACCCCCATCTCCTATTTATATTTTACAAGCTGTAAGTTAAACTGGTTTCCTATACAATATTTGACTATAAACATTAATGAGATTGCTGGGCATTTTTAATCAAAGCTTCATTTGAATATAGTATTCTGTGCCTGTTTATCTTTGTTCTAATCACAAACAATCTTTCATTGTATTACCTTTTGTCTGGGAACTTAAACAATAATGAAGTAAAATAAAGATCTGCCTATTTGTGCAATTTGCTTTCTCAGGGGCCAGGGGCAGCAGAGGGGCTGTTCTACAGTGAGTCCTAGTAAGTGTCATGCTTTATTATACATGTGTGTAGTCTGATGTTAAAGAGCAATTATGCTAATGTCTGTTTTCTCAGCCAATCTTTGGAGCTAAGTCACTGTGACAAAAGGGAACACAGAAAACACAACAGATTATATTCTCCAAAATGGCTCCTCAAGGTCACTGCAAAAGCAAATGTTTATTTTTTTTCCATAAGTGACTGGGATTTTGTTTTACAAAAATATTCCTTCTTCTCATCTCCATTTTAAGAGTGAAATACAAAAATATTCCTTCTTCTCATCTCCATTTTAAGAGTGAAATACAACTGTGGAACATCTCACTCCCCAGAAACCAGAGAAATCATTTTCAAGGTCAAGGACAGTACACAACAAAAATGACAGGTACTGTAGATTCTTCACCTTAGCTACCTATAGCATTTAGCCTGTTACTAGTTATTTTGGGGTGTAGCCGTTGTTTGTCACGCCAGGTTGGTTTGCTGCTCAAAAAAGCAGTGCACGAAAAATGCCTGTTGTTTAGTATGACACACAACAGCTCAGGCTGTGACACCAGTATTGATTTTATTGGTGTTCAGCCAGCCAGACTATTTTGTTTGGCTGAATGCAGTCACTCCATGATACGTAATTGTAATTGACCAGAACAGAATGTCAGGATTAATTATCACAACTGAAGAATGTGCCGCTTTTCTGAGAAAGCCATTGTCATTATTTGTGGAATTTATTTATCCTGACGTTTTAAAGGCACAATGATTTCTAAATAATTACCACAATTTGTAAAATGTAATCATCTAGCAATGTGCAGGGAGGAACCCAACTGTATGCTGCACACAGAAAGAAACACTAATGTTTGCACAAAATATAGGAATTTACTGAACATCATGAGAAATTCGGGTATTATAAGGAATATGAAAATATTCTATGCCTACTAAATGGATTTACTCTTACTGCCTAATTCATTATGCTAAAACCATGAAGCAATTTCCTGTTCAAAGCCCAGCTCACAGACTCTCTGTTGTCAAGTATTTGAATTTCAGATTATAAATGGGTTCATTTGGATAGCATGAAAGAAAAGCTTTGTTGTCAGCTTTGCTTTATGTTCTGCCAGAAGCGAAATCCCAGTTCTTCAGCATTCACCAGGAAAATACCAGACCTTCCATTCTGGTCTCGCCTATCTTGAAGCAAACTTTAAATGCTTTTGGCCTCGAAGGCAAAGCATCAATTTGAGGTTTGCCTCAACACTAATAAGGTATTTTTAAAGAAAACATCTGTGAGATGATATCAGTACATGCTTAGATTATATGGTTAGAGAGAGAGTAAATGAGAATAAGGGGAAACAGTGAGGCATTTCTGCAGTAATAAAGCTACAACCCGCCTCCCCCTCACACACACACACACACACACACAATTCTGAATGCAGTTTCCCACACATCTCTGTATGGAATAGTCAATTCAGCCATTTCATCTTCAAAAAACTGTTCTAGGAATAACCAATGCAACAGTTAACCCACCTGATACATTAGTCACAATTTATATTAGTTTCCACATATCAGTTAATAAACACTCTGCAAATGCCAGTGGGTTTCTTTCAACACCAGCCAAGACTTCAAAAACATATGTAATGCAGTTAGGGCATAGGAGTACAAAGGTTTATTGAAAGGATTCATCCAATACATTTCCAAACCTCCAGCCCACATGTACCTATATTTCCAAAGAGAGATAACCCTATGGAGAATACCAATGATCTAGTGGGCTTCTTTGTAGGCAAGACACAAAAAACAATTAATGTGTGGCAATTGTAAAACAAACAATTGTATTTCCACGATACTATCTTGCTACTGTCATAGGCTAGAACCTGAAGTGTGTTGCTATCGTCCTATAACTATATACCTTTTGCAAATAGGTTTTGAAATTATATATTGTACAAGATTCAAATATTATTTTTTAAATTTCTTTTTATAAAGCTAAAGTTTGCTGGGTAGAATTATATTATTGGAGTATAGAAAACATTCCTACATTCTAAGGAAGTACTGCTTTCCTCTAACTTGTAAACAGCAGAATTGACATAGCAGATTGTAGAGTCTGGTTTAAGAGTTTGTGTATACGTGAAAGAGAATAACCAGTACACTTGCGGTAGAAAAAAATACAAAGAAAGATTTTCAAATACTTAAACATATTTAGATACACTGAATTTTTTTTGCTGTTTATCTTAAATAGTGTTACATTTTTTTAAACCTTTGATGTTCACCTCAAGGCTCTGTTACAGAAATTCCCAGAAGCTCTGAAAATGAGCAGCCCCCTTTCCCTGAAGTGAGGGTTTAATTTGGCAAAAGGACAATACATCATTTCTCTACAGGTACAGTTGCCAGGCAACCATTTCATTCTGTAACTCAGACACTGTGTCATTACTGATCAAGCAACAGAGGATTTAACCCATTCACCACCCAATTAAAACTCCAATTACAACACATTGCACCATAAAGAACAATGGAAGAAACAGTAATTCTGATCCATACAAAAGTATATTTCTTTGTATAGGTTGCCTCTTCCTGAAAGTGTTCCACTGCAGTGGGGGTTACAATCACTATTTTAGTACATGTGTATATTTTAAATAATATTTAATATTGGTTAGCACATTATGGCTGGTGCCTGCAATATGAATTTCTGTTCAATTTCATTTAAATAAATGCATCCATACCACTCATGAGATGACAATTTCAGAATGCCATCCACTGGGGTGGGGAATTGCATTATTGTAGACTTTGATCAGGAAAGTTGTTTGCTTTTGTGCAGACATGTATTGTTGTTGTTGTTAGGTGCGAAGTCATGTCCGACCCATTGTGACCCCATGGACAATGATCCTCCAGGCCTTCCTGCCCTCTACCATTCCTCGAAGTCCATTTAAGTTTGCACTGACTGCTTCACTGACTCCATCCAGCCACCTCATTCTCTGTCGTCCCCTTTTTCTTTTGCGCTCAGTCACTCCGAGCATTAGGCTCTTCTCCAGGGAGTCTCATGAGGTGGCCAAAGTATTTGAGTTTCATCTTCAGGATTTGGCCTTCTAAGGAGCAGTCAGGGCTGATCTCTTCTAGGACTGACCGGTTCGCCTTGCAGTCCAAGGGACTCACAAGAGTCTTCTCCAGCACCAGAGTTCAAAAGCCTCAATTCTTTGATGCTCGGCATTTCTTATGATCCAACTTTCACAGCCATACATTGCAACTGGGAAGACCATAGCCTTGACTAGACGCACTTTAGTTGGCAGAGTGATGTCTCTGCCTTTTAGGATGCTGTCTATATTTGCCATAGCTTTCCTCTCCAGGAGCAAGCATCTTTTAATTTCTTTGCTGCAGTCCCCATCTGCAGTGAACTTGGAGCCCAGGAAAATAAAATCTGTCACTCCCTCCATTTCTTCCCCATCTATTTGGCAGGGATTGAGAGGGCTGGATGCCATGATCTTCATTTTCTTGATGTTGAGTTTCAAGCCAACTTTTGCACTCTCCTCCTTCACCCGCATCAAGAGGTTCTTTAGTTCCTCTTCACTTTCTGCCATTAAAGTGGTATCATCTGCATATCTGATGATATTTCTCCCTGCAATCTTGATCCCAATTTGTGACTCATCTAACACCACCTTTCTCATGATGTGCTCCACATACAAGTTAAATAGGCAAGGCGACAGTATACAGCCTTGCTGAACTCCTTACTTCCTTAAAGGAAGAATATCTTAAAGCACTGGTGATAATACTACAGTTAATATTAGCAATACATAATGTACCATGGATATTTGTACCACCAAAGCAAGACCCATTAGCACATAGAATTGTCTAAGATAATATCTGTCATCTATGCTGCTATAGTACCAGCAATAACTGCAAATTACAAAGCAAGATGCATATAATAATGCAAAGAGTAAAAGATATCTGCAATAAAAATGGCCAGAACTAATGCCCCTCTCTGCCATATTAGGGTTGATGATATCAACCATGGATCTGGTCCCCTGCACTTGCTTTCATACACCACAATGAACACTTCTACACTATCAGTAAAACACATTAATCAAGATGATAATCTTTGAGGTGTGGGATGTTCCAGTTGAACTTAAACAAGAATGAGCTTCATACAGTTTCCTCACCTGGTAGCAATCAAGGATGCTAACAAAAGGGAATGGGGAGCATAGTATCAAGGCCATGTCATGCAGGGCAAGTGGACTCAGTCAGAAAAATTGAACAGCATATGTGTGAAGGGTTCAGAAAACATCCAAGCTGATTGGTTAAGCAGAAAGAACAGCTAAAATTCAGAGTGATCAGTTTAGTTCTGAGAGCTATGAGGGTCTTCCTTGACTTACTTCAAGGCAGTAATATTTCAGTAAGGATTAACAACACAACAGCCAAGGCACATATAAATTGACAGGGCAGCACAGAGTAATATTTACTATAGGAAGTCAGTACTCCAGTTCAGGGGTCTGTCACAAACTGTGGGCTAGTCCACTCGACCAGAAGAGACCCCCTTGTACAAAGCTCCTCCTGATACATGTGGTGCTAAGAAGTCAGTCTTTATTGAAGGGTTCCATGAGGTTGAAACAGAACGAAGCATGGCAAGTGCAGGGAGCATTGACAGAGACAAGGAGTGGTAGCCCCCTTGGGGTTATATATAGGGGGCAGTTTAGGTGGGAAGATGGATTCACATAGGAAAGTCTTTTGATATAAAAGGCATGAATCCAGGGAGACATTTAGTTTGCCCTGCCTGTTGTTTTTGGCAGTAAATTTCCAGCATCTACTAGGCAGACCAAGGACACAGGGAGATAAGAACGAATTCTCACAATGGGGGGGGGGCAGGGGCTTCTCCAATCCATAAAATATTGTGACAGGAGGTGAGGGGGGATAGTTCAAAAGGAATGTCAATAACTTTGCAGCATGGAGGGGGACTATTATCAGTTTAACTCAACTCTCCCATGAAAAGCCGGAGGATAGATATAACAAGAACTACATCAATCTGAAAGCACAGTGTGTGAAGGGTTCAGAAAACACCCAAGCTGATTGGTTAAGCAGAAAGAACATAGACCAGGGGAATGGAGTCTGAGCTGCATCATTATTTAATCAATCACAAGGAGGTTTGTAATGCCAATAATGGACTTATTTGCATCATCAACAAAAAATTAGGCTCCTAGGTTCCTGTCAGAGTTCCCTAAATTCAAGGCAGAGAGCCAAAATTCCTTCCAGAGAATGTAGCAGTTATGTGTGGATCTTTGGCACAGCAACCTGGGCTATGTCAGTGCCTAAGGAGACTTTTCTATGCCTTTCCCCCAACTCTACTAATCAGCAGAACTTTGAACAAGGTAAGGAGAAAAGAGTTAGAAGTCATTTTCATAGCATCCTACTGGCCTAGACAACTTTAGTTCACAGAGCACGTAAAGATGGCAGTATCCAATGGATGGAGCCTACCAAAGATATAGAGTACCAGTAAAGTAAGATCTACTATTACAAGAGCTTATTCATCACCCAGACCCAGCCTTGTTTCAACTGACAGCTTGGAGGTTGAGCAGATGGGATTGGAAAAATCAGGAAATCAGGAACAGTGGATATTATGATACAGGCTAGGAAGCTAGCGTCCAAACATATATATAACCACATTTGGACTATGTTCAAAAACTGGGTTTATAGCAGAAACCAGGATCCATTAAATCCATCATACAAAGATAAACTCTTTTTACATGATGGCTAGACACAATGTTTAACACTAAATACATTAAAAGGGCAGGTGGCAGCTCTCATTGCAATTCCGGGTTATGGTAGGCTTGTGCAAGCTATCATCTAACCTTTTTGGGGTTGCAGACTGGTGGGGGGAAGGGTGATCCAGGCGCCGCGCATGCGCGTTTGCGGCCCCACCGGCGGCCGTGCTTCCCTCTCCCCCCCTCCCACAGAAAGAAGCTTGCAGGGCCGCAAGCTTATCGGCCGCTTTGGCAGCTGATTTGCTCACAGCCTGGCAAGTTTCTCACTGGGAGGGGGTGGGGAGAGGGAGCCGTGGCCGTGGCCATGGCCCGGTGGTAGGGGATCACTGATCTAACAGACATATTTAACGATTTCTAAAAGGAACAATGCAGTTACCATCCTACTTGAAGTCTCTCAAAGGTGCTATGAGCATTGACCAAAATGCCCTAAAATCTATGCAGCTAAAATATCTGTCATGGAAGTTGGTCTTCCTAGTTACTGTCACTTCCACTAGAAGGATTTCTGAAACAGCTGTTAATCTGCTTTTTAGAAAGTATTTAGTAATTGTAAGGATGACTCCCGCCTTTGTACCACAAGTGAATTCATCTTACAATATTAATCAGCAGTTGGTATTGTCTTATTTCTGCCCCAAAATTTAGTTAAGTAGAACGTAGTCACCAGCACTCCATCCAAGCAGTTCAATTTAAGTACACAGATTTCCTGTTTGTATCTCACAACATGGCTACTCTGTGCAAGAAAGGTCTTAGTAAACCATCACTCATTGGATTAAGTTTTGTATTAGCAAATACAGGAATTAAGAATGCTAAATACAGGAATTAAGAATGCCAAAAGAGATGATGACACATTTCACGATAGCAACAGCAACATTGGCAACTCTTTCAACTTGAGCACTGATGAAGGATATTTGCAGAGCAGTAACCTGGGCAGAGTCTGCACTTACTCTCCCCCCTCCTCCCCATTGAAACAGGAAAGTCTTCTGCACGCGGTTAGGGAGGCTCAGAAGGTGGGTGGGCTCTTTCTTTCTTTTCTTGAAGCCTCTTTCTTTCTTTTCTTGAAGGGGGGGGGGGAGAAGCCAAGCAGGGAGCCTCTTTCTTTTCTTGAAGGGGAGGGGGAGAGGATCGACAAAGGCAGAGGAGGGAGGAAAAATCCAGGACCGACAGAAGTTGAGAGAAGTTAGGGGCTTCTCCTTTAAGGCTAGCGTGTCACATGACCAGGTGTAGCCTATCAGAGGTTCTCTACCACGGAGCTTTCTTTATTCAGTATTAACAGCAGTCTGAGATATTGCACAATAAAGGTAGGATCACTCCGGATCAATCCTTCTTGCTGCAGAAGGAAAATTTAAATCGCCCAAAATCCAAACGGAAATCGCATTCTGTGTAGAGGGCAGGGACTGAATCTGTCTGGGGTTGGAATAAAAGCTCTGTGCTGTTTACACCCTGGTCTACCATTTCTACCTTCATGAGAGACTACAGAATAGATCAGACATTCTATTGAGGCTTCCTTCAGGAGAAGAGTCTTACAAACAAGGAGTGACATATTAATAATTCTTTAAATTCTCACCCTTTTTCATACAGCTTGAAAATATATCCAGTTTGTATGACTTCCCTCATTGAAGGAGAATGAGACATTGAGCTTAACTAAAGGTCATCTACTTCCCACCAAAAAAAAGGGGGGGGAAAGAGAATCTAGATTCCTTATGGAGCTGGGTTATATAATGACTGGTCGATAAGCTGTGTTCTGGTCCAGTAGAGTCATATAGAAAATTTGTATAGCACTGCCTGGGGCAAGAGGAGGTGTGACCTAACCAGTTTGGATTATTTTGCCCAATGAGAAAAGGCCTTCAGGTAAGCCCGTTGTCTTATTCTTTGTTGTTGCTTACTTATTGTGGAGTACTCTGCCTGAGGAGAGAAAGAAAGAATCCTGATTCAGGATTTTACTTTATTTATATTGTCATTCAACATCAGCCTGGAGTATTGTGAAGTACCTCACCACCTACAATCTCAACTCTACTGGTGTGAACTAAAGTAGATTTCTTTTGTTTTTAGATTACTCTAAATCCCTTGATTCTTTGATTCCTTGATTCTTAACAGGATTCCTTGATTCTTAACCAAGATCCCTTTTCCCTAGAATTTGGGAATTTGGGAATTTGCTATAGAATTTGCCACATGTCTTGATGAGAACACAGGATTAAACAGTAATAAATATTATTACGTTTCTTAAATTAGTAAATGAAATATTTAATGCCTTCTCACTCTAGCATATTAGATACCAGAGTTGAAAAGTGCTTTGTGTTTAATGATTAAAAATATGTGCTTGGAGAATCTCAATGAGAAACAATAAGAAGCTTGAAGTCCTTACCGGATTCTCCGAGGACTCCCACTACCCATTCGCAGAGTCTTTTTCTCTCTCTCACTCTCTGTCTCCAACATTCCATTCAGCCTTTCAAATCTGATTGGTCTGAACTGTACGGGAAAGAAAAGATGGCAGAACCCTCTCCTGTCTATCACAGAAGGCTCCCAAACTATCTATTTATCTATTTATCTATTTATCTATTTATCTATTTATCTATTTATCTATTTATCTATTTATCTATTTATCTATTTATAATTTGATTTGTCATTTCACAGATTATATAAACTAGAATTGTAAGAGTGCATTTTTATAAAGGAAAGGAATTTTTATATGGGAAACAGCAATGTTCTATTCCACTATTGTTTGTATTATTATGTTATGACTGCTTTGTATTCTGTTTTTGTAATTGAATTTTCTTCATTCTTTAAAGTATATGTCTGCAAAAAATGCATTGTTTTTATTTTTTGTAATCTAATACAATTGCACTGCATATTGGATGTCTTGTGTTATTGGATTGCATTGTTTTACATAGTCTAATGTACCTTGAGTCTCAACAAGAAAGGCAAGCTATAAATAATATAAATAAATAAACCTGCTAAGGATTGCTCCCTGTAGAGCAGGTCTATTCAACAGGGTTTAGGAAACTGGTTTTAGAATGACACTGCAAGAGCAGCAGCAGCTCTATGTAAGAAAAAAATACTGATTTCTAGAAAAAATGTCTTTGCTTTAGTTAGCCAAATGAGCATGAGAAGGGATTTCCTTAAAAGGAGGGCTGCCTGGTGAAAAATGTCTTGTCCCTTTACTAGAAGCTTTTCAGGTCACAGAAATAAATGATATTTCATTATGCTTCTATTAAAGTAATAGGGCTTTTTTCCCTCTCCAGGCTGGTCACTTTGAAGAAGATAGGTGTGAAGAACCTCCTACAAAATGCATTCCTGGCCCTAGCTAATATAAATTGGTATCAGCCAGAGGTCAATATTTTATTTTAGGGCTTGGCTATGAAACAGCTGTTTTAGAAGAGACAGATTACCAATTTCAATACAGATTCTGGGATTAAAATGGCCTTCGTTGCCCTACCTATCTTGATTGGTGAAGTAAAACAAATACCTAAATAGCAAAAGAAGTTAATCCAGGACATTTCAGTGGTTCTCAATACCCTCAACTTCTGCAATTAGACTGGCCAAGCCAGTCTAGGGGTTATAGCCACCAGTTTCTGGTGACTCCTACCTAGCTGTGGACTAATGCTCTGACAGATGACACTCATGCTATGGGATCCCACACAATTATCTTCTGTCTCCCATACTATTGAATATTTGCATACTGGATACTCCTTTGGAGTTGTGCAGTGAGGAATGATCAATATGCAGATGATACCTTGCTCTGACACTGCTAGTTAAATCAGGTTGGTTTGGGGGAGTTCTGAAGAAGTGCTTGGAGTTGCATAGAAGAGGGACAGGTAATTCCCCTACCTTTCTATAGTGCTTTAGCCCTGACCCAGATCTGAGACCCTTGCTTCATACTCAGTAATGGAATTCCATCATTAATTGCAGTTTGGTCCACATCCCTACTGATTCAAGCGAGTGTTAATTCATTTCACTTCTGTTTTTTCTCTCTCAAGGCTGGTGGTCTGAATGAAAACAGGTGGCCAGATCAAAGATCAAGTGAACAAATAAGGATGAACAATCCAAAGGCACTCAGTCTGTACCTGTGCAATTGTTACCCAGCCTGATCACAGCAGCTTGATAGGACAAGTAGGAACTATATTTTCCCCTTCCATTATTCTTAGCTGGTAGTTATGATACCACCTTCTGGAAATCTCTACTAGTGGTAGTGCAGCACAGCCAGTAGCATCTTTTTCTAACAAGCTGCGACAAGAGGACCTCACTATTTGAGACTCCTGACTCCTAAAACATCCTTACAAATACTAATGGATCTGTAGATAGTGCCATCTCTCTAAGAGGAACATGCACTTCCCTATATAAGACTGAAAACATTTGTCTCAAAGAGGAGAGCAGCACTGTCATAATTGGCAGGTTTTTCCATCAATTGCATAGCAAACCAGATGCAGATAAATAATTGGCACTTAGGGGCAAAACTGGTTGTCATGAAACTCTGAATTTGTGCCAGATTCCTAAATGACAAACTTTATCAGGAAGCATTTAAGTGATAGAAAGTGTTTAGGATCTCTTGCCTAATAGCCCTTAAGATCATGCAAGTTTTAATCATAATAAATTCTATACCCAGGAAACCTAGCGACTTAAAACCTTTACGTGTTTGAACAAGAAAGAGCATTTCCCTTTTATACTGTGAGTTTAATTTATCTCTAGCATTAACTTTGTTCTCTCATATTAAATTGCCAGGCTTTGCTGGATTTCTAACTATGGAATTGTATGACATAAATGTCATTCCTAAATCTTCATACCCTTTTGGAAGTACAAACCTACGATGTAGCTGATCATTCTTTATTTGTGACTTTATCTGTAAAGTTCAATAGGATAATAAAAGAGAACCAGACAGCAACAGTATTTACTCGACCATTTATATTTCCTTCCCTTCAGGAGGAAAATGGAAAAGAAAAAAATTCTGGGTGGCACAAGTGACACCATCTTCAAAAGCCTTGAATATAAAAATCTTACATCTGTATTTAAATTTTGAATTAATGTATACCTCTTTGTGATTTAACTCCATCAAAGTATCAGAAAAAGAGTTTAGACTAAATAGTAGAGAAAGATTATGAAACCAGGATGCAAAGTATATGAATGTATAAATTTCTACTTCCACTGAATTCTGCCTAAACATTTTCTTTCCTAATAGCCACTTGTTACTTTGGCATTTATCTGTAAGAATTAGACCAGTATAATACTTTTAAAAGACAGCTGTACCTTTTCACACAGCCGTATGTCATGTGCAGCTTACCCATCCACTTCCCTATAGGACATCATGGAATTAGCCAGTCACTGACCCATTATGCACGGGGGTTTTAGCGCACATTCAGGGTGGAATGGCGGCGACTAAAATCACCGATAACGCACGGAGCCGGCTGCAACCGGCCGCAGCTTCGGTGCATGCCGCCGAAAAAGCCGCGTCAGTGAAACGCGGAAGAAAGCGCAGCTTCCGGGTGACCGGGGCGCAACCAGAAGCGGCGCCCGGATCGCCACGTGCATAATCGGTTACTCTGGGTTTTGCCGCCGTCGCGCCCCGCCCCGTACATAACCGGTATGCGTCGCGTCTTCCCCCTCCGCGTTTTCCATGTGACCCGAAATCGCCGTTTCAGCAGCCGTGCATAATGGGCCACTTTGAAGCCAAGCAGGAATTTTTGGGTTCCCATATGACTGGTGAGTAGGGAAACCATTTTTCACCTGCTTTTTGGTATTTCTGCCCACATAAGTGCCATCGTCCCAGTTATGCTGTCTTGTCCAAGGCTTACAAAAACTAGAAGTGGTCCTGGGTGATATTGACCAGTTGGTTTTTCACAGGTGGGCCAATAAGCACAAATCGCTTTAAAAGAAGATTAGACAGATTCATGGAAGATAGGTCTATCAGTGTTTACAAGCCATGGTGCAAAAGGGAACCCCCAGAATTCAGATGCAATAAACCTCTGCGTACTGGTGCCAGGAGGCAACATCATGGGAAAGCCTCAGATATTACATTCTATTGTTAGACCTGCAAAATAACTGATTGGCTACTGTATGAGACAGGATGCTGGACTAGATGGAACACTGATCTGATCCAGGAGAAGTCTTCTTATGTTTTTAACTAGTTTGCTAAGATTAATAAGCATCAAAGATGATGGAGAGCTATTCCTGTAAAGTCCATCACTTATTCTACAGTAAGATGAACTGAACAGTATCAACTGAACCCATTGTTTCTTTCATGGCATGTTGATGGAAGGGATGTAGCTTAGCACCTCATACCAATGTATCTTTCTAAGCTTGTTATCTCACACAATAGTAATCACTGAATTCAGTCCAACAATAATTTATATATTATTTCCAATGTTTTTACAAGGCATTTCTGGTAGCAAAAAGTCCAAAAATCTATTTATTTTGACTTTCCTTGCCCTTAGACATCCTGTTCACTATCATGTTCCCTTTTCTCTTCTATTATGTTAATAGTGCAAATAGCATTATTCTCTTGGACCTTACCCTACACATTATGCCCTACAGCCACTCATGCATTTTCTTGGTCTTCAGTTTCCAGTAGTTTATCCACTCCACTCTGTTAGCACTTTCACATCCTTGATTATCTCTGCTGGTGTAAAATTTATCTTTATGTCTGCCAGTTCATTTGGGCAAATGTGAAATCTTTCTTTCACAATGACTTCATTTATTCACCTCCTGATATTCAGCTCATTAAGCTTCACTGACTGAATACCCCAGTTTTTGCATTTTCTGTGGGACTACAAAGGAAAATGGTAAGTGCTCCCAAATTCCTATCAGTAGTAAAATATATTCACTCCTCTGCCCTTTAAAAAATGTTGCCCATCTACATTCCTCTCGACATTCAGACCTCCCTATAATAATAAATTCTTTGAAAAAGGTTATGATGGTAGCATAATTAATATGAATTCTTACTTGCTATGATTTCTGACAATGGTCAAATGATTCAGAACATTTTTAAAATATGACTTAGAATATTATGGTGAAGAAACAAAACATTAAGCATTAAAGTTTGTTTTTGACTTTACAGCCAATTCGAGAATCTCTGGGCAAGCAAAAGCAATAGCAAAGATGAGCTGAAACAAGAAGGCTCAATTTCTCTCTTCAAAGAGCTCAGTTCAATGTCCAGATTACATTGTGTTCTAGATTCATACTTACCTTCTTCCCTAATTCAGTTTATCAAGTTAAAATCTATAAATAATGGACATTTCTTAAGTATGCTGACTTGAAGTCCACATCACAGGCATTTTCCATTGGTGCAAAGAGCCTTCTCTTGCACCTGGAGAAGGCTTCTTACAATGGAGAAAAGTATCTCTGCAAAGCAGAACAGATCCACAGGACCCTCCCTGCTTTATTTTCAGTTCTATTCACACAAATTCAGTCGAGTTATCCAAAATTACTTCCTGAAATTCAATTCCTATATTGGTCAATTTAGACTTCTACTAATTCCTTCATTATCCGTTCATTTGGTGGATGTAATGATTATCCAGGGAGCGATGCTTATATAATGTAATGCTGGTGGTCTGATAGGTAATATTTCCTTCATTCATTTTTCTTAATGTGTCATTTCCTTGAAGCTATTTGTCTACTTCAGCGCATATTTCTTAATTCTTTCCAGGAATGACTTTGCATAGGTTGCAATTATTTGAGTCCAAATTTCTTCAGTTCCTTCTGGGATAATGCACCACTTCATACTTTCAGCCAGAGATACTGCTGAATTTGCATGATATTTATTTATTTATTTACTTACTTACTTACTTACTTACTTACTTACTTATTTATTTATTTATTTATTTATTTATTTATTTATTTATTTATTTATTTATTTATTTATTTATTTATTTATTTATTTATTTATTTATGTATAGATTTCTATACCGCCCATTTCTTTGCAGCTCTGGGCGGTTTACACAGAACTTCCCTTTCCCCATTTGCATGCAGATAACCTGCAATATGAACTGAATTCACTGTTCATTGCAAGGAGATATACCTTGGAATTCCTTCACTCCCTCTTTTCCACTATTATGGTTCTTGCCCTTATTCCAAGCCTCATGGGTTGAAAGTTGTGTACAGCATAATCAAGATTTCTATATGAACAAAGAAGCTACTTTGAAGGAGACTCCATTTCAGACCCAGGCAGCAATATGAGAGATGGTGTGAGTTGCAGGATATATTCAAGGGAAGCTAAACAGGAATGAAACACAGCAGTAAGAATCGGGATATGGGAACTCAGACAGTAGAGCACTCCAAAAGGTACACTTAACTCTTTGAAAATGATGTAGAATGACAGGAGTCAAAGGATGGAGATGAATACTGTACTCATAATGAAATAAAATAAGATTTCAGCAGTAGCATTCTGAATTAAATGAAAATGAGTAAGTGACCAGTCAAGACCTTATGGAGGACATCTAATTACCAATGGTATTTTCTTGTTCCCTTCTCTTCCCTGAAAGCCTTAAAGTCCTTTTCCTGTTTCCTTCTTGCCCACCAGCGAACTCACCAATATCTATTCTTCTGCCTTTAGCTTTCTTTTCTTCCTTCCCCACATCCTTTACCCAGGAAAACTATGGCTCAGTTTTGTGGTGCCAGCCTCTAAGCCAAGCCCACTTGTATGGTGGGGAACCTATAATGACTTGCAGAGGGTACCTCATATGCTTCTGTATCTCCTTCCCCATAGTAGTTCCTTTTCCCGTTCTCCTGGCAATCCCCATATACTCAGCTTTCCCTGTTCCCTTCTCTCCTTTCCATTCACCAACCAATTACCTTTTTTATCTCCCTCCTTCAACAATATTTATTATAGCTTTCTCCAGTTTACATCATTGTCATCTCCTGTAAAGCTTTCTCCAGTTTACATCATTGTCATCTCCTGTAAAGTAGCTTAGGTTGAATGTGACTGTCCTAAAGTAATCCAGTAAGATTCCATGGCCTGAATCTCTCAGGTCTAACCACCATACCACACTGGCTTCTGTGGGTGGCCAGTCCTGAGGGAATCACACAAATCCTGTGGTAGCGAGTTGCTTGGTTGTTGCTGGTAGGCCTAGCCCTGATAAGTCCCCTCTCAGTGGATCAAACAAGCCTGGAAAGGACCCTGCCCCCTCCCCACTGCCTTTTACTGACTCAAATCAAGGCTTGAAGTTTGTTGTCATTGCACAGCAATAGCATGAAGGACATTATTTTCTTAAGTAACAAGTGCTGCTTCTATTCTGAAGAGTTTTAATCCCCTCAATGCATTTTTTAAATTTCCAGTCTTCCCCCAAATCTGGGGCTTTTTCAGGTTTGTAGAAAAATCAGTGTTATCCATTCATGGTCCCAGTCTCTGGATTTAAGTATCCACAGAGCTGACCATTTAGAGAATAATATATCATATTTTCATGCTTCCGCTTTAGCTAAGGCAAGTTATCCCATCTCATATTTCCAGACATCATTTTGGGTTACCATGCCAAGGACACAGAGAGTATATGGGTATACTTTGAGCTGAGCATGATCAGCTTTTACTGATCTTTATGTCAGAAATAAATAAATCAATTGTAATTGGGAACTGAATTGTGCAATACCAAATTGTCATCTTGGATAATTACTTCAATAGACATTAATTATATGATTGAGTTATATGACTTATTGAGTTATCAGTTATCTAGGCAAATATATAAGACTTTTTTTAAAGCAGCTGTATGTATACTTCTTTGAATGATAGATTGTCTTAATTTCTATGTATGGGCAATATTTGGTCACTGTGTCTTCTGACACAGTGTACTCCTGACACAGTGTATTTTTGTGACTACAAGCACTGAACCCCATTGTGTGCAAAGTACAACAGGCTCTAGAAGGGTGGGTGCTACTCAAACAAGAGCTATTGCATGCTCAATCAATGACTATCCCAAAAAAAACGAAAACACTGCAGGAGCTCTAAGAAGCCTGTTTGGATGAACAGAGAACTTCAAGAGGAACTAAGAAAGAAAAGGAAAATGTTCAGGAAATGGAGGGGACAGAGCTCTAAAGAAGAGTACATACAGGTTACTAGGCACTGTAGATCTATCATCAGAAAGGCCAAAGCTGAGAGTGAGCTAAGATTTGCCAGGGAACCCCACTGTAACAAGAAAAGATTTTTCAGTTGTGTTAGGAGCAAACATAAAGTAAAGGAGGCAATAGGCCCGCTGTTGGGTGCGGATGGACAAACTCTAACTGAGGATGCAGAGAAAGCAGAAAGCCTCAGCACCTATTTTATACCTGTTTTCCCCACAGGTTAAAGGGTGTAGGCACGTCTAGAGATGGCAGCAGCCAAGAGATAGTGTCTGGGTGGCAGGTTGACATGGACAGAGAGGTTGTCGAGAGACATTTAGCTGCACTGGATGAGTTCAAATCCCCTGGGCTGGATGAAATACACCTGAGAGTGCTCAAAGAACTTTCCGGAGAACTTGCAGAACCCTTGTCCATCATCTTCAGGACCTCTTTAAGGACTGGAGATGTCCCTGAGGACTGGAAGAGAGCAAACGTTATTCCGACCTTCAAAAAAGGGAGGAAGGATGACCCGGGAAACTACAGACCAGTGAGTCTGACCTGTGTTGTGGGGAAGATAATGGAACAGATATTAAAGGGAGTGATCTGCAAACATCTGGAGGACAATTTGGTGATCCAAGGAAGTCAGCATGGATTTGCCTCCAACAGGTGCTGTCAGACCAACCTGGTTTCCTTTTTTGACCAAGTAACTCGTTTGCTGGATCATGGAAATTCGGTTGATGTTGTTTACTTGGATTTTAGTAAAGCTTTTGATAACGTTCTCCATGATGTTCTGATGGATAAATTGAAGGACTGCAATCTGGATTTTCAGATAGTTAGGTGGATAGGGAATTGGTTAGAGAACTGAACTCAAAGTGATGTTGTCAATAGTATTTCAGCAGACTGGAGGGAGGTGAGTAGCGGGGTACCTCAGGGGTCAGTGCTCGGTCTGGTACTTTTTAACATATTTATTAATTATCTAGATGAGGGGGTGGAGGGACTACTCATCAAGTTTGCAGATGACACCAAATTGGGAGGACTGGCAAATACTCCTGAAGATAGAGACAGAGTTCAATGAGATCTGAACACAATGGGAAAATGGGCAAATGAGAACAAGATGCAATTTAATAAAGATAAGTGTAAAGTTCTGCATCTGGGTCAGAAAAATGAAAAGCATGCCTACTGGATGGGGGATACACTTCTAGGTAACACTGTGTGTGAACGAGACCTCGGGGTACTTGTGGATTGTAAGCTAAATATGAGCAGGCAGCGTGATGCAGCGATAAAAAAGGCAAATGCCATTTTGGGCTGTATCAACAGGGGCACCACATCAAAATCACAAGATGTCATAGTCCCATTGTATACGGCACTGGTCAGACCACACTTGGAATACTGTGTGCAGTTCTGGAGGCCTCACTTCAAGAAGGACGTAGATAAAATTGAAAGCGTACAGAGGAGAGCGACAAGGATGATCTGGGGCCAAGGGACCAAGCCCTATGAAGATAGGTTGAGGGACTTGGGAATGTTCAGCCTGGAGAAAAACAGCCTGGTCAGGGATTAACTCGTAATGATTACACTGACAACCCAAGCTATTCTACATTGGATATTACTGATTTAAGGCTGGCTGGTTGGAAATTATCCTTTAGGATAAGTGATGACAAAGTCTTGGGGTTATGATTGTGTTTAAGCCATATAGCGATAGATGACATGCTGACCCCATCTTTCATTTTTAGCATCCCCATTTCCAAGGGCACCGAGGCATTTAGCCGATCGAAGTTAGAAGGGAAAAGCTGGCTCCCCTAATGTGTGCTCCTTCAAAAAAAATACGAATGTGCACCTGCAGATACCCTGCATTGCACTCAGTAGAGCAGTGACTGACAATGGTGCCCCCTTGGTGTGACACAAACATGTTTCTCACCTCAAACAGTTACTTTAGGGGCATCCATCATAGCAGGTGTGAAGGGAAAGGAGGTATGGAATCCTGAGCAAGAACTGCAATTGGCCCTGAGTGAGGGATATTCCACCAATAGGAAAAAGGCAGTCTGCTTTTATCAGAGGTTTCTGGGCAGGTCCTTTGGGCTGCCATTTTTTCTACTGGTGAAGTACCCTCCACTCAGAGTCAATCACCTCCTTTTTGAAGAAGTGACTTGTCCTCCACTACACCAAACATATATATATATAGTACTAGCAGCAAAGCCCAGTGAATTCAGATGCAATAAACCTCTGCATACTGGTGCCAGGAGGCTATAATGGGAAGGCCTCAGGCATTACATTCTATTGTTAGGCCTGCAAAAGAACTGATTGGATACTGAATTAGATGGAATACTGCATGGGGCGCTAGAACCGGGAAGGCTGTCCTGACCATGCTGGGCTGGGAGGTGTCAGCATCCCTTATGCAGCACCAGCCCTGCTCCCCAAACCATGTGGATGCAGGTGGGCAGGCAGCATACATGGCTCCATCCACCTTGGCCTTGAAGGACTGGTGTGGGAGGTGTCAGCACCCCTGGCATGGGGTGATGAGGAGTCATGCAGAGAGGTGGCATGGAGGCCTCCAGTGAGCCTGGCCCCATGCAGGATCCAGGAGGCCAGCAACCCTCCCCAGTATCTCTGATAGCACCGGGCTGGAAGGCAGCAGCGGCCTGGATGCCATACCAGCCCCGCTTCCTGGGCCAGGAGGAGGCAGTCGGATGGGTGGTACAGAAGCGTTTGTTAGGCCTGGGCCTGCCAGAGCTGCTCCTGTGGCTATGGAGAGGCAGGTATGCAGGAGGCAGGAAAGCAGCTTGCTGGCCTGGCCCCATGGCAGCCTCAGTGCACAGCATTTCTGAGGCCTGTTTCAGCTGCCTAGGGCTCTGGAGGCTGCTGCAGGCATGGTCTGGGAAGCATGCATCATTTTAGAGTGTTTTCCTCCCGCTCCCCCAGACCTGGATGAGTGGTGGAGGCCAAAGTCAAGGTTGGGCAGATCTCAGGCCATGGCAGCCATAGAGGCCAGGCTCTCCCTTCCTTCCTCCCTCCCCACTCAGCTGGCTGGGTTGTGGGCCCTCTGAGGCCTCAAAAAAGCACACCTGATCAAGGCAGCATATGGCATTTACAGGGCCTCCAATCCTCATGGCCTTCCAGCCCTCCCCCTCCCGACAATGGGCAGTGCCATAGCTAAGGCTGAGCCACATCCCTGACTCTCTCAGCCTTTGAGCCCTCACTCTTCAGCTGGCTTACCATCTGGAGGCAAGCCAGTACAGTGGTTGGTTTGTGTTCACCATAGAAGAAGTTAGAGGGGGAGGTGGCCAGGACCAGGACAGCCTACCTGATTGGCCATTTGTTCAACGGACAGCCAATCAGGTAGGTGTTGAGTCGGTCAAGAACTCCCCCCACAACCTCTGTCACATTTTATATATGTTACAGATACAAATGAGATGACAATGATATGATTTCTATATAAGTTTGTCATCTCCTTCCCCCACACGCACTCTAATATTTCACTTTCATATTCCTGCAGCCTACATTCTTGGCTTTTTCATTGCCCCATTGCAATAAGATATAAGATGTTTACAAACACAAGGAACAAAAATGGCCTCGGGCATTTTAAAGATGCAGCAGAAGACACAACAGAAGAAAAAGCCCAAGGAAGTTACAGTTAAAGCACAACAGATGTGAGGAAGGTCAAAGAGTTCTGTTCATTTGTGTGCTGAGGGCAGAAGATACTTCACCCTTCAAAGCCTACTCTTCTTCGTTGATCAAAACAGAACTCCTCATGTTGATATTAGCATTTCAAAGGAAAAAATATATGTTGGTTTTAAAAGGAAAATTTTGATCATGTGAAACTTTCTCCCTTGTCTTTTGAAGCCACAGTCCAAATCAGGCCAGTGTGAAGATGATGTTTGCCTTTTACAGATAAATGGAGTTCCATGATCTTTATTATGTCTGTTTGAATTCTTTATTATGTTTCTAAGCATACAAAAAATAAACTCAGCAAAGAGGGATACATAAGCTGCATATGTAGAACCTACTGGAAGGTGTTCCATTTTTAACCTTACACTGGAAGTACATTAAACGATGTGTAAGTCAAAATGAAAAGTCAAGTGCTCGGCTCTTGTACAATTTCCAGTAGCCGCTTGGTGACATTTGAGACTATTGTTTTACTACAGGAATTCACGATAAATCTGTTGCAAGGTGAGAAAAGTGAGTGAGTCCTAAGAGAACACAATATTTTCTTTTACTCTAACATAGAAAAGCTTTACCCTAATCTTTGACAGCAGGCTTAAGGCTCTTTCACATGCTATAATTCATCATTATAATAAAAAAAATCTTGTCGTTTTCCAACATGCAGATTTTTTTTCTTAGTTGACCAGTTCTATTCTGAGAGCCTTTGCTCATTTCTCAAAAAAAAAAACAAAATAGCAAAGACAAGGTAAATTATTTCCTTACAAAAAATTATGAACCCAAGCATGACTAATCACCATGGAGGAACAGTAAACTCCAACTGTAAATATGCTTTAACTCAATACACATAGCCAAGAATTAGATTATATTCAGCTAAATGCAAGAATTTTAGAAGAAATATATTTTGGTCAGTCTCCACATTCAGAGAGACTGAGAAGGGGGAAACTCTCAGAATTAACCATGTCTACATATGTTTTCTCTATATATGGAATTATATATATGCAATTAATTTACTAATCCTAGAGAGGAGAAAATATATGCTTCCATCAAAAAGTTAGTGCATTGTTTTCCATATTTTCATCTGTAGTAGGCATGTGTCTTTTGGACTGCTTCACCTGAAAAATGTTTGAATCAGGGCTGCTTCGGACAAATCAGCCGAATATGTTGCGAAGTGGCAAATACCATAGATTTGTATGGCCGAATCACAGCCGTCTGAATCATGACTCGGACATGTCTGAAGTGATTTGTCCATTAAAGTCAATGGCACCATTAAATTCAATGGGAATTTTCACATTTCTGTCTTTTCTGAGGCCTTGGGGGGGGGTAGGAGTTTGAGTTAGAGACTCCAAACTTTCAGGGTAGCCCTATGCCCCCTGCAGGGCTTTGCATTCTGTGGGTAAGAATTTGTTGGCGATCTGTGGCCCACGGGAGGTACACCTGTCATCAATCCAGGCCAGAGCCTTTTTGGTCCCGGGAGAACTGAAGGCCCTGTCGGAGCTTTCCCAGTTCTACAAGGCCTGTGAGAAGGAGCTTTGGTTGAAGCTAGGGTAGAACTGGCAAGCAGAATTTAGAAGAAAAAAATTCCATAGAGAATCAGGATAGGTAATGCTTCCGGTATTACAGCCATAGCCTCCATACTGCTTTATCTGATCCTCCTATTCTTTTTGCTTTAATAAAAAAAGTAGGTGTTCCAATATGGTTGGATTTAGTGGTTATTGTTTGTTATTTTGGTTGTTTTAGCCTCCATACAGAACAGCTCTGAGATCTCTTGGTAATGCCTATGGAATTATTGTATATCATTGAATCATATATGTTACAGCCATTGGCTCAAGGCTCCACTGATGCTAGATCTTCTCATTATTGGTGACTGAGCCATCACTTGGGAGCCTGAAGTGGGCCACTTCTGTTTCCCTTCCTGGCAGGAAGAGGAGCTAGAGCTCTCTGGGAGATTATGGCAGCAAGTGTTTGATTTGGCTGTTTACTTTCTTGCCATGTAGACTGCATCCTCCTTTTGCTGCTGAGCCTGCTGCTGCAAACAAAAGCACCTTGCACTTGGTTTTAAAGTGGCCAGCTCTGGCCTCCAACAAAATAGATTCAGGTCTTGGTCTGAAGCAACAGGAAAGAAAGATGCAGATGTCAGGAATAGACAGTTAATGTACTCCAGTACTAATATGGTACAGTCACGTTAAAAAGAGGCTTGAGATTGCATTTATAGTGCTGTGTCCTTTTTCTCTCAAAAGTTACACTTCTTTGCATTTTTACAGGCTGGTTTTATGGTTGGTTGCATTGTTTTTGTTGTTGGTCATTGTGAGTGATAAAAGATGTGGTTGGCACTAAGTGTTTAAATAAATTAAATCATTTATTGAATCCAGCTGAAAAGGAGTGTTCTCACTGGGTTGGCTATGATGAGCATTATAAGATACCATGTTTTCATATGAATTCTGTCAGAAAGAAAGAAAGAAAGAAAGAAAGAAAGAAAGAAAGAAAGAAAGAAAGAAAGAAAGAAAGAAAGAAAGAAAGAAAGAAAGAAAGAAAGAAAGAAAGAAAGAAAGAAAGAAAGAAAGAAAGAACAGCAGTTATAGGTACCCACATGCTAGATGCCAGCAGTTTGAGAAGTCTTGAAATAACCTTGTGTTTTTAAGGGAACTACAGGAGTATAAACAGATACAAGGGTTTTTTTAATGCATTCAAAGCAAAGAAACCCCCCCTACACACATTATGCAAATGTGTTAGCAAATGTAAAATGATAAATTAGCAAGCGACTATTTAATTATTACTGTGACTAATTCCTGTAGATGGTGACACAACAAATGAACCTGAACTTGTTCTGGTTGACTGCAGGGTTTTGTTGAAACGTTTCCATTTGGTTTTTGTTTGCTGCTTGTGTCACTTGCTGAAGGAGACAGCATCTGTTTAATGAGCCCCCACTTCATTACTGCTCCGTTCTACTTACTGAGTCATACTCCTTAAGTATTCAGGCTGTGTAATCTGGTGTTGTTTTAAAGCAAATACTAATTTATGATTACCTGTCACATTAGGCCATTGAAAATTGTACTCACACTTCCTTGCATGAGCAGAATGCTAATGAGCCGATTATGGATTGTTGAAACGGGTTCTTGCTAACAATCCAGGAGCAAATATAGAATCCAGGTTTACCGGCTGGGCAATGAACTCTGCTTTGCAGAAAAAGAGGAATAAAAATTCTTCATTTGTAACATTAGCAGGTTGATGCATCAAAAGCCATCTTATCCAATAACAGCTTGATTATAGGATCATGAGAAACTGCTGGGTGTTTCAAAAATATACATATCAGATATAGGATGCTGATTTCAAAGGAAGAATTGAAAGAGATTTTTTCATATGAATTTTTCAAATCAGAAATTCAAGTACATAAATATACATTGGCTTTGACTTGCATCTAAGACCTTGCAGGCACAATGGCTAATATGAAGTGCTGGAGCCAATAACAAAAGGAAAATGGAAGGCTGCCAGCCAAGTATCCTGCTGTGATGAAGGCAGCCATTTCTGAATATATGCTCCATGATGCACACAGCTATGTCTCTGGGGCTCTTGTTTATTTATTTAGGAAATTTATAGACCATTCTCCAGAGTCTTTATTGAGACAGCTTACATGTAAAGCAATACCATAAAAGCATTATAAATTATCAATATATAAACAAAATCCATTAAAAACAAACCAGGGGCATGAAAATACACTTTTCTCAACCTAAAAAAACCCCATAAAACACACCTCAGGCTATAAAATATATCAAAAGATTTAACTTTTTGGAAGCATGCTTTCTTTCTAAAAGGTCCAATTTTCACATGGAGTCTGTCTGTGGATGTATTGTGGGTAACCATGTCTGGCTTAGTCTATGTTTGGTTGTCAGAAACAAAGATGGAGGATAGCAGCCGCATTTCTTCCCTGCACATCAAAGGGCATCCCTGGGACATATCACAGATGACCTCATAGAATGCAAAGAGAGAGATTGGGCATGAATATGCTGATCTGTTCATGTGGGATCACTGGTTCATCTGCATGGTGCAAACTCACAAAGGAAGAGTTTGCACATTTGCTCTTTCCACTTAGTTGGGTACGTGGTTTTCTGAACACTGACAATCATAGAGAGGGAGTGTATACACAGATATGTTCTCCATAGGTAGGTGCTGTGTTCATAAGCCAGTGATCATGAGGAGGCAGAGAGGTGGGGCTAGCATGCTTATGCCCAATTTCCTTCTCTGCATATTCAGTGCACACAGAGAAGAAAATGTCTTCCGTCTATTTGTGTATTATTTTATGGTGGTGCCTATTTCTGTTATTTAAAAGAAGTTAGAACAAGATGGTTGCAATTTGATGATTCTTGCTTTTGCTAATTAATGAAGGATAAATATCTTGAGATTCCAACTTAAATCCTCAACGAAGAATTCTACTTTGATGTTACATTAGGTTAAGTATAGGTGCATAGAGTTATACTGTATGCGTTGTGGTATGTTTTAAAGAACGCTTCATGATCCCAATATATATATCAGCATAAGTGTTTCATCTTGTAGATTTTTCTTTTGAATCTTCTCCCAGAGGTAAAAAATTAGGGTGACAAGGAAAGCTGCTCAGTAACCCTTTGCATGAAGAGATTTTTTTAGGGAGCACTAGAAGGAAAAGGGGATTTTTGTGAACACAGCAAATGGCAAGCAAAACTAATTTCTGATGGTAATTAGTCTATAGCCTCCTTTGGGAAAGCTAACCATAAAGTGCTTAATTTCAAAATATCTTTCAAAAGTTGAAACATTTGGTACATTTAAGAAAGATTATGTTCATAAGAATTCTGGAAAGAATGTCCAAAGGAGTATTTCTTAAAATACCCTAAGAAGATTGTCAATAAAGTCTTCCATCGATAGTCTCTAATAATAGCTATCAAGTGAACAGAACTTTTGATGAAAGCCCATTATTCTGATGAGGCTAAGAATAAATTCTCTGAATCTGTCAAACTGGTTCAAATTGAGCAAAGTATTTTTACTTCTAGGGGGAATTGTTTCTGTTTTAGTGAATACCAACCTGGAATGTAGCCTGCCTTGCTATTCTGCTCAAGGCAAGGGGCACTATTTGTAATGGCAGCCCTTCAAAAAACATCTGCATGAAGTTCAGAATGGAACTGAGGTATGATAAAGTCTCTCTGACCTGTTTAGTGACTTGAAAGAGATTGCAATAAGAACATTATTTCCATTATTTCATATACTCCTATTTCCTTACCTTCCCCACTGATCCTATAAGACATTTGCTAAACAGCAGTTGCTTATGAGGGAGGGAGTAACCTACCAAGGCAATCTTTTTTTTCTAGTTCTTTGCTGCTGGTGTGTGATGTTGCCTGTTCAGCTGCTTTGTTGAAGTTATAGCCTTTATTAATCCTAGTGCTCCTTTTGGTATTCCACCTACACAATTCATCACAAAGAACTTGCTATAAAGGATGGAATGACGTAACATAACAGATAGCAAATATCTGGACATTTCAACATTTAAGTGACAATAAATAAACTCACATAGTGACTCTACAATACATTGTCCAATAATCTTTTCAGATGAAAAATAAAATCTTCACAAATGTCAACCAGTAGCTGGATGTGTTTCATCTACAAGGAGATTAGCCTTTTCTTCTATCCCCCACCCCCTTGACACAATATTTTCCAAGTAAATGAAAAACACACAATTTGATTGGTTCGCAAAGAGGCAGTCCCCCCCCCACTCTTCAGCTGGGCAGACTTGCTGAAATAATGATCCCAGCAACATGTTAGCAAAGCATTAGAAACACTTTAGTAAGCAAATAATTTAATTACAGTCTTTGCTGAGGCAGCTTATATGGCTTGCCCTCTGACCTTTTATATTGCAGTACCTGGAGTCAGCATGGGATTCACACTTCCTATTCCTGTCACAGAATCTCTCCATCTTGTACCATTTAATATAGTGTGCTCCAGGTGTTCTGTGGTGAATGAATAGTTATATTACTACCTGTCAGACACAATCACACTCTATTCATCATTCTCGGCTGGCTGCGTGAAGCCCTGCTTCCAGCAGGCTCCCTCTCTATTTCCTTGTTCAAACGTCTGCAGTGCTTTCGGCCCATCTGTCAAGGCTGTCATTTAGAGGGAAAACAGTATCAGCGCTTTAAATATATAGAGTTCTCTATTGAAACGGTGCTGTGATTGAACTGTCAGCGTTCTCAGTATCAGACAGTAATTCATGACTGGTCAGAGCTCCATTTAGGTTGCTATTACTATGTTGACCCCACAGGGTCATGCTGATGGGCTTTTCCTATACAGCCAGCTCTATAAATAGTGCAATTAACCTTTCAAGAATTACAAAATGCTCATTTTCCCCTCCCTATTCACTTGCTGCTTGTGACATTTACATTAAAGAACAAATATCTTCAAATGAAAAAAGGAAATTAGTGAGTGTTGAAATGTGTACCAGTTGGCACTGAAGTACAAATAAATATTATATTTATGCCCCCATCTACATCCTTTTTTTCTAGTACAACATTCACTATTTTCAGACGCAGCTTTCTCAAAGTAGTCAGGTTCCTATACCTTATGGTTGGAAAGCTGTTTCAACTTCCCCTCCCCCCAGAACATTAAATGGGTATAAATAGCTGGTGCTCTTACCAAATAAATAATATTTCTGGTTTATGTATAACATAGGAGGTCAACACTTCACGTTGTTTATTTCTTATTATTCAGTTTTATCCGTTTATCTCAGCAACTAGTATATTTGTTTATATTAAAGTGTATGCAAAAAAAATTGGGGAAACCTAAGGTTCCTAATTTTGGATATGTTTCTGGCACTTCAAAAACTGATACAAATAGACGAGGCCAGACTCGCACTATTGCTTGCTTCTGTATGAAATCTATGGTTCTTATCAATGTCAGAGATCTATAAAGAAAGCAAACCACCATTATTTGTTTTCTTTCTTTAGTAGACATATATGCCACATCTCTCAAGATTTGCTTAAGAAAGATTCCAACAAAAACAATAAAACAAATCCATTAAAAGACAGACATTCTTTTAAAAGGCATTAAAACAAGCCAGTAATGTGTCAGGTTGGTTTTCCAGGTCTCTAAAGTTCCAATGCCTACTGCATTGTCTTTTGGATGTCCTACTCTATGATAATATTGATTTAGACTATGAAATCTGCCTTGAGTTCCAGTGAAAAAGTGGAATATAAATAACATAAAATAAAGATAAAATAAAGTAAAACAAGTCAAATCTGTTAGAACAGCTGCTGGGTCTGCTATCCATGCTAAATTATCATATATTATAGTCATGTCTCAGCAGATGTTTCCTTTATGGGAGTCACCAATACAGTTTTCCCTAGCCATTCTCATTTCCTTTCACTCTTCATTTCCTAATAAGTTTTGTGATTATACCTATACTATCTGGGTAGCAAACATACATCACAGGTACTGGAGGGCAAACTTTTTCTTACCCACAGATAGCCCCTCAAACTCAAACAACTTCTCACCCACAAGAATATAACATCTAATTTGAACATGGAGCTTGCAATAAACCCAGACACCAACTTTGCTGCTACATACATCCTGACAACACAACCACTGGACCTAATAATATCAACTACATTATCTCAGGCTTATTCACTTGCTCATCTTCTAACATTGTATATGCCATTAAGTGCCAACAATGCCCATTCATTCTTTACATGGGACAAATAGGTCAAGCCCTATGCCAAAGGATATATAGACACAAATCTGACATCAAGAATCACAAAACTGAGAAACCTATAAGGGAACATTTTAGCTTCTCATGGCTCTTGATGAGGGACCCCCAAGTAGCTGCTCTATTGCAAAAAAAATTCAGAAACAGACTGGAATGGGCCATCACTGAATTACAAATTATTAGAAAACTCAGGACAATGGAAACCCTAGGGCTTAACAGAGATATCCAGTTTTTATCTCACATGTTAAGTCATTCAGTTTCATTCATACCCAGAATTAAAGTTTGTTGGTCTTAAAGTTGCCACTCAAACTTAGTTCTCAAATCGGTTGTCAACTCTTGCATTATCTGTAAAATAATTTGCTGCTTTCCACAGGTCTTACCAACTGTGTTAATCCAATGTTTGTTGTATTTATTGCTTAGCTACATATGCATCTTGACTCTAATTAGCTCTTCCTGGTAACTAAACCCATCCCCATCCTCTCTCTACCTTTATGTAACGCTTGAGAAAGTCTGTTTTAATGTATCTAAAGAAGTGTGCATCCACACATACCAAGTCACTCAGTTCTTGCTTATACTCAGGCTTGAACACTATTGATCTTGGAGTTAAGTTAAGTCACTGGACTTAAACTTAGTTGCTAATTAGTTGCTATTTGCTAATTCCTCTATTTATATGCAAATTTGCTGCTATTCACAGGTCTTATTACTCAATTACTCATGCATTTTGATTCTAACTAGCCCTTCCTGACAACTCATTCTTTTACTGCCTCTCTCTATATAAGATTTCAGTAAGACTGTTTCAATGTGTCTGAAGACAGGTCCATGCACACAAAAATTTATACTGGGATCTAACTTTGTTGGTCTTGAAGGTGTCACAAGATGCCAACTTTGTTCTATTGCTTCAGAACAACATGGATACCCACCTGGATATAGACACATGCTAAAGTCATTGAGTTCTCAGTTCTTGCATCTCTGTGTAAACTCTTTTATGGTGTTATATTCTAAAGGTAAAGGTAAAGGTATCCCCTGTGCAAGCACCGAGTCATGTCTGACCCTTGGGGTGACGCCCTCCAGCGTTTTCATGGCAGACTCAATACGGGGTGGTTTGCCAGTGCCTTCCCCAGTCATTACCGTTTACCCCCCAGCAAGCTGGGTACTCATTTTACCGACCTCGGAAGGATGGAAGGCTGAGTCAACCTTGAGCCGGCTGCTGGGATTGAACTCCCAGCCTCATGGGCAAAGCTTTCAGACGGCTGCCTTACCTCTCTGCGCCACAAGAGAGGTATATTTAAATCCACTACTATTCACAGGTTTTACCAATTGCTTGAATCAATTTTAGTTATATATGCAGTTTAGGACACATTTTCATTTATTTGTTTGTTTATTTATTTATTTGAATTTTTATACCGCCTTTCCCTACGTCTCTGGGTGATTTACATAAAACATTATGGAACATTGTTCCTAATTGCCTTAATCCAGTCATAGTTCTAACTGGCTCTTCCTGGCAACACCCTCTTCACCTGCTACCGATAGGTAATGGTTGGTGATTTCTTTTCAATGTATCTGAAGAAGTATACATGCATACTAAGAAGTATACTAAAGCTTATACCCAGAATAAAACTTTGTTGGTCTCAAAAATGCCACCTGGACTCAAACTTTGTTATATATCTCACATTAAATTTCCGGCAAAGATAGCATTGATGTCAAACATGTGGTACTCTCCTGCATGCCCAAATTGAGCTCAGGGATCGCAAGGCTTCATTCAGTTTAGTGCAGCCATTTTCAAGTTTTTGACCATGGAGAAGTTCCTGAAATATTTTGACAGGCTTCAGGGAACACCAGAAATTGTCAGTTGGCCACAGCTACCTGCCCTGCCCCCAGAAGTTCCATGTTACTGGAAGTGACATCATTGCATTAACAGACAGATTTGTGGAGGACTGGGGGGGAGAGAAAGGAGGTGATTTAAGGTGGGAGTAGGCATGCAGGCTCCACCCCCTCCCAGACACAGAAATTAAGATAGAACACACTCACGCTTGGGAGGTGGGAAGGGGAGCAATGGAAGCAGCCATTTCCATAGCTTGTACCAATGCACATTAAAACTGGATGGGAAAGGCCATGGACCCCCCAGGAATTGCTGGCTTAGTCCAATAATCACAAGTGTCTATGGATTTTGGAGCAGAAACATAAAACAAACTGGGCATGTTTCTTGTTTTGTTTATCAACAATTTCAAATATCTTTAAAAACACAAACCGAGGGACTTTGGTTTGTTCTGTTGGCTTTTGATGTTGAAAGAATGAGTGACTAGCTTAAATCATCTGCTTCACTCCTATGGTTTATTGGAAGGTGTTGTTTTCCTACTGTGAAGGAAAACACAAGAGTGTATGACAGTTGCTGGATAAATATAATTACAAAAAAGTTTATCTTAGACCTTTATTGCTTTGGGGGAAGTCACAAAACAGAGAGGCCCAAAGGGCCTCTTGTTGTTGGCTTGGTAATTGTTAACAAATGTACTTCAGTACCCGCCTGCTCTCAGTATGCCGGGAAAAGCTTTTGGTCTTATTCCAGCGTGTGTGAGTCTCATCCCATTAACTGTCATATTACCAGGCTCTAAAGCAATCCCTATTCAGGTTTCACTGAGCATTCAGAATCGCTTAATTATGCACAGTAAAAGCAGTCTGCCAAGACTGCCCCTTTCAGATTAATACAGAAGCATAAGGGCAAAGGTTATCCCTTATGATCCACTCTTGCCTGAGCTGGTAGACAAACTGACAGAAGCCTTTTGTTTCAAGGAAAGAAAATGTAGAGAACATGGGAAAAATAAGATGTTTACATCCAGAGATAAGAGCATCTTTTGAATCTCCTAAACTAACAATTGGTTCTTTCCCTCCTCTTCCTCCTTAGCACTGAAGCTAAGCCACACAGAGCATTCTTTATAAATTATACCACCCTTTGTTAATTATAGGGTGTTGACACTGCTTGTCAGTACTAAGCTCAGTAAAGGCTTTGTGTGCTTGGGTTTTTAATAGCTGTTTGCACGGCAGAATGTGACAGAGCTGTATAAGTGACTCGGATTGGCCATTGCTCATATCCTTTCTTGAAAGCTTTTCACATTTGGTTCTATTGTTAACACAGAACACACACACACAAGAGAACTCCAGTTGCATGATTTACGTTCTCAAATGTCGTAGTATTGATTCAGTCCAAATAGATTGTGCCTTACAAACAAAACTTTAGAACCTATGAGAGAATCCAGTTAATTTCCTGTGCATTTCCCAAGCTACATCTGAGTTCCACAGATCTAGTCTGAATTAACATTCCTTCTCCAGTGAAAAATATATTGCCTGTCAGTTTGTTTCCTGAACAATAACTTGGCTGAGAATCAGGCTGGCATTCAAGTGAGTTGGTCACTATATTCCGTTTGAGGTTGGACTATGTAGGCAGTTTTTATTTGTTTGTTTTTAATCCAAGGCATATATGCATTTAAATACACACAAATATCCTGATCCAGAAAACTTTATCTGTATATTGAAACAGATTTGAGCAGAGGGATTACATGAATCACATGCAAGGAGAAGGAAACAGATCCTGATTTGAATGATTTGAATGTACTGGATCTCTGAGAGATTTTTCTCTCATTGTCAATACCTGCCATAATCTTTGCTTACCAACAACCTAGTCCATCAAAACTAGAGCAATTGTGAATAGGGTTGCACCATAGACCTCTCTGCTCATAAGCATAGCACAGCACATCTAGGATTGCTTGAGATGGCACTAATATTGCCTCTGACAGCATGATTCTAAGTGTACTCCAGCATACACAAAACAAATATCCTTAACCTCTAGACAGCACTGCAGAAAAATATGCAAAAGACATTGTAATTAATGTGCTAGCACTTATCAAAAAGGTTGTAGTGCAGCTTGTAAACTGACTTTTACTGGAAAATGATAGAAGCTGGGAAACAGCTGGCTCAGGATACTTAATCGCTAGAGATGATTGTTTCAAGCAGGTGGCCATGTTGGTCCGAAGCAGCAGAACAAATTTAGAGTCCAGTGGCACCTTTAAGACCAACAAAGTTTTATTCAAGGTATGAGCTTTCATGTGCACAGACACTTCCTCAGATACAATGTCAGATGTATGGATGACTGTGTCAGTGTTTAAAGTGCAACATGTGGGGATAGTGTAGAACTCAGCAATGTCCAATAAGATGTCTGCCACAGAATCACTGTGAAATAATGAAAAGCCTGAAAGTTAAGATGGGACGACATACTGCTATTTTCCTGAAAGAAACCCACTTTGTGATGCAAAGTAATCCAAGAGAAAATGTTACATTGAATGATACATTAATCTAGCACTGCTATATTTGAGCAGATTTGAGTTCAGGATGTGATAAAAAACAAATGTTTGTAGCTATTTTATCATCATCATCATCATCATCATCATCATCATCATCATTATTATTATTATTATTATTATTATGTAACTTCTTACCGAAGGCTCGAGGTGGGTTACAACATATATAAAAACCCCAAACAACCCTTAAAAACCAATATCAAATACAGTATAAGATACACAATAAAACATCAACCCCATAAAGGAAGAGGCTGCAGCACAAAAAACTCTTCCCGGAACCAAAGTCTCCCAACTAGTCCAGAGGAGAAAGGGGCAAAGAAGGTGCAGATGGCATTCGCTACCACCCCTCCATTAGAAGGAAGCAGTCTTGGAATCCAGTTTCTGATGTAAGTATTGTGAAACTGCTAGGAATAGTGACAATAATGCTATCAGATACAGCATACATGTCAGTGGAAGGTTGCCCAGAAAGTTCAGGAGGTCACAATTGATTTCAGAAGATGATACTTCATAAATACAAGGGGATTAGTCAAAAGTTCAGAAGTTCAGTAGGGTCAGATCTCATCAAGGTGATTGGATTTTATTTAAATCCACTACAACAGAAGCTCAGATAAAATGTATAAAAGAGATTAGTAAATGTACCAAAAAGAATGCCAGCGGGTTAAAGGGAATACTCAAACAAGCTATGAAAGGCAATACCGTCTTACAGTACTAGAAGTTTCAGAAATGCAGTGTGAGGCTGTCACATATGGCCTGAATCCCTGGCATGGTGAGCAAGCATTTCTTTTTGTCTTCATAAAGGGTTTAGAGAATGTGAAGTTCCTTTTTACAGTGGCCCACTATGCATAAGGACAGAAAGGTGTCTTTTTCAGGACAACTGAAGGAACCCTAGCTTCTGTGATCCACTCTAGTATGTTGATAGTACAGAATGGATGTGAACATATTTTTCTTGTTTTTCTATGACAAGTAAATGTCCAGAAGCTAAATATAATAAAGGAAGACTACCTTTGTTGTTTCTTGTATTTGAACATCTCAGAAGGATTTGGCAGGCTAATGTTCAAATGAGGAATTAGATTCAGCAGAATTTTACTTTTATAAAAAGTCCCCAAGACTCACCTAAAGGGGGCCATTGAAGGCTAGCATTTCTGGGGGGCAGGAGAACCCAACAGAGGCTGGTGCACAGCAGGGTCACTCCATGTTGCTTCCCCCCTTTTTCAGCCTGCCATTATGTTCGGGTTTTGGGGCTGGATAGCCAATGCAATCCGTTGAGGGGCAGGCTGTGGTGGCTGCCTTGTGGTCGGCTGACCACAAGAGGGCCAGATCCCTTCCCATGCTTGCCATGCTCATTGTTGAATAAAGGCTGTGGCCAAATATTTTACACCAAATTATGGTTGTCAGTGTCCTCATTAGGTGGTCAATATCCTCCCTGCAAGGCAATGTGAAATCTAAAGCAAAATCATGTATTTCACAAATGTTATTGAAAGAGATGATCCCAAAAGAATAACTATTTCATTACATTTCTAGAGAGGTTTATCATATAATTTGTGGAAACTTACTATTACTGTCTCCAAGCATTTTTCATATTAAAAAGCAGATGCCAAAAATTCCACAGAACCAAATTTTAGTCTCATATCTATACAGTTGCAAAATCTGTAATTATTTTGCTATACACTTCTCCTTTTGCTAACACAATTGGAGTGTAGCAAAGACACATGGCTTTTCATGTAAAATGTCCCTTGTCATTTAAAATATTTTATGTAGCATGAAAAACCCTCAGCTGTAGAGTCAACAGTATAGCACTGACAATATTTCCACACCATAGCAGTTTTGAATTATCAGATTTACTGAGTAAAAATAAATCAGGCATTAAGGACATATGTCAGGGTCACTACCAAAACTTTTTTTTTCATTTATAAGTTTTGGAAAAAGTTCAAACTTTGCAACATAAAGAAAATTGCTCACAAATTGCTCATATGTTCTCATGGCAGGTATATTGTTGACCACTTCTGTCACCTGATTTATTGGCATGGAATCTCAGCTAGAAACATCAAAAAATGGGAGAAACAAGTAAGAAAATCCACTAGAGGCAAAATCTAGCAAACCTTCTTATTACTAGAGTACAAGAAGTTTTACACTTCTATTAGGGGTGTGCATTCTGAAATTTCCAAGCTGAAAATGTACGGGAAAATTATGTTTTGGGCCACTTCCCCCAGGATTAGGTGTGTTTTGTTTTCGACTGTTAAGATAGTGAACAAAATTCTAACTTCACTGGGAACACAGTTCTGTGTAGGGGGCAGGGATTGAATCGTTCTGGGGTTGGAATAAAAGCTCCGTGCAGTTTACATAGGGTCTACAGCTGCCATGTCAGTTTCTGGCTTGCCAACTAGTATACAGAGTTTAAAGGGGTCATAAATTGGGTTACAGCCTTGTGCTGCATAACAGGTTCAGATTATCTCCCAAATGCTGACAATCTGCCCCCATTCTAACCTGTCCAGCTCAGCCTCTGGTGGGGACACAATCGGGCTTATTAAAAATTCAATTATTGATCCAGTTCCCAGGAGGTCTGGAGAAGTCACCCCAGTCCTGGAGAAGTTGCCAGTCATATTTTTAGAATTTTTCAGAAAGCAGCCCCACATAGAGTTCATTATAGCAATATAGTCTGGAAGTTGAGTACATATAATTGTGGCCAAGTGCACTTGCACCAGGAAAGATCGCAGCTGGAAGTCATGGTGAAAGGATAACGTAAAATTTGAGCTGATTCTGAACCAAGTAGAGGAAAGGGCTCTCAAAACTAATCTGAAGTTCTAAATATCAAGATGCAAGTCATCCTTGCTTAGATGACCCAGGGTATTAGAATTTTCTAAATTAAAAAAATCGATTGTGCAAGACATTTGGGAGCATTACCTTGTACTCATGCAAAATGTAAGAATGTGCAGAAATGTAAGAATGTTAAGAAATTACTTTTTTTTCATGCCTTGTTAAATAGTATTCAAAACCAGTACCCTCAAAACCAAACTGAGGTTAGGTTTTATGACTCTGGTTCAAGCTCACAGAATCTATTTGGTACCATGGAGGAAAACATAGCTATTGCTGCTGTGGGAACTTTAAATTGCCTTGCTCAGCAATACTCAGCAGTACTGTTTTGGCTTAAGGAGATAAAGTCATTAACATTCACTTGGACTTCGTCCTTCTAAAGCTCTGACAGATCATTTCAGGTTAATATCTTCAAAGTTTCCAACAATCCTTTGTAAGAGACTCTTCTAGTGGAATTCCTGATTAGCACTTTTAACTATAAACTGTCTCCTTTTGTTGAACTTCGTATCCTTCAGTGCACTTGGGAGAGGCTTTATTTACATAGTATTAATAATCTGGATGTAAGCCAAGAACTGCAGAGTTAGGACTGTAACTCTGTCCTCGAGTTCTCCTTTGGCATCATGATCCTGGCAAGCTCACAATGGCAATATACAACAGCACTGTGAATCACCCTGCATGTAGAGCACATGGCAGAAGGAATCTAGAATAACATTTCACCTTCAACTTCACTTTTCCTGGGCTTAGAATGGAATACTCTTATTAAACTTCTGGCAGTAAAGCACATTTTCAGTTGAATCAATATTGTTCTGCTAGGCTGAATAACAACACATTCAGAATTTTGTATTGAACCTTTAAAAAAGACATCATTCATATGAATATTACAGATAAAGTATACAGCACAATTGGAGGGGGGGATCTTTGAACGTTGTTTGACAAACTGATTGCTAAACGAGCCATTAGCTAAGAGGGGGTTTGGACTGCCTTAGTAAAACAGGGTGTAGTATGGAACAAATGCTTACAGATGCAAAACATTGAGGGGGGGGATATAAATGTTCAGGAAGAAAAGAAGTGATAAAGTAACCCTAGCATGAAAACCGATCTTCTCTAGAAGTAAGCTATTTATAAGAAGCAGTAGTAAAATTACTTAATTCTTCTGTGCCTCAAGGGAGAAATCTAAGCCTTTTGAGGAGTGATGGAGAGAATGAAATGAAGCCAGCGGTGTATTTATCCGGCAGAAAATGTGGTGGAGGAAAAAACCCTTAGTGATATTTTTTTTAAACTATTGTTGCTTGCCAAGAGTTGACAGGTGTGCACTTTCTTATTTTTCTGGAAGGCAGCCAGAAACCACAGTTTTAATATGCATCTTCTACTTTATAGCAGGGGAGAAAACAGCTGTCTCCCTGGCTCAGAGTATAAGGAGACTAAAATATTGAGACAGTCTCTACTTTATACTAGGTTCACAACATTTGCATAGTTTGCTTGAAGTGAAAATACACAGCTAAGCATGTCAAGGACTGCATTCACCAGTTGATTCCATAAGATAATGTATATTGGTATAAACAGTTAAACAAGTACCAGTATCCCCCTCTGGGACACAAATCTTTATGTGGGGGGGGGGGATCAGCAAAGCTGAGAGCAATGTCATAAGGAGTTGAGACTCTGTCAAGTGGATAAACTCCTAGCAGCATCACTCAAGGCAGAATGATTGCAGCTGAGCCACCATTCTAAGATGCATCCCACCCCTTCAAGAAAAGTCTATCAGTATAATGATCATTTAAGTATAGGTGCTGAGGAGGAAGAAATTGAAAGCTTTTACACAAGTCTCCAGGGGAGAAAATGATAACACGCATAAACAAGTTGTTCTTATAATCATGGGTGTCTGGAATTAAAAAGCAGGAAACAAAGCCAATCAAATATAGTTGGAAGATTTGGGCTAAGATGAAATTAAGCAAGAAAGTGATTCACAGAATTCTGCAAGGACAACAATTTGTTCATTGCATATTTCAGCCAACCAAAGAACAGATTTGCATTACTGAGTTCAAGTAAACATGAACCAGAAGAACCACAGGTTGAAATTTTTAGAGATATTTTCAAGGAATAATGCACAAATACCATTCTTATAGTTAAAAGAAATGAAAAGCATCAATAGATGAATGATGAAACTTAAAATGGCTAAGAAGTAAATGCTAACAGAAACAGAATCAACTAAGAGAACAGTTATAATGACCAGTGTAAACAAATAGAACAACAACAAAAAAGGAAGAAAAGATCCAAGCAATCAAGAGGAAATTTAAAGCAGGTTAGGCATGCTGAAAGAACAACATAGAAATGTACTGACTGAATAGAATAAAATAAACAAAATACACACAAAAAAACCAGAAGGGTAACAGATTCCTTCCAAGACGAATCCTTTAAAGAAGAACTTACAGTTTTAGAAAGTGAAGTGAAAGGTGCACTGAGACCAACTGGGAGAAACAAATCATCAGGAGTTGATGGGGTAATAATTATTCCAACCCACAAAAATGAAGTCCATCAACATTTTAACAGGAATATGCCAACAACTACAGAAAACAAACAATGGCACATGAACTGAAAAGATCAATTTGCATTCCATTTTTTAAAAAAAGAGACATCAAAGACTGCAGCAACTTTAAACCATCCCATTAGTTTCTCATGCAAATAAAGTGATGCGCAAAATTGTACAACAAAGACTCATACCATATGTGAAATGAGAAGTGCCAGATATTCAAGCTGGATTCAGCAATGAAAGAAGCACTAGAGATAATATTGCAAATTTACGTTAGTTACTGAAGCATATGAAAGAATTTCAGAAGAAAATCAGCTTGTATTTCATAGCAAAGGTTTTGACTGTTATTTATTTATCATATGGCAGAACTACACACAGGAAGCATATAATAACATAAAATATGTAGCCAAGTAGGCACAACGGTTATGCAGACAGATTGGGCCATCCTCATAAATATGGATATTTAAGTTTTCAATCCATTCAGTTGCAGCCAGGGAGTACAAAGAGGTCTGTCACATCTCCTTGAAAAATACGATGCCCATTTTCCTGTGAGAGATGGGAAATAGTTTGGCAGCCTGTACCACAATCACATTCGGAACCTGGTGTTTTGCCCCATCAGATATGATGTTTGCATCAGATCTGCGCAATGGCCAAAGCCAATTCATATTCTATTAGCCATCTTCCATACTTTATATGGCAGATCAAATCCTGTAGGCCTCTCATAGGTGTTTATCTGCTTATGGATATGAGGGGAAACTGATTTCATCCATGTTTGCTGCCATTAATTTCTTAGATCAAAATTTTGTGAAAGCAGATTTTGTGCAAATATTATTGCCAGGGTTCGGAGTTTAGTCTAGATAAATCCACTGACAGCCATGTTTTTGTGGATGGGCAGCTCTCTGTTTTCAGTTAACGTTCTGTATTCATGAAGAAGAACATCTTGCCTTCAGAGATGCAGGGGAGCAATATGACACAATTTAAGTAGCCAATAAGTCAGACTGGGATGAATGCATTTGCTAATGGTTCCCATTGTTTTATTGAACTGGTCATCAAGTTGGTGGACATGGGGGCCGTGAGCCACATTAAAGTTCCATATTCTGCAATAACATACACCAACACCAAAGCTGAGCATCTAAGTATTGTACAAGACAAACTCTAAGTTGTAACACAAGATTTTTGAAAAATGTTGTTTTGTGTGTGTATTTTCACTGCTACTTTGGTAAAATGGTGCTTATAGCTCAAGGTCCTGTCCAAGGTACTTAGGTATATGGTTGTGTATAAGTTGTGTGCCATTAAGCTAGACATTCAGTTCACAGTTGGCAAGACTGCTATTGAGATGGAAACAGGAGTATTCTGTTTTTCCTGTACATGGGATGAGCCACTATTTACGGTAGTATTTGACCGTAGTATTTGAGGTCCCTAGTCAGTATTTCTTCAGTCTCTTCAGTCAATTTGTGCCTTACTGCAGTTGCCATGTCATTGGTGTTAGCTAACATCCTGGATATCATCTTGAGAATATCAGAGATGTACAGATTGCAAAGGACTGAAGCAAGAACGGGGTAGACCGTTATTCAGTTTCTTCTGTTTTCTAATTGTGAGCCATAATAACTTGGAAAGTCCTATCACTCAGCATGTTATTTAGGAATCATAATAATGTTCTGCGGGGGGGGGGGGGACTTGTAAATACTTACAAAGCAGAACACCCATCCAGTCTGTGTCATAAGAGGCAGTCAGATCAACAAAAACTGCTGATGTCTTATAATGCTTCTGATACCCTGCCTCAATTAATTCATTGGGTTAGGAGTGACTTGATAGCACATCACACACACACACCAATATGTATGCTAAATCAGAAATCCTTTTGCTTCAAAAACAAGTATAACTATCCTATATTAATCAAATTACTCCAATTAATTATGCAGTATATAAAAGAAGTCACATCAAATGTTCTTAAAATACACTGCTGTGGGGAAGGGCTACAATTTAAATCTAGGCGTTAATATTTTGCTTGTGTCTGCAACTGACAACTTTAATGGCGGTCCTGGATTCAGAAGGAAGTAGAAGATTATGACACTTGTTTCCATTCAGAGGCTCTTTTATCACACTAATATAATTTAAAGTTGATTTTTTTAAATGAGAAAAGTGTTTTCTAGTCTAGGTCCACAAACACACGGTATTCATTTAACAACCACATTTAACAAATGGAGCTCATTAATCCTTTCATTTTTATAATGCTGAGAGATGGTTGCCATTAATAAATCCTTTGAACACAAAATGTTACCTCATTCAAGGACAGTGCATGTTTTCTTTATTATGTGGCAAGAAATTCATTCTCAAGTCCAGAGTACCAGATGTAATAGACTGTAAGAAATATTTTTGGCTGAGTTATATTCAATTTCCTCTTCAGGCTTTATGTATGCTATAATATGGAGAGTGCCTAATAACCAGTTGGCTGATTATCATTAAATAAACATATATACTTGACCCCAACTCTATATTTAGGTTTATACATATATTTATTTTTTACATATAACTAAAGATGGAGAAGGGAACTTGGAGTAGTTTTTTATTATAGAGGAAACAATGTTCATTCAAAAACTGCCAATAGGTTTTCTTTAAACAATGAAACTCTCCCCTCTAAACTAAGTCTACAAAGCTTTTTAGAAGTATACAGACTATAAAGGAATGACTATTGCATGCTATCTTCACACTAAAGTAATATGAAACTTACTTACTTCCATATAGATGAGGATTAAGCTGTAATCCTAAAAACATATTCCTATGAGCAAGTCCCCCTGAATGACCTACAAATGAAGATAATATGTTCCATAATTGTGTTCTCTTCCAAATGAAGGCAAACTTGGGGAAATTCATAGTCACCATTTTAAGGTGGTTTTTAACATCAGTTTTCAAATAGCAAAGAAATGAGAAAGGGTCTTGGGAAAGATCTCCATGACCATTTCTGCACCAGAGGCTTCATAGCAGGCTGCAGGCTGGAATTTGAGCCAGGGCAGGTTGCCCCCCTTTCTGATCCTACGAGGGGTAGCATTTTGACCCGTGTACCTCACCTGCCCCAGATTTGTGCTCCACATAAGAACTGGGCCAGCGAAGTTCCCAGTGCAGAAACAGTCCATGTGATAAGGCTGTACATTACTACATACTTCATATTTCTTGTTGGGAGAAGACATATGGTAAACTGACATCTAATCAGTTCTTTAAATAATCACATCATGATGTTATTAATAGCCAAATGGCCTAAGTAGGATTCTTTTGCCTAGCCCCCAATTAATCACACAAAGAGAAAAACTTTTTTTTAACTGTAGAAGAAATATAGACAGAGTTCCCAAATCTGCACAGAGAACAATAGGATTACAGTCAAACCAATATTTAAATACCTTTTCCTTGTAGGCTGGTAAAAATGATGCCACTTGCAGGATGAGCCAATAGCCTAAGGTCCCACCTTTGGCAGGATAATCCCACATTTGGGGCATTTGCCCCACATCTTGCGTCATTTTCTAATTCTCCATTTTTAAATATATATATATATATTATTTTTAATTTTTTATATTTTTATGGCTGCATGCCGGGTGGCAGCCCAGCAGGTAGCCCAGCAGGCAGCTTAGGCTCAGGAGGCCCCCATGCAGACACGCGGGCTCTGGGGCAGGGCTTCCCAGCTGGCTCTGCTGCCGCCTGCTCAGGCGGTCCTTTCCTCCACACCTTCCTGCTTCCTCCTGGACCCATCCGCCGGGCTCTTCTCGGGCTGCCACTGCCCTGAGGCCAGTCGGGGAGGGAGGGGAGGGAGGAGGAAGGAGGGGAGGGAGGGCCCACCTGCCACCACCACCGCTGCTGCTGCCGCCACCACCGCCTCCACCATCGCCCTGCCATTGCCCTTCTGAGGCCAGTAAGGGCGGGGGGAGGGTAGGAGGGCCCACCTGCCATGGCCGCTGCTGCCGCCGTCGCAGAAGCGCTGCATCCTGGCTTGTGGCCCCAGATTTCTGGTCACTTCACAATAGCCTGGAGTCTCTCCCTCCCCACTACACCTCCCTGGAACACCCTATAGCCATTATGCCCTCCAGGAACTGCTGACAGAGATCAAAGTCTTTGCCTGGCATCACTCCCTGCCCCCAAGATTTACATATTGTAATGTCTTATTCATTCCTTCTGGCCTTGACACACAAGATAAGACTGGCCTGACCCTGCTCAAACATTCCCTCCTATGACTCATAGGGAAGCTACATTATAGAGAGGAACATACTGCTCTCTTGAAAAGAACCAGGACTCAAAACAGTCAAACCAATATGCAGAACTATAGTCATTTTCTAATAACTGTATGATCAATCAGAAGATTGCAATCATTTTCTTCACCACCAGGCCATCACTATTTCTACTTATTTCTTTGGTTGAGGCCATGGTGGGATAGACCTGGGACCTTTGCTGGCTAGCCAGGTCATCATGCATCCCTAGAACTGCCCCCATGGCAGTTAAACAAATGAGGTGATGAATCCGATACTTAAAAATAAAAAAATAATACAGACTTCATCCATCCTAATCCTAATTATTATTAATTACAAGGGAAAAACATTTGTAAACACATTTAGTTACAGCTAAATTGTGATAGAAGGTATTTCAGTGTTTCACACCGAAAATGTAGAAGCCCACAGTGCATCTCTAGTGTGAAAAAATCATTTAAATTGAGTGTTTTGTTGTTTGTTTTTAAAATCTCTCCTGTCTCATAGAGGACATGCCCTGATTTTACTATTTTGCCTGAAATCATAGAATCATAGAGTTGAAAGGGGCCATACAGGCCATCTAGTCCAACCCCCTGCTCAACGCAGGATCAGCCCAAATCATACCATATGTTTTGAGTTTTAGGAGAAAGTTTGTTTTAACCTTTCTCTTCCAATTCCTGGAGGAAATTCTCTCTGGACTAATGGGATTTTTTTTTTGTTATCTTTGTAAAATGTTTTCCCTTTTGGAAATAACTATAGATTCTCTAGGAGTCCATGAAAAAGCTTAGTTTTTGCTCGAAAACAGATGGGATCTGTAGATGGCTACAGAGCTACATTTGGTTCTGTGTATGTTTCATTCCCAGATCATTTCCACATTTCATTACCAAATGACATATTTTCCCATGTAACATATTCTGAACATAGTAAATACACTGTAAAATTTGAGTATTTGAAATATAAAATTGTGATTATACATTTCATCTTTTTAAAGAAAAGGCAGACATGTTCTTTATAGTGACCATATGTATTCTTGTTGCATATGTGTTGTGTGGGATGCAGACATCTTTCAAGAAAGTTAAAATACATGTTTATGTTCCTGGAAAATTTCTTTCTTGCACAGGAAATTGCTGCTTGGTGTGCTCTGTGGAGTGTGGCTGACCAAGTTTGAGGGTACCTATTGTTCCTGACCATAATATCCATGATGTCTTTCACAAATTAAAGGTAAAGGTAAAGGTAAAGGTATCCCCTGTGCAAGCACCGGGTCATGTCTGACCCTTGGGGTGACGCCCTCTAGCGTTTTCATGGCAGACTCAATACGGGGTGGTTTGCCAGTGCCTTCCCCAGTCATTACCGTTTACCCCCCAGCAAGCTGGGTACTCATTTTACCGACCTCGGAAGGATGGAAGGCTGAGTCAACCTTGAGCCGGCTGCTGGGATTGAACTCCCAGCCTCATGGGCAAAGCTTTCAGGCGGCTGCCTTACCACTCTGCGCCACAAGAGGCTCATGCCACAAGAGGCTCATAAATTAAGCATAGTTAAATTAACTCATGGTTTGATTTTATGTTTGAACTGAGCCATTATCTCACTGTAAATTATTTCATTTTTATTGTACAATAAAAATGTGTAGCCAAGGTCACACAACAAAGTGACTTAGTGTGATATTGAATGCAAATATGCCTGATCATAGTTGATTTCTATGACTATTTCATCAGACTACCAATACAAAGCTCCTAGAATCTATCTCCCAGCATTATAGCATATTGTGATCAAAAGATTTTGTCAGCTAATTATATATTATACTTTTGGAAGGGGATGGAAGGGGACGCCAGGCATCCTCAGCAATCAGGGAGGGTGGGGGAAGGGGGAAAGAGATGTGTGTGGGCTCAGACAATGCTTGCACCTCCCTCTTTCCCCCAGGCATCGAGGTAGCGAACGGTCGGATCCCATCCACCGACTTACCCACCCTGTTATAAAGTTGGTGTTACCATTAATCTGCTGTTAAGATTGTTCATATCTTTTTGTCACAGCTTTTGTGGGGTGGAAATGGTACGGTGAGAGAGCCTCTTAGGGAGTTCGATGGGTGCATTGATGAGTTGGGGCTTCATTCGAGAGGCAGCTTGGAGCGAGTTAGGCCAACCTGGATGGGGAGGCTGGATGTTCACTGAGCCAAGTGGCCTATGTGTCAGAGGAGGCCTCTTTCTGGCACATTAGGTTGGAACACTTATTTTTGCAGGTGGCCCAGCATCTATGGGTGACCTATCACCCTGGGAGGAAGCAGGAGACATGATCATGCGCTGGGACCTTAGGACAGCAATTAACACCATTGGGTCAGGCTCTCTTCAGCTGTGCCTATTTTGATGCCAACTCATTGGAAAATAAAAGCTGTGGCCATTTTCAAGCCATTCATGTCTCAGTGTCCTCCTTCCACCCATCAGGCCCGCCTACAAGTCAATGGAATCTAGAATCTAGAATTATTCAAAATCACCATTAATCAAAACTAAAAATTCGGCAAATAATATATTAAAATTCTATTAAAAGCATTTATTTAAAACATTTCAATAAAGAAAAGCAAACCCACACATAGAAGCAATTGCCTGAAAAATTGTATAAGAGAATTGCCTTTGTATAAGAGAAAACCCTGACAGTTCCGGGGGGGGGGGGGGCTGATATATCTAACATTACAAAAGCCAAGATCAGCTTGTGTGGCATACTTAAGGCTGACATTGGTACATTGTAAAGAGGCACAGTTATAAGCCCCTTAAAATCAAGTCTCATAATGGAAATGCTGATAGGCTCTTAACTTTAATAGCCTTTCCATGAGCGTCTGTAGTAGGCATCACTTTTAATGTCATCAAAAGACATTGAACATGCTATTGTCCAATAACCAGGTGCTCAAGAGGGCAGTGCTATTTAAAGTTTATTGATTCATGAAATATGTCATTTTAAAATTCAGAAAGCCTCATGAGGAACACAGAAGGTTCTAGATCAGAGCATACATAGAATAGCTGTTAATTGAACATAAGGGGCTGAACAATAATTTTGAATTCCAAACTTATGTTCACATTTGGTGACTTCTACAAGGAAAGAAGTTTGGCAGTTCACACACAGACATGTATCTCTTGCTTTTTGATCATTTGATTAGGCAGTAACAATGTTTGTAAACTGTTATGGTTGCAAAGCATTGCTTGAGGTCTTAACAAAATGTTCTTTCTCCAATTTTGATCCATGGTGGCTTATTCACAAATGTCATGACCATTTGGTGCTGTACTTATCACAATGTGGCTAAACGTACATGCCAGATGGGGAAATATACACATTATACATATTTCCAGACTTGAATCGAAATGTGGAAGTAGGCATTTGCAGGAAAGAACCAGCAGGAGGTCAGTTCCCCTCCCCTGCAAATCCCTTTCCTCTACCTATCAGACCATTTTTAGCTTATATCCAGTCTCAGAGTGCAGATGAAGAACAAGAGTTTTTAAATGGCTGGGTCTGTAGTACAAAATAGGCAGACTGGAGAGAAAAATAGCATCTTTATATCATTAACCCCTTGGAAATGCCTGCCCTTATGTGGTGAAATACAGCAAAATACAGACTGGAAACCCTGACTGCTAGATGACCTTGTTCCAGTCATACACTCTCAGCCTGAAGGGTCTTGTGGGGATAAAATGGAAGAGGGAATGATGCAGGCTGCTTTGGGACCCCACTGAGGACAAAGGTGTTACATACACAAAGTAAATCAACAAATCAGTTAGTGGTCAAGCCTGGAAGTTATCAGAGCATGGAAACATGATCAGGTTCATTATTTTCTCTAAAAAACAGACAAAGTCGTTTTAAAAAAATGCTGTGTGGGATGGAGGAGGCCTCGTATGCACCCCATGTATCAGAACCAACGAGCACCCACTTTTTAAAGAATCTACTCAGATGATCTTTTAAAAATGTGTGAATAAAAGTTGTCACCATGAAAGAACTGTGGTTTGGATTTGATGCCTTTTATTCTTGGGGTTGCATAATTTCCATTTACAATACTGTTCATTCTGACCTGGCCCCCCTCCCTCCCCATCCAAATGTCATACATGACAAGCCATCCCTAACACATTTTTAAAAGCAGTTATTGGGAGTTGCAAAGAAGACCTAAAAGGTGCTGTAAGCACCCCATAAAAGACTGTAACATCACCTTATTTCAAGTTCCACAGATATTTAGATAACAATCTTGGCTTGAGGGTTTCATACAGAAAAGATGTATTTGCTATTCCACTTCTCTCTTGTCTTGGTTCCATTCATCATGTCAGCAGGGACCAGAACTGACAAGATTGTGGCTTTCTCAACACATCAGTGAGCAGTAATCTTGTCCTCTTTGGTCACCTGCTGATTTAAACAATAAGAGCCAATGGAGGGAATAGTTCTGTTTGCTAAGGTCCAGTCATAACAGATTCAGAGCCTGGGATGCATACAAGTGCAACGTTCCAAGCAGATTTCACCTCAGTCTTGAAGCAACCCCCGACAGAGAATGATTTTCTCATTATCAGGAGAACATGAAAAGAAAGCCCTTATTTTGTTAACTTGTTTGTAACATCAAGACAAGAAAAGAAAGCAGCAGAATCGTTTTATAACCCTTTCTCATTTGTCCCCACATTTATTTTTTAGATAATCCTTGTCACATATTATACCAGGAATACTGGCATCCTGGCAGAAGAAATTGGCAAATGGAAGCACAGCCCTAAAACAAATTCCCCCTTAACTCAATTTAACGAGTTTGGTGACACTAGTAGTAGAAAAGCCGTGTATCTGCACAAGCCAGGAAGTGATGTAGAAATGTGTATATTTTAGATGCATGTAATTAATAATTTGTACAGCTGCCTTGAACTGTGGAAAGTCAGGGTACAAATATCTTAACACAGCCCGCTGTGCCGCGGGCGCCGCGGACTAAATAAAGCCGTAAGGGCTTAGTGGGAGGAGTTAGGGCGGGCTCTGTCCGGGATGAGGAAGGGTGCCGATTGGCCCCTTCCTCCGGACAGACCATCGGCTGGGCCAATCGGCAGGCGCAAAGCGCCTGCCAATTGGCCCGGCCGATTCCCGCCCTGCCGACAATGAAGCAACTGGGAGCCGCGCAGAGCACGGCTCACAGTTGTTCCCTTGCCGGCGGCCTGACACGGCGAGAGGCACAAAGCGCCTCTCACCACGTCAGGCCGCCTGCCAAGGGAGTCCCCGGCAGCCGCGCTCCGCGCAGCTGCCGGGGGCTCCCTTGCCTAGCGCCCACTGTATTTTTATTATAGCGGGCTTGATTACTAGTATTTTAATAAAATAAAAATAAACTCTACAATTCTGAGTGCTGAAAAAACTAATTCTAACTGGCATACCACATACTCAAACAGAAAATATGAAGCAATTACAAAGTATGGCAACATTTAGATATTCAAAATTTTCACATTTTTTTCTACTATATTAAAACTGCTCTCTATGGTGGCTGTTATCATAAAGTAAGTCACTGGCAAACTACACTGAGATGTAATCTACACATTAAAACTCCTATCTGAAGGTTACTGCATGCTTTGGCTTTGTTGTCCCACATCTAGTAGTATGAAGTGCTGTCTGTGATGACCCAATAAAACCCCCAAATTTGTAAGCCTCATCAGGTTGTCAGCCAGGTTCCTGGAAAGACTTCAGCCTTCAGTAGATTTTTAAAAAACCCTGCAAATCAATTGAATATGCCATTGCCCCCCAGTAAAGGATTGTTGCCAAGATGAAACTCTAATAGTAACTGTCACCATTCAAATTGAAAGGCCAGTTTACCCTATTCCTACATTCCTGCCAGTAGCTCAGAGACTTACTGCTGGAGAATGTCCAGATTGGCCTGGCAGGTTTCTATTAATGCCTCAGATCACCTTTTAATCTGTCCTCTGGCCCTGCTGAGGGATTCTTCCCAATCTCTTCAGAAAGATATATCCACAGAGCTTCTAGCTAGCGGTATTAAAAAAAAAACTGGGATTTTTCAGATTCAGGTATATTGGACAAAAAAAAATCAGTATTTCTTAATATTCCCAATCCCACTACCATCATGGTATTTGGATTTGGATGGTCTGCTGTCATGTTCTTGCTGGGTTTGTATTTTATTAATTGTTCTGTTTTTTTTGGGGGGGGGTAGGGGATTTGTATTTTACTTATTTTATCTTGTAACCTGCCTCGAGCCGGCTTTGCCGTGAGTGGTGGGCAATAAATCATAATGATTATGATGATGATAAATATTTTGGAATCCCAAATATTTTCATCTCCATTATAGCCTATGGGGACCATTATGATCAATGGTCCCTATAGGCTATAGTGGAAAATTGATCTGGGGGTTTCTGGGGCACTGGAGGGCAGTGAGACACAGGCATCAAATTTGCAACATAACTGTTGGTTTCTCTCCTCAAAAAAAACCTCATCAAACCCATCAACAACAATTAATTGGGCCTCCCATCTGTCCCTTGTTTCCACCGCCACCCCAACTCCCACCTCCTAGTGACATTCTATGCCTACAGTTACTATCTTTTAAACTACTGTATCAACCACTGGTTGCTGATAACTGCTTAAATTATCATTTTAATGTTTTTGAAAATGGTTTTAGTGTTATCGATCATGCATATATTTTATTGTTTATTATAATTTTATTGTTTTTATTGATGCACATTGGTGTTCACCAGCCTGAGACAGAAAATTTGAGAGGGGTAGTATACAAATTGATCAAATAAATAAATTTATATGTTTGAAAAAGATTGGACCAGAGGATTGGACCAATCCTTTGGAACTCCAAAGAAGGTGCCCCCATTGTTTCAATTGGGGAGAAGGCATTTAAACTTGAAAGGAGATGTGGTCCCTTTGAAATTCAATTGTTTTTTGCAAGCTGCAGCACTGGCATGAGTGAACTCTGAAATCATTTAAAGAGCTCATAGTCCCTTTAAATGCCTTCTCCAAGCTGAGAATTCATTCTGAATTCTAAATGCACTTCAACTGCAGCTATCTGGTGGTTTTGAAAAAGCTCAAATATTTTCAGAGTTTTCTGGGCTTGGCCATTTTTGATAGTTTAAAATTATAAAAAAAAAATCAGCAGAATTAATACCCCCCCCCCCCCAAATACCAATAAGTTATTTTTAGGTGGTTTTCAGTTCAGCTGAGCCAAATACATACCCTGTTTGAAACTCTGTAATCCCCTAACATAATCTCCATACATAAGCAAAACAACAATCACAGTAACATATGTTCTGACATTACTACAGGCAGTATTTGTTCTCCTTGTTTGATCATTCATTTTGACTCATAACTTATGTATTTCCGCACTGCATAGATAATTTTCCTTTTAGAATCTGTCTGTTCCTGGTAGTAGGTGGAGGTGATATACAAATTCTATGGGATATGGAAGATCAAGAAGAAAAGTCGTGCTATATATTATACCCTACACAAGGATATGAAGACTACCATGGCCTGCTTGACTACAGAACATAAGAAGAGCCCTGCTGGATCAGACCAATGGTTTATCTAGTCCAGCATCATGTCTCCCACTGGCCAACCAGTTCCTCTGGGCTTCTGAACTTAAGCAAACAGGGGAGGTATTTAAATCTACTGAGCAAAGTCCTTGCATTTTATCTCAGGAGGCTGAAATCTATCATGCAATGTTAGGCTTTGATGTGATTCATATGCTAACAATATGCCATTTCCTCCAAGTGCTCAATATGCTGGAATAAAAGACAATTTGCTGACATTGTGCTGAACACTTCCTGTCCAGAATACTGATCAACAATTGACATTCAGTTTTCCAAAACCAATCTGCCCTCAATAACCCACAACATAACCTTTCAGATTCCAGTTAAAATAATTTATCATTTTACAGAATAAAATGATGAAACAGACTATAACTGTATTTTCACTCTGCTTCTAAAATGCAGTTCCAGTGCCCCAGGGACTCCTTTCATCTCGTGTAAGTGCTGGCATATGATGTGATTGTTAACATAGCTGGCCACCAGATGAAGTGAATTATCTCAGCTGCCAAGGTTTGTATTTTTATTCCAATTTAAACATCAATTTAACACAGAAACTGAAGGGTATTATGAAAGCCTTAATATGAACCATTTTAGACATGAAAAAGAATTCAACCTTCTTTAAAAAAAAACCCAAACAAACAAATACGTCATTTACTATACCTGGAAAAGGGTTAGAAGATAAACAGTACACAAGGACAGTTCAGTGCATTCCATGTTTCAGTATAAAAATTTAGCTGAGCTATCATAGGCAATTGTTGCAAACATGGCAATTAAGAACTTGTGCAAACTAGATGTATCCAGTTTTTCTGTGGATGGAGTATAAGCTGTGTTTTGCTAGTTACCCAACTCTTAAGTGGCAATCTCAGATCTACAGACTGTGACCAAATGGTTCACCAGGCCATTTAGCCAGGCAGCGGCATTGAGGGCAATATTTCCAAAGATATGTCATATACATCACTGGATTCCTAGCTTTAACTTGTTCATAAAAACAAAGCCTTTAGTCCTTTTGTATTATAAGGTAATATATGCAAAGCACATTTTATCCAGACTGTCCATGGACCGAAGTGACAAACCATCTGGCTCTGAGTCCTTCACGTCCAATTCCTTCTGTCCTTCTGTTGTGCTCAGTTCCATAAACTTCTTTCGTCTGTTTGTCTGTCTACTGTGATGTTAGAATATTTGGGAAGAAAATTAACTGAAGTAATATTTATACAGATTTGAGGCCACCCTCTTTGTTGGTAGAGTGCAAGCCACCAGCACTCACTACAGAAAAACAAGATTTGGAGAGGATCTAATAAATCTGGTCCAAGGATAACCAGCTCTCTGAATGTCAGGACTGCTAACACTGCACACGTGCAAATTTTTCCCTCACTACACAGTATTCACAATGTCTATTCACAACGTCACAATTTCTAGGTGCATGGAGTCATCCACAGGAGTCAGAGATGAAATCCATTGAGAGAACCTAATGCTATATTTGACTCCGATGTAGTAGTAGTCACTGGCAGGAAAACAACTGATAGGTTTTAAAATAAAAATGTTACAAAGTATACCATGTGCATATAGGGTTGCCAGCTCTGGAATGGGAAATAACTGAAGACTTGGGGGGGGGGATGCAGGAGTGTTTGGGATTTCAGTGGGACCTCAGTGGAGTACAATGTTGTAGAGTCTACCCTCCAAAAGCATTCATTTTGTCCTAAGGAAGTGATCTTTTTAATCTGGAGATGAGCTATAATAACAGGGGAGCCCCAGGTCCCCCCGGGAGACTGGTGTCCTTATGTCCATAAATGTTTCCTAAAGTGAATTAAATGTATTGTACAGCTTCTGATTAAACAAGGAGGGCTGAAATCTGTAATACAGAGAGAGGTTTTCAAAATAAAGTATTCAATGATAACTTCTCCATGTGTAGAAACCATACACTGTATTGGTGTCCATCCAGCTCCCCATGAATTACCTGGCTGACATACAGCCTCCACCTTCACCAGCAAGTGTACATAAGAACTGACTTCAGAGACACCTTTTGCCCCTAGAAAAACAGTAGTTAAATCTAGGATTGCCCAACCAACCATTACAAGAATAAAAGAAAAAATATAGCCTATTCCACTTAAACCAGAAAAGGACATCTATGGCAGGCTTTCTCAGCCAGGGTTTCATGAAACTCTTGACAGTCCTGGAAGGGTTTCCTGAATGGGTGGGAGTTAGTTATCTTTTTATCTTTTTTTTAAAAATTGTTAAATATTTATTGGGTGATATGGCAATACATGGCCATGTTGACCTGCCTCCCATTTCCAAAATGGCCAGTGAGGGGACTGGAGGAGGTGGGAAGAGGAGGGTCCCTGGGTGGTCGTGTATACAGCTATGTTTCCCAACGATATTCTACATGATCACACCACTTTTGCAGTTTCTTGAAGCCTGCAGAATGTTTTAGGGGTTTCTCAATGGTAAAAATGTTGAGAAAAACTGATCTATGGCATAGCCCTAGATTGCTGTGAAGCTCAGACTCAGCTGTAAGACATGTGAAGTAATATTGAAGAATAAAATGCTTTTAGCATATCAATAGCATCTTTCCCTCACTACCTTTGACTTTGTTTATTAAATACTATTTTGCATATGAGCCAGTGAATACTGACCACATATACAGCATTGTGCCTGAAATATTAACGGTATGATAAGGCTTTTTATGCTTTGCTCTCCTAAACATTAGGCAAACTAGGGGTGGGTTGTTTGTGTCTAGTAGCATTAAGGGAAACCTATTCACTGTGCATGTCTACTTGTGCTTTTCCGTTTACTTTCTTGAAGAGCTGATTTCATGAACCCCACCCTAAAAACTCACCAGTTCAAAATCAAGGGTCAGATATCCAAAATCAAAATATCTGCAGTCACATTTCCTTGTCCAATTCAAAAATAAAGGCTTGTGGGCAGCTACTGACCTTTCAAAGTCTTACAAAATTAGAAACCAGAGACATTAACCATCAAAACAAGATATTACTCTTTTAGTCCTACTTTACTGAATTACTCTAAAACATTAACTTCAAAACATATGCTGTCACCAATACAGTGATTAAAACATAATTGCTAATCTTCTGATAATCTCAAATATGGGAAATCACCTAAAGAAATAATAAGAGTGCCTTAATTCGATCCAAACAATATTACCCAGAGAAAGCAGACAGGTCCAGAATACTAATAGACATGAAGGATCCTCATACCCTATGATTCTGACCATTCTGTTTTAAGCCCATTTATAACTCTTCCAATGCTGACATTGTTAAAACAGAGACCACTGAAGAACAAATGGCACTGAGAATGATTGATTGGAATTCAAAGCACTGTACGGAATGATTTGTTTGACATGCCCAGTAGGAAACTCTTATTTGTTGAACTTGTTGTTCATTTATGTATTCATGAGGGGAAGAAATAATAAAATCATCATCTCTACATAGTGCCTGGATGATCACATTGAAGTGAAAGCTTAAAAGTGCTGTGAGGTCTTAGCTTGCTATGGAACAATTCTACATTGCCATCCAACTTGCACGTAATCTAAAACAATGCAGAGAGCTTTATAATAAAACTAAATATGCAGTATAATAGATATTGGTGTGACATTTTCTTTTTCTTAAAGGATTTGATAATGGTCATGTGCACATGGACGCATTTACCTCTAAATTTATAATCTGGCTTTGTACCAGTTTGTCATGGTTTCCATCACCCCCAGAGAAGGAAAATAAAAATTGTGATGGTTCTGATATATGTATCCCGTCTTACAGAGTCACAATTTCTGAAATCTTTAGTGAAAATAAGTTACTATTGAAGAAGTTTAAATCTGGAGTATAGATGTTCCATAAACTTTAAATACTGCAATGATTTGGGGAAATGTTTTTTTCTATTAAAACATGCTACTGAAGTAGAAATCAGGTTTATTCAATCATTTAATACTCTGTCCAAAACCTATTTAATTATCTTAGAAGCACTTAAAATAACAAATGGGAACTAAATATTATTCTTTGTTTGGTTCAAAGCTGTACCAAGTCAAGTCAAGTTCATTTTTTATTTGTAATACAGTACATGCAAATACAAAACTGAATACAAAAAAATTGTTTACTATATCATTAAAACCACAGTAGTTCAGGAAATTCTAATACAATAACCACTCATAAAACAGAGAGGAAAATAATAAGCCTAAAAATAACTGAGAATAAGAGAAAATATTTAAACAGATTAAGAAAAAACTGCTTACCCATGAGGAGGGAAAGCCCTGGCCCCAAGGAAGCTCACTTGACCTCAACCAGGCCTGGAGCTTTCTCCATCCTGGCCCCCACCTGGTGGAACAAGCTCCCAGAGGAGATCAAGGCCCTGATGGAACTTGAACAGTTCTGCCTGGCCTGCAAAAGAAAGCTCCTCTGCCAGGCATTTGGTTGAGGTCGACCTGAACCAGCCACATCCCACTGGCCCCCAAGCCTCCCTCCCATGAAATCCACCACCAATTCATCCAACCCATGGGGTGTCAGTATGCTGTTCTTACCATGGTTCTACTGTTCTATTATATTGTTCTATTTCTAATCACTGTATTATTATTGTTTACAACTAGTGAATTATCTGCATTACTCCCTGTTTTATGTAAACAGCCCTGAACCTCAAGGGAGGGCAGTATATAATACATAAAAATAAATAATAAAAAATTTATTTGCATAGGAGTCTTTTGACAAATCATAGCGAAAAGCAAAGAAAGATCAAGCATCATGAATTTGGTTCAGAAAATACTATTTTCCATCTTCTTCCTAGGTACTGATCACAGGATGGGGAGCCCAAATTACAGCAGGCCACTTTTCTAAACCACTGTATGATGAAGATCACAGGGTGTCTTTTCAGCAGATGGTTGGCATCTGGGTTGTAGCTGTCTGTTGGCTGGCTGGAGGTGGTGGAGGAAAGCAGTGAGTCCCTCTTTGTTTACCTTCTAGTGCCCCCTAGAGCCATTCTCCTATACAAGTCCTCAGAGATGTCTCACATAGCCTGTCTCTAAGTGATCCACAGACATCAACAGGAACTGCAGTTGTGAGCAGTAGGCCTCAGGCTTAAGAAGAGCAGTCAACTGACAGACTGTACTAGCCAAGGGGTGTCGGTGGCCATGTTCATCACTTTTGAAGGGGTGCACATGAGACAGGAGAACTTTCCCCTTCAGCCTAACTGCCTGGAGATGGAGGATCCTCATATCTCACCTGGGGGCTGTCATCCCTAAATCTCAGTGAGGTGCAATGCTACAGATTCTTTCCTCCAAAGCAGTCATTTTTGCCTGGGGAGTTGATCTTTAAAGTCTGGAGATGAGCAGTAATTCCAGGAGATTTCCAGGCCCCACATAGTAGGTATAATGCCTTCCCATAGTGTCCCCTGGCATATTCCAGGTCAAGAAAACATTGCAGATAGGAGGTAAGGTTGCCAGATAGGTATAGATTCTAGAAGTCCACATTTCCTAGATACGCTTGAACCTGACTTGGGTCAGGACTGTTGCGCACAGAGAGACCTCTTCTTAGGGTTGCCAGCTTCCAAGTGAGGCACTAAACCCACACCAAACCATAAACGAGCGCCCATTGTATTATAGCTCACAACGGGCTTTACTACTAGTACATAAAATATGAAAGAGAGGAGCATGTACTCCTAAAGTCTTGGGGAATGGATAGTATAAAAAGGTACTAAACAGATGGACAAATACCCTGAGCTACGAAGCTCAGTGATTGATATTGGGTCAGTTGCTCCTTCATAGTCTAAACATAGTCACAGTGTTGTTGTGAGGACTGAAATGATGGGAAAACATGCACAGCACCCTGAGATTCTTGGAAGAAGTGTAGAATAAAAATGGATCTAATATTATTTACATGGACATTCACATATTACACCCAAACAAATCTGAGTTGCAACCAGTCATGGCTTTTGGACAAGATTCCCTGACCTGATATGTACATCTTTTAAAAATGTAGTGCTTTAAATGGACTGGTATAGTTATTCCTTTTTTATGACAACCCTACATTCGATAGGTTCAAGTTCTCTGCACAAGCTGCACAAACGGCACTCAGGCATCGTACTGAGATAAAGGCTTCCTGATGCAAAGTGAACATATCTGTGTTCCCTTGCCATGGGGCAAATGAGGGCCTGCATCATGCCAGGCCTGGGACTGCCTCAGACTGATGCTGACATTGTCCGGAATTGGAAATTAGTCCTGTAACCAGACAAGTGCTGCACTGGCCCAGATTCCTGGTGATCAGGATGTGATAAAAGGGAGGTGATTGTATGCAGCCTTGAGACTCCTTCAGGTAGGGGAAAGGAGAATATAAAAAACGTTTTCTTCATCTGCGTATAAAAGCCCAGAACTGCAAAAAAAAAAAAAAACTTTTTTTCCACTGCTAATCTGATGGTTTATGGTGAAACAATCCCTTCTCACAATTTCCTATATAGTTTCATAATTAAATTAGCAAGAAAGTCCATTGCAACCAGGAATACAATGGGCGCTAGGACCCAGGGGACACTGGGAGGTGCAGATCCCTCTCTGTGTCTCTTTCTCTCCCTCTTGCTGCATGTCTCTCGGTGTGCCTCGCAGCAGGAGGCATAGCAGGTAATCAGGGCTGGTTTGGAGGAGGGAAGCAGGGCTGGTGTGCAGTTTGGGACAGCTCTCTCGGTCTGTCTCTCTCTCTCCCTCCGTCGCAGCAGCTCTCTCTGTGTGTCTCTCTCTGTGGCAGCAAGAGCCATAGCAGGTACTTAGGGTTCATTCTTAGGAGGGAAGCAGGGCTGGTCAGCAGCTTGGGGCAGCTCTCTCTGTGTCTTTCTCTGCCTCCTTTGCAGCAGGAGCGATAGGAGGGAATGAGCGTTGCTGACTGCACCCTGATTGACCCTATTCCAACTTGGACATCCGGGCATGTTCCACCCCCAAGGCTGTTTCACAAATATATAGAGGAACCATGGATAAGGATGAGTAATGCAAAGAAAATTACATAAATTGTGTTGACTGAATGTCTTGATTTTCCCCTGAATTTTCAACCCACAAAAGTCCATGTTAAATGCAAATTACATGACCGCTTCTTTTTCCAGTCCAGCCCATTCTGCCTGAGAAATCCTACTAGGAGGTACAATGGAAGCATCTGTGAAATAAAGGATAGCAGGAGTTTGGGTAAGAAAAGAGCTTTCTTTAAATGTCTGCACATTCTTTGATGGATGGATAATGTATCCAGCTTCAGGGGAGGGTGGTATACAAATATAATTAATTAATAAACATTTCAAAATGAAATTGCTTTTTTACACTGTTTGGGTACATAATTCCAAAAATATATTTGAAAAATGTGTAGTTGAAAGAAGAAAGATAAAATGAGGAGCAGAAAGAGTTTTAGTTGTTTTTACTAAATGACAGGGGTTTTGTGTTCAGCCCCTTTATACAAAATGCTAACTAGGCACCTGCTTCTGAATTATTGAGAGTGTAGAGAAATTGGAGACTGTATTTATTCTTTGCTGAACCAAAGATATTCCATGGATATTTAGAAGTATTTTTCCTTCCTGAATTCTGCCCTGGTGTTGAAAACAATCTTCCAGGCTAACCCTGGTGAAGGTTTGATCTAATTTAAGTAATTAATTCCAGAGGGGTAGCCATGTTAGTCTGTCATAGCAGACACAGTTTCAAGCTGACACTTGAAAAACTAATAACTCTGTTGAAGCTTAAACTTCACAGCCTTAGCCTATTTAAGAAATGAAGTATGTTTTTGGTCAGCAGGAATAGCTATCTATATCAATACAGATGGGGGGAACTGTGAACATAAGGTTGACAGACTAACGTCTGCAGGAGGTCTCCTTTGTGATCTTTCTAGACAAAACTCAAAAGCATATCTGATCAACATAGTGTCTGTTTTATAGGCACATTGAGTGATAACACAGATATGTTAAGCTAACAATAGTTGTTGAGTAGAAATGCATTGTTTGTGTTTAAATCCTGGTTCATGTATACATTGTTAACATGTAGTCCAGGAATAATATATTCAGCATTTATCTATGCCACAGGGGGGGTTGGAATTGTTTAGAAAAGAGATTAGTTGCAATAGCCATTAAAATGCATTCTGTCATGGAGCTATGATCACTCACAAGTAATTAATACGATATATTTAATTAAAGCAATCAAAAGAAAATTATTTCCTATACAATTGTACATTATTTTCAGTTAACTTTGTTGTTGTTGTTTACAAGCTAATATGAGATGGCAAAATTGCTTAGATTGACAACATACCTTGAAGTGGCTGGGGGGGTGGGAGGGTTGTATATAATGCAGAAGTTAATCATTTCTGTTTTATAATGCACTGGAAGAAGAAGAAGAAGAAGAAGAAGAAGAAGAAGAAGAAGAAGAAGAAGAAGAAGAAGAAGAAGAAGAAGAAGAAGAAGAAGAAGAAATCATTTTTTTTAATATGCTGCTTTTCTCTACTCAAAGTGGCTTACAATCGCCTTCTCTTTTCTCTTCCCGCAACAGACACCCTGTGATGTGGGTGAGGCTGAGAGAGCCCTGATATTACTGCTTGGGTAGAACAGTTTTATCAGCCTAAGGTCACCCATCTGGTTGCATGTGGGGGAGTGTGTGGAATCAAACCCACCTCACCAGATTAGAAGTCTGCTAACCACTACACCAAGATTGCAGAATTGTTGGCAGAGTAGACCTCTCCATCCTCTTCTGCTTTTATCAGGCCACCAATCATTTGTCCTAAAATTTGTCTCTGATTGGCAAAGCTTTGCAAGAAAAATGAACTGCTGAGGGGGGGAGGGGTTTGCCCTAAGGGGAAGGGAATCATGTTAAATTGTCTGTATTTCTTTCTTCCACATCTGTAAGCCATTAACTAAAGGAGAAAAGAGAAGAATTTTACCTGATTTCTCCTTTGACTCATTTTGAATGTGAGGTTCTCCAACCCGCAGTGAAGAATTTCCAAACTAGTGGCAGAATGCTTGGGGAAAGAGAAGGTAGGAACAGTTCCCCTCTGCCAACCTCATCTGTGAACTCTTCTAGTAGATCCATCCCATTCTGTCCAGATACTGTAAAGTGTCAGAGTCTCTTAAAACGTTTGTTCTAACCATACCTTTTGACAACCAAGATGTTTTCAAGAAGGGATGTAACTGTTCCCTAGAAGTCAAGTTAAATAAAAGGAAATTATTTCATTTCTGAATCTTCAGCAGATTTTTAGCACAGTTGCTTAATTTAATTATTCAACATGTGTATATTTCATTTTATCTCCTTAGACTTGATAACTAACAATATTCAAGACCACCAGGTGAATAACACACCAACACTCAAGTGTGTGAGTGAGGGAGTAAACAATCTTTTACTTTTTATATATACAAAAACCTGCATTCAGAGCAACAAGCAATTAATGTGCTGTCCTAACCACAGGTACACCATTTGAAATCCAGAGGCTTAGAAGGGTATAATTCAGCTTAGGATAGGATTATAAATACCAAATCATATTTAGTGCATTGCAAAGTGGATTTTAAAAAGATCAGCACATCGTCATGAATATATTAATTCTGAATTCTAAACTTAGAATGTATGGCTACCAAAACTGCATTACATGAACTTTTGGGAAAAACTGCCGGAAGGTAAGTGTTAGAATGCAAAGAAATAGGAGTGAATGGTCAGCAGGCTGTTTATGCTTCCTGATGCAAACTGCTGTCCCAGCAGTTACCCAAACAAACCATTGTTATGAAGAAAAGCTTTAGATTTCACAACACTGCCAGCGGCATGTATGTTTTGTGGATTCTAATAGGAAAATGTGCATACTGAATACTCCCTACAGCAAAAGCAACTCAGTTTCCTGCCACTGGTGGCCCAAGGCATTTTGTAGTCTCATGAAATGTGCCTAGTGCCCATCTTGCACATCCTGTGGGAATTAAAACAAAGAAGTCATAACCTATTTTATGCCTACTGACCTGGGACAATATAAGCTTAGATAAGCTATTGTGTGTTTTAATAGTATATAAGAATTTAAGAAGATTTCTAAATCTGTTCTTCCTGCACAACTTCCTTTGCAGAACAGTTTTTAAGAGCTGATTGCTTCAAATTAAGTTTTTTTTCAAAAACAGTAACTTACAACAGTAGGTGGTTAGTAAAATGCTCAGCAGCATGGCCATTATGTGTCTACAACAGAAAAATTACCTGTAGTAAAGCTCACCACACTGATTTAAGCTCTACTGTCAACAGTGGCTTCTTTTCAGCCCCAAGGACCAATACACTCTTACAGGGAACAAATTCAGGTCTTATAGATAGATAAAGTTCCATGAACTGATTATTCACTAGCAATTCACAAAGAGGAAAGACATTCTATAGTTCCCATTTTTTTAAAAGCACAATTTATCTTGAAATGTCTGTTCTTCCATATAACAAACCATTGTAGACCCACATACAAACCAGTAAAATGAAAAATTTAATATGTATTGTTGGAAACTCTGAGAAATGTTGCATGTAAAAATGTCCAGTATAGCTGAATAGCAAGGCATAGTAAGATATGTGAGTTCTAGACCAAATCAAGCCTGAAACCTCCCTAGAAGCTAAAATGACTAAACTGAGGCTATCATACTTTGGTCACATTATGAGATGACAAGAGTCACTGGAAAAGAAAATAATGTTCAGAAAAGTCCAAGACAGCAGAGAGAACCAACTTGAGGTGGATTGACTCAATAAAGAAATCCATGGCCCTCAGTTTGTGAGACCCGAGCAAGGCTATTAGGGATAGGATGTTTGGAAGGGCATTAATTCATAGTATTGCCATGAGTGGGAAGTGACTTGATGGGTGTTTAACAAATCCATAATAAAATATGCTGGGTTGTGCAACATATTAACTTAGATCTGACAACTCCACAACAAACTTTGTTCATAAAATGTGACCTTACCACCTCTTCCTCCTGCTGCAACTCCCTGTGTGCTGCCACAGAGATCACCTGAGGTTTAGATGGAAATGGTGAAGGATGTCATATGGGGAAAATCACAGCAGAAATTAGCCTCACACAAGCAAAAGGAAAGTGTTTTTTATCCCAGTAAATTTATATATTACAACGTTGCCATCAAGTTTGAACTGAATACCCAAACCACAATGCAATAACAATAATACTAAAATGAAGAACATGAAGAACTCTATAATGCTATATCAAAATTATTAAAATACATTTTTGGAGTCTTATTAACATGAATATCATAAGCTTTTCGACAGATCATGAATTGTATTACTAATCACCATGAATCCTATCATAGATCATTTTGCCTCAGATACCAAAAATGAAAGCTGAATGGAAGCCGTATTTGACTGTATAGAAATATTCTTACAATGAAAGAATGTGCACATTGTTTTATCCAGCACTCCAAAATCTTATCTTTCTCAGCTGTCCAAACTTTACCATATTTTACATACAATTAAGCTTAGTGGCAACAGCCTAAATCACACACTTAATAGTTTCCCCCTACAAGTGCTTGTTACCATGGAAACAAATTCTTCACAAGCACCAATCAAATGAGCTGACTGAAAACAAAAGATTAATGCACACCTAATTATACTTCAGCCAAATTAGAAAAAAAGGAACTGGTAGAAAATATAAGAGAGAGAAGCAAGAGAAAAATGTAACAAGACAACAGATTACAAATAAATTACAAAATTAATTGTAGATAGTACAATTTCATAAGGATAAGTAGAAAACAGAGCCTAACATTAAAGAAAGAAAAGGAAATATCTTTTTAATGTCTTTTGGGCAAGAGAAATTTAAAAATCAAATTGACTAAAATTATCACTGTCCTACAAATGTCTGGGCACTCCCCTCACTTTGGAACAGAAAATCACAAGAAAACAGGAAACAAATGGCACAATTCTTGATAGAAATTATACCTTTCCAAGCCCATTGACCTCAATGAGTTTAAAAAAGTATAACATACCTTTACCCTTTCCCTGGAATTGGCTTCCTGGAAATGATGAGAGAGGGAGGGGGTGGATAGACGGAAGGACAGACAGGCAGACAGATATTCGCCCACTATGGGAAAGCAAGATTTTCTCACTACTGAGATCAGGAAGAACAGCACTGAGTGACAGTCCTTTGTATCAATAACCCCTAGGAGTAATTATTAACTTTTTAAAGACCTGTAAAAGACCTTTAAAAATGGAGAATTGAACAGACATTTGATGTGATAAACATGCTGCTGCTTGCAGGGGGGAAACATGTATTTACATAAATATATAGCAAAATATGATAACAGTATGTATTTTTATGGGGAAATAGTGCATTTGTATGAAAGAGTATCATATGAAAATAGCATGCACAGATTATGCTTAACTAGTTACATGGAAATGAAATTTCCCATAAAGCTCTCCCCATGTTGTTCCTAGGGGTACCCATCTTCTAGGTGCAGAAATTCAAGGGATATTCAGGAGTAAATCAAGGAAATTCTGCTTTCATGCATGCATTTTAGACAGGATCCAACCAAATGACATTCCATCAATAATCATAACTGTTGTTAGTAATTCCAACTAGCATACTCGCATATAAGCCGACCCGAATATGAGCCAAGGGACCTAATTTCACCACAAAATGCTGGGAAACCTTATTGACTCACATATAAGCCAACCAAGGATCGCTGCCTTGTCGTGGCAAAGGGGCTTCCGTAGCTCAGTGAAACTATGAACTATGCCGTGCAGGACTACCCAAGATGGACAGGTCAGAGCTCTGACAAAAGGTGATCCACTGGAGAAGGAAATGGCAAACCAGTATTTTGCCATGAAAACTCTATGGACAGGTTCAAAAGGCAAAACGATATGACGCCGGAAGATGAGCCCCTCAGGTTGGAAGGTGTCCAATATGCTACTGAGGATGAGCAGACAGTTAGTACGAGTAGCACCAGAATGAATGAAGCGACTGGGCCAAAGCCGAAAGGACGCTCAGTTGTGGAGGGAACTGGTGGCGAAAAGACAGTCTGATGCTGTAAAGACTTTTATTCCATAGGAACCTGGAATATCAAATCCATGAATCAAGGCAAGCTGGACGTGGTTAAACAAGAGATGACAAGACTGGACATCGACATTTTAGGAATTAGTGAATGAATATAATTCCCTAATATTCCCTAATGAATATACAGTAGAGGTGACAAATAGATTTAAGGAATTAGATCTGATAGACAGAGTGCATGAAGAACTATGGACGGAGGTTCGCAACATTGTACAAGAGGTAGCAACTAAAATTATCTCAAAGAAAAAGAAAAGCAAGAAAGCAAAAGGCTGTCTGAGGAAGCTTTTACAAATATCTGAGGAGAGAAGGGAAGTGAAAAGCAAGGGAGAAAGAAAAAGATACACCCAACTGAATTCTGAATTCCAGAGAATAGCTAGAAGAGGTAAGAATGCCTTCTTAAATGAACAGTGCAAACAAATAGAAGAAAACAATAGAATACGGAGGAACAGAGATCACTTCAAAAAAAAATTGGAGATATGAAGAGAACATTTCATGCAAAGACGGGTATGATAAAGGGCCAAAAGGGTTGGGACCTAACAGAAGCAGAAGAGATTAAACAAAGGTGGCAAAATTATACAGAAGAACTATACAAGGACAAGCTTAATGTATCTGATAGCCACGAGGGGGTAGTCACTGACCTGGAGCCAGACATCCTGGAATGTGAAGTCAAATGGGCCTTAGGAAGTCTGAGCAACAATAAAGCTAGTGGAGGTGACAGCATTCCAGTTGAACTATTCAAAATCTTAAAAGACGATGCAGTAAAAGTGCTACACTCAATATGCCAGCAAATTTGGAAAACTCAACAGTGGACACAGGATTGGAAAAGGTCAGTTTACATTCCAATCCCAAAGAAGGGCAATGCCAAAGAATGTTCAAACTACCGCACCATTGCACTCATTTCTCATGCTAGCAAAGTTATGCTCAAAATCCTACAAGCTAGGCTCGAGCAATATGTGGACCAAGAACTTCCAGAAGTACAGGCAGGATTTTGAAGAGGCAGAGGAACTAGAGATCAAATTGCCAACATACGCTGGATCATGGAGAAAGCTAGGGAGTTTCAGAAGAACATCTACTTCTGCTTCATTGCGTATGCTAAAGCCTTTGATTACGTGGAGCACAACAAACTGCGGCAAGTTCTTAAAGAGATGGGAATACCAGAGCATCTTATTTGTCTCTTGAGAAACCTATATGCAGGTCAAGAAGTAACAGTGAGAACCAGGCATGGAATCACTGATTAGTTCAAAACTGAGAAAGGAGTTCGGCAAGGCTGTATACTGTCTCCTTGACTATTTTACTTGTATGCGAAGCATGTCATGAGAAAGGCGGGGTTACATGAGTCACAAATTGGGATAAAGATTGTAAGGAGAAATATCAACAACCTAAGATATGGAGATGATACCACTCTAATGGCAGAAAGTGAAGAGGAACTGAAGAGCCTGTTGATGCGGGTGAAGGAGGAGAGTGCAAAAGTTGGCTTGAAACTCAACATCAAGAAAATGAAGATCATGGCATCCGGCCCTCTCAATTCCTGGCAAACAGATGGGGAAGAAATAGAGGTAGTGACAGATTTTATTTTCCTGGGATCCAAGATCACTGCAGATGGGGACTGCAGCAAAGAAATTAAAAGACGCTTCCTCCTGGGGAGGAAAGCTATGGCAAATCGAGACAGCATCCTAAAAAGTGGAGACATCACCCTGCCAACAAAAGTGCGTCTAGTCAAGGCTATGGTCTTCCCAGTTGTAATGTATGGCTGTGAAAGCTGGACCATAAGGAAGGCTGAGTGTCAAAGAATTGAGGCTTTTCAACTTTGGTGCTGGAGAAGACTCTTGCGAGTCCCTTGGACTGCAAGGCGAACAAACCAGTCAGTCCTAGAGGAGATCAGCCCGGACTGCTCCTTAGAAGGCCAGATCCTGAAGATGAAACTCAAATACTTCTGACATCTCATGAGAAGGAAGGACTCACTGGAGAAGAGCCTAATGCTGCGAGCGATTGAGGGCAAAAGAAGAAGGGGACGACAGAGAATGAGGTGGATGGATGGAGTCACTGAAGCAGCTGGTGCAAACTTAAATGGACTTCGAGGAATGGTAGAGGACAGGAAGGCCTGGAGGATCATTGTCCATGGGGTCACGGCTCGGACATGACTTCGCACCTAATAACAACAACAATAAGCTGAGGCTGGTGTTTGGATAGTGGCTTTTCCCCTTCCCTTCCCTCTCCTTCCCTTCCCTTCCGGGCAGGATCTTTTTTTCCCCTTTTCTTCCCACCCTCCTCCTCCCTCTTTCCCCTCCTCCTCCCTCTTTCCCTTTGACCTCTCTTGCCTTTTTATATCCAATCCTTCTTCTTATCCGATTCCCTTCTTCTTAGCTGGGTGTTCTGTTCCATCCACTTTCAATTTCTTCCTCTAGGGGCATTTCCTCCTCCTGCTCTCTGTTTTCCTTCTGAGACAGAGGCTTCAGAGCTTCCTGCTTCTTCAGTTAAGTTTCTCCCACCCCACCCTCCTGTTTTGTCTGGCGGCTTTTTTTTTATACCCACATGTAAGCCGAGGGGGAATTTTTCAGCTTTAAAAAAAGGGCTGAAAAGCTCAGCTTGTATACGGTATGTAGAAATCAAACTATTCTCCTAAAAGTCATTCTGATCAGTCATTCTGAATTACAAGTCATCTCCTTTTTTGTCACTTTTCTCATACTTTCCACATACATATAAGTCTGTGCAGGATAACCCAGTGGTCATTCATAAGGTTGTAAACTCTTTTCACAAAGCTGTTAGATGGTGGGTTCTTATGGTATTGGTGGAGATCATAATAGATCAGATGGCATTATTTTCATGGGCAATTAAGACCTTGTGAGGCAGCACATCAAGCATGACTGACAGTCCTTTGAAGTTTTCCCACACAATTTTTTTCTTGTTCAATGAATGTTCATCGTAGTAATGTATCTTTCCAAGATCAGTGAAAAGATCAAAGAACTCTTAAGTTTTAGTTACTCAGCAAATGTCTTTCTCTTTCCCACACCAGACAGCAATTGAATCATATCCAGTAAATGCATATATGGAATAATCTAACAAGATAGTTGAATATATTTTGGGCTACAGTAGAGAACATAATCTGCAAATGCACCATCTATGTTGTATGATTATGACCAGGTAGATTGCCATATACAGATCTGGGTTCAGGCTGTTGCATTTTAATGTACTTTAATGTCAGCATACTTTTCATAAAGAAACAGCCTCATGACATTGTTATCCAGAAGACATTTTGGGGTCCAACTAGACATGACAGAAAGATCCACATGTATTTCTAATTTTTAAAACTACAATGGAGCATGTGGATGCAGGGACGGGAGTAACCTACCTTGTTTTTCCCCAACTCAGCTCTTTTCCAGTATTGGATATAGGATGAGGAAAACATGCTAAAAGTGCCAGAGTATGCTGGTGTAAGGTAACAACAGCGAGGAAACGTTGTAAAGAAAAAATAAGGAAAGAGTAACCACAAATACAGATCTGAACTACCTGGAAGAAAGGATGGATAAAAAATGAAGTAGGAATTTAGAATTTGTGTAGATAATGGGTTAGATTATAAATTTATTGGTGGAAGGAGTCAATGACTGAGGATCTTTCTTTTTCTTCTTTTTCTTAGACAGTATCTTGAATTCCCAAGAAAGTTGTTTTGAGGGGTCATGACACTATCGGGGACCTCCAGGCTCCCTGGATTCTGAGGGAAGCCAGGGATATAACCTCTGTGTTCATGAGCTTGGTCTAGAGGTCAATGGACTCTCATCTGGAGAACTGGGTTTGATCTCCCACTCCTCCACATGCAACCAACTGGGTGACCTTGAACCAGTCATAGTTCTAGAGCTCTCTCAGCCTCATTTACCTCACAGGTTGTCTTTTGGGAGGTATGGTAGGTGATTGTAAGCCACTTTGAAACTCCTTTGGGTCATAAAAAGTATGGTACAAAACCCCAGCTCCTCCTCTTCTTCCTTTTCTTCTTTTATTATTTATTTACAAAAATTGCATTCTCCTTTTCTGCTCTTACAAAGCCACTAAGATAGCTAACAATTTAACACATGATAAAGCCACATGTCAAAGCCATTAAAATCACCTGCTGCAAGATAGCAACAGAAGAGGCCAAACAAATCTCCATGCAGAGAGAGTACCAGAGCTTTGGTCTCATAACTGGGAAGGCCCTCTCCAAAGTTGGCATCTAACTAATCTCAGAAGATGGGAGGGCTCGACTAGAATGATATGGTCCCTCCATCGATTAAATAATTCTCAAGGACAGCCCCACATAGAACACATGGACCACAGTTGGACAGATCTTTTCTGCCCAGGAAAGACCACAGCTGGTTAAAATGTCAAAGCTAGTAAAGGGCATTCCCAGTTGGTTTTCGAGAAGCAGAGCTGTATCTAAGAGCATACCCAGACTACCAGACTATGGACCTATTCCTTCAAGGACTATTTGAGCACTAACAATATTGTTCAGATATGGATTTTCAAAGGGTCAATTTTTTCATTCATTTCCACACTAAAATTTGTTTCTTCAGATGCATTCCCAAACTGTCCCTTCACTTGTTCACCAACCAAAGAATCCCCAGAAAATTGCTTTTCATCTCTTCAAATGAGATCTAACAGGGTCTAATTTGGGGCTGCCCAATTTGGAAATGCATGCAATCAGGTTTCTTTTCCCCCACTCACCATTTCTTTGGGCACACCCCTTTCCTCCTTGCAATCCTCCCTTCCCCCCTCCCTTCCTCACCCGTCCCTCTTCTGAAAAATCTAACCTTTTTTTAAAAAAAGGAGTGAATAAATTTTGAATTAAAAAAAATAGTTTTAAAAGTTTTGCATAGCACTATTATCCTTACCATTGTTCTCCCTAATATTCGGGAAAGGCCCCTTTGGGAAGAGCACTGTCCTGGATGATGTCCGGACTGTGCTTCTGCCCACATGGGCCAATCCGGCCATGCCCAACAAAGCTGGGTATGACCAGATTGGGCCAGCCCCTGGAGCGCCTACCTCCAGAAGTTGGTCACTGCCTGGCTGCCAAGGACACCGCTCCTCCACTGCCCTGCTTTGGCTGCCATGCCCATTAGTGGCCGCGGCAGCCCACCCACATCCAGAGATGTCGGCCCACTCTCCACCAGGGCTACAGGCTTGCCCACCCTGCACCTCAATACCCTCACCCCAGCCACCAGCACACCACGTGCCTCCAGTGCCTCCGGTGTTATGTGCCTGCTGCCTCCGCCCACGTAGCCCCAGCCGCCAGCAATGACTTGAGGTAGGGTTGAAGCCCGCTCCTCCATCAGGGCCCTCCACTAGCGTTCGTTGCATTCCTGGATTCAACAGGCTATTTTCCCTGTAATGATATAATGTTATAACGTTAAAACCCAGGTTACATTCACGACACTTTGGGGGAGAAGAATGGGAGGCAAGCAAGGGTGCAGAATGGTGGGATTAAGGGATCCAATGAAAACAAAAGTGCACACAAGAACCATTTTGCAAAAAAACTTCACCTTTTTTGAAAAGGGGAAGAGAGCAAAGCATGATGGGAGGCTGCCTTCATCGGGCTCAGTAAGGAAAGCATGTAACGAATTTCAGACTGTGCAATAAGGAGAGAAAAGCCCAAATGCAGAAAGACTAGAATCAACTTGCAGCATTTTTAGGAAATCAAAAATGAGCCTAAAAGAAGGTATGTCTCCTAATGCGGAAATGGTCCAGTTGAGTGCAACCCCATCATGAATGAGTGACACCTTAAATCTTTGCCAACCAGGATATACAGACCCTTTGTCCCTGCCTAGCAGTGGACACAGCCTTAAAGAAACATAATACTTTATACAAACTATATTGAATCAGAAAGGTCTTCCAAAATCAATAAAATGTTACTATGATTGACAAGAAATAGAAAATATGTGCATGGAATTTCCACATTGAAAGATTACACTGTTTGAAGAAAACATGGGCTAACTGTTCTGACTGAATAAACTGCTTAAATTCACAAACCTGCTGAATATTTTTTTCTACTCTCTTCACTAGCTGATGGTATCTCAAAGAAAACATTTATAATTTGGTAGTCCTAAATCTTAAAAATGGCACAGATGTGGTTGTCTAAATATTACTTATTGCTAGTGATATACATTTTATTACATGTATGAAACGAAATAAAACATAATGGATCTTATCCAGTAGCCTCTGTCTATTATAGGTGCAAGTCATTGGGGCCTTGATAGACAATGAGCTGAATCCAATATTCCTGTCAATGGAAAGAGTTCATAGAAGAGATTATTAATTACTTCTTCTTCCTGTAACTGTCTGCTGAACATAATCCTGAAGAACTGGCACTGGTGGTTGGTACTTCTCCAGAGGTGCATGTCCAATGCATATCATGAAGCTGTGATACTCACATGTCTGAAGAAAGGTAAAATGATGTTTATATGAATAAATATGTCACATGAGCTGGAAGACTCCATGAGAAAGGGGAAAATGGTACTTTCTTGCATTTCCAAAGCTCACTCCAAGTCTTCTAGAATCCCATGCTCAATAAAAAGAAGAGTTGTTTTTTATATATGCTGCTTTTCTCTACCAGGAGTCTCAAAGCAGCTTACAATCACCTTTCCTTTCTTCTCCCTATACCCTGGGAGGTAGCTGAGACTGAGAGAGCCCTGATATGACTGCTTGGTCAGAACAGCTCTATCACTGTTGTGACAAGCCCAAGGTCACCCAGCTGGCTGCATGTGGAGGAGCAGGGAATCAAACCCAGTTTGCCACATTAGAAGTCAGTGCTCCGAACCACTACACCACTCTAAAACCCAAGGAAAGGAAGATTCCTGCTAAGTACTTTTTCTTACTTTAGACTCCCACTTTACCTGCCACACAGTTCTGGAATATTTACTAACCCACATAAGTAATTTAGGGAGCTGCTGAAGGAAGGAGGCACCAATAAAAATGGACTTTGCTTACCAGGAAGTCCTGCTGTAAATGCCTTGCTCCAATGAGATAAAGTCATGTACTTCATTATACCCCAGCCTTTTTACCCAGTCGGGATCTGAAATGGTTTATATCATTCTCCTCTCCTCTAATTTACCCTTCAACAACCCTGTGAAGTAGGGTAAGCTGAGAGTGTGCAACTGGCCCAAGGTCATCCATGACAGCATCCATGACAGAATGAGGGTTCAAATATGGGTCTCACAGATCTTAATCTGATGTCTAATCTGATGCTCTAATCACCATACTACAGTTTCCCCCTTCACTTCATTCCATTCCCAGCAACAAATGGTGAAAGTCAAACAATGTTTATGCATAATTTATTTTATACAGTTAAGTTCTCTACCTTTCATTTTCTCATGATCAGCCTTATGTCTTTCTGTTCAACCCACAATTGGGAAAGCAAACATGTCACTTCAAACTCATCTTCTCCCCTTCGCCCCACCCCAAAGCACTACATTGTCACACAGAAACAGGCTTGGTTCTATTAATGACCACCAATGCAGAAACCAACATGTGAATAACAATGACATTTCAAGATTGGTTTTAAACTCACAGAAAATAGATTTTAAATGTGTGGTTGTATCCTACTTACTCATTATGATGATTAGTGGATCTTTAAACATTAAGCTCAAAAGTTGTCAAAGATAACTTAAGCATACTTTTAAAACTAGCATAATTGAAAAGGGACATGGCAATCAATGTGCTTTCTGTTAGAAGCATTTCACGGAACTGAAGCCTAATCAGCATTTGTATTTTACTGCAATGTGACCGTATTGTTTGCAATTCTTGTTTATTCATGCTGAACTTCTTACCTTGAGCAGCTTATTTACATTACAGCCAGAAAATAGCTGTATTGATCCAATATTAGCTAAAATAAACTCCATCTTAGATAAACAGCATTTGTACTAGCAATAATAAATTAAACAAATCCACCTTAAAATGTGTCCATGGACATTTCTGCTCTTTTGTTGTTGTTGGAGCTCCTTCTTCTGACTACAGGACTACAACTGTTGCTACCTTGTAAACTGTCCTCTCAGAGAATCTCCTCCCCCTTCTCCCACACGAGCCCTCCCACCAGTAGACTTCTTGCCAGCATGTTTATTTTCCTTCTTCTTACAAAGAGAGAAAACTTGCCATTTAATCAACTGAGACATGGGGGGGGGGCTTGTTTAAGAAGCAGGCTTCACTTTAAAATCTTAATTGATATTTGCCAGCTTGCAGAAAGAAAAAAACTTTTTTGGCGCATTGCTGCATTCATTCCAAGCAGCTCATCGTGAATAAATCTCTCCCAGAAACAAGGAGATGGCATGGAAATGAATATTCGGCAAACACCTTATTAGCAAATTCCTCATATGCAGTTTTGTCAAACCAGTGCTTACCAAACTGCACATGAGACTCCCAGCTTACATAAGGCTATTATTTGCTACCTTATTATATCCATCATTCCTGACCATAAAAAGTCCTTTTTCTACATCCCTCCCCCCAAAAGTATTGAAATAGTACCACACAAATCTGTGGGACTGTTCAGTAATAGATGTTTTTCCCTCACTAAATCAATTCAGAGGCTAATTGGGGTGGAAGGTGACTATCTCTAGTGGTTATAAATACATTTGCATTGCTATCAATCTTTGTACAAGTCTGTATTTAACCAAGCAGAAGAAAGAGAGGCTTACATCCATTAGGTGGACAATGCTGCCATCAAGTGGGAAAGCGTATAGTTGAGCAACTGGCACATAAAAAGCTGCAAGTATTAATGATTGGATTCTTAATCATTCCTTTAGCAAGGGAAATGCGGACTACAATAATGTAAAGTCATCCTTATGGTTTATATTGTTCCTGATAGCACCCTTCATGTAACCAACGGTTTCTGCATTTTGTCAGAAGAAACTGTGTTCACTTATATTGACAATAGATTGAGAGGGACAGCTGTGTCAACCTGAAGCAGAAGAACAACATTTGAGTCAAGACCAACAAAGTTTTATTTCAGGTATAAGCTTTCATCCGCAGAATAAAACTTCATGGGTCTTAAAGGTGCCACTTTGTCCTTCTATTTGACAGTGTTCGGGATTGTTTGAAAAAATTTAAGTTCTTATGAAAAGAATTCTGGTGAAGGTTCTAGATTCAGAACTTAATACTACTCACCTTCTCCTCAGAGGCTATTGTGACAATAAAAAGTTATATTTAAAAATGGGTATAGATGCATCAAAACAGCATAAAATCAGTATACTAAGAAACTTCAGAGGGCCAAACTCCTCTCAATGTGTATATAGTGATATGAGGCTTAAAAGTCAGTTCAGGTCCTGACCAAAACATTATTTCATTTATTTATTTCATTATCTTTCTTGGCCTGCCTCTCTAGGCCAGACAGCTCATGGCAGCTAATAACAAATTTAAATTACAAGATAACTATTAACCAAAGTTAATAGTGAGGGATATAGTGATCAATGTGATCAAACGTAACACAACACGGGGGAACGGGAATGATGGCCTAGGATCACTGTTGGAGCAATCCATGAACACCTACTTTTTAAAAATGAAACAAAGTCTTCTGGGCCAGATGAACTGCATCCAAGGGTACTAAAAGAACTTGCAGATGTCATCTCTGAACATCTGTCCATTATTTTTGACACTTCTTGGAGAACAGGTAAGGTGCCAGGTGATTGGAGGCAGGCAAATGTTGTCCCCATCTTCAAGTAAGGGAAAAAGGAGGATCCGGGTAATTATCAACCCGTCAGCTTGACATCTATGGCTGGCAAAATTTTGGAACAAATAATCAAACACTCAGTCCTTGAGCAGCTGGAACTGTGATTTCTTAGACTAAGCATGGTTTATCTGACTACCTTGCTGGATCAGGGGAATGCTGTGGACATAGTTTATCTGGATTTCAGTAAAGCTTTTAATAAGGTTCCACATGATATTCTTGTTCACAAATTGGTAAAATGAGGTATGGATCCTAATTCTGTCAGTTGGATCAATAACTGGTTGACAAATCGCACCCAGAGAGTACTTGTTAATGGTTCAGCATCTTCTTGGAAAAGAGTGGAATACCCCAAGGATCTGTCCTGGGGCCTGTGTTGATTAGGGGGGATACTTGTTAAATTTGCAGATGATACTAAACTGGGAGGGGTAGCAAACACAACAGAACACAGAATCAGAATACAGGATGACCTTGATAGGCTTGAGAAGTGGGCTAAAATGAAAGATTCAAATGAGTAGCTGTGTTGGTCTGAAGTAGCACAATAAAATCAGAGTCCAGTAGCACCAACAAAGATTTAATCAAGGCGTGGGGTGTGGCTAAAGATGTCGTCCTGAGAGGGTGGCAGGGCATCTGCTCTGCTATCTCTGAAGCCTGACAGGGGTCAATTGTGCAAGCAATTGGCAGAAAAGAGGAGGGGTACGCAAACCCCACCTCACCTTTCTACCCAGGAAGTTCTTGGGGCCGTCTCCAATCCTTTAGGGAGTATATCTCCCTGGATTATAGGCTGTCAGCGTTCCAGGTCCAGAGGACGACTGCCATTTTCTACCTCGGACTTTCTTTTCTTTCTTTAATCTTAAAGTATCTGCTTCAACCCTACATGATGATTTACCACAAATGAACGCTTTGAACTGAGGGGAGGACATCGGCTGAGTTCCAAAACATCATTTACTGCAAGTATCTCTCGCTTTTTTTTTCTTCGTCTCTCTTCCTGCATCAAAGCCCTTTGTTTCCCCCCTCCTCTTACTCTGCTCTGCCTGAAGCCACCTCGTTAAGAGGCAGGCTAATTCTCCTAACTAAGCAGAAGAAGGACTCAAATCAACTCGAATTAATTGGCAAAAGCTCTTATTGTAATTGTTTTGGTTTTCGGAGATAAGAGATAAGAGCTGTGAGGGAAAATCTCATGAGAACTCTGTGCCAGTACGAGAATCTCTGCCTTGACCGACTTCAATACGTCACATGCCTGTGCCGGAACATTAGAGGATAAAACAGAGGACCTCTACTGGCCACTTGTAAAATTGTTTGAGGCCGGGTTTTTTTTAAGTCAAAATCATGTCTATGTTAAAAAGATTGGCTCATCTAATAGAGATACAAACCCAAGATTACAAAGTATTTTTAGATGGATTGATCAAAAATATCTCCAAGGAGATCCAAGATGGCAAGGAAGAAGTCTTCAATAGGAATGATGGATCAATAACAGTGACTGATGACAGCTTTAAACAAGGTGGAAAACCAACAGCAGAAGAGAAATCTGAAATTCATATCTTCAAGGAGATCCAAGATGCCAAGGAAGACGTCTTTAACAGGAATAATGGATCAATAACAGTGGCTGATGACAGCTCTAAACAAGGTGGAAAACCAACAGTAGAAGAGAAATCTGAAATTCTGGAGACGGAAAATGGGATGCCGGAGTTCTGCAGCCCAGATAAGGACACCCTTTTTAAAAAGACATACAGCCATCTCAAAGCAAGAGTGTACAAAAATCAATCAAAAGAAATATGGATCTGCAGTGAAAGTAACCGATTTAAAGGATCTCTCTGGGGAAAAAATTGCATTGATACTGGAGTCCAGGAGGTGCAACGGCCTCAAGATTTATCGATGCATACTCTGCGGGAAAGAGTACAACTGCACTTTCTACGCCAAAGGCCATTGGGACAGAATATAATTTTACGGGAACGACAAGATGTAGCAAGCCTCGAGATGAGACCCCCTTAAGAAGACCGAAAGCTCATATTGTTTTATGTTTAATGTTTTACTGTATTCTATATTTCCATTTTTATGAAAAAGGGGAAGCAGTGTCTCTTTTTTTTTGTAGGCATATAGGTAATATAATCATTAGTGCTGAAAATGTAAAATGCAAAGCTCTCAACTTATACCTGTCAGGATGGCTCTTAGAATGGGTCAAGTATAAATGGTTTGTAGATGTATCTGTATTAAGGATAAGGAGAAATTATGAAATCCTTTTGTAATTTTTTTTCTTTGTACATCTTTAAGGCAAAGCCCTACTTTCCTCTCCCTTCATCAGGGTATTGATACAGGGCCAAAACTCATACTGTGCTATAAGAAATGTTTAATGTTAAGCATCTAACTCAAACCTAGAAATATCTGCTAGGATAGCTCTTAGATTGTATCAAGCAGTTAATGTGAGGTCTACGATCTCTCAAGTAAGTTGACTAATAATAACTTTTCTTTTGTATATCTAAACAGGCCTTTTTTTTTTTAATGTAGTGGAAATGTGGATGGCTCTTAGACTCATGGCTCTTAGAGTTTTGGGCAAAAGTTTATATCACTGTGGAGTCAATGTGGGGTCGTATATTCTCAAATGATGATTATATTTCTATCTTTATGAAAATAAAAAAAATCATTATAAAAAAAAAAGACTGGTAAGTTCAAGGATATACAAACAATAAAGAAAGAAGGAGTAGAAATTCAATGGTTAGAGTATAACCAACTAGTATCTAGATTCAAAGCAGAGTTTCAGCAACCGTTAAATCCAGAGGCTCCAATACCAGAGTTTGAAAACTTAGTAATCCAAGATAAACCACATTTACAGGGCCAAATATATAAACTGTTATTAAGGTACGAGACAGAAATGGAACGGGTAAAGCCATGTATGATCAAATGGATGCAAAATATTGAGACTAATGTGACAATGGAACAATGGGAGTCAGTATGGTCTAGAATACCAAAGTATACTAACAGTCAAATACTTAAAGAAAATTGGTACAAAATGTTTTATAGGTGGTATGTAACACCAAAAGTGATCGCTAAAATTGCCAAAAATTGTAACAACAAATGTTGGAAATGTGATGATAAAGTAGGTTCTTTTTTTCATATGTGGTGGAGATGTGAAAAAGTTTATAAGTTTTGGGCAAAAATACATACTATTATGCAGAAAATGTGGGGTCTTAGATTCCCTATGAAAGCTGAAGCTATGTTATTAAGTGTTCCTCCTCAGTGCCTCCCAACCCACACACAGAGCTTCTTCTTCTACGCGACGTCGGCAGCAAGACTAGAATTGGCCAAGAAATGGAAAACGCAAGAACTACCCTCGACAGAAGACTGGCTGAATAAACTAGCTGATTTTGCCAAGATGACCAAACTGACACTAATAGTTAACGGAAGAATAGAAGAGGCCTTTCAAGAACAATGGGGCCCTTACCTGAACTATTTAGGAAAATAATACAAAGGGGATTAAAACAGGGAACCAAGTGTACTAAATGAAGATCATAGCCTTCTTTTTTCTGTATTGACAATATAGATTGCATGTATCTCATTGTTTTTAACTTAGGAAAACAAAAATAAAAACTTTCTATAAAAAAAAAAAAAAGATTTAATCAAGGCGTGAGCTTTCGAGTGCAAGCACCCTTCATCAGTTCAATATGAAGTTCAATATGGACAATTGTATAGTTCTGCATTTAGGTAGGAAAATCCAAATACACCTATATAGGATGGGGGAGACTTGTCTTGACAGTAGTATGTGCAAAAAGGATCTAGGAGTCTTCATAGACCATACATTGAACATGAGTCAGCAGTGTGACTCAGTGGCTAAAAACGCAAATGGAATTTTAGGCTGTATCAAATGGAGTATTGTGTCCAGATCACGGGAGGTGATGGTACTGCTTTACTCTGCTCTGGTTTGGCCTCACTTGTGTTCAGTTTTGGGCACCCGAGTTGAAGAGGGATGTTGACAAACTAGAGCATGTCCAGAGGAGGGCAACAAAGATGGTGAGGGGTTTGGAGACCAAGACATATGAAGAAAGTTTGGGGGAGTGTGGTCTGTTTAGCCTAGAGAGGAGACGACCGAGAGGGGATCTGATAATCATCTTCAAGTATTTAAAAGGGTGCCATACGGAGGATAGATAAATAAAATAAATAAATAATATATTGATTAATTGGTCATGGCATGTGAAAAGTAATCATGATGAACCTCTCCCCTGCAATGAGGAATATTATTGGCAGCTGCTTGGATACTATTGTGTCAACAGAATCTTAAGAAACATTTAAATTATTTAAATTGTTTTAATCAATATAGCAACTGTGTTAAAGTTTTAATTTTCTATATAATTATTATGTTGTTAGCCACCCCGAACTGGCTTGCCAGGAGGTGTGGCTTAAAAATCCAATCAATCAATCAATCAATCAATCAATCAATAGAATGGGCAGTATAGAAATCCAAATAAATAAATAAACAAATAAATAGCCAAAAAACAAACAATGTAAAGTCATGATAAATCAAAATTCAGGTAAAACTTTTTAATCTACCAGAATGCATTTTCAAGAGACTATCAGTATGATTAACAAGCGGGGACACGAAACCTTAAAAGCCAAATTTGCCTTTGATAAGGAAACTTAGCTTAAATGATGAGAACAAAAATAAGTAGCAATGAGAGTTGATAAGAGCAATTAAAAACAGAATTTGAGCACCATATTAAGATAACGAAAATGCTTCAGAAGAAGCCAGGAAGGAAATGACTGGACCCTTAGGTGACAAAGGAATGAAGGAATTGCTAAAGGAGTAAAGTAAGGATGCAGAGATGATGAATACATTTTTTGTACAGAGGTCTTCACTGCTGTTAGACAGATGCCAATGCCCACATTGTTGATTTTCTCCCTGAAAACAGTCAAATAGCGATTACAAAAAGTTGCAAAACGAATTATAAAATTAAAAACTAATGAGCTATTAGATCTGAATAGTATATACCAGAAAGTTCTTAAATAATTCAAATGTGCACTTGCAGATGATAAAAAGATGTATTTCACTACAGTCTCCTTAATCAGATTACTGGAAAAGGCTAATATCTTTAACATCTGGCAATTCAGATATAAAGCAGAGGGATAGAACATATTTTTAAAGACAAGTAAACAACAGAATAAGGACTTGACCTTTGCTACATTTTTGCAATTTGCAATTTAATATGTCAACCAATGCTGCTTCCTTTCTGGATTTCTATAAGCTAATTTCTATAACAACATTAAGAGCCTCTTGTGGCGCAGAGTGGTAAGGTAGCAGACATGCAGTCTGAAAGCTCTGCCCATGAGGCTGGGAGTTCAATCCCAGCAGCCAGCTCAAGGTTGACTCAGCCTTCCATCCTTCCAAGGTCGGTAAAATGAGTACCCAGCTTGCTGGGGGGTAAACAGTAATGACTGGGGAGGGCACTGGCAAACCACCCCATATTGAGTCTGCCATGAAAATGCTGGAGGGCATCACCCCAAGGGTCAGACATGACCCGGTGCTTGCACAGGAGATACCTTTCCCTTTACCTTATAACAACATTGTTCCATGGTCAGACCACCAATCTGTTTCCAGATCAGGTTCAAGGTACTGGTGTTGACCTTTCAGGCTATATATGGCTTGGACCATACTTACCTACAGGACCGCCTACCTCCTTATGCCCCCTGCAGGCACTCTGCTCTGTGGATATGAATCTGCTGAGGGTCCTAGGTCCCGGGAGGCATGCCTGGCATCGACTAAAGCCAGGGCCTTTTTGGTCCTGGACCCTACCTGGTGGAATGAACTCCCGGATGAACTCCCGAACTCCCGGTGGAATGAACTCCCCCTTGGGGTATGAGATCTGATCCCCCCTGAGTTCAGATTCAGTATTAGAGCTGCTGATGGCCGTCCCCAGCTGATACCCTGGTTTTTGACCATCAACCACTGGAACAATGCCAGAGGGCCAAACCCTGGGAGGAGTTTTTTATCCACCATTTTTATGCTAGAGTTTTTTAGATGTTAATACTGGGGTATTTTATGGGAGATCTGTTTTTATGTTTTTTATTACTTTGTGAACCACCGCAAGCCAGCTTGCTGGGAGTGGCGGTCTATAAATCTAATAAATAAATAAATAAATAAATAACAAATAAATAAAATAAAGAATCCAGTCACTTATCCAGACACAGGCTCTGTGACTTTGGACTTTATCAGGTTGTTTTAAAAATATATTTATTTATTTATATTAATTCATTCCAGGGAGGTGGTGATTTATACAGAAACTGTTTTGCAGTCCTCTAAGAATATCAGACTATAGCAGAGTTTGACCAGTCATAGAAGTATGATACTGAGTGCAATAAATAAATCTCCCCAAAGGTATAATTGCCTTGGTCCATTCACTCTTTCTCAGAATAATCTACCTAACGCAAAGTTTGAGTCCAATGGAACCTTTAAGACCAACAAAGTTTAATTCTGCATATAAGCTTTCATATTCAGATACATTGAAACAGTTTCCCTCAAGCCCTGCATATTTTGGGGGGGGTAGTTACCAGGCTCTGCACTACAGCCATATCTGCTCCGATCCTACAGACAGAAATTCTTACCTCAGGGATGAACAACAAACATTTTTGGAACTGAAGTATCCACCTGATTAATTTAACCCCTCCCCCCAACAGAAAACTGTTGCAAGACAGGCCCAAAAGAGACAATAGAAGAAAACCACTAGTGGTCACATACAACTCTCAAATAAAAACAGTTCAACATATCCTCTGCAATTCTACTCTATTTTTCATTTATAATTTAATTTATACACCACCCCTCCTGACAAAGTCAGCCCGAGGTAGCTTACGAAAAGATAAAAGATAAAATACAACAATTTCCATAAAACTCCTAAATTAATCCCCAATAAAATAATAGTAAAAACAGATGATGGAAACAACATCCCTCCCCTATTCCAGTTGCTAGATCACCTACCCCAACTGCATCAATACTCTGGCACAGCCAGGTGGATCTCACACAGCGCCTTCCACTATGTGGGACCTCTAGTTCGTAAATCCCAGGACAGCTCTTCCTCCCCAGCCTCAACCAAAAACCTGGCGGGAGAGCTCCCTCTTATAGGCCCTGCAAAATGTTGATGCTTCTGTCAGGGCCCACAGCTCTCCTGGGAGCTCCTTACACCAGGCTGGGTCGAGGGCCAAAAAGGCCCTGGCCCTGATCAAGGCTAGGCTAACGTGACCAGATATCCGGGACGCGCTGCCGCAGCTATGGTGGCGGCAGCAAGCGGGCCCTAACCCCTCCCTCCCCGACTGGCCTCAGAAGGGTGGCGGTGGAGCGACAGCAGTGGTGGTGATGGTGGTGGCGGCAGCAGCAGGCGGGCTCACCCTCCCTCTCCCCTGACCGGCCTCAGAAGGGCGGCGGTGGGGCGAAGGCGACAGCAATGGTGGCAGTGATGGCGGAAGCCTGGGAAGAGCTGCCCGAGCAGGTGTCAGCAGAGCAGCCCAGGAAGCCCTGCCCAGGAGGCCAGGCTCCTGCGCAGGGGCCTCCTGAGCCTGGGTTGCCTGCTGTGCTGCTTGCTGGGCATGCGGCCAAAGATAAATAAATAAAAATGTTTTTTTTAATTGGAGAATGCCACGGGACAATTAGAAAATGCCGCAAGACATGGGGCAAATGCCCAAAATGGGGGACTGTCCCGCAAAAGGCAGGAAGTCTGGTCACCTTAGGCTAGGTGAACGTCCTGGAGGCCCAGGACAACCAGCAGATTCGTACCCGCAGAGCAAAGTGTTCTGCGGGGGGCATAAGCAGATAAACAGTCCCATAGATAGGAAGGACCCAGGGCATGTATAGCCTTGACAGTTAAAACCAAGACCTTGAACTTGACCCGGAAGCAGACTGGTAACCAGTACAGATGTTTTAGCACTGGTTGAATATTGGTCCTCCAAGGTTTCCTAGTGAGGACCCTTGCCGCATTTTGTACCAGCTGCAATTTCCGGATCAAAGCCAAGGGAATGCTTATGTAGAGCGAAGTCTAACCTGGAAGCGACCGTTGCATGGATCACTATGGCTAAATGTACCAAGGACAGGCAGGGCACTAGTAGCTCCACTTGGCGTAGATGGAAATGACCGTTCCCTTTCACATGTATAGGGGGAACTTTTCTTATGCACATACAGCCTCCCCCATCTCAAACAACTCGCCTATAATAATACAACATCTAATTTGAACATAAGAGCCTCTTGTGGCGCAGAGTGGTAAGGCAGCCGTCTGACAGCTTTGCCCATGAGGCTGGGAGTTCAATCCCAGCAGCCGGCTCAAGGTTGACTCAGCCTTCCATCCTTCCGAGGTCGGTAAAATGAGTACCCAGCTTGCTGGGGGGTAAACGGTAATGACTGGGGAAGGCACTGGCAAACCACCCCGTATTGAGTCTGCCAAGAAAACGCTAGAGGGCGTCACCCCAAGGGTCAGACATGACTCGGTGCTTGCACAGGGGATACCTTTACCTTTACCTTTAATTTGAACATAGACACTGGTACCAGGCCTTGCAAGAAACCCAGATGCCAATTTTGCTGCCACATATACCCAATAGAATTTAAGACTGAAATGAGAGATTGCTGAAATAAATTATTATAACACTCGGGACAAAGGAACCCCCAGAGCTTAACAGAGATATCCAGTTATTATCTCACCACACACACTAAGTCATTCAAGTTCTCACTTATACAGAGAAATAAATTTTGTTGGGTCTTAGAGGTCCCACTGGACTCAAACTTGGTTCTTACATCTGTTGTAAATACTTTTATTATCTGCATTAGCATTAATTTGCTACTATCTACAAATTAGATTGGATGATTTATTTACGGTCATTGACCAGCATCAAAGTATGAATAAAACCACATACATTGTTACCCTTAGCAACTGTACTTATCATAGCTGTACTTATGCATCTTAATCAGGGATGAGCACGACCCAGCACCCAAACCTTAAAGCATCATAAAAATCAAGTGAGTCATAATTGGTGAGCTGAGGTTTGTGTGATTTTGCCTGCACAGGCCTCCCATGCCCTTCCACGTGGTTTTCTGAGGTTCAGCAGTTTGTGGTGGGGTACGTTAGCGGCATCTGTGGCTGACACACTGGAGCTGATCAATCGATTGTCAAAGCAATGGGAGTAATTCTGCAGCTCTGGAAACACCAACAGAGGTTTTCCAAAACTGGACAGTCAGTGCTGGCTGTCAGTAAGAGAGCTCTCATTCTGCTCTATGGGAGCTCACACAGCTGTTGTTTCCATCTTGCAGTTAGAGGGAGAGAGGGAAGGGATCTGAGAGGATTACTGAAAGTTGAACAGGCTGTGGGGATGCCCCACAGGCTGTGGGGATGCCCTGCTACAGCCAGGCTCCAAGGGGATGATAGGATGGTTTTGGTATGCAGCCTATGGGAGGTGGGGGAGGGGGCTTCTTTCATCCACAACAAGCACCCTTAGCAACCATTCTCACCCATATGGCACGCAGGGGTGTTCGTAATAAGAGTATGTAGGTCCTCATCCTAGGCACCCAGTGGCTAAGGCCATCTGCAAGGCATGAACAGAAAGACAGGGTGGCTGTCAGTACTGACCTAACACCCCAATCCCAGGAAGGGGGGGGTGTATCCCAGGTTGCCCCTCTGACAGTGCCCCCAAAGCCCAGATCATTCTTCAACAAGTGAAACATGTGTGCCAGGCAGATAAGACAATGTAATTGGGGCACCACAGCCAGTATGGCATCTCCAGCTTTCAGGGGAAGCATTCTACCATGTCACAAACCAAACTAGTTTGGGAAATAGAAAAGTTCATTGTAGTTCACAGTTCATGAACTACAAACCTTCGCAAAATTTAAAGTTTGTGCCCATCCCTAAATTAGCCCTTCCTGACAACTAACTCTCCCCACCTATATGTAAAGTTTGGGGAAATCTGGTTCAATGTATCTGAAAAAGTGTACATCTACACATACTAAGCCTCTCCGTTTTCACTGAGCCCCAGAATTGAACTTTGTTGGTCTTGGAGGTACTACTTGACTTAAATTTAGTTCTCACATCTGTTTAACTCTTGTACTTGCATGCTATTTTGCTGTTCTTCACAGGGCTTACCAACTGCTTTAACCAAATCTTAGCTGTTTCTTGCCCAGTTCTTATGCATCTTGATTCTAATTAGCCCTTTCTAACAATTAACTCCCTATCCTCTATCTACCTTTAAGTAAGCTTATACCCATAATTAAGCTTCATTGGTCCTGAAGGTGCCACTGAATTCAAAATTTTGTTCTATTGCTTCAGACCAACACTGTTGCCCACCTGAATCTACCTAACACAGTTGTTGTTGTGAGACTAAAATAGAGAAGATAATAATATTATAAGTAACGTTGAGTCTCCATTGGTGAGAAAATATGAGATATAAATATCTAAATAAACCACCAAGGCACCTGTGGCTAGGTAGACATAAAAGTGTGTGATCAGGGTTACTCTTTCTCCCTGCTTACAGACTTCATAATACTGCTTACTATTGTATAGTGTTTATATTTTTAATTAAACCACTAAAATATAGATAGGGAATAGGAACTAAAATAATAAAGGAACCAATAAATCCATGTTTAATTTCAAGTGCACAGAAAAGGGTATGTGGAGTACGATATTTTAGCCCACATTTAAATCAGAATGCGTCAAGCACATACATAGCACGTTAGCTGTAATGTGTTGCTATGCATTATAAATGGACTAATATAAAAGCTTGCCTTAAAGTGCCTTATTGACATGTGACCTTTACAATTCAACACAGTAAGCTCTTTCATTTATTAATGCTTAACATGAAGCATTTTGGCTATATGACTTGCCGATTTCACTATGTAACTTCATGCCAAGCTTTTTACTTTGCTTGAAGTGCAATACAAGCTTACTGAAGACCTGTTATTTCATAGCCATATCCAAAGGTCACATAAAATCCAGGTCCTTGTAAAACTAAATGCACCATATTTCTAGCTTGTCTTATAAATAAAATATGTCCTGAAGTCTATAATAGCTGGTTTCCTGGGTTCATTTGGGGTTTCTACTTATTTCCATTATTACTTCATCTGTATTGATACTGCATGTGGCCATTTCAAATGCTTTACGTAATAAACTGTGGAATGATTTCCATTATTTTAAGCAGTATCTGAGCTCCTATAAAGTATATATTTTTCTTTACTTGAGCATGTCCATTGAAACTCACAAAAATGAAACAGAAACAAATTTTAAAAGGATATGAACTGTATATTAATAAGTTCCCATGGAAACCAAGAAGTACAAACCTGAAATTCTGATGAAAATTCTGTGAAATTTCCTGTTCATTTCTAATAGTTCAGTTTATCTGGGAAAAGTTGCCTATACGAGACTCCTATTTCAAGCTCATTTTGAATTACTTCTGCATGAATGTTCATCTAAATAATACTCACAGCCTCAGAGCTTACAATTCTTTAATATCAAGAAAATTTATTTTCGGTTTGGTTTTTTGTTTTTTTTGTCAGATCCAGAAAGTGAGTTTGGCTAGGAACCGATATGATGTAACATATGTATACAAATCAAAAGAACCTCTCCTAACATTCTGGAAACCAACTGAATCAATTTCTGGAACCAGAACTATTTAATGTGGTTTCCCTCCCCATTGAAAGAATGAACTTCAGCAAACTAGATCATACAGTGAGCCTCAGACGCCAATGTGGTGGGTCTCTTAGGAGGCTTGCTTTGTACGGTGTCTTATGGGTCAACTTCGACAGAATAGGATCTGAAGCTGATAACGAAGGTACAGCAGTCAACAGGACATTTCTCACACAAGGCTGCCTTCAATTGAGATGCCCTATCTGATCAGGCCTTAGCTGTAAAACACTTGACATATTTGCCAGGCACCTACCATGTGTCCCTTGCCCAAACATATAAGGGGCACTGGACGTGTTTGTCTGTGATCGGCATCTTAGCGCTGCACGCGCTGCATTTTTAAAAGATGGCTTGCAAAGCCATTCTGGGGAATAGCTCGAAGGCCACAATTAATTAGATTGGTGATCACAAAGAGCGATCTATATGTCAGAGCAAGTCTAGAAGGCATCTACTAGTTGTGCCAAGTGAAAAGGGAACTGAAGAAGATGGGCGCTCTGCTCCTAGGTCATGTGCCTGACCACTGGGAAAATTCATGCATGCATGGTTGGGAGGGGCAGGTGCCCTCTAGTAAAGTTTTGTTATAGAAGGCTTCTCCGTGGCCAGCCTGCGTAGGTGCAGTCCCAATGTGGGGCTGCACACCAAGACAGAAAATGAACTTAAACTGCCAATCTGGGCCTTTTTGTATTTCCAAGGCCCAGCTGCACTTTTTTCCTACAGTACAACAAATGTGACATTTAAAAAAAAATTGTTAAAACTATTTATTTAGCATGTTTGTTTCTGAACTACATTATTCCTGCGATTAAGACTTTAGCTACACTGTTATCTATCTACTGGTAATAATTATAGAAATTATGACACCTTTCCCCATAATAACATTTGATAACAGCCCATGATCGCTGTAACGTTAGCCACTATCAGTCCTATAGCTCCCAAGTAGATCTTCCCAGCAGATCTAATAGTCTTCCCTCCTTGTTGAGGGTAGACAAATGACTCCTGACTCTTCCCTTGGTTGGAAGGACCTCTGATACTATGGCATTCACATGAAGATGTCTGAATAAAAAATCATTTGTCATCTGTAGAAGTTCTCTACTTTCTTTGATGATGCTGGCACTGAATCTGGTTTTGCCAAGATGGCCAGAGTGATAACGGCAGGATCCAAATGAGGAGTGTACAGCAACTTCAGCTGCTTGAGATTGCAATGCAGACCTAGAGCTATCAACATCTGAATCAACTCTTCTGAATGCAGCTTCAAATCTTCTGTGATGGAGTAGGCGATACCAACTGTTGAGATCACTGCAGGGAGGATTGGCAAGGTCCAAAGGGAAAGCAAGTCTGCAGTGATGGAGTTCTTCAATTCTGAGGGGAACCTGTCAACAAGTCAACATCAAGTCTTTGCCTTCTTTTTAACCCTTTCTAGAGGTGGCTCCAATGATGACCTGGATGTGAATGAGATTGCAGCTCCAATAAGTTTGTTAGTGCTGAAGTCACCAAATGGGTAATCGCATCCTTGTCCACCTGGGATTGTTCCCCCTCCCCCAAGAATTCAGGGCACTCAGAGCTTTCTCCCATAGTATAGCTTTGAGTCTTGCCACTCTTTCCTCTGATGCCTTTGGAGGCATGAAGAATGATAGTTGATCAGGGCCATTTTTTGCTCCACACTTCTTGCATTTTTAAAATAGATCCATCCCACCATTTATAGCACTGAAATCCTCAGAATACTCCATGGAGGAATCTCTTTTATTCCAATTTAAAAAGCCCCCCAAAACAGCATGTAAAAGCATCTTCTCACAGCAGCAAAAGAGAAACTGAGGGGAGGAGTGCACACTCCCGTGACACTTTAGGTAGGAAGACAGAGGGGAGTGGGGAGCATTCCAGAAGCTTCTTTAGAAGAAGAGTTGATTGTTTTACACCAGTTTTCCTCTACCAGAAGGAGTCTCAAAGCGCCTTCCCTTTCCTCTCCCCACAGCAGATACCCTGTGAGGTAGGTGAGGTGGAGAGAGCCTTGATATTACTGTTCAGTCGGAACAGCTTTCTCAGTGCTGTGGTGAGCCCAAGGTCTCCCAGCTGGCTGCATGTGGAGAAGCGGGGAATCAAACCCAGCTCGCCAGATTAGAAGTCAGCGCTCCTAACTACTACATCAAGCTGGCTTTAGAAAGGCTCTTTTCTGAGGCTGGCTGTAATCGTGCAGTCCCACGAGTGTCTGGACAGAAACCATGAAGATGAACAGTACAGGTCACTAAGAACTTAGATGAACTAAAGTTAATAGAACGTCCCTACATATAAACATGAGAGTTTATTAGAGGTATTAGGAAATCAGCATAAATCCTTTCTATACTTTATCCCTCTTACTTTATTCCAAACAGAATCCCAAATTTTAAGATTTCTAGAATCACCTACATTTTCAAAACTAAAATAATGTATAACGTAGCTCTTCAATATTACAATACTATATCAAGTTCAAATAACAAATTGTCTATTGAGGTTTATTTCATGCATCAGATCTTAATCAGTTTGATGTTGCTGAAAAGATGGGAGACACAAGTAAAAAAACTACCTTTATTATTTTTCTTCTTCATCCATTACATACTTTTAAACAGGGATGTATTTTATTATTCAGACATTCAGGCAATGTTGATTTAATTAGTTTAGACAGGGAAAAGCATATAAATGCAAACATTGTTGGCTTAACCTGAACATAACTGCATAACTTACTATTAACCAAATGTGGTGCTAGGACAAGGTTTTCCTTTAGCATTAAAAATGGAGCACTTAAAAATATTGCCGAATAGCAACATTGAGATTCTGATTTTTGTAGTAAACAGATTTTGTTTTTTTAACCTTCAAGTCCATAATTGTATTAATTTACAGACTGTTATGTGCAAGTTTATATCATATAAACACTGTACAGGCCAAAGAAACCCTTGAGAGTGACACAGGTGTATGATAAGAAATAGATACTGTGTGTATTTACAAATATTATGGAGAAAAAATTGGTCAAATACTGCAAAGAAAATATTCACATTAAGATGGCCAAGTTTCACCATCTACCTTCTCAGCTCAAATAAAAGTAAAAATAAATTCATAATCTCGAAAGTTTAAGACATTGTCAATAATACAAACAGGTAAAAGTGGAAACTTTCAACGAAGTTCATATAGTTTATTCTTTTATGGGTCAGGTTCAAGCTTTTCAGTCAAGGATTTACTAAAGCCATAAACAGCAACAGTGACAAACCATGACCAGATCTGCACAACAGTTATGTGCACCTAATTCAAGACAATGCACTGCACTTTTGGCTTTTAAGGGAAAAAATAAATTACAAAACAATCCCTGTAAATGCAATAATGAATTCAAAGGTGTGCATTTATCCATTTTAATACACATTTTGAATGTTATCACAAGAGATTAAAAATAAATAAGTATGCCAAAAGGCATGCACTGATAAAGTTATTAAAAGTTAGCTCTAGGAGACTTTTTAAAAATACAACATACACAATTTGAGTTTTGGTCAACAAATCTGTCCAGCCATTCTCTTTCCTTTATTCAGTCTCCTTGTGATACTGGCAGCTAAACATGACAAAAGCACACCTCTGTCATTATGGCTTTAAATGAAGCAGATCTGGAAAAAATGGAAAGGGCTGCTTTTTCTACTGAACAGCTAGTTTGTTCATAATACAGGCACTTAAAGGAACTATGGGGGAAAGTACCTGACCAATTCTATTGACTGTGTCTTAGAAGCATTGCAACATTTCACCAAAATAAGAAAATTCCAGAAATCCCCAGCAGAGTTCAGGAGTGATGAGCTAGCATTCATTAAAGGCAGTATTAAATCCAACCCATTTCCATTTCTTCTCTGAAATCAAATAGCAAATAATTTACAGATCTAAATTTGTTACATGGCACATCCAGTCCTTCATTTTAAAGTTGTCATACAGCACTAACTTTGGATGAGAATTCTGAGATTTAATCCCCATTACATTTACTCATGTTCACAGTTATTTCCATGTAGTGTATTTTCACAACTCCTAAGCATCTTGGCTGCTGAAGTTTGAGTCTTGATGTCAGACATATCCAGAAGCACAATCTGCATTATACAAACGTTTTGTATTTCTGTACAAGCACAATCGCCACTTCTACTACACTGCATGTCAATTAGAGGCACAACAAAAGCAGATTTTGAAACCCATATTTACCGACACTGATTCATCCCTCCTGTGGAAACAATAGTATTTAAATTTTGTAATCAGAGGACTCGTCTTGCTTTTGTTTCGGTACCACTGAGCAGACAGTACCATGTTTTCTTACAAGATTTAATGGAAATTTGCAAATGTAGTACCATCAAAATAATGTAGGGGGAAATCAATGCAGTTGTTACCGGCAAAAAAACCCTCTCAAATCAAGACTTACTTTAAGTGCTTGGGTTATTACGTTTTCATTTGTATTGTTCTTTTGGAAATCAACTGCTTTCAATATGGCATCACAAAAACCTCAGTACATGCCAGGTTTATGAAATATCTAGTCTTTAGCTAATATATTCTCTATGACAGTTTAGTTTTGCTGAGGAAAAAGCAGCATTTGTTTCTCATTGGTCCAGTATCATAGTGGTCAAATAAGTATGTTGATATAGCTTTAAAGCTTCCAGAAGGGATGGTCCAAAATAAGTTATGAATGTTGGACAATCAAACCAAAGTATGTATTATGACCTTCTCATTGAAAGAGAGGTGCTGGAAAGACATGTGGTCACTATAAAGATGACTTTCACAAGACAGCAGATGAGCAAGTAAGTAATTCCCCATGATCTGTCTTCTTCCAAAGTCATTTGTGACGCTGAATGGTTTTCCTTTTCCTTCGCTTGAAAAAACAGCAGCACCTGCAATTTTGACATAAAAAATGTCTCAGATAAACAGAAAAAAATGTGCAAATGTAACACAGGTAATGGTATTACTCTAAATATGCAGTTAAACATTTTAAATCACTATGAAGTATGTCAAAAAGACAAGTTACATGGACTGATGGCAGATGAAACTTATGTCTCTCTTACAATTCACCCCCTGAAGCATCTAGGCATTTAGTGTGATCAAACAAGTACACAGCATGGCAGTTTCCTATATGCTGGATTTGTTAGATATGGTCAAACAGTGCATTATTCAGGCAAGCTGGTAATGTTTAAACTGAAATCAGTGTCTTCTTTGCCAAGGTTCAATTCAAGCAAGTCTTCAGCTTGTTTATAATGGGCGGAAACTAGGCTGTGCTTTCAGTGACTATGACTAAACTCAGGAGCGACTTTGCACACTTTAGACTGAATATTTGTACAGTTAAAGTTATATTACTTTGGGTTCCATTCCTGTGCATGTGATATCAATCACCTGTAATAGTTAAACATTGCCAGTTATACTGTAGTACAAAGAAGTAGAGATGGAAGTGGTGGATGTTGGTATTATTTATTTTATTTATTCTATCAATAACAGAACTTTTAATTACTGGGACTAGTCTCAGACATTATACAGGATATGGACTAGGAAGGGCTGTTATTCCATACAAACAACACGACCGACATGCACTAAAGGCATGGCACCAGTTTAGCACTTTCAAAGGTTGAAGTATAGGTGGCCATGGCAGGTGTTTGTTATTTTGTTATTTGTTATTAACTGCTAATCTTTCCAAAATGAAGGGCACTAACTAACATACACGAGCCTCTTGTGGCACAGAGTGATAAGGCAGCAGACATGCAGTCTGAAAGCTCTGCCCATGAGGCTGGGAGTTCAATCCCAGCAGCCGCCTCAAGGTTGACTCAGCCTTCCATCCTTCCGAGGTCCGTAAAATGAGTACCCAGCTTGCTGGGAGGTAAATGGTAATGACTGGGGAAGGCACTGGCAAACCACCCAGTATTGAGTCTGCCATGAAAACGCTAGAGGGCATCACCCCAAGGGTCAGACATGACCTGGTGCTTGCACAGGAGATACCTTTACCTTTAACTAACATAACCAAACTTTAGAAAGGCATGGGTGACAGGTGCTGTATTAGCATCCTCCGCTAAATTTCAAAACTGTTGCATTTAGTAAACTGGAAGAACTGTGGATCACTACTTGAACATCTAGTCTAGGCACCAAAATAAATTGCAGAAGGGCATCTAGATATTGATCTTGAATAATGTGTTACCTGTGAACACGTATATCTTGTTGCTCACTGTGAATGCCAAATTACACTTAAAAAACATTTATAAACTACTTTGGTGTCTCAATAGCATTTCCACACAACTGAAGCTTATCAACAGTCAAATGACATGTCCTTAACTAAATGGTCACTAGAGGGCCCTGCCTTCATTTGTATTATACACAGTTGCTATTTCCCGTGTGTTCTGTTGTAATTATTCACTGTGAAGCAGTGTGAAATAATCCATAAATGAATACTTACTAAATGTTATTCAGAGAAGCAGTGATCATTTATATGAATTTGTATAATTCATGATATAAAATGGTAAAACACTTCAAAAATAATTACTGTGTGATAGCAGCAAAAGACTATTTTAGGACTTCAGTTTGCAGAACTCTTTCTCAGACAAAACACAAGAGGAAAACACACATATGTTTGTCTAAGGTGCCCTGTATGATGTCATAGGTCTACAATGCAGCCTAACAACTTCTCTGTTACTCCTCTACAAAGAAAACTGTCAAATCTTGTTGTGAGAGCTAAGACTTAAGGCATGGGAAAGGAAATCCCTTCATCCCCCAGCTCCTCTAACTCTGACCTTTCCTTCTTTCACTTTAAGATAAGTCTGTACAACAGGATTTCCCAGTTCTATTTTTTTCATTCCAACTGCTTTCAGAGACTTTGGCTTTAGCTGTCTATTCATTCTTAGAGCCACTTTGTTCCTACTCATCAAGTTACATGGAATGACTGACCTGTAGACTGGTAGGCTCAGGCAGCCTTTATCTGCTATTCTCCTTCCCAACAACCTTGTATTTTTACACATTTTAACATCGTCTTTGTCACATTTGTCAAATGGCAAGCATGGACAAAATGAAGCTGTGTCAAATAGCAAGAACAAAAAACCGCAAACCAACTGAAAAAATCTCATTGTTACCCTAAGAGTCATCTTTTCTATCAAGACCATCACCAAAGACAAAGACAACAATACTGCTGAACACAAGAACACTGGAGTCAAAAGGCCAGTTCCAAGGTGAATGCAAAATTTTTCCATATATATTTTCTTCAGCTACACAATTCAACCCGAAGTCCTTAATATCACCAGGAGTCCTTAACAAACTTATTAAGCTCTTACTAAAAGCAGACTGTACACACGCCTTCCCCACTGTGGCACCCCCTTATGGAATGGCCTGCCTGTTAGGGTCAAGAAAGCTGGCTTTATGCAAACTATGCAAAACTAAATTATTTAAGACAGCTTTTCTTTACAGGTAACAGGTAGTACTGGAACTAAATAGTTGAGAAAGACATTTGGGTAGAGGGTTAGTGACTATGTTACCATAAGTAGGATCCTACTATGTAATTTTTGCATAATTTAACATATCATATTTATACTTATGCTTTGCTTCAGCTCTGTTTTCAGATTTCTGGTTGGTTTTGGATTTCTACAATTCTAATCCTATTACACTGTTTACTGAATGCCCCACCCTGTATTGCATTGATGTACTCAGTAATCTACCTGAGTTTAAGTAAGAAAGGCAGACTATAAAGAGTGCACATTTCTTTTATTATTGGATTTCTTGACCACACTTTCCCCACAAATAAACTATGACTACTAATTCTTGGCTCTGCCTCATGCAAAGCACAGAGCACACGTGCATGCATGGGTAAACCATCACTAAAGAGAAATAGTTGTGTTCCACTGCATTCCATTTATACCATTTCCTTGACATGCAACATTTTATAAACATCAAAATATTAAATTTGGGGCATTATAATGTCACCACACCTATATCTTACATTTTCATTGATGGGGACTCAAAGTGGCTTACAATATTTCTCATCCTAACAGAAAGTAAGGTAGATTAGGCTGGCCCAAGGTCATCCAACAACAGGCTGCATATTCTTCTGTTAACATGGATACGATTATTAGCTTTCTGCTAGCAGGTAAGTCCCCTGAACCTATCCAGCAGGTTGCTGAGTCCCTATCAATTGTTATATCACTTAGGTCTAAAAGGCCAAAGCCTAGAGCAGTGGTCCCCAACCTTTTTAACACTGGGAACCGGTCAACGCTTGACAATTTTACTGAGGCCTGGGGGGGGGGTAGTCTTTTGCTGAGGGACATTGCCGCCTCAGCCCCTGCTCTGCTTGCTTTCCTGCCGATGCCCCTGACTTCCCGCTGCCCACCGGGGGGCGCTGCCAGCAGCATCTGTGTACTGTCATGCCGAGGGGGAGCCCCAGACATGGTGGCCGCTGGAGAGCACCAAAGGTGAGCCAGCAGCAGAGTGGCAGGACAGCCCCCGAGGCAGTAGCTGGGGAGGAGGACGAGGAGGAGCTGCAGCCCAGTACCGACTGATCCACGGACCGCTACCGGTCCCCGGACCGGGCCTAGAGGGCCTTGCATTGTTGCTCTCTCTGAATTATTATTGTTTTTAGTTCATTGATGATTTATTGTATATTTTAACCTGTATGCTTTCCTGGTTCTTAATGCCATAAAAGGGTTCTTAATTAATAAAAAAACAGACTGCAGATTCAGACCTAGGTCTCCTAGGACTGACACAGTTAAACAACTAGATCAGGCTTTCTCAACCAGGGTTTTGTGAAAACCTGGGGTTTCTTGATGACTCTGGAAGGGTTTCCTGAATGAGTGGGAGATAGGTATACATAGAGATAGAGATACCTATACATACATACATACATACATACATACATACACACACACACCCATATATATGTTTAACACTGGTAGTAAACTGTAGGAGTTGAATATGAGTTATGGCTGGAAAATCCTATAATCAGCTCCCAAGGCAACGAAGAAATACACTAGAATGCAGCTGGGAGGGGAACAGGTGAATATGCTTACTGACGACAAGTTCAACCAAAACCTTGCTGCTGTTCTTTGAAGCTGGGAACATCTTCCTGACAATCCAATAACATCTACTGCTCTATCCTTACAAATACTTCTGAAGAACAAGGTCTGAGTGAGGTACAAGGACATCAGTAGGAATGTTTACACTTAAATGTTCACAAAGGCTCCTCTTGAAATTATGTTAAAGAATTTTGTAGAAGGGAACACTCTCTTCTCAATTCTTCTGGCTTCCACCCTTTCCTTCCCAGACAACTCCTGAGCCTTACCTTGGTTGTCTTCCTCGCCAGTTATTCCAAGCCTCTCTCTCAGGTACACACAACACAAGAATAAAGAGCACCAGGAAAGACGGCAGGACCATTTCCACACTGGAGGTTTTGCACCAGGCTTCAGGCTGGAATTTAAGTTGGGGCAAGTTTCCTTGTGTTTTCTTGCTCCCGCAAGGGAGAACATTTGGCCTGGTGCACCTCGTCTGCCCTGGATTTGTGTTCCCACACTGGAGACATGGAAGCAAAGTTCCCAGTGCAGAAACGATCCAGGGAGGTGGTCACGTTACATTAAACTCTCTACATTTGGCAAGAGCACAGAAGGCTCAAAGTTACTTTCTTCAAACAATCTAGCTAAATCATGACAGATGGATAAAAATAGTGGCAACAGCAATGATAGGGTGGAAATACCTGAAGATGCTTGGGTATGCTACCTCCCTTTGATTTTCCAGTAAAAAGCTAGATCTAACAAGTACTTGGCTCCACTGCACCCTACCTCCTGCAGCCACTTCAGTTTGAGCACACTAAGCAGTAGCACTGTTTGCCTGCAGTAAAGCACCCACAGATGGTATGGGATTGCTGGCATTCGCTGGGTGATAAGGCCAAAAGAAGCACCATTTGATTACATCCCCATTGCAGGTCCTCAGATCAAGATCATGGAACTGCATACTGGCCCTCTCAGCTTACCGCGGACCTACTTGTGAGATGGAGCAAAGGACCTATCATGCTGAGAAAAATGTTCTGTCATGCTGCTATCTGACATCCATGCTAGGCGATATCTCCCCCACCCTATGGAATCAGAATACAAGCACTACGCCAATCTCTATTAGTAATTATATGAGTGGGTAATTAAAAAGGCAAAGTTGCAGACTGCATGCACTAAGCAGATGGCATGAAAAGGGCAGGGATGCAATGTGGTTTATGAAATATTTATACAAATAGTGCAAACAAGCTTAAAATCAAATATATAATACTGATCATAGATCAGTAAAGATGGTGATCTGTTAGAAAATCTGCCTTACCTACTATGGAAAATAATACTTGATTTCTATAAAATGCACTTAAAATTGCCATTTCATAGCTAAAATATGTATAATCCAGAAACAACGCAAGTAACACTACATTAACTAATATATTGTGTTCATAGACACAATATTTCTGATAAATGCAAGGGCAACTGTGTCACTAAAGAGTCACTACAGAAAGACAGACGTGTATAATAGGCTGCCTGAGACAAAGGCTGACTGAAGCACTATTTTCAGGTACATTAGGGCAGGAGTAGTCAACCTGTAAACCTGCAAATGCTGGCAGGGGCTCATGGGAATTGTAGTCCATGAACATCTGGAGGACCACAGGTTGACTACCCTTGCATTAGGGAATAGTCTCCCCAAGCCTCTTTAGAACATCATGGTTTGTCTTCAAACGTTACTCTCAATAAGAAGAATAATGCAGTTTCCCATGTAAGTTGACCAAGTTTAACATGAGGGCAGTAAAGCTGAACACTGTGGTTTACTGTATAGCTTACTAGTTTCCATAGGTTTTGTCAGTATAATAGATGCCAAATTGTTTATTACCCCAGCCTACATTTAAACAAACTTCATGATTATATTTTAAATTAATATAATAAATCTTCTAAACTTTGTACAACTACTTTTGTGCAACTGTCAGGGAAAATGTTCTTCCATATTGCTAAAGAATGCGCCATATAGTTAGTGTTCAAAGTGACCTATAATAAATCACTTAGATTTATTATAAATCACTTAAGCCTCATGTAGAGGCAAATATATTAATAGAAGTTAAGCTGAAACATTTAAAATCTGAGGAAACAATTGTTACAGATTAAAGTGTACACTGCATACATACATAGTACGAGAATGTGTGCATATGAAATTAGGTAATATACGGAAATGGAAAATAGATACATGAAAAGTTTTCAAATAATCACAAATGACTAATTTAGAAAGTAAATGAGCAAATGGTTTCTATCAAGCTAAAATGTCTGACAATACTGTTTTCCTGTGAAATGGCACACCAATGGATAGAGTTGAAACAGATATTAAAGCATCCATTTAGAAGTATTAGATTAAATATACTAAATGGTATCACTTCAAAAGGAAGCAAAAATTGAAGCAGGAAAAAGTGCTCCTCAGTAAGTTAGCAATATTTTTCCCATGTCAAAATGACAAGTAACAGAAGCAACCAAAATTCTTTTGCACTAGTTTTCCAATTGACTTTGGTTTTGAATGTTTTGTTTGTTTGTTTTTAAAACGCTCTGGAGCCATTTCTGCCTGCCTGTACTTTAGAACTCACCACATGTTCAACACTTTCTGGCAGCTAATACAAAGAAAATATAAGGAAGAGAGAATCAGAATACTATACATTGCAGACAAGTGACATTTTGTGCATATATACACATAATAAAAGACCAAAGAATTAGTCTTAACATCAATACTGCAATTTATGGTCATTTAATATCAATTGTATGAACAAGCATAAGCAAATACTTAATACAAAAGCTATTTCTATTCCATATTAGTCCTTTTCAACTATTACTTGGTGATGCCTTTCCCCACACACTTATAGGACAACAGAACAAAGTTCAAGTCTAGTGGCACCATCAGGAATTAGGGCATGATCTTTGATGCCTCCCTTACAATGGAGGCAAAGATCACAAATGCAGCTCATCAGACGGTCTCCACTAGGACCCATTATGCACGGGGGTTTTAGCGCACATTCGGGGTGGAATGGCGGCGATTAAAATCACCGATAACGCACGGAGCCGGCTGCAACCAGCCGCAGCTTCGGTGCATGCCGCCGAAAAAGCCGGCTGCTCAGGACCTTACAAGGATCCCTTAGGCCCATTATGCACGGCCGCCGAAACGGCGATTTCGGGTCACGTGGAAAACGCGGAGGGGGAAGACGCGACGCATACTGGTTATGCACGGGGCGGGGCGCGACGGCGGCAAAACCCAGAGTAACCGATTATGCACGCGCCGATCCGGGCGCCGCTTCTGGTTGCGCCCCGCTCACCCGGAAGCTGCGCTTTCTTCCGCGTTTCACTGACGCGGCTTTTTCGGCGGCATGCACCGAAGCTGCAGCCGGTTGCAGCCGGCTCCGTGCGTTATCCGTGATTTTAGTCGCCGCCATTCCACCCCGAATGTGCGCTAAAACCCCCGTGCATAATGGGTCTTAGAGGGCTCATAGAAAACCTTCCCTCAGCATTGGTTGCTGACAGAGTTCCAGTTCAGGTTCAAGGTGCTGGTAACACCCTTCAAGGCCATACACAGTCTGGGCCCTGCATATCTGCCTCTTCCCAATCTGTCCCCTGAAGAATGCTGTGTTCAGCAAACACCAACTTGCTGCCAATCCCTAGCCCCAGAGAAATCTAGCTGGACCCAACTAGAACCAAGGCCTCCTTGGCCTTGGCTCCTGCCAATGGAGATCCAGGCCCTGACTGAATCGTCAAAATTATACGGGGCCTGTAAAACAGTACTCTTCCATCAGGCCTACAGTTGAGGTCAGGGTGGTTCCAGAATTACACTGGGCCTCCCTCCCTTCCCCTTCCTACATATCACATAAAAGCTGAAAATTGCTAGCAAGATGTTCCAAATGAAATGGTAGAAGGGCAAACCATTTTAGAACTGATACATTTTAAACATTTTATTGAGAGTTGCTTTTAATTGAAAAGTATTGTTGTGAAGTGCCCTGAGATCACTTGCAGGGAGGGTGCGGTCAAGAATCTATTTAATTATAAATACAATAAAATGAATAAATAAGACCAACAATGTTTTATTCATGGTATAAGCTTCCTTGCACATGCACACTTCTTCAGATACATTTGGGTGGAAATGTTGTCCTTAAAGGTGTCACTAGACACAAACTTTGTTCTGAAGCTTCAGACCAACTCAGCTACCCACATGAATCAGTCTTCTAGGACAACAACCTGCTGGTTCATTCTATTTCAAAGTCTTTCTCCATGAATTTTAAATATTGGACATGACTCTTTCCACCACTCTCTCAAGCAGAGCCTCCAAGTAGAGAGATCCTAAGCACCCTGGATCTCCCCACATCAGACACATACTTTGTGCATTGCAAGTAGATCGGAGAATGCCAGAGAAAAAGGACTGAATGTAAATATGAAGATATTCACAGACCTTCCATTACCTGTTAAGTTCTGCTGCATTGCTTCTGCATGAGCAGCAGTGGAAGGAGGGGAATCCTTGCACATACATTATGTACTTGCACAGGAAAGAATTCTTGTTTGTTTGTTTTTTGTGACGCATTTGGAAGCTTCTGTTCTGTTCTAAGAATTTCCATAACACTTAAATCACAACGTAGTTATGATGTGGAAAATATTCTTTCCCTGAGTACCCTTATAACATACCAATGTGTACCCTTTACCCATGTCAATCAATTATGTTTTGCCATTCTGAGAAGCCCGGCATAAAATGGACAAAAAGTAATTAACAGGAATATAAGAGCCTGGCTGGATCAGACCAGTAGTGCATCTAGCCCAGAATCCTATTTTACAGTGACCAATCAGTTACTCTGCAGCAACAGGGGATGGAAGCTAAGGCCTTCCCCTGATGTTGCCTCCTGTTCCTAGTAATCAGAGGTTTAGTGCCTCTTAATAGCAAAGCTTAACAGGTTTCTATAGTTTCCACTTAGCTTCTTCAAGCGTGTACATCTTAAAAAGAAAAAAAGTGTTCTCCTACAACTACAACCCAAGGAAAACTATTCTCCAGTACCCATTACATCTGAACAGTTTATTGTAGTCCAGATGTTATATGAGCAGGTACAGTGCTGTAACTTGGATTTCTGTACTGTCTGGAACAGGGCTGTACATTTTTTTTTAAATTGGTATTTTTTTGGTTTGGGGCTATTAGAGCCAAAAAGCCCAAATCCCAATATTAGTTTGGTTTCAAAAATCCCAATGGGGGGGGGGGGAGTCCCAATATACCAGAGAAGAAAAATACAGATTAATAAAACAAACAAGGCCTAGGGCTGGCTTGGCTTCTCCTACAGCATGGTTTAAACAGCAACACAGGAGAAGCTGGCCCCAGGATTTGCATGCTGCAGCTAGCAAATTGCTCCCTGTGGCACAGCAGCTTCTGGAGTTGGATTCTGTTACCCCTGACACAGCTGATTCCATTGCTTCTGCAGTCCCTTTAAACTACAGTAGAAATGTAACAAACAGCAGATTGTTCACTCCTCTCTTCTGTTTTCGGATCTACTGGCAATTCCTGAATATCCGGGATATTTAAAAAGCTTTCCTGAGGAAACCTGGATACTTTCAGGAAGCTGAAAAATACCAACAACGTATATTTTCAGCTCAAGTAGATCTGAAATTTGGTGGCAAAAGTTGTTTATACCATAAGTCAGTACTAAAAACTGCAAAGAACTAAAATATCAAGAATCATAAATGAATATGCGGCAGAACAGAAAAATTCAACCACAGTATGCTATTGTTAAAGAGAATACATACTTAGTTTCATCCATTACTTCTACTTCTGTAGGAGCTGTGATAGGTGCATTTGAGCGCCCTGCAGTAGGATCATCAGTGTTTAGTTCTCCATTTGTTGAGCTTACAACCTGAAATTACAAGCATTTCCAATAATTATTCAACAGTAAATGGACACATTTACTGTTCATAGTTACATAACACAACAGGTGTGATTAGTATATAAAGAATAGTATTAATTAAGGAGGTTATAGCCATTTTTCTGTTGAAGTCTCATGCATTTCTATTACTAGTTAATCTATTTCTGTTGTCCAACTGCTTGTAGAAAAAGCCATCAACAAAAATACAAACAGTAGTAACTATAGTTATCATAAATTACAAGAGAGCCAGTTTGGTGTAGTGGTTAGGAGTGCGGACTTCTAATCTGGCATGCCGGGTTCGATTCTGCGCTCCCCCACATGCAACCAGCTGGGTGACCTTGGGCTCGCCACGGCACTGATAAAACTGTTCTGACCGAGCAGTGATATCAGTGCTCTCGCAGCCTCACCCACCCCACAGGGTGTCTGTTGTGGGGAGAGGAATGGGAAGGCGACTGTAAGCCGCTTTGAGCCTCCTTCGGGTAGGGAAAAGCGGCATATAAGAACCAACTCTTCTTCTTCTTCTTCTTCATTTGTAATTAAAAAGAAAGTCATCTTGCCACTGGAAACAAAGCTGTCCACTTACATTGTACTTTGTCGTATTCATTGGTCTACCCTTGCCCTTGGTATATGCTGGCCTACCTTGACCTGAAAACTCCAGCTGGTACAGAACACAGCAGCTAGGGTTCACTGGTTCATTTAATTCTTGTAGGACACATATCCAGCCTGTGCTGAGGTAGCAGATTAAGTTCAAGGTTTTGGTTCTGACCTTTAAGGCCATTTGCACCTTGGGCCCTGCCTATCTGAGGGACCGCTTATCTGCTTATGCCCTCTGTAGGACTCTTTACTCTGTGGTTACTAATCTGTTAGTGATCTCTGGCCCCAGAGAGATATGGTTGGCCTGGATTCAGGCCAGGGCCTTTTTGGACCTGGCCCCAAACTGGTGGAATGAGCTCCCTGGAGAGCTAAGGGATCATCTTCAGAACCTCTTTAAGGACTGGAGATGTCCCGGAGGACTGGAAGAGAGCAAATGTTATTCCGATCTTCAAAAAAGGGAGGAAGGATGACTCAGAAAACTACAGACCAGTGAGTATGACCTTTGTTGTGGGGAAGATAATGGAGCAGATATTAAAGGGAGCGATCTGCAAACATCTGGAGGACAATTTGGTGATCCAAGGAAGTCAGCATGGATTTGTCTCCAACAGGTCCTGCCAGACCAACCTGGTTTCCTTTTTTGACCAAGTAACAGGTTTGCTGGATCGGGGAAATTCGGTTGATGTCATTTACTTGGATTTTAGTAAAGCTTTTGACAAGGTTCCCCATGATATTCTGATGGATAAATTGAAGGACTGCAATCTGGATTTTCAGATAGTCAGGTGGATAGGGCATTGGTTAGAGAAGCGCACTCAAAGAGTTGTTGTCAATGGTGTTTCATCAGACTGGAGAGAGGTGAGTAGCGGGGTACCTCAGGGCTCGGTGCTTGGCCCGGTACTTTTTAACATATTTATTAATGATCTAGATGAGGGGGTGGAGGGACTACTCGTCAAGTTTGCAGATGACACCAAATTGGGAGGACTGGCAAATACTCCGGAAGATAGAGACAGAGTTCAACGAGATCTGAACACAATGGAAAAATGGGCAAATGAGAACAAGATGCAATTTAATAAAGATAAGTGTAAAGTTCTGCATCTGGGTCACAAAAATGAAAAGCATGCCTACTGGATGGGTGATACGCTTCTAGGTAACACTGTGTGTGAACGAGACCTTGGGGTACTTGTGGATTGTAAACTAAACATGAGCAGGCAGTGTGATGCAGCGGTAAAAAAGGCAAATGCCATTTTGGGCTGTATCAACAGAGGCATCACATCAAAATCACAAGATGTCATAGTCCCATTGTATACGGCACTGGTCAGACCACACTTGGAGTACTGTGTACAGTTCTGGAGGCCTCACTTCAAGAAGGAAGTAGATAAAATTGAAAGGGTACAGAGGAGAGTGACAAAGATGATCTGGGGCCAAGGGACCAAGCCCTATGAAGATACGTTGAGGGACTTGGGAATGTTCAGCCTGGAGAAAAGGAGGTTGAGAAGGGACATGATAGCCCTCTTTAAGTATTTGAAAGATTGTCACTTGGAGGATGGCAGGATGCTGTTTCTGTTGGCTGCAGAGGAGAGAACACGCAGTAATGGGTTTAAACTTCAAGTACAACGATATAGGCTAGATATCAGGAAAAAATTTTTCACAGTCAGAGTAGTTCAGCAGTGGAATAGGCTGCCTAAGGAAGTGGTGAGCTCCCCCTCACTGGCAGTCTTCAAGCAAAGGTTGGATACACACTTTTCTTGGATGCTTTAGGATGCTTAGGGCTAATCCTGCGTTGAGCAGGGGGTTGGACTAGATGGCCTGTATGGGCCCTTCCAACTCTATGATTCTATGATTCTATGAAGGAGCTGTCAAAGTTCTGCAGGGCCTGCAAAATGGAGCTTTTCTGCCAGGTCTTTGGTTGAGGTCAGGTTGCTTAAGATCCTTGGATTGGGCTTCGCTATATTATAGACCAAATCCTTGGTGGATGATTGTGGGGGAGTTGGAAGATTTCCTTTCTGCCATCTGGAGGTTTATGGTTTTAAAGGACTGGGATTTTAAGAGATTTTATGTAATCTGCCTTGAGACCCACCAAGGAGGAAGGTGGACTAATAACAACAACAACAAGAACAACAACAATAATAGAGAATTACTACAACGTCTGAGTGTGTGACTTGAAGCACAAATAGTGAACCGCACATAAATACTAACTGGAAGTACAGTGCAGACATGTATTATTCAGATTCCACTAAAAGTTTAATGAGAAAAACTGCCCAGTAAAAAAATAATGTAAAAAGTTAGCATGGCACAAAGTACTTTGCTACTGTAAAACTTCAGCAGTAAAAACTTAGAATTTTGTTTTTAAGAAACAGCTCAGTTTTCCTTTACATTATTACCTCCTGTCTGTTTACTACATGGTTCGCTGTACTACCAAATTAATTGTACAAATGAATTTTTAATATTTTGCTTCTTTTCAAACAACTTCATATCATAAGCAACTTGTTACTAATATCAAATTACACATCATTAACACTAATAAGATTAAAAATAAATATTGTAATATAATACAATCAATTTTAAAGATGGAATTGCACATCTAACATGCTGACAACTCAATTTCCTGATAGAAGAGTGTCCTTAGATGCAGGAGTTTTATTTGTAATTCAGAATCACCTCTACATAACCTGCTTTAAAATAAGCTTTTAACTGGCTCAAGTCAGACAATGCGAAACCATGGTTTATTTTGACCAAAGTTAGAGAATGCAATATCTAATTTGCAGGTGATCTTTCAAAACCTGAAGTGCCTTCACTCACGCAAAGTCAAGGCACTCCTGCCTTCACACTGTGAAGACCTGACTGCTCCCTGGAAAAAAATTATGCAGAGAACAAGCCAGGATGGCCACATTCATAAACCCAATGAAATCATAGCTGACTAACTGTGGCTAATAAACTAATTTCAAATTCACATTCTTTAAGCAGCCATAGTTAGTCTGTTAAACCATGATTTCAAGGAACTTCTGAACTGAATTCCCTAAAACTCAGGAATTTCAGTACAATATTAATCTGATGTATAATATTGTATTTTGAATATGGTTTTATCTATATAGATCGCAATCAATGAATCTGACAGACCACTTTAGAAAATCTCAGTTACCCCAAAAACAAAACTAACCAAAGGGCTAGAGGTAAAGAACAGCTCTACTATACTATATTATACTTTTGTTTAGGAAAAATAGTTGGGAAGCCTGAATATCAGTAAGCAGTAAAACTTCTGGATAATTTGCTAGGGTTAAAAAAAACGCACAAAACAGAATTTTAAAAGATCTTTTATAAATGTTTTAAATTACTGTAATATAAGCACTGTGAAAGAGATAATTCATCAGTGCTATTCAGCTGACATTTTCAGGAACTAAGACACACTTTTGTAGAACAGGGATGTAGGAGGCTAGCTCAGTGGTCCCCAACCTGCGGGCCGCGGCCCGGTGCCGGGCCGCAAAGGCCATGGCACCGGGCCGCGGCTCCCTCTCCCCGCCCCGCCCCCGCAGTAAAAAACTTCCCAGGCCGCAAGCTTGCGGCCCGGGAAGCTTCTTACTGCGGGAGGCGGGGAGAGGGAATCAGGGCCGGGCCGCGCCTGTGCGGGCCACGCCCGCTCGGCCCGATCCGCGGGCGCGGCCCGTGGGCGCGGCCCGGGCGCGGCTCGCGGGCGCGGCTCGGGTGCGGCCCGATCCGCGGGCGCGGCGTGGGCGCGGCCCGCGGGCGCGGCCCGATCCGCGGGCGCGGTCCGCGGGGGCGCGGTCCGCGGGGGCGCGGCCCGATGCCCTGCCGGTCCCCAGCCTCGGAAAGGTTGGGGACCACTGGGCTAGCTAATGAAACACCAACAATGAATGGTATGTTGTTTTCAGAAGCTACATAGAAAAAAGTACAAAGAGCTTTGAAAAATGTTTTATACTGGCACGATGAACATTCTTATATAAATCTGTCAACAGCTTGAATATTTTTTTAAAAACTGAAGCATAACACTAAGGACAACATCTCCAAAGTACCATTGCCCAATGTTTGAGATATTACTTTTTAAAGAATAAACAAACCTTATTAACAACTGAATGCCATTCTCCTTCCTGTATCCACTGAAATTCAAAAGATGAGAACAGAAAACTAGTTTACCTCTAGATTTCCATTTTATGATGCTGCACTCAGTGGCTTTATATCTGCTAAACCTAATGTAGGCTATTATAGAACATAACAAGAAAAAGAACTTTAAAACAAAGATAACAGGCTACAACTCTCTGTAACTATGATGCTAAAATCTGTTAGATTAGGTTCAAATTAAAGTGTTCAGTGTCCATGTCTTAATGTGCCACAGCCGCATAACAAAAGATCTGATAGTAGCAATAAGATCCCAATTTTAAAAAAAAGCTGTTTTGGTGCTGGAATATAGCCCCTCTCCCCTATCCCTCTTCTTAGTATCTAGAAAAATTATGGCTCATTTCTTCTACACAAGATTATCTAAGTGGAGTTACCTAGAGCCTCCTACAGAGCCCTAAGGAAGAAAAAAACAGCACTTGTGTGATCAAAATAAGGCAGTACAGGATTAACTTGGACAATTCAAATTATTAAAATATTTGTGCTGTACTTTTCCTGATGATGGCATTGCATGCATTTTTGTGATCATGAAAGATAAAACAGCACAAATCAGGCTGCAAGTCTATTGACAATTTTTAAAGCAATCCTGTAAACCAGGAATTCCCCATACCTATGTGAGCCTGTGGCCAGTATTATATTATTATCTTAACACAGCCCACGGCGCCATGGGCGCCGCGGACTAAATAAAGCCGTAAGGGCTGTGTGGGAGGAGTTAGGGCGGGCTCTGTCTGGGATGAGGAAGGGTGCCTCTTGCCGCGTCAAGCCGCCGGGCAGGGAGCCCCTGGCAGCCGCGCTCCGCGCCACTGCCGGGGGCTCCCTTGTCGAGCCCCCGCAAGCCTCGACGAAGACACCGCCGGCAAAAAACATGGCCGCCAGCCAGAAGACACCGCCAAGAAGCCGCCCGCCGTCGCTACAGCCCTCTCATGGGTAAGCCACCTTTCCTCACCCTACCCTCGCCAGTCCCTCACTCTGCCCCCGCCTGCTAGCGCCCATTGTATTTGGTGTACAATGGGCTTTTTTACTAGTTATATATATAAGATTTAAATTCTTGATAACTATAATATTGATAAAAATATTGAAGACTCAGAGGACTTGTCACTGATGAAAGAATCTCACTGAAAACGGATATTACCTGGATGTCGTTTTGACAGAAGTCCTACAGAATAAACAGATAAGGAAAACTACAAAAAAGGACACTTTTCTTTCTTTTATGAATATATTTATTGTATCGCCATTAGATAGGTCTTTTTCTCTCTGTTTGGTTTAATAATTAGACCGTCCTTCTTATATCCTTGTATGTTACAGGCAAAGATCTCCCAGGATATCATCTTCAGAAATTCTAGAAGAAACCCACTTTGGCAACTTTATTAAAATTTTGAAAAATATAGAACTGTAGGACAGAATAAAGGTGACACACTGTACAAACAGTATTTCTGAAGTAGTCACACAAATCTATCATTCAAAGCATAACAATCAGGCTAATTACACCACATAATACAAAGTGCTAGATCAGGTCTTATACCCAAATCTTAGTAAGTAAACATATATGCCAACCACAATAGCACTGTAAAAGGATATATAATCTCTAATGACAACTGAACACTGAATACAAATCACTTGCAATAAGCTCTCTATCATACCATTTAAGCACAAAGAGCTTCCAGACAGTACTACAGCTTTATCAAGAACAGTAAACTCGCAAGCTGTTCTTTTCCCATTAAACAGATACATTAGATGCTAGTGACAGAGCCAAAAAAAAAAGTTGAAGTTACAGAATCCAAACCTGCTTTTTATACTCATACACTCCAATCGAGTGAAGACGAATAAGCGTTGGTTCTTATAAGCTGCTTTTCTCTACCTGAAGAAGCCTCAAAGCGGCTTATAGTCGCCTTCCCTTTCCTCTCTCCACAACAGACACCCTGTGAGGTGGGTGAGGCTGAGAGAGCCCTGATATTACTGCTCGGTCAGAACAGCTTTATCAGTGTCGTGAGCCTAAGGTCACCCAGCTGGCTGCATATGGGGGAGTACAGAAACGAACCTGGCATGCCAGATTAGAAGTCCTTACTCCTAACCACTACACCAAGCTTGCTCTCCAAACAGATCTCTAATCAGAAAACAGGTTTGTGTGACTAAAGATCTTTCTGTAAAGACCAAAGTATGACTGGAGAGGGAGATCATGCTACACAACTTTTGATTATCTGCATGATGATAGTTTCAGATGGTATATTGCAGTACAACAATTAGACTGGAGTCAAGTGGCACCTTAAGAGACAGAAATTTTTTTCAAGGTATAAGCTTTTGAAAGGTTAAGACCTTTTCCAACTGTTTAACAAGGGCTAGCACTATCAGACCTTGACAGTGCTGGTCGTCTAGATGGGGTGGAGGGACAGTTCCACAGACATAGCATTAAGCAACTTCCATCTTGTTTCTGGAATCTGAGAACATTTTTTCTCAGGAACAGTAATGACAGCAACATAAACTTTTAAAATAGATGTTTTAATAAGAATGCTCCAGAACACAACATTTTGCAAGAATTACACAGGAACAGACTTGAAGATAACACATATTATAAGCTTCTTAAAAAAGAAAAAGATGGCTATCTTCCACAAGCATTTGTAGAGACAGAATAGTCAACTTTTGCATGATTTTTCATTATGGCTATTATAATCAAGGGAATGTAATAGCAGTCATAGCTAAGAGTTTTCAGTAGAAAACTAGACACAAGGCACATGTTGCCAAGGAGATCTAGATGTGGAAGTAGTCATGCAAAGAACAGAAAATACCTGTACCGAGCCACCATGTCTGTCAGCTGCTAGGTGAGCTCTCAAGTGATGGGGGTTGGCCTGATGGGGATCCCAAGCTGCCCTGTGGTCTGTCGACTGTGAGTTATAATACATTAAGCATGCATGAAAGAGGAGGAATAAGAACCCAGAACATATTAAACATCTCATGCTGCTAATTAACTGTATTCTACATAATAATCACAGGAACACATGTACTCACACACACAAAGCAGTACATATGCATCAGAATGCAGAAAGACACATGTTTAAAGTTTTTCCCCATTATAATAGTAATTTAAATGAATAAACAAAAACTTCAAACATGAAGTCCCATGCAAGACAGGAGTGGGTTCAAGTTTCACATCCTTTGGATGGGATAAGTTTTCTTTTTAATGAACAACAGCTTAGAATCACTGAACAAAAAGAAACATATTAAAACTTGTTGAATTATTCCACCAAAAATGTAGAGATCTTCAGAACCTTCATAACACTAAGTTAGTATAGATTGTCACTTTTGGTATTTTTGAATATTAAAAACAATATGAACTTCATCACATTGTTGACATTTAAGTGAAAATGTTAATGCAGCATTTTAAAATATAAAATTTACATATAAATTTTATATTTAAAATATAAAATAAATTTTAAAATATAAAAGACCACCGTTGCAAAGTAGAGCTTAAGTGCACAAGAACAAATTTATGTAAGTGAAGACTAAAACAAAATTGCACTTACCTGTAGCTATTATTCATCTAGGATCTTCTGTGCTGGCACACATGGGGACTGTACATGAGCAGGCCTGTCACTGGAAAAGTCTTTACAGCTAAGAGACTCCAGGAGCACTGTGTGCTAGAGCCAAAAGCTTGTTCCTGCCCAGGAGCCACATGCTCCCACATAGCAGTGCCCCCACCCACCCTCTAATGCTGCTGAAGTAGAGCATGCAGCACGGCTGGAAGAAAGTATGTGTGCCTACACAGAAGATGCCTGATGAACCACAGCTAAGTGCAACTTTGTTTTCATCATCAATCTTCTGTGCAGTCCCACATGGGAATTCTAGCAAATTATTAACCAGGTGGTGGGGTATGCTGACTTTATTTGAACAGCAAGTGCAATACTGCCTTCCCCACAAATATGCATGGGGAAAAAGAAACAGTATCTCCCTCCTACTAATACTTCAATAGTAACTTGATCAAGATGGCACTGATGAGAAACAGACTTGTGACTGACAGCACAAAAGGGATATCGCTCAGTGATCAATTCAAACTAGAAATGGGCCTATATAATTTGTATTTAATATGGATTTACCAGGAAAATTTTCACACAGTACTTCTATGAGTGTTGTTCTCTTTGTGTCACCAATTTTCTGATACTTTCAAAGTATCTGCCTAATGTTTCTACTGAAAACCATGTAGCAGTCCAGCAGATCTCTGTCCACAGTACTCAATCGAGAAAAGCCGCAGAAGAAGCTATAGCCCTCGCAGAATGGGCATGAATGTTTAGTAGGCACAATATCCTGGCTAATTAATAGCATTTTCTAATGGTGGAAACAAACCATCTGTCTGAGAAGAAGCCTTCTTTCCATTAGGATCAGCAAAACGGGTAAATAAAACCTGTCTCTATGGAACTCCATGGTTCTTTTCAAGTAAAATAAAAGGTCCCTTCTAATCCTTCTAATGTCTGGAGAGCGTAACCTTCTCTCACTTTTGAACAATGTGGAAAAATAGTGGCAAAATAATATCCTGTGATAAATGGAACTCAGAAACTGTTTTAGGTAGGAACCGAAGAGAATAACCATCTTGGGAAAAAAATCTTTAAAAATAGGGGATTCACCTCAAGAGCTGATCACTCACTTTCCTAGCTGATGTAACAGTCATCAGCAGACTTTCATTGAGAGTTCAGACAATGAACAAGTAGCAGTTGGGTTCAAATGGCATCCATTATGTCAAAACAAGCAAAAGAAAGAAACCACTGGGGAATCAAAGTGTCCTGGAGTGCACAAAGGTTACATAGTCCCTTAAGAAATCTTTTGGATAAATGGTGGGGGACTACTGAACCTCCATCCCACTTCCCTATGGTAAGGTGAGATGGATTTTTAGGGAAGAATAAGCCATACCCTTATTCTTTAAATGTGCCCTTATTCTTCAAATATGATTTGCAATGAAGCCAATTCCCTCCCCAGTACACCAGATGTAAAACTATCTCCACTTATACACATAAGATTTATAGTGGGTTTACAGAAATACAGAAGAACTAGCAAGAAAGCCCATTGCAACCAGGAATGCAATGGGCGCTAGGACCCAGGGGACACCAGGAGGTGCTTTTTTTTCCTGCTGCGTGGAGCTGTGAAAGGCTCCTACAGGGTTTTTTTTTTTTTCTGCTGCTTGGAGCTGGGAAAGGCTCCTACAGGGTTTTGTTTTCTGCTGCTTGGATCTGCGAAAGGCTCCTACAGGGTTTTTTTTTTCTGCTGCTTGGAGCTGTGAAAGGCTCCTGCAGGGTTTTTTTTTCCTGCTAGCTCTCGTGGGCGTGCCGGCTTGGAGCTCCTACAGGGGTTTTTTTTCCTGCTGCTTGGAGCTGGGAAAGGCTCCTTCAGGGTTTTGTTTTCTGCTGCTTGGATCTGCGAAAGGCTCCTACAGGGTTTTTTTTTCTGCTGCTTGGATCTGCGAAAGGCTCCTACAGGGTTTTTTTTTCTGCTGCTTGGAGCTGTGAAAGGCTCCTGCAGGGTTTTTTTTTTCTGCTAGCTCTCGTGGGCTTGGAGCTCCTACAGGGGGTTTTTTTCCTGCTGCTTGGAGCTGGGAAAGGCTCCTTCAGGGTTTTGTTTTCTGCTGCTTGGATCTGCGAAAGGCTCCTACAGGGTTTTTTTTTTCTGCTGCTTGGAGCTGTGAAAGGCTCCTGCAGGGTTTTTTTTTTCTGCTAGCTCTCGTGGGCGTGCCGGCTTGGAGCTCCTACAGGGGTTTTTTTTCCTGCTGCTTGGAGCTGGGAAAGGCTCCTTCAGGGTTTTGTTTTCTGCTGCTTGGATCTGCGAAAGGCTCCTACAGGGTTTTTTTTTCTGCTGCTTGGAGCTGTGAAAGGCTCCTGCAGGGTTTTTTTTTTCTGCTAGCTCTCGTGGGCGTGCCGGCTTGGAGCTCCTACAGGGTTTTTTTTTCCTGCTGCTTGGAGCTGGGAAAGGCTCCTTCAGGGTTTTGTTTTCTGCTGCTTGGATCTGCGAAAGGCTCCTACAGGGTTTTTTTTTCTGCTGCGTGGAGCTGCGAAAGGCTCCTGCAGGGTTTTTTTTTTCTGCTAGCTCTCGTGGGCGTGCCGGCTTGGAGCTCCTACAGGGGTTTTTTTTTCTGCTGCTTGGAGCTGCGAAAGGCTCCTACAGGGTTAATTTTTTTCTGCTGCCTCTCGTCGGCGCGGCGGCTTGGAGCTCCTACAGGGGTTTTTTTTTCTGCTGCCTCTCGTCGCGCTAGCGGTGAAAGGCTCCTCCGGGGGTGTTTCTTTTTTTTCTGCAGCTTCTCGGCGGCTGGAGTCTTGTGTTGTGTTTGCGGCGGGGGCTTCCTTGGGGCCGGCCTGACGCGGTGAGAGACGCTTCGCGCCTCTCACCATGTCAGGCCGGGAGCAACTGCGAGCCGCGCTGAGCGCGGCTCGCAGTTGCTGGGGCTGGGAATCGGAGGGACCAATCGGCAGGCGCTTCGCGCCTGCCGTTTGGTCCCTCCGGTTGTCTGTCATGAGGAAGGGTCCAATCTGGACCCTTCCTCATCCCGGACACATCCCGCCCCAGAACCCCTTACTGTTTTATTTAGTCCGTGGCGCCCGCGGCGCCACGGGCGGTGTACAGATGTTATTAACCTCCTGAGAGAATAGTAAATCTCTCTCAAGCTTCAAAATCATAGGTTGAGGTGATTGAGATTGTGATGAGGGACCTGACTGACACTGATTATATCCCGCAGTTTGGGCAAAAGAAAGTGTCTTCCCCTGGAGATCTCTATAAGGGCTGGGAACCAGCTTTGACAAGGTCAAAAGGGTACTGCCAAAATCATGTCTGATTTCTTCTCTCCTGGCCTTTTCTATAACCCTGTTTAGAAGTGGAAATGGAGTGAATGTATAAAAGAGAGCTCCTCTCCAATGTATTTGAAATGCATTCCCTAGCAAGCCAATGTGCCCTCTCAATAGCAAAATCTCACAGCCTTCTCCAGAGGGTGAAAATGGGTTCCAGATACACAGTCTTTATGGGCCATTTGTGAGAAAGCAACCCTGCTCTGTTCAATGTCTGCCTCCATGTTTAACCTTCCAGGAATATGCATGGCTTGAAGGTAAGTATTGAGCTTCAATACTAGGACTGTGTTGCCTCCTGGCATAGACTCCTGGACTTTGTGCCCCCTTGCTTGTTTGTGTTTATAAACAGTGTTGTCTGTTTGAAGCAGTAAATACTGATTCCATATTATATTTGAATACTGATTTTATAAACTTAGACAGATTGTTAGGGGGTGGGCAGGAAGGGATGTGTGAGTGTTTATCTCTTGTGGGCCTTCTTTACATCCCCAGGGAATTGCTAACTGCTCCTGTGAGATGGTAGGTGAATTTCCTCCAGATCAGGCTGGACTCCGGAGATTTTTGGTGGTACTGGGGATAATTTGGGCATGAATTTGGGGTCACTGTGGGTAGGCAGGTGTGAACTAGTTCTGTAATGTGAAGAAACCAGAGCTGCAGGAGCCATTGGCAAGACAGTCATCATCAAAGCTACATAGCCCAACAGGCAAAGGATCTTCCAGACTGATTGGAACTGATTTTATTTAAAGAGCTTAACTAAAACAGAAACAGCTTGGACTCTATTGGGAGGTACAAATCCAACATGGGCCCTATAAACTGTACCCTTTGAACTGGAATTAAGAATTACTTTTCTCAATTGATCAATTGAAGAAGGTTGGACTAGATGGCCTGTATGGCCCCTTCCAACTCTATGATTCTATCTATCCTCCCAACAGTTACATTTTTTAAAAGTGTCTTCTGAGCTATGAGTAATCCCAGCTAACTAGGGAAACAATTCCTCATGCACAGAGTCTTGGAGACTCAAAAGGCAGGACCTTCTTCAGCAGCAAAAGAGGAACTAGTAGGGTTGTGCACGGCTGCATCCAAATTGGCCGCTCCAGGCTGCCGCAGCCAGCGCCTCGCCTCACGTACCCTCCCCCCCCATGGTGAAGCGCTGGCTGCAGCGGCCTGGAGCAGCCAATTCAGATGCAGCCACGCACAACCCTAGAACTAAGGTTGGAAGGGGGTGCTTCTACATCGAAGCAAGTGGTCCCTTCTGGCTGCTGTGCACAATGCCCCCTGGAGTCTTTGGCTGTAATGAGCAGTCCCCATGTGCACAAAAGATTGATAATGAATCTAGATTTTCTCCTTTTACTGAATCCTACTGCACAAACCAACTACTACATAAATATGAGCTATGGATAATTAGCACTGGCTATTTAACAGTGCTTCAGTTGGTCCATGTACCTCTCACCATTTCAGTCTGAGAAGTTCCAGCCATCTTCTGCATAGGCCTGCATTACTAATAGTAAGCCTCTTGCAAATGCCAGGCTCCTCCCACTACCTTACCATGAAAAGTACTAGTTCATGAAGGCGTTAGACTCCCATTACATACTATGAAGGCTTTTTCATATCACTAAAGCCAGCTAATAGATCTTATATATAAATGTAGGCTATACTTGAATTATAGCCCATCCAAAGGGCAAACTATGTTCAATACATGTTCAAATTACTGTAGTGACATTTACAAAACTGTGCCATACAGTTCAATGCTTAGGTTCTTTCATAACAACACACAGCTCTCACATGAGAATTCTTTTTCACTAAAACCTATGACATAATTATTTTTGCTGAGCTAAAACTATTTCCAAATGTGTTTATTTTGATTTCATGAACTTGAAACTCTAATCAAGTTGAAATCCTGCTTTAGAAGGAATTGAGATCCTAACTTAAAATAGGTATGGTAAGCATACATCAAAACTGTTAAACAGATGCACAAATACAGCACATTTACAGTACAAATACAGCAAAACTATTATTACAGCATGTTATTGTGGGACAACATACCTGATTTTTGGACTGTTGCATCTTATCTCTGTGTTGATGTGCTTCTCTGTTGGAAGATACTGCAGGATCTGAATGGATTGAACCCACTGGAGTAGGCTATGAACAAAAAGGTATACATATAATAAAAGTGTTGGTTTTCAAATAGTTGCTAATACTTATTTTGAAAACCTTACTGCAATGGTATTTAAGATGCTATAAAATTAAGCTAGCTATACTTAATTTTATGGAAAGAATGATTATCATTCAAAGCAGGCTTGTCATTTAAAAAACCAAAACCAAAACAGCACCCTTAAATTACTAGCATAGGTATATATATGGGCCAGGAAGCTAGTACTGCATGATCCTATTTGTTAATCTCATTATGCTGCCTCCCAAGCTTTTTTTTTTGCTCACACTCTGAAGATTCTTTTCAAAAACTAAAGGAGATATATTATTTCTTTGAAAAAATTAAATAATCTCATAAAGCACACCAGTAGGGGTAGCTGAATAATTGCTACAGCTTCATAAAAAAAGCTCCATGTAAAAAAAGGCTCAATATAACAATCCAAGTGGCACTTAATTACCACTAGGTTACAAGCAATTCAAATTTATTGTGCATTTTGTTAATCAACATGATCTCATTTGGTAAGTTTTAATGTGCACATTTTACAAGTTCACATGACTTTTCAACTGAAAGGACCAGCATCTTAAAATGCTATGTTAATTTCTATAAATACAATCTCATTCACACCTTCAATTGGACCATACAACAAAACAGAGCAACAGGAGTCAGATACACACAATATGAAACATACAGCAATTAAAGTTTCTACAGCTGTACTTTGTCTCAGAAAAACTAACTCTCTCTACTAGTAGAGACTCTCTACTAACACCATAAGACAAACACCAACAAACTGCCCTCTCAAAATGTTTAAAAATCTCTTTTATGTCTTGCAAAAAAAGGAGAATAGGGGTTGCAATGTGGGTTATATTGTAGGCAAGCACTCTTAATAGTTTTGTCATAAGCATTCTACAGAGTTGTTTAGCTGTACTCACCAGCTGCTTACCAATCCAGTCATATTCATAATCAAACATATAGCCCTTCCGATCGAACAAGTCTGTAAACAGCTTTCTTAAGTAGTCATAGTCTGGTTTTTCAAAGAAATCTAGTCTTCTCACATAACGAAGATAGGTAGCCATTTCCTCTACATGAATGAGGAATGTTCAGTTTCATATATTAGCAAATTCAGAAATTTAAAGTTATCTTAAGCATGTAATTTACACTCCAAGAGAAAGTGTTTTTAAACAGTTTGGGAGATATTCTAGGTGAAACTAAATGTTAATGCCTATACTGCCTTGATTCACATAACTATTCCATCCGACCACTCCTTTTCTTTGCCTTCATTAGCTCTCTTCCACTTCTTGGCCCCAGCATATCCCACCATGCACACACATTTACTTCAAAAATTTACTTTAAAAACACATTTACTGCAACGTATGTTGCAGAGAGATACAATTAAAACAAATTCATGAATTTTTATTTTGTACAGTTCGGTCTGAGCACTGCATCCATTTTCAAATTAACACTCCTTTTGTAACAAGAAAAGTCACACATATAGTTGCCATGTCATAAATTCATTCAAGTTCAATATCTCTGCTCGGTGATTTTGAACAGACCTTTCCATTGTATGTACAGACCTATATTCCATGTACAGACCTATATTCCATGAGACACATGAGAATACATTCAGGCTTCTTTTATCCATGTGTCAAAATGCTTCGGATTTGTGCAAAAGTGCTTGATATATGTTGATGTTTTTAAGTTTCCTTTTAGGTTCCTAACTAAATTGGATTAGTACCATCAATTACTAGATGGGCTCCCATCATCAAGATTTTTGCCCAAGTGTTCATAAACTGTAAATATGTGGTTTATAAATTTAGTTTCTGCCTCTATTACTAAAAGGTGAGTTCCAGTGGCTAAAGGATAATCTAGAAATTGAATCCAAGGTACTTAAAAAAAAACAACAACGCTTAACCTGAAAGGTACAATGTGGTGTACAGTGGCATGAGTGTTGGATTCATACACTGGAAACTCATGTGACATATCTGCTCAATTCCAAAAGGAATAAACATTATAGGTGATGGGAGCCTATTCAGCAACCATTGCATTCATTTCAGAAGTCTCCCACAGCAATTGCCGTATAGATCTTAACAGCCACACCTGCAAGGTAAACTTTTATAAAAGATATTATGTATTATATGGTAGTAGTAGTAAAGTTTTTTGCGTTCTGTAATGCAACAGGCACTAGCTCATGGTTTGGTGTGGGTTTAGTGCCTCGCTTGGAAGCACAGTTTGTTGCTTGGCTGGTGATGTCTTCCCTTCTGAAGCCTGAGACCTACTGCTGGCAACTGCAGTCCCTGTTGTTGTCTGCAAGGCCAAGCCGTTGCCTAATAAAAGTGGATCACCTAGTTTCCCCCAAAGTCTCACTGTCTACTTTCATGTAAAGCTAATTCCACTTGAAATTCTGGGCCACTTATGCCTTTGATTTCATAGGACCAGTACTGATTTTTATTTACCAGGCAAAGCTTGAGAAAAGTCACTTGAGTTCCTGTGTCTCTCTAGCCAGGGGACTCGGGATTTGGACCCGAAGTAAAACATCATCAGGACCTCCTCTCCACCCACTAGTAGTGGGAGGGGGGGAAGTTGAGTTGCCGTTCTTTGCCATGCCGGTAATATTGGTAACATTATTATTGTTTTAATGGGGTTTGAATAGGGATTCTGGGACGCTGTTACCCGCCACGAGCCGCAAGGGAGTGGCAGGAAATAAATCTAATAATAATAATAATAATAATAATAATAATAATAATTTACTTGTTTCAGGCTGTAAATATTCTTTATTTAGATCTTCTTGCACTTTCTAAACTTGCAGAAGCCATGTTGGTCTGTCTGTTTGTGCCACAAAATGCAAACAGTTGCTGTTAAGGGTTGGCCAAAGCTCATAGCCCACATGGACACAGCTGTACCACTCCACTCCACCCCAACCTCAGCCTGCATGCCTCTACCAGAATCTCTACTATTGCTGCTCATCTCTAGATTATAATAATCAGCTCTGCAGGTAAAAATGGCTACTTTTGAGGGTAGATGCAGAGGCACTGTACCATTTTACAGCCCTCCTTCAAGCCTCCAGGAATATTTCCAATCCAGGGGTAGCCAAATTCCAGGTAGGGCCCAGAGAGCTCCTAGAATTACAGCTCATCTCTAGATTATAAAGATTAGCTCCCAGGCGAAAATGGCTGCTTTGGAGGGTGGACAGGGTTGTTGTGTAGAAGAAACATTTAAGGCATCCCATGCAGGTTGTTGTGTAGAGGAAACACTTGAGGTCTACTGCACAAGGTTGATGTGCAGATAAAACAGGAAGCAAAAGAACCTCTGCAACAGCGTCCAGTTTCATCTGCACAACCATCTTGCAAGGTAAGCCTCAAATGTTAGAGAATTGCAGAGAAGAGACATGCATGGCTTGGCTGCATCTGTCCTTGAGCAGCGAGGCTGGCCATAGCAGTATTTCAAGTAAGAAGGGTTTTTTTCTGTGGCCTCCCTGTCATCCAGCTATTAGGCAGAACGGAAAGTTTCCCACCCTTAAAAGGGATGCATGCTCATGCCCAGACTCCCCTGTGTTGCTCCTGGAAACACATCACTCGCCTCAGTCAGGGGCTGTTAAGAGGCTCCCTTCACAGCAAGCCTGAAGGTGTGGAATCCTGAGCAAGAGAGCAATTGGCTTTTTATATATATAGATAATAAAGTGAGTACAGAAGACTCACAACTTCTTAAACAGCAAGTAAAGAAAAATATGTGTAAGAAAAAAGAAACACTACCTCCCTCCTGCTAATATTTTAATGGTAATTTGATCAAGATGATGCTGATGAGAAACAGACATGTGACTGACAGCACAAAGGGGGCCAATTTGAATGTCCCTCAGTGATCAATTCAAACTAGAAATGGGCCTATATAATATGTATTTAAGTAATATGGATTTACCTGGAAAATTTTCACACAGTACTTCTATAGGAGTTGCTCTCTTTGTGTCACCAATTTTCTGATACCGTTCTTTCAAAGTATCTGCCTGAGTTTGAAGAGACATTAAATTGACTGGTTCAGAAGCACTTTACAGAATAGTAATATTTGAGGAAACCAGAAGAATTTCAAAGAATTGATACCCTACCTTTAAACCCTGCCATGGAAGGCTGCCTCTTAAAAAATACATGAACATATGACCTAAAGCTTCCAAATCATCTCTTCTACTTTGCTCTGAAAAGGTAAATTGAACATATTAACCACCAAGTACCCAAAAGTTATATAAGTAATTTTTAAAATCCACCTCCTCCTTCACCCACCCCCTCCTGAAAAGAACTAGGCCATCTTATCATCTTCAGAATCGAGTCCTCTTTTTATGATTTAAAGATGCAAATCCAAAAGGTAGAATATAATTTTAGTATCTGGAAGACAGCAGGATAGTAATGATAGATTTATGTATGCTACTTTCAGGAAAAATTATGTATCATTTCATGGCTGTATTCTAAAGGTGGCCCATATAGGTGTGCAAAAAAACAAAATAAGTATTTTCCTATTTGGGTCTACTTGACCCTTTCCCACCCACCCCCTTTAATATTTCTGAAAAAAATCCCAGATCTGTGATTTTTCGGAAATACAGGAAAGCGGGGGGGGGGGGGGGGGAGAGAGAGAATCCAATAGACCCAAATAAAAAAATACTGATTTTTTAAGCCAGCCTGCTACTGAGGCTTGGGTTCTCGTGGCTGGGAGCTCTCATTTCCTGCCACCCTGGTCGATCCTGGACTAGTTCCTCTTGTGCCTCTTAGAAATCTATGCCCTATAGCCTTTTTAACAGGGGACAATTTCATGAAAACTGAATTAAGGTAAGTAGGAAGCATTATTAGCATATGTACATAAAGAGCAACGGCTATAATACTGGTTGCTTTTTCCTTGACTTCTGAAAAGTAGAGGGATCAGAGTGCATCTCACATAGGATAGAAATTAAAGAAAGTTACAGAGGGTTAGCAGATTCAAATGTTTTGCCATGTTGGTCTGAAGTAGCACAATAAAATCAGAGTCCTTTAAGACCAACAAAGATTTATTCAAGGTGTGAGCTTTCGAGTGCAGGCACTCTTCCTCAGACTATGAACTACCATCATGACAGTGGTAATATAAAGCAAAAATTCAATCTGTTAAATTAGTAAACTGTGTCACATCCAACTACAGCCATAGGATTCTTTGCCAAAACAGCCAATCAGTCCCCTCAAATTCAGTTGTAGTTCACAAAAACATAGGAGAAATACAACTGTCTATGTCAGTGATCAACGGCTTCCACCCCACCATTTGCTGCTGGCCCCATCTGTCTCCATACAAGTGTGAAACATTCCACCATTCCTCACAATTTATTTCATTTGGGACAATGTGACTGCAAGGTGATGGTAGTGATGTGTAATGGAATTTTGAGTTTACATTCCCTGGTCTTGGGATGAGATAGTTGCCAGCGCAGCAATTCACTTGCAGGAATGTTTCACATACTCTAGGCAGCTGGCCTGGGCTGTCCTCCCACAGTGGCAAGGAGGGATTTACCTGCCTGGTGTGCAGTTGCTGAGAATGCTGCCACAAGGTGCAAGGCCTCAGGAGAGGACAGGGCCATCCTCCCAATGACATACTGGCCCTCTGATTAGCTGTTAAGGGAGACAGCCCTCCCACTGAGGGCCAATCAGAGGCTGGGGGAGAACGTGCTGGCCCTCTGATTGGTCCTCAGTGAGAGGGCCTACCCCAAGGGCCTATCAGAGGGCTGGCATGTTGTCAGAAGGACCATGTACATTTTATGTGGTATGATGATGATATTCATCCATACAGTATCATAAGAAGAAGAAGAAGAGTTGGTTCTTATATGCCGCTTTTCCCTACCCAAAGGAGGCTCAAATAGGCTTACAGTCGCCTTCCCATTCCTCTACCCACAACAAACACCCTGTGGGGTGGGTGAGGCTGAGAGAGCCCTGATATCACTGCTCGGTCAGAACAGTTTTATCAGTGCCGTGGTGAGCCCAAGGTCACCCAGCTGATTGCATGTGGGGGAGCGCAGAATCGAACCCGGCATGCCAGATTAGAAGTCCACACTCCTAACCACTACACCAAACTGGCTCTCCATCTATTCCTCATGGCACCACAGATATCATGACTTAACTCCTAAACTGGATAATTCCAAAGATAGTTATTAAGTCTTAGCCACAAACTAGGGTTTGTTCTCTTTCCATCAACACAGTATTCCAAACCTAAGGATCTCTAAGAACCATTCAAGTAGTGAACCAAAGGTTTTCATTACATCTGAGCCAACTATTTGTATCTGTGTCTCTGAAATTCAAACAATGATGGATAAGACTACAGAATGCTATGGCCTCATTATGACTGTGTCAAAACTTGTATGCAGTCCAATTGTGCTGCAAAGGAACTCAAACACAGGCAAAGCAACTGAAAATGTGTTGTTTTTTTTTGGCCCTTGGCAATATCTAACACTATGACATGATTGAGTATAGGAATGAACTATGCAGGTGAGGTTTTTAAAAGATATATATTGTCATAAATAAAACTCCTTGTGAAATAGTCCACAAAAATGAAAAATCAGTAGTCATTTATAAAAACATTTCATAGCAGTGTTCCTACTGGGATAAGTATCTAAATCTATGACACAAAATTTTTCAATAAAAATTATATTCTGTAAAAGTGATTAGTGTCTACCACAGTATAGTTCACATAAAGCTTGCAAATCTGCTAAATTTGAACACATACCTTTTCCTAAATGGGTATTTATACTCATGTATCTAGCAGTTCCTGTAAGGCTTTTGTGTTCTCGGTATGGTATGTGCTTCTTTGTCTCTGGATCTATATATTCTTTTGCCAAACCAAAATCTATAATATGAATAATTTGTTGAGTTTTGTTTCCTGGTCGTCCTATTAAGAAGTTTTCAGGTTTTACATCTCTGTATATTAAATTCTTTGAATGAACATATTCCATTCGAGAAATCTATTAAACAGAAAATAAGTGTTTTTAAAAATGAACAGGACTGTAGTAACAAAAGAAAAATTAAGTAATACTACATTTTTTATCTGGAAGGGAAGTATTATGTGACAAATTAAAAAGGGAAGTTTACCTCAGACAGACAGTTTACCTCTTATTAAACCTTAATATTTTGATTTAGGCTACAATAGTATAGGCCATAATCATGAACATTTATATGCACTTTTTGTATACAACCATCCTGAAAAATGTCAATATTATTAGGCCTACATAGCAGGTGGGAATGGTTAAGATACAACAGTGGTTAAGATACAACAGATCTGTCAGTTTGTGACAGAGATAAAGTTTGAGCTTTGAACCTATCAGATCACTGCTTATCATCTTAGGCTTTTTTGTCATCAAATCACATCCCTAGTAATTATCTACTTATTGTGAATGTAATCCTTAGTATATTACATCCCTAGTAAAAAGAATATGTGATCGTTATGCAATCCTATTACAATAATATATTTTTATTCTGTTCTCTCTTCCCTCAAATACTAAATTTGGCCATATATGTTATAGGGAAGCCACTGGGTGGGTGGGGGGAGAATAATATACCCACCTAACAAAAAGCAAGCCCTGGAAAACTGTAACAATCACTGATTATTCTAACACACATTTATTTGATGGACTGATAGAAAACCAGAATAATGAGCCTGGAAAAGCTCAATTCAGATATCTATATAATCTGCCTGCTATATCAATGTATGACTTTTCAAAAGGCTGCATTCTTTACACCCTACTAGCTTCTCCACTTAAGCAAGTGCAGATTTGCAGAATACTCACAGGTCTTATTAGGCAACAGCAATTTAAGGCAGTATGGGAATTAGGGATTAGCAGATTAAATTCTGACTGACTGCAACAAAATTAAGCAATTAAGCAACTTTTCAATTTCCTACTAAAAACTCTCCTATGTGTTCAGCATTTGAATTTATGAAAGTACAAACATTTTCTTCATGAAGTATCTTCAAGTATCGATATAAAATTAAGAAGTACAGGGAAGAACAATTCTGAAATAATTTAAAATGATAGCATATCATGTCTTTTGGCATAAACTCACAGAATATCTAGCTAATGTTGAATTGAAGACCATTAAAAATAACTTACCAACTGTATGGCTATCATAAGAACAGTTTTCAGAGAAAAAGTCCTATCACACAAGTCAAATAAATCTTCCAAACTAGGTCCCAGTAGTTCCAGCACCATGGCATTATATTTGCCACAAGGGCCAAAATAGTAAACCTGAGGTATTCCATCTAGGAAAAAAATGAAAAATAACATTAGCTTCAATGCCTTTAAACTTACATAGTTAAGCACAAAGTCTATGCTACTTGTCAGCTAAATTATGTTTAAGGTTTACATCCATCTTGCAAAACTATTTTCATAGGCTTCATTACCATCAAAGTTCTTCTGGAAAATACCGCCGACTTTCAGGAAAGCAGTAATTTAAAAAAATATTCAAAGTTCTCTTTTCCCTCTCACAGTAGCTATGAAATATTGTACTGAACTATTAGGGCTTTGGGGTTTTCTCAAGAGTATCCTGTAATTTTAGAAGGATGCTGATTTAAACTGTGGTTTAATTTGCTATACTAGTTTAGTAGGTCGGTAGTTATATACAGTGACTTGATAGAAAAAAATATGCACACACAAGTATACAACTTGATATGTTTGGGTATCTAGCACATTACTTTGCTAATATTTATCATTCAACAATACTCAAATTTCAATTGCAACTATGTGCTGGAATATTAGTATTGAAAGCCTAATAGATATAAAACCTCTCAGCACATGAACTCAGTTCAGATGTTTCCTCTCCTACTTCCTGCTCAAAATGAGAGGTGCTGTGTGATCTTGAGAGTGAAACATAATTTTCACTGTGACCAAACAATGAGATAACATCAGCTCCAAGAGACTGATTCTCCTGTAAACTTCCTGACTAAACCTCATACCCTAGGCCTGATGTCCCTAAATGTTATTGGCTAATATGAAGTAGAATTGGCAAAAGGTCAAAACTGTAACTTTAACACCATGGGCATAAGAGTTAAAACATGGTAGTATACTTCTACAAAAGGAACAGATTGGTAGACCAGATGCTTCTATAATTCCAAGTAACTCAAATAGTAACTGAGTTCATATACTTAATTGAAGTCCATCCACCAGATACAAATGCCTAGAATGATAATATTAATGATGTCACAGATAGGCTTGAGCTGCTTTTAATGAACAGTCTGACATGCACATCTGTTTGCTGTGTGATTTGACTCCCTAATCTTCTTCATTGAGCTATAAAAATAAATTGGAATATTGAATACATAGCTATACCTTTCTACAAAACTCAGAATGTAAACCTCCCCAATGACAAATGTCATCCAAAGAATGCTGTCAGTTGCTCCAAACATCTGCCTTACTAAATTCAGAGCATCAATGTAAAGCAGACTATTAAAAATAGGTTCATTGCTTTTGGGATTGAAAAATTTTCTTTGGATGTAGCAGCCAGTTCAAAAATTATTAAGAAACCCATAATAATCTATACTAAATACATTTTTTCTTCCATATTAAGCAAGCTTAACATCACCTATCAGTTTTAAACAGGGTTGCCAACTGGAATACAGAAAATGTGTTGTCCTTTAAAGACAGGAGTAATGGGAGATGTAATTTACTTCCAAGCTACAAAAAGCATCAACAGCCATTTCCACAAGTCAAACATCTATTAAAAGGGCAGGAAATTTTTTCCCACCTTGTTGACAACTCTAAATTCAGCAGGTGAAGCCCTCTTCTAAGAGGCAAGAACCTCAGTTAGTTATGGAGACCACGGCCTTTAGTGCAGGTGGCCCAAGGCTCTGGAATGCCTTCCCAAATATTATGCAGAATTCTTTCTTCATCACCTTATTTCAGATGAACTGCAAAATGTTTTGTCATAAGAATGTACACACATTCTTCCGGTTTTCCCCCACCCCCATCTTCTCAACCCTTTCTTTTTCATCTTTGTCATTTTCCTTGTCTCGAATTTAAGACAGTATTGTGTCTTCTTGTGCTCTGTTTTTCTAATTTTTCTGTATAATAAACCCCCTACTATTTGATAAATTTGAATGTAAACCAGCAGAGCCTAATCCAGTGGTTCCCAACATGGGTGGTCCCCAACATGGGTGGTCCCCAGGAGCAGTGGGATTATCTGCAAGGACACTAAGAGACAACAGGGTGGAGATTGGGCACAGGAGGCTGGCTGCTGGTGATCCAAGACACAGAGAATGTGAATCTTTTACATTTATGCAAGATCTAAACTGTTAAAATAATTAATCACAGTGTTTAAAAATTAACTTTATTGAGTTGGGTCCGGTAATCCGAGGGTGCAAGGATTCTGGACCTTTGCCATGGTTTCATCCCTGCCTGATTACTGGGATCAGGGAAACTATTTATTATTATTATTTATTATCATTATTATTTACATTCATTACCCGCCACTATCAGTCAAGCCATCTTACAATGGGTTACATAAAACAATACCCCACATAAATACATTAAAACCCCGATCTCCTATTAAAACAAATATTCGGGCGGCAGAACTATCCCCCTTCCCTTTCAACTGACAATATCCCCTCCCTGTGCCTCAAGGGACAGCTTATGAGTGTTGCTTCCACTGCTAGTCTAGAGGGGCCCAACTGATCTCCCGCACCCTGACCTCAACTGAAGACTGCAACTACTGGGATCACATGAACTAACAGTCATGAACAGTAAATGTCTGCTGCAGATGAAAGAGAAAGGAATGATAACTTTGCTCCCTCCTCATTGCTGGCTTGACCTGGATACCTATTAATTTTTGCAGAATAATCTGCAGTCTCAGAAATAAACTTCCCTAGGTTCTGAATACTTTAATACTTGATCATTTTGTCTGATCAAATGTCCAATCTGATCATCTACACAAGCCACTTTATGATATTCTATATGAAAAAGATTATTAACTTGAATTATACTGTATCTAAACATACCAGCTACTGTATTCTGCATTAGAAGCTCTCTTTTCAGAAGGACTATGAGATGTCTGCCTCCACAATGAATGAATGAATGAATGAATTAATTAATTAATTAATACCAACCCCAGTCTTCTTTGGTGGTTTACCATCAAAGTACTAACCATGACCTGCTTAACTTCTAAGGTTTTAGTCAGGGCTCCTCAGCCTGCTGGGGTAACAAGTTATTAAACAGCTAAACAGCAGAACTGTCTAACGTTCTCAGAGGACACTGCACACAACACTGTTTTGCAGTGACACAACACATATGTAAGAGACAGCCCAATCAGTTCAATTTGTAGGCCACAAGGGCAGTATATTCTAAGGACACCAATTACCTAAATAAATTCTATTCAGCTTGGGTCTCAATAACATTTGATACCATTCATATAAGTCCAAACTGCACACTATCTTGCAGCCACATCCATTAATAGCCCATTGGTCCCTTCAACTCAACAAAGGGTCCTAGAAAGGGGAACACAGGAGAAAAGTTGCTTAACTCTTGCAAACGGCTTTAACTATCACCCGATAACAGACACATGCTTTCAAGGTAAGCACTGGTCTACAATATTGTGAAGAACAGGTTTTATTCTTCATAGTGTTCCAGACCAATGCTTATCTTAGTTAGAGAGCTAATTATACACTGGTAAGCAAAGAATGATCTTTAGTTTCTGTCATGTACTTATGATCACTAGTTTATACCAAGGCATTAAACTGATAAAAATGAGACATAACCCACAAATATTCATTTAAAAACTATTTTTATAAAACAATATTTTACTATACAATGATATGTAATTTACCAGTCCTTTCTTAACACTTTTTAATTCTGACTATAACTAATTGTAACAATGATACTTACCTCCAGATCCTAATTGTTTGTAGAATCGATATTCCAAGTGCAGCTGTGGTGCCCTAGACTTCATTGGCTCCTGAAGAAACCAAAAGATTTCAGATTTTAAAAAACAAGAGTTCTGTGAAACACAGATATGAATATGAAATTGATTTAGAAAAATAGAAGTGTTTAGAAGGGAACCAGACAGCGAACCCCATGTTTACAGCTTCATTTTTGAATCCATAAAGTCTATTAGTAGAAACTTAAAAGCAGACTCCAAAGTTGATTTCCTAGAATTGTTTATCTCACAACTGTAAGATAGATAATATAGCAACATGAGCAAGAACCACAGCATTCACAGGAAAGAATCTCAGTCCCCCTCCTTGCTTATTTACATACAGAACTCCCACTTCTGCTAGCTCAAGAAGCAGCAGTATCTTGGGCTTCTGTTCTTTCCATGTGGCAACAATTCCACAGAGATCCAAGAAAAAACTTGCAGGGGGTAATCTCACTCACCCCTTATGCTGTGCTACCTTCCTCCCCATATGCCAACACACACTGAGTTCTCCATTTCTCCTTGCACACTTGCTTACCTGCTCTTTCTTGCTGATGACCATCCATTGCCCCTCCCCACCTCATGGCCTGCTTGCGTATCCCTCTCCCCACCAGCCTGCCTGCCCATCCCTTACTCAGTCCCCTCTCTCTCTGCTTGCCTTCACAGCTGCTCTGACCCTCACTTTGCAGAAATCAGGAGGAGGAATAATAACTTGCACGCTCTCCTCCTCAACTCACTTGGAGGTTCTGCTGTCTCTGCTTATCGGGTTCATGAAACCGCAGCTCTCTCTCCTCCTCCGCCATCCACTTGTGCTGGGCTGACAGAGAAGTGTTGCCTGAATGTGCTTGGGTTTGCTGAAATATTTCTGTTTGCTTTATATGGCCCTAGTTAGCAAATGTAGGTATCTGCAGATGGGACCATATGGAGCAGGGGTAGTCAAACTGCGGCCCTCCAGATGTCCATGAACTACAATTCCCAGGAGCCCCCTGCCAGCATTCACTGGCAGGGGGCTCCTGGGAATTGTAGTCCATGGACATCTGGAGGGCCGCAGTTTGACTACCCCTGATATGGAGAATAAGATACATTAACAAGAGATCTACAAAAGACTTGCAGGCGAATAAGATACACTGAGAGCTCCATGTGACCCCACCTGATCAGTATAGCTGAATATCCCTGAATAAAAGCTGAAAAAATTGGTTTTCAGGCTTAGCTATACCAGAAGCTGACCAGATCAGAGAATCTGTAATCAGCACAAATAATAACTTTAGCTTTAGCCAAATGTACACTCATAAGCAGCATACAACCTGTTCTATGCAAACTTCAGTAAAAGCTGATTTACCAGCACCTTAAAAAAATAAGTAGCATACAACTTGGGGACTGCCAAAATCCCTTGTTCAGTCTAGGTAAAATAATAAAGATATCTTAACATCTAAGAAGTGTAGAGTTCCTTCCATGCCTAAAGTGAGGGTTGGGAAAAAACCCAGAAGAAAACAGATGGAAATTAGAAACTACCTTGGCCTGAAAAGTAATAAATGGATGGTCAGCTCTCAAAGCTGCCAGTTCCTTTTCAATTCTGGTTAAGCTAACTGGGACCAAAAACGTGACCTTGCAAGACAGGAGTTGCAAACTGCATAACCCAAGTGGCTCAAATCGGGCCTGCATGAGCTGAGATATGACAAGGACTATTTCAATACAATAGGGGTTTGTGGTAGGGAAAAGTTAACTATCTCTTCAAAAAACTTTTGATAAGGTTCCACATGATATACTTGTTCACAAGTTGGTAAAATGCGGTAGGGATCCTAATTCTGTCAGGTGGATCAATAACTGGTTGACAAATCGTACGCAGAGGGTACTTGTTAATGGTTCAGCATCTTCTTGGAAAAGAGTGACAAGTGGAGTACCCCAAGGATCTGTCCTGGGGCCTGTGTTGTTCAACATATTTATAAATGATTTGGATGAGGGATTAGAGGGGATATTTATTAAATTTGCAGATGATACTAAACTGGTAGCCAACACAACTGAAGACAGCAACAGAATACAGGATGATCTTGATAGGCTTGAGAAGTAGGCTAAACTGAATAAAATGAAGTTCAATACAAATGTAAAGTTCAGCATAGAACTTTAAATCTTCATTAGGTGAAATCAGATCAGGATCCCCAACAGGGGCTCATGGCAATTGTTGTCCATGGACATCTGGAGAGCTATGGTTTAGACAGCCCTGTGATGGAAGGTCTGAACCTGGGACCAATGGGGAGACTGCTGTCATGAGTAAGCCCTCTATATGAGAAGCACCCTATGAAGGATGAATGAAAAATACCAGAAGCAAGCTTCTGACACAGGCAGCAATCCTGACAGCGAACAACCTGACAAAATACGATCTGTAAGGCCCATTATGCACGGCCGCCGAAACGGCGATTTCGGGTCACATGGAAAACGCGGAGGGGGAAGACGCGACGCATACCGGTTATACACGGGGCGGGGCGCGACGGCGGCAAAACCCAGAGTAACCGATTATGCACGCGCCGATCCGGGCGCCGCTTCTGGTTGCGCCCCGCTCACCCAGAAGCTGCGCTTTCTTCCGCGTTTCACTGACGCGGCTTTTTCGGCGGCATGCACCGAAGCTGTAGCCGGTTGCAGCCGGCTCCGTGCGTTATCCGTGATTTTAGTCGCCGCCATTCCACCCCGAATGTGCGCTAAAACCCCCGTGCATAATGGGTCTAAGTGAGGATAGCGTTCCTACCATCAAGTGGGAAGAGGAAATGGAAAGTAATTCATCAGAAACCCAGTAGCCCCTGGAACAAAGAAGTTAACGTAGGGATAAGAGACACAAGGCTTAGCTTGCGCCACAATACAAGGACCAATTAGGACACTTGAGTACCTTATCACAAGAAGAAACTTGACACACGGGCAACTGGAGCATAAGTAATTGCAGACCTAAAACCAGCACAGCACTTGCCTATAAAGACTGCAAAAAAAAGTTCAGGCTTTGCGGGGGCACCATGTGTGTTTCCTTTGTTATTGGTGCTAGTGGTTAACCTGCTCTGGCTGATTAATACCTATTCTGACCTCAGATTGGACTAATAAGTCTGCTGAATACTACCTGACCCAACTCCTGGACTGTTACCAGATTTAACGAAATTTTGCCTGCCCTGACCTTGAATTTTGAGTGTGACATATGCTTTCAACCTATTTTTTCTGCAGCAGCTCAATTTGTAGGTAGAACTGCTCTGTCTTTTGAGCCTGTTCCAGCCCATCCCCACTGTCCATATAAGCTAGAAAAACCAGCTATACCATCTCCCTGTTGGCAGCACAGTTGTCTTACGACTCCATAACCTGGCCTGGTAAAGCCAGGCCTCTTCTTCAGAATCGGAATGTCTCATGATGAGTTGGGGACAGGCATCGCAAAATGGTACCACATCAGGGGTCCTGCAACCTCTTTATTCCCACAGGTTGAAAGCTTCAGTTCCGAATGTACTGACTGTTGCCAATCACCCCACTTCTTCAGTCAAGGAGATGGAAAGTAATAATTATTTTGCCATGGAGGAGTCAGTAGAGGCTGGAGAAGGTGGTTCTAATAGACAGCTTACCATTGGGACTGCCATTACACTTTGGCCAGGCTCTATCTTCCCTTTTGAATATAAAAAAGCTAGGGAAGAGGCATGTGAAGAAGGAATTCACAAAGGGGAGAATTTTCTTCATTGAGCCACAATCTAAAGTAGTACAGATGGAACCAAAAAACACAGCCAACTCCAGGGACATCTTGGAGTGGGACCAATACGACTTCGTATGCTGTCCCCTTCGAATGGGCTTTTAAAGGTGGTTCTGATGTACAGCATTTAGTAAATAATGTGGGTGATTGGGACCAAGACTTCTGTTTTGTCCCTGGAACCATAGGAGCTGAAGCACTTCCAAACTGCTTGGTTCTGGCCAGAGACTTTGACAGTAGAAACTGGGAATGCTTAGTTGAGGCAGATATTTTTGCTGCTGAGCTGTTAGAACAGAAAAGTGACTTCTCCCAGATGCTTGTCTTTAGCCACACCACTCAATTGGAGTGCACTTTTGGGGTGAACTGGAAATAGATTTCATATGTGGCCACATTATGGCCCCCATTCAGGCAGAAGAGACAAAGGAGGAGCTCATCAGAGTACCACACTGGGTACATTCTTTTTAATAGAACCTTCTGAGACATAACAGCGAAGACGGATGGGAAGAGAATATGTCCTCACAATGCAGCAACGAAGAAAGAGCTGAGGGAAGAAGAGGAGGTTCTCCCTTCAGAGCATGTTTGGGCAGGAAGATGGCCTCCAATAAGCTCTGAAGGTCAGCAGCTCCCCTTGGAATGTTAAAAATGCTACATTAGCCAGAAGAGAGCCTCCAGTGTCTGGCCTGCACAGGCACAGACTACTGTTGGACTGCACTGAAGACTGAACATGAACACTGAGTTTCTCCTACCCTTAATAAGGAAAAAGAATGCACAAAGTACACTTTCAAGGGCACCCATAACTAAAGCTGCATTTTTTATTATTCTTCTCAGTATGAAACACTGCTGGAAACATGGATCTCAACTAACTTGCAAAAACATTAATCCAGTAACAGAAATTTATACTACCAATACGGATTAAACTGGACACTCAATGAAAAGGCTGGACATATTAGCAAGTAGCTAGTAGCTAATAAACATTTCCTATAAAAACCTGACTCTTTTATTTTCTTGATCATAAACCTGTCTACAAAAAAAAAAAAAAAACCTGCTCAAATTTAGCACTTGCTATCAGCAACAAAGGCACACTGTGACAATCCAAGTAAAAATAATCTTATCCATGGTTCATCTTAATATTTGTGAAACCAGCCAGAAAGTGGAATGTGTCCGGGGTGTCCGAGTTGGAATAGGGCCAATCAGGGTGCGGCTGCACCCTGATTGGCCTGCCCCTACAGCTCCCACCCACCCTTGCCGGCCACTCGCCCCTCGTCTCACACGCACCCCTGGCTGCCCGACCCAGCGCGTCTGCGACTCTATACCACTCCGCCCACACCACAGAACACCCTAGCCCCAATGCCCAGCAGCGCCCGCACCTACCAACCTGCCCACAGCAGCCACACTCTCACGTCCCAGTTTGCCCGCCCTGAATAATACTGTGCCCCCTGGGACATAACCAGACAACAACTGATACCACCTACCCATCCTGCAAGCCGCGGGCCGCCACCATGCATGACGGGTGCGCCTCTCTCTGTGCCTAACACCAGCCCGAGCACACCTGGGAATGCTATGGGAACTGGGGCGGGGACTACATAGACCGCTCTGCCCATGCCCCTGATGAGCCACCGGCCCCACACGCTCACCATCTACCTCTGAAGCTGCCCCACTACCAACGGTAAGCTCGGTCAAACATAACCCGCCCAGAACTACATGCCCCTTGAGCCGAGTCCCACGAACCGAGGCAGCGGCAGAGGGGAGCTGCCTGCCCAACCCTGTTCAGAGCCACCTGCCCCACCTGCTCTGAGTCCCCATGGCCACCTGCTTTGCACACACCGCCGGAGATGTCGCCAGCCCACCGCCGCTTCATGGGTGAGCTACTGCTGCTACTGGGGAGGGGGTGATAGAGCCCACTGTATTATGCATACAACAGGCTTATCTGCTAGTCTTACTATATTATTCTCTGCAAAAAGGACTTTATCTAATATCGTTTATCTCTCAACCATAAAAATTGTAATCTTTTTCTAATGGAAAAATGCAGATTTCTAGATTTTTTTAAATACAGGAATCATAGTGCTACTTAAATTCATTAGTGCAGCAATGCGGAGGCTGGCATTCCAGCAGCATTTCTAGCACCAGTAGGGTGGAAGAAAGCCAAAAACAGCAATACTTGTAATATTTTACACCATCTAGGAAAAAGCCTCTTAATAAGCATTTTCTGAACAAGCAGGAATAAACAAGAAAGATTTCAAATATGGCTATACTAATAAATCAATGTTACACTGATAAAAAGGATATCATGTTACCTTTAATGAGATACAAGGGATGATAATGAATGGAAAATGCTTGTTTGAGAAACATGGAAGATATTCAGAGAATCTCTAGACATTAGCTTTATACCAAAGAGGGATTTTAAAACTCCATTCATGTAAATATCACTTATTTCTTCAGGCAAATAGAGAAATTGTAAAATCTGAGAGGGGTGACAAGTGGAGTGCTTCAGGAATCTGTCCTGAGCCCTGTGATGTTCAACATATTTATAAATTATTTTGATGAAGGAATAGAGGGGGTGCTTATTAAATTTGCAGATGATAGTAAACTGGGAGAAATAGCAAACACAGCAGAAGATAGAATCAGGATCAAATTTTAAAAAAGAATATCAATAGTGAAAAATGTAAAGTTCTACATCTAGGTAAGAAAAATCAAATACATCATTATAGAATGGGAGAGGCTTGTCTTCGCAGTAGTATATGAGAAAATATTCTAAGGTCATACACTACACATGAGTTGGCAAAATGGATTCAGTGGCTAAAAAGGCAAATGGGATTTTGGACTGTATCAAAAGAAGTATTGTGTTCACATGGTGATGGGACTGCTTTACTGTGCCCTGGTTAGACCTCACTTAAGAGTACTGTGTTCAGTTTTGGGCACCACAATTGAAGAGGAGTGTAGACAAACTGAAGTGTGTCTACAGGAGGGCAATGAAGATGTTGTGGGGTTTGGAGACCAAGTCATATGAGGAAACGTTGAGGGAGCTTGGTCTGTTTTGCCAGAAGAGACTACAAATAAGAGATGATACGATAACCATCTTTAAGTACTTGGAAGGATGTCATATAGAGCAGTGGTCCCCAACCTTTTTATCATCGGGGGGGGACCGGGGGTTGGGGACCACTGATACAGAGGATGGAGCAGAGTTGTTTTCTGTTGCCCTAGAGGGTCAGTTGAAATTAATTCAAAAGCATTTTCAGCTAAACATCTGGAAGAAGTTCCTGACAGAGCAGTTCCTCAGTGGAACAGGGTACCTTAGGAGGTGGTGGGTTCTCATGTTTGGAAGTTTTTAAGCACAGGCTAGATTGCCACCTGACAGAAATGCTGATTCTGTGAACTTGGGCTGAACATGTGTGGGTGGGCAGAAATGATTGTGTCAATGCTTGGTTTTTGTGGCCCTTTCCTGCATGCCCAGGGAAATGCCGATCCACACTGCAGGGTCGGGAGGTGAATTTCTTCCAGGCCTGACTGGCCAGGGATTGAGGTAACTATGGGTGGGCAGGTAGTTGTGTTTTTCCTCCTTTCTGCAGGGAGTTAGACTAGGGGGCTTTCTGCACTCCTTCAAAATCGCACAATGGTTGCCAATTGAAAACGCTACAGTTTTGCCATTATGCACAACGTCGTTGACAATCTGCCACACACCTGAAACCGATCCACAAAAAGCGCTTCCTTGTAGCGCTTTCAGGGAAATCCCCAAAAGTGGATTCACCCTCTGGAAAGCGCTACACTCCTGCAACCAATCTGCAACACTAGCAGGAAAGTTCTGTGCGTTACCATTGTTGTGGTTTCTACAAAGTCCCTTCCCCTAGCTCTCTCCTCTGATCTTCCGGCGAAGCGATTGCCATTTTTTTTTCTCCGAGCGAGCAGAGATCAACACACCAGCGAACCTCCGTTTAGAGGCTTCCCCGGGTTCAGTCCCTCCCCAGAGCTGTTTAGTCACTAAGCACAAACAACAGAGAAGCCCGTTTGCTGATGTATTTTCCCTTTATTTTTCACACTGTTTTTGGCCAAAAATCGCGCCCGTGAGGGGGGGGTTTCACTCGGGGGGAGCGTGGCAACGATGAAACGGCAGCTCAAACACACCTGCCAGCTGGATGGGTCTCTCCATTGCAACGAATCAACGCATATTCGTTGCAACGGGTGTTTTTTGTTTTTTTAAAACCTTTCTTAAAGGGAAAGGGGCTGTTTGGGAGAATGCTAACGGCCGCCCATTGGCTGCTTGATGGCCAGGGGCGGGACGAGCTCGGCAATAGCGCTTCCTTTCTAGCGATTTTTGCTGAGACCGGAAGCTTGTGGGAAACGATGGAAACGCAACTGGATTCCACTACAAAGTCAGGTATGCATAACGACGAATTCCACTATTTTAAATGGCGATTTTTCGTTCAGCAAACAATTTGCTACAAGGATCCCGGTGCGGAAAGCCCCTAGATGACCCTGGAGATCCCTTCCAACTCTATGATTCTATGACTGGCGATTCTGTTATTCGGAAATGAAGAAATGCTGAATCTTTTGGCAACCATCAATGCTCCAATGTTCAGTCACTCGCAGGAATTTAAGCCCAGATGCTCTATTTCCATTCTCAATTAATATTACATGAATATGATTATTTTTAATGCCCAAAGATTGCAGTATGTTAATTTTAACTTTTGATGATTATGTGATTTAGAAAACTTGTATCTTGTTTTTCCACTCAATAAATAGTGCCAAGGATAGTTTATAATAAGTTAATTATACATAGCAATATTTGTGTTCATTGAGTAAAGGGAACAAGTCACGTATTATGTACAAAGCCATTTCTACACCTGATGACATATTTTGCCAGACAAGTCAGGAAATACCAATACCAACCTATCTGGCATTCAGAGATCAAAAGAAGCTTTAGCTTTTGAGACTAGACCTAGATTCTGGAAAACTTATATTTAAACATTGTGACCAAAAAGTTCAGTTAGCTACCCAGAAATGGAAGCCAATTGGTTGAACACTTTTAAAATATGACCTATACTTGTAGACCATTTATTTAAGTAGTGGTATATTGATAGTCGGTGCAATTAATAAGCATTTTAAGCTACACAATTCTAGCCTAGAAAAGCTAATAGAAACTTCCAGATGCATATTCAGAACTGTTGTAACAGCCATATATGGCTTTTAGACTGTTTATGCACTGGGAACTTCACTGCCCCAGATCCCATGCAGGAGCACAAATTGGAGGTGGATGAGGCACACCGGGCCAAATGATTCCCTGTGTGGGTGCAGGAAGAGGTGGGGCAACCTGCTACGACTAAAACTCCAGCCTGCAACCTGGCATGAAATCTACAGTGTATAAACAGTCTTCGTGAAGCTTTCTCTGTCCGAAAAGGAGTAGCATAGCATTAAGGTTGTTGTGTTGGAACAGCACCATTTCTTCCAACAGAATAGCCTATCCATTTGTAAAACAGAGCGATTTTTGACAATTCCTTCTTCCTACTTTGGTTGAGCGCTGCGGTGTGGTTCGGCCACCACGGTGATCACTGAAGCCTGGAGTGGCCAGTGCCAAGGCGCAGAGAGGACAAATGGTGGCGGTGTGGCTACTGCTGCCTCCCCTCCTCTCTGCACCACAGTGCTTGGCCTCCTATGCATCATCTCAGGCTTTGGTGATCACTGAGGTGGCCAAACTGAGCCAAAGTGCTCAACCCTACTTCCTACTGCAGATACCCAACTTTGACCCCACAAACTGTACCTTGGGGGGTCTGCTGACAAACAGAAGCAAAATTTCAGAGGACAAAAAATTGCGAACAAAAGAGGAAAAAATGCCTTCCCCGAGAACTACTTGTTTGTGAATCCCAAATCTCTTTCAGTCACACCACTGATGCAGGGAAGTACACTGTAACCGTAATTTAGATAAATTTTCTACACATCCACAAAACATCTAAGGGAACTGTGGCCTTTTATTCTTTTACTAGAAACAAAGCCCATTTATAAAAATGGGCAATAATGATAGGCTTGGGGAGGTGGCGTGGCGGCACTAGGGAGGGGTGGGTGGAAGGCGCTGTGTGGGGATGGGTCAGGCTGCTGGGAGTCGAGCGGCTGGTCGGGGTTGGGGGAGGGGAACCATGCATGTCAGCGTATGCATGGTCTGTCAGTCTAGGGTGGGCGGGGGTAGCGTGGGGGGGACTAAGCGACGCATGCGCGCAACTCTGCGCATGCGTGGCTCAGTCTGTTGGCATCGCGGCAGCCGTGCAGGTGGTGCAGCCTAGCCGCGCCGTCGGAGCGTCGCGGGCCGGGGGAGAACGGGGAGATCGGCGAGCCGGTAAGTAGTGGCGCGTGGGAGGGTCGGTGGGTGTGTGGCGGGGCAAAGTCTCGTTCTGGGGGGTAGAGTTTTTGGGGGTAAGCGCGGCGCAGTCGGCGGGGTGTGTTGGGGGTGTGTTTGCGCAGTCAGCGACGTAGGAGGTCTGGAGCGGCAGGATGGGGCGGGATGGGGGTAGGAAGTGAAGGGGGGGGTAGCGGCGGATGGAAGCTCACCTGGGTCGTGCGGCAGCGGCGGTCGGGCTCCATAGGCCGGCGGTGGTGGCGTGTTCATCGAGGCAAGGCTGAACAGGAGGCGTGGGATTCCTTCCCTGCTCCCCGGGCAAGTTGGGAGGGTGTGCAGCTGGAAAGGAGCCCTGCTCCTTTCCCCTCATCGAGGCGCAGTCCACAATGGCCAAGCAGGCAATGGTGAGGCGCGCTTTGCGCACCTCACCATTGCCTACTTGGTCCAGGAGTGACAGTTGGAGGGGCGAATCAGGAGCCGCTTCGCCCCTCCGAGTTTTTATCCCAGACAGCGCCCACCCTAACTCCTCCCAACTTGCCCTTAGCCTTTTATTTATTACCATGGAGCGGTTTACAGATTCTGCATTTTATTCTTAGGCAAAAAGATATATAGATGGTCCAGTTAACACTGCCTCCAAGTACTCAACCCTCACTCCACCAGGAATTATAGACGCTTTATGAGAAATGGCAATGCTCTGAGAGCCCCATACAACTGTCAGATATAGTCCCAACTGTGCTGGAGAACTCCAATGCATTCTTATTTCCATGTCAACTGCCATCAACCAATAAACAATAACCACACCCCTACATCTTATCCTGGTTAAGGCCTCAAATGGTTTATCAGCTAAACTAGTTACAACTGCCTAAGAACAATCTGGGAGACATAGGAGAATCAATTCAGTGTGCAGAAGCAGTGTGCAAAAAAAGTTCAATTCAGAACTTAGATTTAGGAAATGCACTGAAAACAAAACTTGTAATATTATCTTCTTTAAACCGCCCGCGGCTCCAGCGGCCGAGAGAAGGCTGCCACTAACTCGCAGTCGCTGTCGGGGCCCGCCGCCTTCTCCTCGCCGCCGGGGCCCGCCGCCTTGGCCGCCACTCCCGTGACGTGCCATGTGGTCGGCCGCCTCAGGCCCACCCGCAACCAGCGTCCCCGCAGCTCCCGACCCATGAGGACCCGATGCCGCCGGAGACAGGTAGGCCGCTTCCCCCCAATCCAGCCCCAGCCCCGCTTCAGCCTTCTGTCATCCGCTGGGAGGAGGAGGATTAAGGCTTCTGCGGCCCCACGGACCCAGTCCAGGCCTACGCAGAAGCCTTTGGGAGTCGGGCCCGGGTCCTATGCCATCTAGCGCCCTTTTTATTTTCAATTAAAATGGGCTTTAAATCTAGTAATACATAAAACATATATACCGCAAGGGAAGGTAGTATATAAATCTAAATAAAGGCACTTGATACACTGTACAGTATGTTCCAACCCAAACAATCATAGTCCCTTTCTTGTAAGAAAAGGCTAACAGGTTTTTGTTTTGTTTTTTAAGAGAGAGAGAGAGAGAGAGAGAGAGAGAGAGAGAGAGAGAGAGAGAGAGAGAGAGAGAGAGAAGGGGTGTACAACGATCTATGCATGATGTGGAAGAAGATTTCTCCTACACTAATTTAAAAACAGGGTCATCTACTGAAATTTATCAGCAGTAGTATCAAAACAGATAGAAGGAAAAATGTTTGTGCCATGGATTTTATGGAATTCATTGCCACACAGGATGTAGTAGCAGCCAGTAATTTCCATGGCTATTAAAGATGTCTATCAATTCTATGAGCCATCATAGCTAAATGGAACTTTCAGTTTCCGAGATCCACTTTTAATACCAGATAATGGGCATATAAAACAGGAGAAAGTGGTGTTGCCTTTGTCTGTAGTCTTTCCAGAGAGGTGTCAGTATGGCCATAACTGGAAGAGGATTTTGGTCAAGACAGAATAACTTGGTGGGCAACCTTGGATTGACCATACTTTGTCAGTTTAAACTGCCTGTTGAGAGAATAAAATGAAGCAAAAACTATGTACCTGAACTTCTTGGAGGAAAGGCAGAATAAAAATCCAAGAGCTAGCTTGGTGTACAGGGGTTAGGAGCACTGACTTCTAACCTGGTGAGCTGGATTTGATTTCCAGCTCCTCCTCCACATAGAGCCAGCTGGGGGACCTTGGACTCACCAGAGCACTGATAAAGCTGCTCTGACCGAGCAGTAATATCAGGGCTTTCTCAGCCTTACCTATCTCACAGGTTGTCTGTTGTGGGGAGTTGAAGGGGAAGGTGATTGTAAGCTGCTTTGAGACTCCTGGTACAGAAAAGCAGCATATAAGAACTAACTCTTCTGCAACTGCTTCTTATTCTTCTAATGTCTTTTTCTGATTTAAACCAGCCTAGCTATTCCTCAGTGCTACTTCTACACCAGAATTAGCTTCAGTGAACACCAGGGGTGTACATTCAGCAAATCATAGCCCAAAAAATACCCCAAAATATCATATCAGTATTTTTCAGGTATTAATTCAGCTGGATTTTTTAAAATTCCAGCTAGCTGAAATAGCTGGCCCAAAATATCCTGAACACATTAAGGATTTTTCAGGACTGCCGGGTAGCTACAGTTGAAGTACATTTGAAGGGCTCTCAATCCATTTAAATGCCCTCGGAGTTAACTCTTAGCTTGGAGAAGGCATTTAAAGGGACAGCAAGCCTTTTAAATGCCTTTGGAGTTTATTCCCTTTTTGGAGTTTATTCACTAGCGTAGCATGCAAAATACATTTAAATTTTAAAGCAACTGTTCCCTTTAAAGTTTAAATGCTTATCTTCTATTTGAAACAATGAAGGATGAGAACACTGACACCTTTCTTGGGGGACCCATAGAATTGAACACCGTAGTCCAATCTTATTCAAACTTTTAAAATGTTTTTGTTTTGTTCTGCTTTTGAGGAGAGGCACAAGCAGCTATGCTGGAAATCTGGTGCCTCTATCTCAAAAAACAGCCCCCCCCAGCATCAGATACCCCCCAGATAGATTCTGTATTATATATAGCCTATGAGGATCATTGACTACAAAAGATTCAGCATTCCTAAATAGTTACTGAATCCAGATACCATCCTGGTATCAGGATTCAGGAATCCCAAGAAATACCAATATTTCAGATTCAATATACTCAAACCCAAAAAATATTGGGGGGGGGGAGGTTGCACACCTCTGGTTAACATTCACGGGAAACTCTCTTAACATAGGTATAAAATGAATTTTTTAATAATTGGTTAAGAGGCAACATAAGTAGGACCATGGACTTTGTCAGTGCCAACAGAATTTAAAAATTATAATTAAATTTGAGCAGGGGATTACTGAAAGAACGAAAACATGTCTTGATTTACCATATTTATTTGTAAGGAAGACAGCCCTGAATGTGAAATAGCTGACCTATAAAAATTTTACACACAAAAAAAATGTCAATAGCAATAACTTACATGCGGATGTGAGACAACTCCTCTCCCTCTTTTATGGCACAACCTGGCTAAAACATAGTTTTGTACTTGAGTAAATACATAAATCAAATAAGTCACAAAGATGTGGAGGAAGTTTGAAATCACACAGCACACTCCTGATTTCTTAAACTATGAACATTCAGCAATGTTAAAACCATGCTGGAGTAACAGTGTGATTATCTCCTTAAACATACTAGAAATATTTCTAGATGCTAGTATTCACCCAGTGTGGCAATGTAATAGTGACACACAAGCCTAGAATGGCAGGTCTTAATAACAAAAACCAAAAACGGGAGTGTACAGTAGAATGTCTACACCAAAACCAGAGTAGCTAGACTCCAATGTACACTACCATCAAAGTCACTCCTATATTGTTTATAATTCAAAATACACCAATTTCTACAGGAAAAAATTATATTCCAATTTACATTCAAATTTATATTATAGTAGCAGAAAACCCCATTGGGAAAAAAAATACAACAGGTTCCTGGCAGCCTGGAGGCAGCCTAACTTCTCCCAGCCCTGGTGTGGCATCCCCCCCCCCGAAGAGGCCCCGGGTGTGCTTCTGGGCCCATGGGAAGGCCTCCCTCTGTACTCACGCTGTCGCACCTGTTTGGAACTCTGGCCTACCCTGGTGAGGGCCCAATTGGAAGGCGCTTCGCGCCTCCCGATTGGGCCCTCACCCAGTCCAGTCCCGCCCACTCTCTGCCTACTTAGCCCTTAACCAATTATTTATACCACACCCCAAGCAGTTTAAAGATATTGCTAACTCTTAGCAACCAAAGGTGGTAAGGGGAAGCGAGACTTAGAAATACCACTGGCTGAAATATCACCAACCTTGAGGCCACGATCCCATTTGGAGTCGCTTGGCCTCCTCCCCGGGTTGTCAGGTTGCTGGCCGCTGCAGTGACAGTGGTGGCCAGTGGAGGTGGCAGAGTCATGGCAATGACCACCTCTAATAATAAACACTACCGCAGGCTTTCTCAACCACTGTTCACAGAGGTAAGTATTCTCATTTTAACTTAAGGGAATGAACAGACAGCAGCATAGGCCTGCTCTGGTCCTGTTACTGGCACAGAGGGTGGAGGCAACGGAGTGGGGCATATATAAAATATGGTCCCAGAAGTCCCTTTGGCTCTCTATTTTAAAGACATGGGACATTCATATGATGATCTACAATATGTGGTTGAAGAACCTGCTGTTGAAGACCTCGATCATTATGTTTTGGATTGTCCACTATACTTGGAGCCGAGAACCAAATATATTGAGAGATTTTTGAACGGCCAGAACTTCCCTGCAAATTCGGACAAAATGGTCTTTTTATTATCGGATACCAACCCCCTAATTAGTTATGTTTCACTATTTGCATTAGCAGAAAGAAAAATTTGAGCCAAATTTACGCCACCACAGAGCTAGAGACCTGAATTCTTATTGTCTTTCATTATCTATGGACTACTACATATATTAAAGAGCCTCTTGTGGCGCAGAGTGGTAAGGCAGCTGTCTGAAAGCTTTGCCCATGAGGCTGGGAGTTCAATCCCAGCAGCCGGCTCAAGGTTGACTCAGCCTTCCATCCTTCCGAGGTCGGTAAAATGAGTACCCAGCTTGCTGGGGGGTAAACTGTAATGACTGGGAAAGGCACTGGCAAACCACCCCATATTGAGTCTGCCATGAAAACGCTAGAGGGCGTCACCCCAAGGGTCAGACATGACTCGGTGCTTGCACAGGAGAAACCTTTACCTTTACCTTTTTACTACATATATTGTTGTAATTCTTTAACTGTTTTTTATATCAAATGATATGATATTGCTGGCATTGTAATGGCCTATGGCTGGAAACAATAAATTCTTATATATACATACAATATGTGGTCCTGAAAAAATTCCAACCACATCCCATTAACAGGATGAATATAAAGAAAATTTTGTTACAGTTAGAGGAATTATTTATCTATAAATATAAAATAGGTCTAAATACGAAGTTGGAATTAAACAGTTATTTCTGACATCTTTAAATTCACTACTAATGGGATGTATCTGAGGGCCTTGAAAATAGGGTGTGGAAGCTTATGTTTGTATGCCGCTGGAAGTGTCAGCAGATGCAGTCAGAAGTGGCACTGATGATTTTCTTATCGTGGATGTGAATATGTTGTAAAATATTGTATGTTTTTTTTTCTCTGGAATATTATTGGAATATTATAAAATGCACGTAAATGTCTTTTAGCTTCTTCTGTTGAGGCATTTGAAAGTATCACAAGAAATAAGACATTGGACAAAGTTTCAATGAAAGAAGAATGCACAGGGTTCTTGCTCCCTGTGGAACATGTTATGAAAGAAAGAAGAGCTACATGACTTAAATTGTTTTGAAAACATAAGAGTTGAACTAGAAGAGATAATGCCTTTTGGTTTTTATCCAAATGACTCTGCCTGCAGATTTTTCAAGCTATTGGATTCACTATGCACTTTAAAATATTTTGGGACTCAAGGATACAATTAGAGAGCCCGTTAATGTGAAATGTGAGGCATTTAGTGCACTGATAAGCTTATATTGTAGTGACTGTGTGCCAAATAGAGCTGCATTGATATTTGATGGTGCCTGTTTGTTTTTTTGTGCTCAGCATTTTTCAACACTGGTCGTGTTTCTGGCATAGGGGGTGGAGGCAACGGAACAGGGCTTACGCCTGCCCCAGCCCTACTATATCTGCAGGCTCTCACTGTAAGCTCCCTTTGGTGAAGAAGAACAAACTGGAAGCCAGCCCATAGTGCAGATATGGTTCTATTTGCAAATCATCTGAAAATATTTCTGTGCTGTAACTTCCTGTGCTGTGAGAGTGGCCTGGTGATGTCACATCCAGTGGGAGTGTCTGGGCAATGTCACTACTGGTGACATGTGACTTCCAGAGGTATGACAGTAATGTGTGACCTGGTGACATCACTTTTGGGGTTTCTTGAAGCCTGAAGAATGATTCAGGGGGTTCTCAATGGCAAAAAGGTTGAGTAAGGCTGCACTGCTGCCTTGGAAAAAAAATATGAGGACGAACCCATACCTTAGTTCTACCAAATGCAGCACACACAGGAAGAGTAGAAACCTGATTTGTGCCCTCTTCAGTCAGCTAGAGAGGGAAATTTACTAGAAGAAGTCACAAGGGAAAGTATTTTTCCCAACCTCAGATTTTCAGAGCAGGAGGATTAATATATTCAGTATACTTTTCTAGACTTGCTTTATTACTTTAAGAACATAAAATGCATTATATACTACATAGTTAACATATAAAATTGTACCATTTCTCAAATTTATAATACATATAAGAATATATTTCATTTATTGAAACAGTGATTGTAACTATAAACCCAGTATTAAAAAAGGAACTTCAAGCTATGCTCCAAGATATTTTAAAATAACAAAATTTGTGCTAGTATGTGTGTGCATGTGGAGGGGGGAATTTTTAAAATGTTACAGCATGTAAGGTAAAGCACTTATTATCTATACTTAAACAAGTTTGTTCTCTTTACATTCAGTGCTACCAAGAAACAATACAAAACCAATACAACAAGAGATGACAATGAATTTAATGTAAACACTACAAAAGCAACAGTTTCTTTCCAACAGCTTCCAACTTTCTGAGAAAAAAGTAATCACACAATACCAGGGTAACAAAGGGTAAAATAACATATGAAACTATACCAGATTATTTAGTAAATATTTCAAATCACTACCATGTTTTTTTCTATAAAGAAATTTAAAGATCAATAGCTTCCTATTCTTCACATTGCTTAAGTCCTTCAGATAAGAAGATATGCACAGAAAGAAGCTTCTCTATTGTTTCACTGTAGCTTGTATTATTAATTTAGTGTCTGTATTTGTAAATGAAGCAATATGAAACATGCAAGAAAATCTGAGAATTGGACAACTATACAAGCATAATTAAAATTACATATAAACTGTTTACCCTAGGCATTTAAAAAGCATATCACTCATCATTATTGCAGAGAAAATATATAAGATTCCCAATTTTTCCTATAGCTCAACTTGTTGAAAGAATGCCTTAAAGCTGATAATAATATAGGGAGACTTTAAATATTGAGTGTGCTGACTTACCAGCTTAATTGCCACATATTCATTTGTATACAAATTTTTTCCTTAAAGATAAAAAGACAAGAATGTTAGACTTTTCAGCTTTTTCACTGAATAGACTGTAAAAGTATTTACTAAAAATCTATCTAAAAGTTACTGAAGGCATGTTATTTTCCTCAGTAACTATTCTTCATGAATTTATAGACTATAAAAAATAAGAATTTCATCAGTACCAAGGCACCCAATCTTAATTGCAGTGACATATTTAAACAGAAAAAAATAAATCATAGACTTTTTAGCTAAATGATTTATACTTTGGCACCTTGATATATTTATTTTACTGGATAGATTATATGAAGGTTATTGTTATTTTCAATAACATCTACTCACATCCTATACTGCTAGCATCTGATACTCTCTAAAAATATGCAATCAATATTTTCATTTTGTTTATAACAGTGAACAATTATGCATTTCTATAACTCAAAAAACTAAAATATTACACTGGACACCCTACCCTAGCTTGAGTCCAATTCAGAAGTCTTCCATTAATCAACAGAAAAAGCAGTAATTCCACCTTGAAATACTACAATACTTAGCAAACACAAACAATTCACTTAGGCGTTAATCCACAACATTTTGACTTTTCAACAATATTTAAATATTTGAACATAATTCATATTAACATATTGCAATGTGAATTTCTTCCAAGATGAGTTCTAGCAGATTTCCAGTTTTAAAAAAATTATCCTGCTTTCACCAGAAATTACTTTAGAGTTTTGAGGCAAAACTGTCTCAAGCACTGCACTGGCAATAATGAGAAGACGATAAGAGTGACCTTGCAGAAAGCAGCCAGTGCTTCCTTTCTGTTCTTTCGTTTCCCGGCTTCTCCACCTCACATGCAGGCCCAAGTCCCCACTGTTGGGGTAAGGAAAGAAAGGTTTGGGAAGACAAGACCATGTTCCTTTGCTGCTCCCCTACCTCACCACACTGTAATGCCTTGAGGTGGCACTCATACCACCATGTCTTGGGGGGGGGGATCTGAACTTTAGGAGAACAAAGCAGGGTTTATATGTACAGTCATGGGAATATGGGAAAGAAACACCTACCCATGTTGTTCCTCCCTGTCCCCTGACAACTAGTATCCCTGGCTGGGACTGTGGGGCACGGAGGAGAGCAGTGAGAGGACTTCAAAGATCAGGACAAGGAGAAGAGATGCCCCATACAGGGCTGGTAGCGTAGTTTGGCTAGCACCAAAATTCTGACTGTTACTATTGTATCACACAATTAAATCAGCTAATGGGGGGATTTTTTGGACTGACCCAGAAACCATTTACTCAGATATGTCCTATTTTTTGATGGTGTTTATTCCTATGTACTATTTAACAGATTTGGCTGTTAAGTATTTCCTTTTAATGTACCTAAATAGGACTCAACAAAAGGCAATTAATTTGGCCTTTCAGTAAAGTCAGGAGAAGACTTTTTGAATCAGAAAATAGTGCTCTCTTAGATCACAGCTTGCAAAGTACAGGATTTGGATTAGCTTTTTCATTATTTGCTGAGGGAATTTTGGAGTTATGATTCCTTAAGGAGGCAGAGCTAATTAATTTTATTGTAAATTATAGGCTTCCCCTGAACACAAACATTTTAAAGTCATTACATTTAGTCATCTATACCAAGCCTGAACTTTACAAAAAATAAAGATAGGTTATTTATGCTTGCTATACACAGCTGCTGCAATATATATAATGCAAAGATGAATGACTTAAGCCAGACTGATAGGACAGTTGATGAAACACAGAATGGGTATGCTAGTACACAGGTGCTTTGATTTTTTTAGCTATGTACTCTGGTTTTATTGAGTACAAGTAAGCCTTTTGGTATAGTATACTTAACAAGGAATGATCCTTCTCATCAGGTGGTATGTGTCTAGCATGTGACATTCCTCTTCCTACAAGCTCCAATAAGCGAGGGATGAGCCTCTGAAATGGCCATCACAGGATGAAGAGAAAGCCGTGGACATCACACAATGAAGAAGGAAAATTAGCAGTATAGGGGCTAATATAGCAGTGTCCTGTAGAATATGTTGATGGCAGCATATACAGGCAGCATAATACTAGGTAGACCTAGACATCTTTTATCCACTTGTGAGGAATCATTTTAAATTAAGACCAATGTTTCTTTCTTCCTTGTTGGAGGCAGGTGTCTAGCAGGCTGAATATTTAACAGTGATTTATGGATCTGTGGTGGGAATTTCTCACTGTGTAACCTTTTATGACAAAGCCCGCTATAGTGCTTGTCCTGCAAACGTGGCATAAAGTGACTGCTCTGAAACAAAAGGAAAGACCACATAATTATTTTGCATGTTTCTTCCAGAAAAAATGATGAACAGTATAGTGTAAATGTTGTGGTGACTTGCAAGCCACAAAAATGTATTTCTTAATGCATTTGGAAATAGTGGTCTTGGTTATTTTGTCAAGTATAGGAGAGCATTCAAAACTCAGCCACATTACACAGATACATTTTTAATGCTCATCTCATTATTTGTGCTTTTCCTTTTCAAAGAGAGAGAGAGTATTTCATTTCAGATAGAAGATTGAAAGTATCATCTCCTGATCTGTGAAATGCTGTGTTTAGATTTGTTAAGATCATGATATTTGTTGAATCATGATGTTCAGCTAAAATGTACAGAGCTCCTTCTGGATTGAGAAGGTCCTTCACCCTGCTTGCGGATGCAATGGTCACCAGAAATGCAATTAAGATAAGTGACTGCTGATGGGCTATTGTGAATAGCTTCCATGAGCATTATGTAAGAACCACCGGAAAGATACATAGGGGAGATGTTGTTAAGGGCTGCACTCAGAATGGATGAATGGGAAGAGAATGAGCTCCTTTTCTTCCTAGGAGTGTGGGAAAAGTGACCACCTGTACTGGAGTATAACCTGATTCATGCCTGATGGAAGGAAAACGAGAACTATGCCCAAGCCTATAGTGAGTGGGCTACAATTACTGCATATGTATAACCCATGTAACACATGGGTTTATGGCAGAGTTTTTCTGGCATCACATCTACCACCCCAGGTGAATATATCAAAGAGCTTATGAAGACTCAATCAGCCTTCATAAGGAGAAGTACAGTCACACTGGGTCTGTATAAAAAGCTCTCCCTGCACTGCCTTCTAAATCAGTTTGTTGCTATGGTGGGATTATCCACAGTGGTTACATAGAAAGATTCACTAGTTCTGAGAACCATGGCATACATAGTCAGAAAAGGGACTACCCAAATTATGTCATCTTTCTAAACTTATCCTCGCCATGTTTAAAAAACCTTCTGTGCCCTCTGTGATGAATGTGGAGAACTTGTGAGTGACAGAAGAAATTAAACCTATTACCAGAGAGATAGTCTAGTGACTGAGGTTTCAGTCCTTGAGGGCCAGTTTTGGAAGCTGAGCCAATTCATCCCCAATGATATGTTTTTAAGAGATGTCACTCTGCCCAGACATTCTTTCCTAGATGACTAACCTGAAGCATGAGCTACTTCAATAGTCAATAGCCTTGACGGGAAAGATGTAAAGGCCTAGGTAAAAACCAGAAAAAAACAGACCTCCCCCATTTTCCCCAACTGAAAAAAAATAGGATGTAAAAATGGGGAAATCTGAGGGAATACCACCCATGCCTACTATGAAATGTGCATAAAGGTTTTTAATGAGAAAACATGCTTAAACCAATTCAGCTGGGTATTGATGTTGGTCTGAAGCTGCAGAACAAATGTTGAGTCTAGAGATACCTTTAAGCCAAACAACATTTTATTCAAGGGATAAGCTAAAAATTTCCTGGTCTTAAAGATGCCAATTGGACTCAAACTTAGTTCTACTTTCTAAAACAGTTCAAAGTTTTCAAAGTTACAAAGTTTAGCTTATTATCCAAATAAACTGCTAGCCTTCGGGGAGGGCAGTATATAAATGTGAACTAACAAACAGATAAATATGTGCCTATGTACAAATAATACACTTCATTTTATTTTAGAATTTTTCTACCTTCACTTTTTCTCTACCTCTCAGCAAAAACTGAAAATACATGTGTTGTCGACATATGACAGCATTTTTCAAATACTGAATATATTTCCAATTTTTCATATAAAAGTGTTATGCTTTTCTATTCCACAGATGTACTGAAAGTACAAGTTGATATGCTGTCATAAATTAGTGTGTTTGTGTATCTATCTCTCTATCACTCTATCTATATCGATAGATCTCGATCGATAGAGAGAGAGAGAGAGAGAGAGAGATAAGCCAAAAAAAGTTGTTTAGGCTTGATAGAAAAAAAAAAGAATATATATCTCTCCAAATTTGTTCTTTCTCCACGGCTTGAACATTTCCAGAAATTTTATTTCTCTACTTGGCTCTCCAAGACCAAGACCGTCTCATTACAGGAAAGACGGCAAGGTTCTTTGTAATATAGCCTTTTTTCCCCTAATGCACATGAGATACACTCTCAGCACAGAATTATATGATAGCGAAGAGTGGTGAGCCTAGGCATATGCCATAGGAGGTGGTCTCGAAAAAGTCAAAAAAATTTACAGATTGGTTGGCGCCATAATCTACAGATCCCACTCAGCTACACTTTATAATTAGTTCAGACTTTGTATATAGAGTGTATTGTTATAATTCTGACCACTGAAGAAGACCCAGTAGGGTCGAAATGTGTTTGGTCTTATGTGCAGTTAGTTCTGTACAGTTTTTATGTAGTTTTTATTCTGTTTTTAAATTGTGCATCACAATAAATAATTACTGTTTTTATAATATTTTATTGTACAGCTCAACTTCTGAGTTCCCGCTTTGTACACACAGTTATAACCAGATTATGCTGTGTTCAAAATCTACTGTCCACTGTTCCTATCCACTTGATTCCATGCAATTTGCTTTCCAACCTGACAGATAGGCCTTCCACTTAGTTGGGGTGATATAAATTATCATTAATCTTGTCTTTGCATCATTAAGTGTAGCATGAGAAGGAGACTGTGCTAAAATATCTATAGTAATCTTCAGTCTTAATAAAACAGTAAGAAGGGTTTGGGTGGGCCCCTTGGCCCTGGACTGACAAGCGGAGTGGCCAATCGGAAGGCGTAAAGCGCCTTCCGATTGGGCCCTCACCAGGACAGACCAGAGTTCCAGGGCAATCAGGAGACACTGCTGCCCAGTCTGCTCCTGGCCATTGCAGAGAGAGGAGGTCAGCAGGGCTGCCAAGGGGGATGAGAACAGAGGCTTGGACAGGATGCGCTGTCCTAACTGTCATGGTCCAACTATAAATTGCCTCAGAACACTGACAGAGCTGGCAGGAGGCTGGTGAGTGCAACCCCTCCCCCTCCCTTCAGGCCTGCTGCGAAGGAGCCCCTTGACAGGCCCTGACTGAGGGGAGGGAGGTCTTTCCAAGAGCAATGCAGGGGACCCTGAGGGCATTCATTTTGATGGTGGGGAACGTTCCCCTTCTGCCAAACAGCTGAATCAGAATCACAGAATCATCGAGTTGGAAGGAGCCATACAGGCCATCTAGTCCAACCCCCTGCTCAACGCATGATCAGCCCAAAGCATCCTAAAGCATCCAAGAAAAGTGTGTATCCAACCTTTGCTTGAAGACTGCCAGTGAGGGGGAGCTCACCACCTCCTTAGGCAGCCTATTCCACTGCTGAACTATTTAGGCAGCCTATTCCACTGGCTGACAGGGAGGCCACAGAAAAGCCCCTTCTCACTTAAAATACTGCTCTGGCCGGGGGTTAGACATAGCCAAGTCATGTGTCTTTCTTCTTTGCAACTCTCTGCAGATTTGAGGCCTACTTCACAGAGTTATTCTGCAGATGAAACTTGGATGCTGTTGCAGAGTTTCTTTTGTCTCCTGTTTCATCTGCATAACAACCCTGTGCAGTAGACCTCAAGTCTTTAAATTCAACAACAACCTGTGTGGGAGGCCTTAAATGTTTCTTCTCTACCACAACCCTGTCCAAAGTAGCCTTTTCTGCCTGGGGAACTGTTCTTTATATTCTGCAGGTGAGCCGTAATACCAGGAGCTCTCCAGTCCCCACCTGGAGGTTGGCTATCCCTGGGTTGGAAATATTCCTGGAGGTTTGGAGGTGGGACTTCAAAATCGTATAATGCCTCAGAGTCCAGCCTTCAAAGGAGCCATTTTTTACTGCAGTTGGGAGGGAGTGGTGCAGATGTATCCCTCCTGGGCTATGGGCTATGGCCAGCCCTTACCAGCAACTGTTTGTATTCTGGGGTGCAGACAGGCAGACCAGCATCAGTCCTGTGAGTCTGGAAAGTGCAGGAAGATCTAAATAAATATTTACAGCCTGAAAGTGTAAATAGTGAACAAGGCTGGAGAGACATGGGAACTGCAATAACCTTTTCAACCTTGGCCTGGCTAATAAAAAAACCAGTATAAAAAACCTTACTAAGGTCAAGACTGCTGTGCACAGTCTTCCTCTTAGGGTTGCCACTTCCATGTGAGGCTCTCTACCTTACCTCCCTCTTGGGGAGTCTGCTATGGGGAGAGGAAGGGAAGACATTTGGAAAATGCTTTGAGACACCTAACGCCTGCTGGGTCACTGCGGCTCATTCCAAGTTCTCTCAGACCTCTCACAGACCCACATTCCTCAAAGGTTGACTATTGTGGGGAGATGAATGGAAAAGATGTTTGTAAACCGCTTTGAAACTCCTTGTGGTAGTAAACAACAGGGTACAAAAATCCATTCTTCTTCTAAGGAGCAATCATGAAAGAAGCATGTGGGCACATAACATTTTATCAACAGTGAAAAAAATGGAGAAGAATGAACAGGGTGGACACCTGTGTACTGTGACTACCCCACATGTATTAGGGCAGAGAGGCATTTCGGTGTCTGTGGCCTAATTCACACAAGAAGGGAAATGACACGGAACTGGGAGAAATTGGTTTCCTTGTAATCTTCCTCTAAGGATAAGGTGACCAGATTTTAACACTGGTATATATATTATATATTATTATATATTGGTATATATATTATATTAATTAATTTCAACATAAGTACAATTTGCCAGGTGCCCCCAGATGTCCCTCCAAAAGTGGGACAATCTGGTCAACTTACCTAAGAAGAGTCTCCAGTCTGATTTTCCCTTCACATATCTGAAGACATGGCTCTGAAAAGCTCATCTGTAACCACTATGCCACAATTCCCAAAGGTCAGTCTTCTGCCACACTCAACAAACATTCCAACCCACAATTGACACCTATATCTCCACGCCCATGCCCTCATTTGCCACAATGCCACCACAACCTCCCACCCAACACACACATTCAACCCCATGCCCTTACAGACTGGATAACTCCTCTCCTTCCTCTTCCCACTGGCAAGCTCTAGCGCCCTTGTATTCTTGGATACAATGGGCTTTGCCCCTAGTCATCATATGATAATGTGACAAGAATTCTTCATGCAACTACTGTGCTTGGTTATATAGTTAAGTGCAAAGGACGAAAGAAGCAAAGGCTGAGAAGAGAATGGAATGGGTCAATACACTGATAGCTTGGAGGAAGAAAGTTGAAAAAATATAATAGTCTAGGCACACCAGATCCTTGCTTTAGCATTGCTCCCATTTTGAGCGTTTCAAAAAGTGGGAGGTAAATCCCCCCAAAATAGCCACTTTTGTGGTGATCCTCATCCCTCAACCCTCCTGCACTCCACTCACACTCACCAGACCCTAAAAGAAGGTCTCAATGTGATAACATCACTCAAAAGTGATATCAGCATGCAGGGATTATGTTAATGTCACCTGGAACTGACATCAGCATACTGGGATAATCAGCAGTATGACACTCTGGGTTTTCAGCAAAACTTTTATGGTTTGAGATTGATTCTTTACTCTATAGTTTCCCAAAAGCCAAAGTATCATCCCAACATAACTTCTGGGTGATGTCAGCATAGAAATGCTCTTTTGGGTACTAAAATAAAACCAGAGTCCAGTGGCACCTTTAAGACCAACAAAGATTTATTCAAGGTGTGAGCTTTCGAGTGCAGGCCCTCTTCCTCAGACTACGAAATACCATCATGACAGTGGGAATGTAAGGCAAAAATTAATTCTGTTAAATTAGTAAACTGTGTCACACAATCCAAATACCGCCATATGATAATTCTTTGCCAAAACAGCCAATCAGTGCCCTCAAATTCAGTTGTAGTTCACAAAAACATAGGAGAAATAAAATTGTCTATGTTTTATTTCCACTGTCATTATGGTAGTTCATAGTCTGAGGAAGAGTGCTTGCACTCAAAAGCTCACACCTTGAATACATCTTTGTTGGTCTTAAAGTATCACTGGACTCTGATTTTATGGTGCTACTTCAGACCAACATGGCTACCCATTTGAATCTATTCTTCTGGGTATTAGGAAGTCCACGGGGGATGGGAAGTTAACAGACAGCACCCCCCTTCCCCACTGACAGTGTAGCAGCACCTAGCAACCCCATCATTGTGGCTCATCTCATTTAATTTATTTATTTAATTTATTTATTTAGATTTCTATACCACCTTTCCCCACGGCTCTGGTTGGTTTACGTTATACATTGTGGAATACTTACATGGAATATTATAATACAACAAATAAAAAACATAATATAACATGGCATAACATAATCATAACATAACATGAAAACCAGAACAGTGTTTTTAACAGTTGATGTGATTTTTAACAGAACAACAATGACAAGTCAGGGCAAGTCAGATTTGTCAGTTATGGAAGGGCATCTGGGTGGGGGGGGACTAGCAGATGTTTGAGTTGGTTGGCCTCACACAAATGCCTTTTGCAGGCACTGCAGAATTGTGGAAGTTCGGGCAGGGGCCTGATCTCTTCAGGGAGCTTGTTCCACTAGGTGGGGGCCAGGACTGAAAAGGCTCTGGCCCTTGTTGAGGCCCGACATGCTTCTTTGGGGCCAGGGATCTGCAGGCAGTTGGAGGTGGCAGAGCGTAAGCCTCTTTTGGGGGTATAGTCATTTATTTTTTTTGTAACGATGCTTCTGGGTCAGGGGAAAACACACAGAAACTGAAACATTTCCAAATCAGACATTCTGATTGAGCAGGAAAGATATCAATGCAACAGGACTTTCTCTTCTTTTTAAGCAACATTCAGTTAAAATACTTAATTATCAAGCCCTTACATGAGAGCATATGGAAGGTGTAATTCTACGGGAGATAGTCAGATGATAACATCATGGAATTGGTTGAGAAGTGTACCTATTTATTTTTATTAATTCTGTAAGATTATGCTGTTATTGGGTTGTTTTAATTTTGGAATAGTTTTAATTTAATGTTTGCATACTATATAAATAAATATCAAATAAAAATATTCTTCAGCAGTAGAAAAGACCATGTTTCTCCTTTAAAAACTTGAAAACAATTAAAGATAATAAAAATATGCCAGTGTGGAATATAAGGAAGTAAAATATGAACTTTTAGTATACGTTGATATATACAAACACACAGAAAGAGTTATAAAACTAGTGTAGTACAGTAGATCAAATGCTTCAATTAAGCTGTTAGGTTCAAGTCTCTGCTAATCTATGAAGTTCAAAGGGTGGTCTTCAATAGGAGCACTCTTCTCTGACTCCTCTCAAAAAGAGCTGTTTGGAGGATAAAATAACATAGCCTCACATGTATACAATACCCATGTAAAAATATACATGACTAGGGGCAAAGCCCGTTGCATTCAGGAATACAACAAAGTGCTAGATTGGGAGGGGGGTGGAAGAACTCTGCAGATGGCCTCTCCCTCCCCTCAGGACCTGGAAATGCTGCAGACTAGGGCAAGGAACTCCCGGGCAAGGAACTGACCGTCAGGAGCAGCTCTCAGGTAACAGGGATTTGAAGCTTCAAGTCTGGAGGGAAGTGGAAGGGGTGGGGTACTGTAGGCGATTGGCTGGCCTCTGGACAGACAGGCAAGCTGATTGGAAGAAGAGACATTCAGGGGCGGGACAGCCTCCCTGAGTGGGTTTGAAGCCATGAGACAAGCTCCTCCTCCAAGCCCTTACCAGAAATATTAAGTGGAACAGATAAGTATTTAGATAAATAATAAGTTATAACTTTGTGCAGGTAACTTGTGAAGCATAACAAGAAGAAGGAGGAGGAGGAGGTTCTTATATGCCACTTTTCCCTACCCGAAGGAGGCTCAAAGCAGCTTACAGTCGCCTTCCCATTCCTCTCCCCACAACAGACACCCTGTGGGGTGGGTGAGGCTGAGAGAGCACTGATATCACTGCCCGGTCAGAACAGTTTTATCAGTGCCGTAGCGAGCCCAAGGTCACCCAGCTGGTTGCATGTGGGGGAGCGCAGAATCGAACCTGGCATGCCAGATTAGAAATCCGCACTCCTAACCACTACACCAAACTGGCTCTTTTTTACCATGTCTGCCAAATTAAAGATTTAAGAGGAAAATGACTTAGTGTCAATTATATTCATTTATCAAAGTTTCACAGTACATTAGTTCCTTCGATATTTGATGGGAGGATTCCTTCCTGTAACCTGCACACTCTCAGTTTCATATCATACCCACAACATACACAGAAATAAAAATTGGACTTAAATATTCTATCATTATCCCTAGATATCACAGTAAAGGTGATACATGAAAAAAGTCTAACAAACATTTTTATAGCGTTTCACTCAAATGTAAATAATGCAGACAAACAATCTTACCTAATCGCAGCTCTCCAAAATTGCCACATCCAATTTTTTTTCCAACCCTAAAGTTAGGTCCCACCATTAGCACTCCAGAATTTGAAGAGCTGCTACCTCGTGGATTGTGACTTGACCGTCCACTAGGCCTTGCCATTCTATCATCCGGTTTGTCCTTCTCTTTCTTTTTACTATCCATATCAAGTTTACGGTACTCCACTTTGAATTTCTTTGCCCAGTTAAGTCAGGCAAGCTCAAATAGGGTAAAGAAGAAATGGAAACATCACTAGCTAAGAGTTCCAGCTAGTTAAAGTGAGTCAGCAAGCTGCTGCAGGCAGTCACTGCTTGTGTATTCATCCCATTCGCAAAATATTTTTCCTCAGCAGTTATTAGGAGAAAATATATTCTCAGTAGATCTTCTTCCAGCACCATTTACCAGAATTTAAAGTATTTCTGTAAAAAAACAACAACAGAGGTTTATTAAACAAACGTGGTTAAGTTCAAACATGCACTGTTAATATACAGTACAGATGTATCTTCTGTACAGGAGTGGAGACATGACTTGTGGAACAAAATTACACAAAACTACAGAAATACATCTGTACTGTCATTCTTTCACAGTTGTACTTAACTCAATCATGCCCCCTGGAGAACAGAAGTTGGAGCTGCAATGATTTACTGAGCTTCAATATCTATGTAGAAAAGGCTGCCTCCAGTCAATACCCAGACTTGGTGCCAGCCACCGTGACCCTAGATTCTCGCAGTTTTTTTAAACTTCCCCATCCTCCAAGCAGGCCACACCCTGGATTTAACCTTTGGTGTTGTGTTAGAGCAGTGGTTCACAACCTGGGAATCGGGACCCCTTTGGGGGTCAAATGGCCCTTTCACAGGGGTCACGGCATGGCAAGCAGCTTGGTTGACGGGGTACCATCCACACAACAGCCTTGCCGGGTAGATCAAGATACAGCATTCATCTGTCTGGAGCAACAGAAAAGAGCAAGATCGGCATGGTGGGACAGAACTGAACTGAGAAACCTTGGGAAAAAAACAATTTATATACAATCATAAACAATTGATCTTCACGCCACTGGTCAGTTTGTTTAATTTCTGTTCAAGAACACTTGTATAATTTTACGGTTGGGGGGTCACCACAACACGAGGAACAGTATTAAAGCGTTGTGGCTTTAGGAATGTTGAGAACCACTAGGTTAGAGGTTGATCTGATTAGAGCTAACCCTATATCATAGATCATTTTGTCTTGAAGGCCCAGTTCAGCATTCCACCCCTCCCTGCCTGCCCTTGGAGACTTATGGATTCAATTCCTGAATGCTCTATGGCAGGGGTAGTCAACCTGTGGTCCTCCAGATGTTCATGGACTACAATTCCCATAACCCCAGACAAGCTCATGGGAATTGTAGTCCATGAACATCTGGAGGACCACAGGTTGACTCCCCCAGCTCTATGGGAGCCAATGCCTCCCAGCAACTAATTATATGATTTACTCAACAACCAGCAAACCCTGTTGTTGGTTGCTCTTGATAAAATTGCTCTCCAATGCCTTCTCTGCTTCTATCTCAAACTAATCTCCCGGTACTCTGTGGAGCTAAGTGGGGGGGGGGGGGAAACGGGAGGTAAGACAGAATCATAGAATAACCGAGTTGGAAGGGAAATCCTGGATCACCTACTCCAACCACCTGCACTATGCAGGACACTCACATCCCGGTAAATTATCCACTCTAACCAGTCATTCCCTTGAACATTCACAGAATCAACCTCTGTTTAAAAATTTCCAAAGATGGAGAACCCACCATCTCCCAAGGAAGCCTGTTCCAAGGAGAAATCGCTCTGTCAGTAACTTCTTCCATATGTTTAGACGGAATGTCTTTTGAATTAATTTCACCCCATTGGTTTTGGTCCGCCCCTCCGGGGCAAGAGAGAACAACTCTGCTTCATCCTCTATATGGCAGCTTTTTAAATACATGAAGATGGTTATCAGATCCCCTCTCATTCATCTCCTCTACAGCCTAAACAGACCAAACTACCTGAACCTTCCCACATACCTATTGGTCTCCAAACTCCTCACCATCTTTGTTCCCCTCCTCTGGACACGCTCCAGTATGTCTACATCCTTTTTCAACTGGGGTGCCCAAAACTGAACACAGTACTCCAAGTGACGCCAAACCAGAGCAGAGTAAAGCAGTATCATCGCCTCTCGTGATCTGAACACGATACTCCGCTTGATACATACCAAAATCCCATTTGCCTTGTTCGGCACCAAGTCTTACAAATGATTCATGTTCAATGTATGATCTACAAAGACTCCTAGATCCTTTTCACACATACTACTGCCAAGACAAGTCACCCTCCTATCTTATATTTGTGTATATGATCTTTCCTACCTAAATGCAGAACTTTACATTTGTTCCTATTGAATTTCATTTTATTCAGCCTATCAAGATCATCCTGTATTCTGATTCTGTTTTCTGTTGTGTTTGCTACCCCTCGCAGTTTAGTATCATCTGCAAATTGAATAAGGACCCCCCTCTAATCCCTCATCCGAATCATTTATAAATACATTGAACACCACAGGCCCGAGGACAGATCCCTGGGGCACTCCAATTGTGACTACTGCAAGAGGATGCTGAACCATTAACAAGCACCCTTTGGGTATCATTTGTCAACCAGGTATCAATCCACCTAACAGAATTAGGATCCATACCACATTTTACCAATTTGTTAACAAGAATATCATTTGGAACCTTATCAAATGCTTTACTGCAGTGGCTTTCTACCTTGGGGTCGGGACCCCATTTGGGGTCGCCTGGCCCCTTCCCCGGGGTCACCAGGTTGCCCGCCACCGCAGCCAGCAGTGGTGCTGCGTGGAGGCGGCAGCCAGCAGAGATGGGCGGAGGCGGCAGAGCTATGGCAATGACTGCCTCCACACTGTCTCAACTGTTGCGCGCATGTGCGCACATGTGTCTCCAGCACCCCACTGGCTCCTTCAGCAGCCCAGCAGGTTGCGCCGGTGCCTGCCGAGAAAGGCACCAAAACGCTTCGCTCAGCTCTTTTAGAGCTGGCAAGAAAGTGACTCGCATATAAGCCGACCCGCATATAAGCCGAGGCACCTAATTATACCACAGAATCTGGGCAAACTTATTGATTCACATATAAACCAAGGGTGGGAAATAAAGGAGTTACTGGTAAATTTACATTAATTGAGGTACCAGTAGGTTCAATGTTTTTGAATATTTATTTCAAAGAAAAACAGTAAACTATCTCTGTAAGTGCAAAAGAGGGCCAGCAAACCAGAGCAGAACAGTACCCAAAGTTGGCAACCTACTACAACTACAACAGCTACTAAACTGGGAGAATAGTCTACTCTAACTACAACTGCAGTGCCCCCCCCCTGAACAAAACATTGAAAGAAAGAACTATAAAAATAAACTTTTAAAAGAAACACAGCCCCAAAAAGAAAAGACAAACAATGCAGCCCCTCAGAAAAAAGAAGAAATAAACATTAGGATAAACAGTAAATCCCAAAGTACCCCCAAAACTCACCCGACCCCTCCCCACCCACAGAAACCAAAAGAAGTTTGGAAGAAATGAAGGCAAAAGGAAAAAAGACCAGAGTCCCTTAGTCAAACCGTTGCTGTCCTACAAGCAGCCAGAGCAAAGAAGCTTCAGCTTGCAGGAGGTTTGCAGAAGCAATGTAACGATTAGCTGGCTGGGAGCAGGCTGTTATTTCAATTACCGTATATACCTGCGTATAAGCTGAGGAAAAACTGCTGAAAAACTCTGCTTATACACGAGTATATACAGTACTTTTATATTCATCCAAAAACATTAAACTGAATTCTCATTCTCAGGTTCCTGTATTTCTTCACAAGTATACAGATTCTTAACATCTATTGCTACACCTCGCCTCCTCTTTACTTGTCTGTCCCTTTTGATTAGATTGTACCCCTCAATGCTAGTATTCCAATTGTGAGTATTATCCCACCAAGTTTCTGTGATTCCTATTAGGTCATAGTCCCCTTCCTCTATTAGGACTATCTAGTTCCTCCTGCTTGTTTCCCAATGGACTGTTGCTGTACAAAAAGAAACTACTATCAACCATGTTTCATAGGTACCAAATGATAGTAGAAAACATGAAAATTAAACTGTAGCTTACCCCAACCAAAAACTTTTTACTGCACAAGTACCTAGAGGCCCCTAGATAACACGCATGTCTTAATAGTAATCTTCTTGGGTCTACAAAGATAAAAGGAATGATGCTTGCTATACAAACTGTTTGAAATATGTCTGGCCCCTTTCAACTCTATGATTCTATGATTCTAACATATAATAATAGAATATAATGCTATTCATAATACTGTTCCAATAAGAACATATACTAATAACTTATTATAGAGTAACATCTCCTAAAATATGTAATTGACTGTGAAGTAGGTGGATCCTAGGGTAGATACACCCCTAGTTTGTCCTAACTTGTAAAAATGCTGACTCTCTGTAATTAACAGAATACTTTCAGATAAAAATAAAAGCAAAGACATAATCCTAACAGTAAAGAGAACTCAAATGTCTTTCTAGAATTCTAACATGTCATACTGACACTAACATATAATGTACAACTTATGCAAACAAGTCCAAGTTCAGCAAGAAATATGGAAAACAACCATCAAATCAATACAAGTTATATGAAAGAATGCATCAAACTCAAATTTTGAGCTCCAGGTGATAGGGATTGTAATTTATATAAATCAAGAAAGCTTCTACTCTACCTGTATCCTAGGCCAGGTTTTAGCAAAGCTGCCTGAAACTTAACTCTCTGAAGCAGTCGGTGAAAATTTAAATGAGGAATGGTAGATGACAGGAAGGCCTGGAGGATCATTGTCCATGGGGTCGCGGTGGGTCGGACACGACTTTGCACCTAACAACAACAAAGAAAGCTTCTTGTTGGAGTAAAGCCCTAAACAAATTGGTAATGGTATTTTATGACTTATAATTTGGTGGGTGTTAATTCTCAAGAAGATGTTCTACCATGGGCACTTCTAATGTTTTGTTTTTTATTATAGATCTATGTGTCCCAGAATCCTAGTTTTTATAGGTATTGTACTTGCTCTTATGCATATATTTTCACACAGACATAACACTGCATTTATGACATCCTTGCTATTGTAATTTGTAAAATTAGTGAGGAGTACTGTCCAGCATCTGTTTCTATGGCATAAATGTCATACATGAGTGAAATTAAAAATGGCCCACCATACTACTTTTTTTCTTTTGCTTGGCAGTTGCAATCAGTATGCACAAGCCAAGATCCTGGAATATCCAAATTATGCTTCAATATCAAACACTTCAATTTGTTGGAGAAAGAATGGTACTAAAAGGAGCATGTAATTCTGTTGGAAGATCTCATGATGCTATTCTCAAAAAAGAGTAGATCTAGGAAAAGAGTCTCCCTGATTCTTTTGATTTCAATATACCTTGCATTGGATACTTTCTTGCTAAAAACTGTTCTATTAAGTCAGATGTTGCCTTCCTATAAATTAATTCCAAGGTTGAGTTGTGTTTGCTTCTCAAAAACTGTCCTACAGTAATGTTAGTTCTTTTGTGGTGAGGATCATAAGTATCAAAACTGAGCAATGTCTTTCTGCCTGTAGATTTTTATATAGGGAAATTTAAACCCTATCTGCTGATATAGGGCCTACAGAATCAAAAAAGGCGATGGAGGAGACATTGAAGGAACCTATATAAATTTAATATAATCATACGTAGCATTAAGCCATTCAAGAAAATAAGATTATTATTTTATTATCCAAACATAATGGTCATTAAACTCAACAAACTGGAATTTAAAATGAGGAGTTATACTGATGACACTCACCAGACCATTGCAATTTATTTCCACTATTGAGCCATCTGAATATTTATGGATATTTATCAGGTTACAGAGTCAATAAAAACAAGACAAAGATTTTTACATTTGGCAAACTCAACAATAGAATAACTGAACTGGTAATGCAGGTTGGCTACAAAGTTAATCCACAAAAGATTAAATATCTTGGAATCTATCTAGATAAGGATCTGAAAAACTTTTATCAAAACAATTATTTGGCAGTTTGGCACAAAGTCCAAGATCTTGACAGATGGGTGAAAATAATTTTTTCTGGGTCGGCAAGAATAGAGACAATTAAAATTAATGTACTGACTAGGTTGAATTTTTAATTTCAAATGTTACCAACAGAACTTTCAGATACCAGTACAGAACACTGTTAGAGGCAATTAAATAAATTAATCTGGAAAAATAAAAGACCCAGGATCGCTTTTAACGTACTTCAAGATGATAAAAGGCAAGGTGGAGTCATAATACCAAACTTCAAACTATACTATCATGACTCAGGTACAGCTTGGATTTCAAGAATGGATGAAGAAACCCTTAAGAAGAGATTTAGTGTTTGAGAGAACAGGACACATGATATTTTTCATGTTATTTTTTATTCATTTTTATATATTATTTAGATTTTTATCCCACCACTATCCAAAGACTCATGACGGATTACACAAAGACAAATTAAAACTCCATTAAAATAAATCATAGTCCCCAATACCATTAAACCCATAAAAAACCCATAAAACCCACAAAATGGTGACATAATCCCCAATCCTTCCCCAATTTACAATCAAACTATCACAGGTACAGGATCGCATAGTGGAGTAGTGTTGGCCGAAAGAGGGGCCCCAGTTGTTCCTGAAACCCAGCCTTAACCACACACCTGGAGGAAGAGCTCTTCCGGGAGCTCATTCGATCAGGTAGGGGCCAGTACTGAAAAATCCCTGGCCCGGGTCGAGGCCAGGCAAGCTTCTCTGTAGCCAGGGACCAGAAGTAGATTCGCACCCTATAGTCTATAGTCAAAAAATGAAAAGCGAAGGAAGACCATCAATGGATAATTAATCTAATACAAATATGGGGAAGATAAAAATATAGAAAGAGTCTGGAAGTCTCTCCACGGAAATGTGCAATTGAATCACTTATGTCTATAATTCAACAATGAAAAAAAGACTTCTTAAAATATGACTTGGCTTGTCCAAATGGCCAACTAGAAGACTGATATCAGCTAATAGAAGGCAAAAATATTGAATTGTTCAGCCACAGAAAAATGTTATCAAGACTGCAAGAAGAATTAAAGGTAACAGGTAAAACTTTAAGGGATTTAACTGATTCTGAACTAAGAATTAAACAGAACAAACCACACATACTGGGATGTAGATACAAACGCTTGTTGAAGATAGAAACTGAGTTTGAGCAAGTAAAAAACTATGATTAGATGGATGAAAAAATTGGGAAAAAATTTATATTCTGATTGTATATCATCTATAATGTATTTTGAATGTTCTCATAGATAGATAGATAGATAGATAGATAGATAGATAGATAGATAGATATGGTTATATGATTTATGATTATATATATATATATATATATATATATATATATATATATATATATATATATATATATATATATATATATATATATATATATATATATATATATATATATATATATATATATATATATATAATCATAAATCATAAATCATATAACCATAGAGTTAGAAGGGGCCATGGAGGCCATCTAGTCCAACCCCCTTCTCTACGCAGGATCAGCCCTAAGCATCCTAAAGCATCCAAGAAAAGTGTGTATCCAACCTTTGCTTGAAGACTGCCAGTGATGGGGAGCTCACCACCTCCTTAGGCAGCCTATTCCACTGCTGAACTACTCTGACTGTGAAAATTTTTTCCCTGATATCTAGCCTATATCGTTGTACTTGTAGTTTAAACCCATTACTGCGTGTCCTTTCCTCTGCAGCCAACGGAAACAGCATCCTGCTCTCCTCCAAGTGACAACCTTTCAAATACTTAAAGAGGGCTATCATGTCCCCTCTCAACCTCCTTTTCTCCAGGCTGAACATTCCCAAGTCCCTCAACCTATCTTCATAGGGCTTGATCCCTTGGCCCCAGATCATCTTCGTCGCTCTCCTCTGTACCCTTTCAATTTTATCTACTTCCTTCTTGAAGTGAGGCCTCCAGAACTGCACACAGTACTCCAGGTGTGGTCTGACCAGTGCTGTATACAATGGGACTATGACATCTTGTGATTTTGATGTGATGCCCCTGTAGATACAGCCCAAAATGGCATTTGCCTTTTTTTACCGCTGCATCACACTGCCTCCTCATGTTTAGTTTACAATCCACAAGTACCCCAAGGTCTCGTTCACACAGTGTTACCTAGAAGCGTATCCCCCATCCAGTAGGCATGCTTTTCATTTTTCTGACCCAGATGAAGAACTTTACACTTTATCTTTAATAAAGGAAGGCCGAGCATCAAAGAATTGAGGCTTTTAAACTCTGGTGCTGGAGAAGACTCTTGCAAGTCCCTTGGACTGCAAGGTGAACAAACCAGTCAGTCCTAGAGGAGATCAGCCCTGACTGCTCCTTAGAAGGCCAGATCCTGAAGATGAAACTCAAATACTTTGGCCACCTCATGAGAAGGAAGAACTCCCTGGAGAAGAGCCTAATGCTGGGAGTGACTGAGGGCAAAAGAAGAAGGGGACGACAGAGAATGAGGTGGCTAGATGGAGTCACTGAAGCAGTTGGTGCAAATTTAAATGGACTTCGAGGAATGGTGGAGGACAGGAAGGCCTGGAGAATCATTATCCATGGGGTTGTGATGGGTCGGACACAACTTTGCACCTAACAACAGTATACTAGCCTGAAAGCCCGTTGCACCCAGGAATACAATGGGCTCCAGCGGAGGGCCCTGACGGAGGGGGCCACTTCCGGCCTACCTGGAGTCCCATTTTCTAATCTGGTAAACCGGGTTTGATTCCACGCCCCCCCACATGCAACCGGATGGGTGATTTTGGGCTCGCCACAGCACTGACCAAACAGTAATATCAGGGCTTCCTCAGCCTCACCTACTTCACAGGGTGTCTGTTGTGGGGAGAGGAAAGGGAAGGCGAATATAAGCTGCTTTGAGACACCTTTGGGTATAAGCGGCATATAAGAACTTCTTCTTTGACAGTTTGAAGGAGGCAGTGGTTTGCTCCCTGTTGAAGAAAACATCATTAGATCTGCAGGACCTGTCCAGCTCCCACCCAGTTTCATATCTAGCATTTCTGGGTAAGGTGGTTGAGAGGTTTTCCACGGACCATTTACTAATATAACTGGAGGATGCATCTGTTCTGGACCCATTTCAGTCTGGCTTTCACACTGGCCCTGAGGTGGACATGGCTCTGGTGACCCTGACAGATGCTCTCCAGCGACAGCTGGACTAAGGCGAATCAGCGCTGCTTGTTACTCAATCTCACAGTAGTGCTTTACTTGGTAGACCACAAGCTTCTTGCTCGCCTCATCAATGCAGGGATACAGGGGACAACCCTTCAGTAGGTGACCTCTTTTTCCCACAATCAAGGGCAAAATGTCACCATCGGGGACAAACAATCACACTACTGTGAGCTCTATTGCAGAGTTCTATAAGGTGTGATTGTCCCCATGACAGTTTTTAATATCTTCATGTGTTCCCTCACCCAGTTAGTCCAGAGATTTAGGCTTGGGTGCCATCAATATGCCAATGACACCCAGCTTCATCTCCTGATGGATGACCAACCAGATGCCTCTCCGAGCTCATTAGCAAGGTGTTTAGAGGCACCTAAACTGGCTCAGAGTTAATCACCTGAAGATAAACCCTTCAAAAACAGAGGGCCTGAGCCTGGGTAGGGAAGGACCAGATCAGGAAGTGTGCCTACCAAAATTGGACGGAGTGCAGCTTTCTACTGCACAAATGGCCAAGAATCTGGCATAATTTCTGATGCCTCCGTATCAATGAAGGCTCATTACAAAAGCAGCACAGGTGGCCTTTGTCCATCTTTGCCAAGCTAAGCTACTAGCACTCTATCTGTTCCCAGAGCACCTATTCAGTGATCGATGCAACTGTCAGCTTCAGGCTCAACTACTGTAACTCGCTCTATGCAGGCCTTCCCTTGTCCCTACTCCAGAAACTGCAATTAGTCTAAAATGCAGCTGCCCAGATTCTCATCCAAATACCCTGGAGAGCCCATATTCAACTGGTTCTCCAGAAGCTGCCCTAACTCCCAATTCTGAATCCAGTTCAAGGTCACTGTTTTAACAATTAACGCCTTACATGGCCAGGGTCCTATATATCTAAGGGATCGCCTACCTGAATACATTCCTGGGAGAACCCCACAACTGTCATATGGAAACTGGCTTGTGCCCTGAAGAAATTGTTGCTGTTAGGTGCAAAGTCATGTCCGACCCATCGTGACCCCATAAACAATGATCCTCCAGGCCTTCCTGTCCTCTACCATTCCTCGAAGTCCATTTAAGTTTGCACCAACTGCTGCCCTACAGAAATATACTTGTCCTAACCCGGCTTGGTAGAATAAACTCCATGCTGAGATAAAGACCCTGCAGGAATGCAGCCTACAAGACTGCCAAGCTTATTTTGGTGGCCAGCAATGATAACATCAAGGCTTCCCACATTTCTCCTTATACATTTAATATGCCATACATTATAATTCTCTATGTTAAATTAACCATAGCAGTAAAGCAGTAAAATAAATTTAGACTTGATTAAAAATGAATATTGCATATATTTCAATTTTCTCCACAATTTTCTTTTTCTTTGCCAGAAAAATGTTTTGACTCAAAAAATTCAGAACATTACACCTCTATATTTAATGAGCCTCTTGTGGCGCAGAGTGGTAAGGCAGCTGTCTGACAGCTTTGCCCATAAGGCTGGGAGTTCAATCCCAGCAGCCGGCTCAAGGTTGACTCAGCCTTCCATCCTTCCGAGGTCGGTAAAATGAGTACCCAGCTTGCTGGGGGGTAAACGGTAATGACTGGGGAAGGCACTGGCAAACCACCCCGTATTGAGTCTGCCAAGAAAACGCTAGAGGGCGTCACCCCAAGGGTCAGACATGACTCGGTGCTTGCACAGGGGATACCTTTACCTTTACCTTTATTTAATGTTTGGTATTACTAGTTTTAAAATTTTGCCCAAATATATTTATAAATATTTACAGTGTAATATCCCAAAATATCTATGTAAACTGCCCAGAGCCTTGGGAGAGGGTGGTATAAAAGCATAATTAATTAATTAATATTTATGCTGAACTGCAAGGATACTGAAAGTACGCCATCTAATGTGTTCTATTCTTATTTGGACTTCCTATATTATTACATTATCCTAATACAGGTTTTTTTAAGAGCCTCTTGTGGTGCAGAGTGGTAAGGCAGCCGTCTGAAAGCTTTGCCCATAAGGCTGGGAGTTCTATCCCAGCAGCCGGCTCAAGGTTGACTCAGCCTTCCATCCTTCCGAAGTCGGTAAAATGAGTACCCAGCTTGCTGGGGGGTAAACGGTCATGACTGGGGAAGGCACTGGCAAACCACCCCATATTGAGTCTGCCATGAAAACGCTAGAGGGCATCACCCCAAGGGTCAGACATGACTCGGTGCTTGCACAGGGGATACCTTTACCTTTACCTTTAATACAGGTTTCTCTTCATGTATACTATTCCCTTTTAGTCTCATAGCAATTTAAATAATACACCTGCCTAATCACTCTCACTATCCAAATTAACTTCACATGAGTATCTTTCATTCTTGCTTTTTAAGACAAAAATATTGAAGCTTACTATCTGCACTTAGTGTTGTCCATTCAACTTCATCTCTATCCTTTACATGTGTGAAAGCGGAGAAGCAGAGTTGAAAACATGTCAGTGTTTTATTTTCCCCCAGTCAGCTTTCCATTTCTATTTTTATTTTTGCTTCATGAATAGATGTCACTGCCAATTAATATTAGGCAAGCTTAGCAGATGCACATTAATGCTTAGTATGCATATTTTAACTGATTCAGAAACAGGGGTGTGGGGTGGTGAAGACTAACTATGTATGAATTTACCTGGTTAGTTGTGGAGGTCAAATCAACTAAAATTCTTTTATCATCTTGTTATGTTATTGTTGTTGCTTGTCTCACTTTCGGTAAACATAAATGACAATGTCTCTTTGAAGGCAGGAGTATGCTATGTACATGACAAAAATGAAGAAACATTAAGCCTATGCTATACTACCATTAGACTTTACAAGCATTTTATTTTATTCATAAAACAATTTTGAACTTCCTGGAAAACTTGAATTACATTTAATTTCCTCCCTAATCCAATGTTTTAATACAGGTATTTGTTACAATTACTTCTTTATACAACTGTCGCTGTATAAACATAAAAGGCTAAGGCCTAAGTGGGCGGAGAGTGGATGGGGCTGGTCCGGGTGAGAACCCAATCGGAAGGCGCAAAGCGCCTTCCGATTGAACCCTCACCAGGACAGACCAGAGTTCCAGCCATTCAAGGGGCACAAAGCCAAAGTTCTGACAGGGCCCGCCCAGCCAGCAGCAATCTGGGGACATCGCTGCCAGTCTGCCCCTGACCACCACAGGGAGAGGAGGTCAGTGAGGCTGCCAAGGGAGATGAGAACGAAGGATTGGACAGGCTGTGCCAGCCCTTTTCACCCCAAGGCTGCCCTGTTGTATCCAACTGTAACTTCCTTCACTTTGCCTCAGAACCCTGACAGAGTGGCAGGAGACTGGAGAGTGCTCCCCCTCCCCCCTCCCTTCAGGCCTGCTGCAAAGGAGCCTCTGACTGAGGGGAGGGAGGTGTTTCCGAGAGCAACGCAGGGGAGTCTGAGGGCATAGGGTGGGGCGTCCTTTTGGGGGGGGGACTTTCCCCTTCTGCCAAACAGTTGGCTGACAGGGAGGCCACAGAAAAGCCCCTTATTACTTAAAATACTCATTTGGCCGGGGGGTTAGACACAGCCAAGCCATGTGTATTTCTTCTTTGCAACTCTGCAGATTTGAGGCCACTGCACAACATTATTCTGCAGACGAAACTGGATGCTGTTGCGGGTGTTCTTTTGTATTCTGTTTCATCTGCACAACAACCCTATGCAGTAGGCCTCAAGTCTTTCAATTCAACGACAACCTGTGTGGGAGGCCTTAAAAGTTTCTTCTCTACCACAACCCTGTCCAAAGTAGTCTCTTCTGCCTGAGGAGCTGATATTTATATTCTGCAGATGACCTGTAATTGCAGGAGCTCTCCAGGCCCCACTTGGAGGTTAGCTACCCCTGGTTTGGAAATATTCCTGGAGGTTTGGAGGTGGGACTTTAAAATCATACAGTGCCTCAGAATCCAGCCTTCAAAAAAGCCATTTTTGCCTGCAGTTGGGAGGGAGTGGTGCAGGTGTGTTCCTCCTGGGCTATGGGCTATGGCCAGCCCTTACCAGCAACTGTTTGTATTCTGGGTTGCAGACAGGCAGACGATACAAATAAAAAATATTAAGAACGGACCTTGAAAGGGTCCCCTCCCCAGCCAAGCAGCTTAAGGTGGCCTTGGGCGGCAGCTCACAGCCAGATGAAGTGGGACGGATGGGGGCTGGGCAGCTCGTTATCAGGGCCGGGACAGAGCTCCTTAGCAATCAGCTAGTCAGCTCCTTAGCAGTCCATAACGAGCAATCAGCAGGACGGGAAGCCTTAGACGGCAGGCCCAGCCTAGCAGGCCAAGAGGCCTTCGTTAGGAGGCCCTCCACCACAATCCTTTGCCCAGGGCCTCTTCCCTTACCTGCTGCTGGCTCCAGGCATTGAGGCGTCTGAGAGCAAAGAGGCTAGAGTCCAGGGATGGAGGGCGGGAGCTGCAGGGGCAGGGCCAATCAGGGCAAAGCTGGCTGCGCCCTGATTGGCCCTATTCCAACTTGGACAGCAGGACACATCCCACCCCCTAGGCTGTTTCATAAATATATAGAGGAACAACAATGGATAAGGATGAACTATGCGTAATCATATTTTCTTCCCAATTGCCACATAAAATCTGAGAGCAGGCACAAGACCTCCAAAGGACAGCATGAACAACTGCTACAATTTTCTGTCCTGGAGAGGCCATAGCTGGCATACTACTAGATTAAGCCAGAGAAAGACACATTGTGCCACATATGTTACACTCAGCTGGATCTAACAACACTACCTGATCTTTAAGATGGAATAGTATAGAATGTACTTGGTTTGGACCTAATATATTATTTCACATTCTCTTATTATAATTAGATTAGATAGAATATCAGTTAAGAGATGTTTCTTTGAAACAAAGCACGCACAATTTGATTGTAGTCTATTACCTGTGTAAAGTACCTAGCTCAATACCAACCGCACTTAAAACACACCCAGGCTTCTGGGGCTGCTTATAACAGTAAGACACCTGTAGCTATGGTTTGCCTTTAAGACTCACCAAAGAATTAGTAATGCTTATGGTTTCTTGACGGGGGGGGGGGAGGGTATGCGTTAAAATTTAGACTCTAGTTTTGCCAAAGTATGTCAACAAACCTTACACCAGTGTTTCTCAACTGAGGTTTCATGAAACTCTGGGGTTTCACAAAGGCCTCAGGTGGCTTTCACAAATTGGGTGGGATTTAATTATTGTTATATATTTCTTAAGAAATTAAAATTTATCAGGTGACATGATCATATATGGTCACGTCAACCCCACCCCCAGTGGCCAGTTATGAGCCTGGAGGGTGTAGGAAGACAAAGGGCCCCAAGCTGAGAATCCTTGCTGGCCGAGGCTCATTGCACGTGGTGGAAACTGGAGTACAGAGAGGTAAGTTCTCATTTGAGGGTAGGGGACAACAGAGCAGCAGATACCTATCACAGCCCTCCTCAGCTATTTCTGGCAGCAGTGGCAGTCCCTAGGGATTCAAAAATTATTTGTAAGCTATGCTACCAGCCAAAACTTGCTACACAAAAGTAAAAGTTACACAACTATGGCAAACCTTAATTTAGGACCTTTCGTCCTAATCTCCTTAGTTACATTTATATCCAAGTGGGATTTCAGAATTCATAGTCTTTTTGACTCAAGTGCTGCTTTATGATTAGAAAATGGATAGAGCTAATTTACTGTATAACTTCAAAGCCTGCATTTGAGCCTATATCTTAACCAATTTCATAGTCTTCAGGATCAAGATCAACTGCTTATATCGATTTTGTACAAACCATGCAGGTATAAATCCAGTGTAACTTTTTAATTACACATTTAGCACTTTCTTGCCCTACACTCGCCATGAACATCTACCACAGGATTTCTCCTCACTCCTACGGAAAGGAAGCAAAATAAAAATGTGTTTAAAAAATAATGCCCCTTTACTGTTTGTCAATGCAAGTGCTATGGGAGCAAATCCCAGCACTATTCCTGTCCCCGGAGAAATTCAGTCCACCATGGACACTGGAGCTATTTAGCACTGTGAGAAGTAGAGCAAATAAGAACTCAGATATTCCCAGAGCTCCTTAACAGAAAGTAATCCTCCTATGGGAAAGACAGTATTACACACTCTTATCCTTAAACACGATATAGAGCACAGAAGCAACTTGCACCTTCTTAAGTAACCTTTACATGACACAGCTGTAAACAAAGAGTTGCATGGAGTTGACCAAGCTGACAAAGAAATTTTTCTCACTCTCACAAAATATTAGAATTTCTGGGCATCTGACAAAGAAGAAGAGATCTGGTTCGCCAGATTAGAAGTATGCACTCCTAACCACTACACCAAGCTAATGGACAGAAGATTCAGGATAGACAAAAGGGAATACTATTTACACAGAGAGTGATTAAAATGTAGAATTTGTTTCCAGAGGAGGTAGTGATGGCCACAGAAATAACCAGCTTTCAAATAAAGATTTACAGAAAGTCTATCAATGGCTACTAGACATGGTGATTGAGAGAAACCTCTACATTCAAAAGAACTAAAACTCTGAAGCCCAGAGCCAGGAGGCAACACTGGGGAAATCCTCAACCTCTATGTGACCTGCTGTTGAACTTCCAGAGGAACTGGTTGGTCACTGTGTGAGACAGGATGCTGGATTAGATAGACTACTGGTCTTATCCAGCAGGACTCTCCTTATGTAGCGAGCATACTCAAGGTTGTGCCATTAAGAGGACTAGTTTAAATACAGTAAAAGACTGGTGTTTCAGTATATCTAGCTCTTGCACTGAGTCATCTAGCCTTGCCCAGATCAGATCTCAAAGAGAAGCAGGCAAGTACCAAGAATAGACTGGTACCTGAAAAACAGCTTCCTCTTTCTTCAGCAACTAATACCAGTTTAAGCAGAGCAGGCAGATCCTTCTGCAGGTGTATTTGTTTTATAGAAATGAAGACATATTTGGTTAGAGTCTCATGTTTGCTCAATGTAACACAGTGCCTTTGGTCAGCTTCAACTGGTACACCAATTAGAGCACTTCCTCAAAAAATATGCTCAATCCACAGTGATCCACGCTCTGATCACATTCAGCCAAGACTATTTGTAATGCACTGCCCATGGAATTACCTTTGACAACTTTTCAGAAATATCAACTGGACCAGAATGTGGTAACAAGGCTTATTTTAAGGGCTGAAATCAGGGATTATATCACTTCCATGTTGAAAGTTATATAATGGATATCCATCTATTTTCAGGTGGAATTCCAATTTCTGATTATTACCAATAAAACATTAAGTGGTTCAGGATCAGGGTATTTGAATGGCCACCCTTGGTCACGTTGTCCAGATCTCCAGTAGAGATCTTCCTGCTCTCTGTACCCTCACCTACAAAGACAGGCCACATGGCAGGGCCTTTGTGGTGATTGTACATTGTCTTTGGAACACCCTTTTCCTTGATGCTTCCCTGGTGTCAACTTTACTGTCTTGTACATGTTAGGCCAAAATATTTATCTTTACCAGTGTCAGGTTTGAAGCTACCATTCAGGGTGATGCCACCTTCAGCCACTGTGAGAGGAGGGAGAGAGGCTTTTGCACTGCCTCAGAATGGGGCAGGGTCAGCAGCCGCTTTCACCCAGCCCCCTGGGCATGGAGTGGTTTGTAGCACTATCCCTGCATTCTACTTCCTTCTCCAACCTTAGCTACAGCCTCCCTTTTATCCCTTCCTCATACCCTCAGTCACTCTACCTGGATGCTCAAAAGGGCATCCCAGCATTCTTCATCCCAGCTCCGCCCTTCCAGACACCAAGCTCTCTCACATGAGCATGCCGATCCCAAGGCATTGGCCCGAGGCTTCTCCACTGAGAGGTTCTGCATACTCCCTCTCTTATCACATAGGGTTTCATCTGTCATCCTCCCCCTGCTTGAGTCTCCAACCTACAGGTGACTGTGTGTGGGGTGAGGGGGGATCAATAGGCATCTGCTTCTCCCAGGTAGAAAGGACTTTCAGAGTCAGGCTGGCAGGTGCTCGACAATAAAGTTTTTAATTAAGGTATTCTATCTTTTTAGGTATTTTAAGGTCTGTTATTAGTCTAACGTTTTATGAATGTTGCTTTGTATTGTTCAATTTGCTGTGATTTTATGTTTGGATTATTTTTTTTAATTAGAATTTTATTTTATTGTTGTAAGTTGTGTTTTATTGTTGAGACACACATGTGGTCATAAAACTGCCTTATCCTGAATCAGTTCACTGGTTCATCAAAGTCAGTACTGCCTACTCAGACGGACAGCTGCTCTTCAGGGTCCCAAATAGAGGTCTTTTACATTATCTTTACAGTGATCCATATGACGGTTACCTCTAGACTAGACTTCTGCAACTCACTCTACCCTTATACTTGATCCGGAAACTACAATTGATGCAGAATGCTGCGGCCAGGATTCTCACTAATACATCATGGAGATCTCGCATCCGGCCTGTACTCCAGTAACTCAGCTGGCTCCCAACTGAATTCTGGATTAGGCTTAAGGTTTTGGTACTTACCTTCAAGGCCGTACAGTCTCGGCACAGTATACCTGAGAGACTGTCTCTCTGCCTACACCCCCAATAGAGCCCTACGTTCCGCCACCTCCAACTGGCTGGTGATCCCTGGCCTCAAAGAGGCACGTCAGACCTTAACAAGGGCCAGAGCCTTCTCTGTCCTGGCCCCCACCTGGTAGAACGAGCTCCCTGAAGAGATCAGGGCCCTGCTCGAACTCCCACAATTTTGCAGGGCCTGCAAAAGGGAGTTCCTCCACCAGGCATTTGCTTGAGGCTGACTGGCCCAAAATCCACTGGTCCCCCCACCGACACCCCCTTACACAACTGAATCTGACCTACCCAAGGATTCAATTAAAATTACTGTTTCTGTTGAACAATGTTTGTGTTGAAATATTCTAGTGGATATGTTATATTGTTATATTTGTTATGATGTTCTATGTAATTACCATATGACATTTTATGTAAACCACCCAGAGCTGTATGGAAGGGCAGTATAAAAATCTAAATAAATAAAAATAAACAATACTGCCTTTCAACAGTAGATACCAGGGACTGAACCTCAATTTTCTGTACACCAAACAGATTCTATCCCACTAAGCCATAGGTCTGGAGAAGTAGCATAACTTTTAAAAAATGTGGTAAAGTTGAGGCATACTGTGAAATGCACATAATTACAGTTCTCTGCACCCCCAGAAAAATGTTACTTAACAGCCCTGTTATATTACTAAATAATATGCTGTTTGCTCCCTCTGAATAGAGGAAAGTATCATTAGTGCCTATTTCTAGATATCTAATGTCATTTCTTTTTACTGAAACTAACAAATTATCTTTCAAGAAGTCTTAAAACAGTAATCCTCAAAATGGTGCCAGTGGGAGTCATGGTGTTTACTGAAGTGCCCACTTTCCCCAAAGCATATTGTCCCAAAACAAAGGGTAATACTGCTTTTCTTCAGTCTCTTTTGAGCAGGAGCGTCCAGCACAAATTACTGTTCCACAAGCAGCCATATAGAAAAAAGATTACATGTTGCTCTGAACATCCTAATACTTGAGGATTGAACCTAGGTTCCAAATGGCAGTCATTTTTGTGGTGGTGCCCACTCCATGTTCTCAAAACTCCAGATGTACCTACACACTCAACAGAGTTGGAGAGCCCTGGTCCAGCTCAGTAGACAGCACTTGTAATTATTATAAAAAATAAATCAAGAGCAAAAAGGTACCGTATTTGCCGGCGTATAAGACGGTTTTTTTCCTCTGAAAAACATGCCTCCAAGTGGGGGGGGCGTCTTATACGCCGGGTGCTCTTCTGGCGAGCAGCAAGTGGCGGCGAGCGGCGGTGGGCGGCGGCGAGCGGCGAGCGGCGGCGAGCGGCTCCCCCCCACTGGGTGAGCTGCGCCGGCGGGCGGCAAGCGGCGGCGGGTGGCGGGGAGCGGCGGCGAGCGGCTCCCCCCCACTGGGTGAGCTGCGCCGGCGGGCGGGGAGCGGCGGCGAGCGGCTCCCCCCCACTGGGTGAGCAGCGCCGCGGGCGGCGGGCGGCGAGCGGCGAGCAGCGGGCGGCGAGCGGCGAGCGGCAGGCGGCGAGCGGCTCCCCCCCCACTGGGCTCACTCAATATTTTGAGTTGAAATGTTGGGGGGTCGTCTTATACGCCCAGTCGCCTTGTACGCCGGCAAATACGGTAAGTGGTATGGGATGACAACTCTTTAAGGAACACTTTGACCACTACCATGAATGCAAATGGTTTGAAATTCCCATAATGTGCAACAAAGCAGATATAGCTATTCTAGGAAAAGCAGCACTGAAATACCCTTAAAAGCTGAACTCTCATCCTATTTCCTTTCCATTCAACTGAGGTTCATACTACACATGACAACCTGTGTCTACAAAGCCAAGTGTATAGTACTCACATGAAAGAAACTACTACGAAGTCTATTTAAAATATGGTACACAGATAGGAAAAGCAGAACCTCCCTATCACCTTAAGATGTTTTTAGCAAAGCCTGACTCAATATCAGACAAGAAAAAAGCCTGACTCAATATCAGACAAGAAAAAGTTTAAATACTCTAGATCCTTTAACACCTTAAGCTTCTCACCACCACTTTCTGAAAATATGATTCCAGAAGATATGTGTTTGAATATGGTGTGCTGGGCTACAGGAGTAAAATACCACTCAGTCCCAGAAATCAGTACAACATGTTTATTGAGGAAGTTGTTGTCAGAGTATTGCATAAAACCAAGCCTTCTTTTACATCAGATGTATCACTGCTATCGTCTTACAGAAATGTGAGGTCTCCACCTCTCCAGCCCTGCAGGAGTCAACGCATCCTTACTTCATCCTGTACCAGCTTTCAAAAATACCTTAATCTTTTATTGCTGATATGCTTTGCTTTAAACAAGTTTTGGAGTGGTTCTGGATATTTATGGAGTGTCAGAATAGAAACCAAAATTTTGCATACATTTTTACAATACTAGCATTAAGAATGGTTAAAATTTCCTTTTACAGTTAATGTTTATCTGACAAATGTAGATAATATTTTATCACTATTATCATTATTTTGACTATAGGACCACCCCAGCAACAGAAGGAATCCTGTACTTCAATATGGAAAGTAAATTCAAATCCCTATATTAGAAGCTTGCTGTCCATAGGCAGGTCTTTCAGCCTAACCTTAGTGCACCAGGTCATAGCGAGGCTATATCACTGCTCTGCATTCCTTGCAGGAAGAGTAGAAATACAAATCTGGTCAATATAGTTCCTACAACTTGTGTTAAGTGTAGAAAGAACTGTATATAAACTACACACCTACAAGTTATTATTTCTCACCCCACCCCCCCACCCCAAAAAATTGCTAACTATTGGCAGAAGAGAAGGATCAATTCCCACTATGCAATTGGAGCTAGGTTTAAAAAAAAAATCTGTAACATTTAGGCTATGCTTCATACTCTATATTTTACACTGATCCCCTATGCAGGCTTATCTGGAACCCATGAGGGTCCCCAGCTGTTGATAGAATTTTATCTTGAGTTACATACAATAAGTGAAAAAGCCCGATTTTTTAAACACTTTCCAGAAAGAAATAGTATAGGTGACATAAATACTAATAGTTAATAGAGGTGGTGTCATAAGTGAGCATAAGGTAAGATGTTCATTCTTCTCATTTATTTAGTTCTTTAAATTTTTCCTTAAGATATACTATACAATTAACATTCTGCAAGGTAATTTTCATCACTTTCACACGCAATGGACTACTGCCACTATTAGAAATTAAAAGTGAGCACGATTTTATCACACTGCTCAAACAAAGCTATAAATCAGGGGTAGTCAAACTGCAGCCCTCCATATGTCCATGGACTACAATTCCCATGAGCCCCTGCCAGTGACCGCTATCAGGGGCTAGTGGGAATTGTAGTCTATGGACATCTGGAGTGCCGCAGTTTGACTAACCCTGCTATAAACCTTTTAAAATATTAGTCAGGTCATTAAAGTCTATCATGTATGAAAAATATTATCCCTCCACCCACTCAAAGCAATAGTTGTAAGATGCAGTCCTGTGTGTGTCTGGCTGGTACAGCTGGAAAATCCAATATCTAAAGGGTTTTTCAACTGCTTATTTTCCACATTATAAGGGGAAAATGAACAGCCTTCTTCCACTTTGTTGTTAAGAGAGGTCTTTGAAGTTCCTGTGGCCGATAATACAATGGTGGAAGCTATGAGGATACTCCCTAAGTTCCAAAGAATACGTTCACAGCCAAGGCAGATGTAACTTCAGCTGTTTTCTTTCCACCTATGAAGAGCACTTAAAAAAATTAAGGACTTTGAAATTACTTCTCCAACCAGTTAAGACTTACTATGAGACACAGAAAGTTAAACATCAACCTCTGCTTGAAAAAGTGGTGGAAGGTGAGAGACAGACCTTTTTTTCTTCTTGTATATCAATTAGAAAAGAAGAGTCATCTTTTCATTAAAAATTATGTTTGGAAGAATAATTATTCTAATTAACAAAGTTTACATACAGTAAAGTAATTTGAAATTTGAAATTGAAAATTACCCTCGGAAAAGTCATTGTTACATACTTCAAAATGTAAACAAAGATCTCACTTTTCATTGGCAGGTTGCCACTGAACTAAATCCATTTGATACAATATTACCATAGTGGATAAATATTGTCAGCGACAGCTGGGGCCATTTCGCACGGCTTCAAAGTAGCAGAATGGTTGCTATTTGGAAACGCTACTAATTTGCCATAACCCACGACGTCGTAGACAATCTGCAACAATCCTGAAACCAATCAGCAAAAAGCGCTTCGTTGTGGCGCTTTCAGGGGAATCCAGAAAAGTGGATTCACCCTCCGGATAGCGATACACTCCTGCAACCAATCTGCAACAGTAGCGCTAAAGACCTGTGCGTTACCATTGTTGCTGGTTCTTCAAAGTCCCTCCCCCTGGCTCTCTCCTCCAAACTTCCGGCGAAGCGATCGCCATTTTTTTTTTCTCCGAGCGAGCGGGGATAAACGCACCGGCGAGCCTCTTTCTGTTTAGAGGCTTCCCTGGCTTCAGTCCTTCACCTTTAGTCACTAAGCACAAACCACTGAAAAGCCCGTTTGCTGAAATAAAGTCCCTTTATTTTTTACAAATAAATTCAGCCGAAAATCGTGCCCGTGAGAGGGGGGGGGGATTTTTTTTTTATCACTCGAGGCAGCGTGCAAACGATCATACAATCAAAGGACAGCTCACATTAGGCAGCTGGATGGGTCTCTCCGTAGCAACGAATCTACCTAGATTCGTTGCTATGGGTCGTTTTTTTTTTTTAAACCTTTCTTAAAGGGAAAGGGGCTGTTTGGGAGCATGCTAACGGCTGCCCATTGGCTGCTTGACGGCCAGGGGCGGGACGAGCTTGGCAATAGCGCTTCCTTTCTAGCGATTTCTGCCGAGACCGGAAGCCTGTGGGAAACGCTAAAAAACGCAACTGATTCCACTACAAAGGCAGGTATGCATAACGACGAATTCCACTATTTTAAATGGCGATTTTTCATTCCGCAAACAATTTGCAACAAAGATCCCTGTGCGAAAAGGCCCCTGAAGATACTGCGGGATGGGGGGGGGGGAAGATGCCTTCCAAAAAGGCTACCAAGACTGAACAAACATCTGAAAAACCAAGTATGGACACATTTCAGAAATTTGATACAAATCATCCAGAAATTGGATCAGAAACTATGTAAATTGGATACTAGTCTTCAATTAAAAAACAATTTTCTTCCATGTTTAGAAGAATCCTATTCAACTTAAAGTCAAGGCGGGTATCAAGAAATCTGAAAACTCTATCAATCATTTTTCAGAGGAAATTTCAGAGGAAACATAATGTTAGAAATGAAGATGCATGAAGTCAACATACAACTTGAATGAAGCCTGGACAACTTGGCTTTTTTTTAACTTAAACAGGATGAACATTTTGTGAGATTGAGAAATATTTCAGATATAAAGGTAGAACATATAAGATAATGAGTGGTTAATGCACTTGCAGAGCTCCTTAAACGTCCAAAGAAGATATGCATATGGAAGTGCATTCTATACACAGAGATTCTTTGGTCTATTTTGTGATGAAATCTACTAGAGACAGAATTCTACAGCAGTGGTCCCCAATCCGCGGGCCGCGGCCCGGTGCCGGGGCGCAAAGGCCATGGCACCGGGCCGCGGCTCCCTCTCCTGCCCCCCCACAGTAAAAAACTGCAAGCTTGCGGCCCGGGAAGCTTCTTACTGCGGGAGGGGGGGAGAGGGAATCAGGACCACGGCCGCGCATTGCGCATGCGCAGGCAGGCAGTTACCCTGCTGGTCCCCAGCCTCAAACAGGTTGGGGACAACTGTTCTACAGTATTCCAAGATGAAATTTAAGATTTATGTTAAGAACTATAATTTTGAAGGAAGTTCCACAAAGAATTATACGGAAAAGAAAAGACTATGTCTTCCTAACAGATAAACTCAAACAGAAACAAATCACATTTCAATAGGACAAATTAGAAGGAAATCATCTTTACATTTCAAGAACAGAGATTAAGACTTAATTCAGTCTGCAAAGCAAGTGAATGCATTCAATGAAAGATATAAAACAGAACAGGAATTTTATAGAACTCCCACGACCATCACATCATAAGCACTGGCGACATATACAAGCTTCAAAGACCAATAGAAAACCAATAAGGATGGGGAAAAGGGACATTGTCTCTACTGAGACCTGAATATGGTTGAATATGCTTTATGAATTTTGGATGTGGAATATAAATGGATTTAATCCCCCTCTGAAGAGGGGGGAAAGAACATTAGGTTGGCTTTGAGAGATAATGAATTGAAAAACAAGCATGGTACATTGCCTAGATAGGTGATAATGGTTGTGATGTAATGGTGATAATGGGGGAAATACAAGCTTATTTATAATAGAAGACTGGTTGGTTAAGTTCTTAGAAGTGGCTGAAATCTTTAAGCTCATTACTTTGGTGAGAGAAAATTGTAACATCTACTTCTATGCTATACTGGACATTTCTTGTCATTTTTTTCTTTTGATTGTTAGGGGGAAAATGGTTTGATAATCTGTAGATCTGAAGCTTGTAGGTTACTAAGTATTGGTATGTATATTATTTTAAAGGATCTAATGATTAGACAGTTGAGATTTTAAATGGTTGGAGTTGAGGTAAAAGAATAATGAAGCAATATTCTATGTAACATATGTTAAATGATATATAATGTATGTTCTTTGCTTTTTTCCTCTTTATCCTTTTCTTTCTACTGTATACTATAACTAAAAAGAAATTAAAATTGCATTCAAGATGTTATTGTCTGATGATGTCTGCATCACAACTAAGGCCACTCTGTATGACCACTGTACCCTGGGATGCCCAGCCATTGGGTAACAACTGCGAGTTTGTCTTCCCCATCACAAACTGGTGCAGAAACAGAAGATCCATATACACGCTTACTAGCATCCAAGAAATGTTATGTATTAGTTCAGTTCATACTAAAGCACAATACTTTTTTATGTAGAATATATATACATTCATAAATAGGTATGATGACCTAACCCGCTTCCCTCCCTCAAAGACATGATTTTTCCCTTTGATTTTGTCTTATGCTTTCTGACCAAACTGCACTGTTTATCAATTATTTTCTGGAGAACTATGGCTGCCCCACCGTGTGACAGTATGAAATTTTGCTTCTGTCTCAGTCCAGAAACTGGAGAGAAGGGACAAGGTTTCCCTCTTTAACTTAAACCATTGAAATGGTACTCTAGGCCTTTAAAAATTAAAAAATAACAAAATATTTTATTCAACATAGAGGGGAAAGGTCAGGTATGAAATCAGTGTAGACAGACTACAGTACATATGTTTCAAGCAATATGTTTCTTAAGCTTTTCATAGTGACTTTGAATCTTTAAAATTAACAGCTTTTGTTTCAGTGTTTCCTAAATACTCCAATATACCTTTTTGAGTGTATTTGGCTGTTTTTGTTTCTAGAAGGTAGACACTCTGTCCGGTATCAAAACTACTTCACTAAATATACCTGTAGTCTCCTTGAGTTTAACTGACTCCTCAAATTTAAAAGACAGTTTGCAAACACATCTGACCAAGGATCATTCCATTCCTCAAAGCTATCTAAGGCTGCTGTAGTGGTTAAGAATGGCAGCTTCTAATCTGGCAAGCAGGGCTTGATTCCCCACTCTTGCACATGCAGCCAGCTGGGTGACCTTGGGCTGATCACAGCACAGATAGAGCTGTTCTGATGAAGTAGTGATATCAGGGCTCTCTCAACCTTACTGACCTCACAGGAAGGTGAGCCTCTTTGAGATTCCTGGTAGAGGAAAAGTGCATATAAAAAACAACTCTTCATCTTTCCCAACTGGGCAGGCAATTTCATCTCTCAGAAGAATATGTCTCCTTGTCTGGCCTGAATAGGAGTTTCTACTGAAATACCCACTCTTCCTGCCAACCTTCTTAGTACTCTATGTGTGTTAAAGTGCACCATCCTTGTCAGTACTAAACCCTTCTCTGTCAGGGCTATATGCAAACACATCAGTACTAGACTCTTCTCAATCAGGGCTGAATTTAAGCCGCCCTCTCCTCAGTATTCAGCTTTCTAGTCTTTCCCTGCTCAACTGATGCTAACCAATCAAATCCTTTGGAGCAGCCTATCACTCAAGGCTCTCAAGCTCTGTGAGGAATTAACCACCTGTTTGCACTGCATTTATAAGATTTTATAACACAGTCCATCACCACAGGTAATCAGAGTAATAGGTTTGGCTATACCAATTATGTGCTCTTAAGTAGGGAGAAATTAACATAGCTTCTGCTTCTCCTGTCTAGGTTATCTACCCTGTCAAAACTCCACCAATATTCTGCTGGAACTAAACACACAAGCTCTGTAAAGCATGAGAATCTGTACAAGTAGACACAGAAGACTAGATGTATTCATGAAATATAGCTATTGGCTACTATGTCCACTAATAAATCAACTGTTAATATGAACTTCAACATTAAGAATCAGCACCTCTTTCAATATCAGCTGATGTACTCACTTCACTTCAAGTCCTCTGGAAATTCTAACAGCTCACAGAAAGAAGTAGCTAGATTAAATGGACATACTCTGATCCAACAACTTAAAAATCCCCACACACTGCTTATGTATATGAATTATGATTGCCAGACTGAGTTGTATGGTCAAGTACAACTTCCTCAAAATTATTTATCTTGAAAAAACATAAGAATACTGCACCTACCATTTGCAATATATCACTATAAACTTTCATTTCTAAGTAACATCCAACTACCCCCTCCATGTAACACCTGAGGAAATCTTTTAATGGATCTGAATAAGTGTGCATCTCAGTTCCCATTTATATCCAGAATTGAATTTTTTGGTCTTGGAGGTGCCATTGGACTCAAACTTAATTCTCATATCTGTTTGTTAACTCTTGTATTTGTATGCTAATTTGTTGATTCACAGTTCTTACTGCTTTAATTCTATCTCAACTATACTTAGTGCCCAGTTACTTATGTACCTTGACTCTAACTAGCTCTTCCTGGCAACTACTCCCTCACCTATATGTATGGCCTGAGGGAAACTGTTTCAATGCATCTGAAAAAGTGTGCACACACAAAAGCTTATACTCAGAATTCAAATCTGCTGTCTTAAAGGTCCCATAGGACCCAAACCTTATTCTGTTATTTGATAGAATTACAATCAATTAAGGACTTTCATAAACAGGGTAACAGAGCACAAATAGAATGGATTCTGGTAAGATGTTAAACATACTCTTACACCATAACTTTCTGAGCATTGTTTGTATATATGCTTTGTCACTGCTGAATGTAATATTACAGGAACAGTACAGAAGCCTCATGAAGGTTTTAGCACAGACATTTCAGGAACTATTGTTGTACGGTTGGTTAAATGTCTTTTAATATGTGAAAAACCTTTGTTTACAGAGCATAAGCTTAAGATGCAAATACTTTATTTAAATCATATGCCAGTTAGAAACAGTTTCAAAAGCTATTACATTGCATGACCTAACAAACCAGAATCTGTATCACACTTGATTTCCTTTCCAAATGTGAGGAAGGTAGGCAGCATTTGGTAGAGTTACTATAAAAAATAACGTAACACATATGTTCCAAATGAGTTTTCTAAAGCATCAGACTTTTAAGAATACTTTTAAAACCCTCAAAACATGCAAAAGTTGCTTGAAATAGTACACTTCGAGTGGCATATACAAGGCAAGTTTATTATTAGTTGTCTTAATAGTTTTAATTTCAATTTTTAGAAAACTGACAGTATAGCTACTTGGATACAGGTGTGATATTTTGGATTGCCTAAGCTTCCAAAGTTCCTTGACATGCTATATACATATAACTACAAAATAATTTCAGCCATTGTTTAAAGCCCTGATACCCTTGAACCTTCCTCTCTTTTACTCAAGTTAAGTGTCTGAAATTTGCAAAGAGAAAAAGTTAGCAAAATAAACTACAACACAGTGACAAGCAGGCATTGCTCTTAAAAAGTCAACTCTCACAAGCTATTGAGAGGGAAAGTAAGGTAAAACATTTGTATTTGAAATCTACAATATGAGTTCACAAGTAATTTCCTCTTGACTTTACAATACACAAGCTGCTTAGTAAAACAAGTATTCAAGCAAATCATAACAGTGGGCCTCCAGAAGAAATCTCAAGGATGGTTTGTAATGATACAATCAATTATTTGCAGCTATTGTGTGTAAAAAAATATATTGAGAGAGCAATGCAGATTTACAGGAAGTTGGCTCCAAGTACAGAATCAGGAATTCAGGGAGACTGGGAAGGGAAGGACTACATACAACCACCCAGCAACGTTCACCCTTGTGTTATCAAGATCATAATATCCCTGTGATGAGCCTAGTCCCTCATACAAAAACGTCAGACTGCTGAATCTCTCCTGGCTTTCAGCTTGGAAGAACCAACCCAGGAACCTTGCCTTCACCCCTACCTGGCATCCCAACAAACACCCCTCCTCAAGACAGGGGCAGATTAGGGTGTAGGACTGCCATCCTCCAGTATTATGTACAAATATGCACAAAGTAAAAAAAAAAAAAAAACTTAAAACATTCAACACACTCCCAAAGCCAGCAAAGAAACAGACTAGCGCGCACTCATGTTCGTTGTTCCCACCTTAAGACCAATCTGGAGCTTCCGTTCACGTTATGTGCCAGGGAACCTAACCTTCCTTTCTCTCTCCTCCCCCCGCCGCGTCCACCCGCAAAACACAAGCCATCTTTTCTCCTCACTCAAGCAACAACCTCCTGGGCAGGGCCCCAATCCCTACTCCTCGCCTCCACACACATGTCGACCATTGTTGTGCACCCTCTTCTTCCCCCTGACCACGAGAACGCGCGGCGCCAGCTCCCCCACCCCGCCCGCTCCGTAAGGCGGCCCTACCTGGGCGAGCGCAGGCGACTCGGGCCTTGGCCGTCCCCGGAGGTGGCGGGGAGGAGCGCAGGTGCCTCTCGCGCGCGGGGGCAGCAGGGACCGGGGAAGGGAGGAGGAAGGTGGCGCGGCAGCTGCGGACGGGGGGGGGGGAGAAGGGGGAAGGGGAGGAGTCTCTGCTGTTCCTGGCCGGCGCAGGAAAGAACGGGCGGCGGGGAGGGGGAAGCGCTGGCGGAGGGAACGTTCCGGCGACGAAGGCAGGCAGGCAGGCAGGCAGGCAACAACGGGGCGCCGTGGCTGCTGCTGCTGCCCTTCCCCGCCTGCAGGAAGGCAGAGACCGGGCCAGCCCTGCAGAAGGCTCCGCTCAGCCAGGCATCAGGAGCCGTCCCGATGGGGGGCGCCCGCTCGGCCCAGCCGCCCAGGCAACGGCCGCAGCAACTACTTGGGCAAGCCGAGCGGGAGAGGCGGGGCCAGGCGACGGGGCGGGGAGGCAGCCGCGCGCAAGCCGGCCATGAGGAAATTAACACTCGAATCAATGGGGGGGTGGAGTGGGCAGGGCGGCGATGACTCACGCAAGGGGCGGTGGGCGGGGCCTTGAAAGGCTTTCGGTACCGAGTGTGGGAAAATACGGCGAGGCGAGAAAGGGCGAAAGCGAGTTGGGAGCCCGCCCCTTGGCCTTGTTCTTCTTGGAAGGACAGGAGTCCGGGCCAACCACCGTGGAGGAAAGAAACCGTGCTTAAATGTAGGGCGTAGACAACTCATAATACGCCGGAGTGGTTGGCATTTGGTGAAGAGGGACCAATGAGGGGCAAGTTTGTAGTGCGGGGAAAGGTAGGCTGGGCAGGGTCGGTGTGCTTTGCGTCGTTCCTTGCCGAGTTGGAGGAGAGGGACTTGTTGGCGCGCTCGCTCTCGGGAGCTGTTTGCAGCCTGTTGACTCGGCAGCCAGCCCCGCGTCCTGCAGCCCTCGAGGGAGCGACGCGCTCTTGCTTTTCACGCCGGAGGGACACGAACTGTGCCGCGCTGCTCTCTCGCCGCCGGACTGTAGTTAGGTACTGTTTACAGAAAGATGTGAGCTGGTTTACATATAACAGTGATGGGACGGTGAGAGATGAGTTTAAATACTTACACAGTATACGCTATCGGACAAACAAAAATACTTTGCCTGTACTCGAAATCATCATCATTAAGGAACCCATAAAAAGCAAGAAGACTTTCTTTGAAAGTTAAAGGCTTATTTTATTGGTTACTCACACCCAAGGCTGACTTTTGTGTGTGGTGGTGGTGATGGCACAATTCACCAAACAATACTGGCGGAGGGGGGACTCCCCCCAAGTTTGAGAGAGAAATTGGTGGGTATCAGAGCAACTTCCTATCTGAGTGTGGGTACTTCCCCACCCCCCTACTCCTTTTGTCCTCTTTCCCCCTGCTGGGAATCCAAAGTGATTTTGCCTTTCTCTCCTTATCCTCACAAGCCCCTGGCAAAGTAAGGCCAAGAGAGTGGTGGCCCGGAGGCCAGCCACTAGGAATTGCTTACTGGTCAGTAGAAAAATGCCCTGTTAATAAAAGATAAATATGTAGAATTGAGCAGATTAAGTTTTGTAAATTACTCAGGGGCTGAAGATCAAAGTGATGCTAGAGGACCAGTTAAAAGGTGGTGACCCTATGTGGTATAAAAAAGTAACTTGCATTTATTCTTCCGCTGATATCAGTTAGGTTCCTCAATAGAGTGGGGATTCAAGCCCATATCTTTAATATTCTCTCCTGACGGTGTAACCACTAAGACCAGTCTTGTCCAAATGAAGTGAATGTAGGTGGCCAAGAGGAGTTATATGGTCTCTATAACCCACTCCAGTCTATATCGTAGTTGCAGCATTGCAAACCAGTAGAAGTTTCTGAACACTTTTCAACAGCAACCCCACCAAGTGCGTATTTATTTATTACATTTATATACTACCCTCCCTTGTGGCTCAGGGCAATTTACATTGCAACTTGTGGTGCTGTACAAGGAACGTCATCATTTTGAACATATAATAATTGGGAAAACATAACACATCTGAAGATACAACTTATGATAGAGTACATGACAATAAAGCATCACATTCAGCATCTAGCTGCAACACTCTGATTTCACAGTTTGCTATCTTATGTTTCTGCACTGTGGCTTAGCACACCTATCTGTGAGATGTAGTTGTTGGTGGGAGGGGTCTCTGGGCTCTGATAGGTGGGATTGCTTCATTGGTCTTGAGCAAAAGCCTGGTGGAAGAGCTCTATTTTGCAGGCCCTGTGGAACTGTTTTAGTTCCTGTAGGGCCCTGATCTTTTCTGGAAGCTCATTCCACCAGATGGGGGCAAGGACAGAGAAAGCCTGTCCCTGGTTGAGGCCAGACAAGCCTCCCTGGGGCCAGGAACTCCCTGGGGCTTGTAGGTACCTGTAGAGTGTAGTGCTCTTGAGGGGCATAGGTGGAGAGGCCCAGACTGCTTATGGCCTTGAAGGTGATTACCAGAACCTTAAGCCTGTTCCAGTATTCATTTGGTAATCAGTGCAGCTGTTAGAGTGCAGGCCAGATGTGGCCCCTGAGGTGTTCTTGTACGAACCCTGGCTGCTGCATTCTGGACCAATTGTTATTTCCAAGTCAGGAATAAGGCTAGGACTGTGTAGAGCAAATTGCAGAAATCCAGCCTAGAGGTGACCATTGCCTGGATTACTGTTGCTAGGTGTTCTAGGTCCAGGTAGGGTGCTAGTAGCTTAGCTTGTCAAAGGTTGAAGAACACTAGCCTGGCTACTCTTGTGACCTGCTCCTCCACTGAAAGGGAGGTTTTGAAGATCATGCCCACATTCCTGACTGAGTGTGCAGCTGATAGTTGTACCCAGTCCAAGTAGGGCAAGCACACTTCCTCTCCTGGAGCTTTCCTACCAAACCACAGGACCTCCATCTTTGAAGGATTTCGTGTCATACAGCTCTGCTTAAGGCAGTCCTTCACTGCTTCCAGACACCTGGCTAATGAATCTGGGGGTGAGTCTGGGTGTCCATCCATCATGAGGAAAAGCTGGGTTTCATCTGCGTCTTGGTGACATCCAAGTCTGACTCTCCTGATCAGCTGGATGAGAGGGAGCATGGAAATATTAAATAGGACTAGAGAGAGAACCGCTCCTTATGGCACCCCGCATGGGAGCTGCCATAGATGAATTGGGTTCCCTCCAACTGCTACCCTCTGTCCGCAACCCTGGAGAAAAGAGAACAGCCATTCATGGGCCATATTCCGATGTTGGTGAGGCAGTGAGCTAGCAGCTCATGATCTACTGTGTTGAACACTGCCGAGAGATCAAGTAGCATTAGCGCTGACCTGCCTCGATCCAGTTGGTGCAGGAGTTCATCCATCCGGGCATCCAGAGCTGTCTCATTACACGTCACCTGTATATGAACCACAGTGGTGCATATTCTCACTATAAAAGCTTTGTATATATTATGCGGCTATATTCAAAATACATTTCTGATTATAAAATTAACTTGCTGTGAAGAAAGGTACATGATAAGTTTTTCTCCTGTTCCCATATTAAAACAGATGTCCAATAAGTTGGTATACAGTAGATTTGGACCAAAAGGTCATTAGTTTCTGGAATTCTTTGTCAGAGGACATAATGATGGCTGCTATTTTAATGGCTTTAAAAGGCAATGAGACAAATTCATGGTCCATCAGTAGTGTGGTGAAGAAATGGAACCTCTATGTTCGGAGACAGTAGCTTTCTAATAGTGACATGGGAACAGCTGGAAGCTTTAGCTTAAAAATCCATTTTGTATGCCTTGCAGGGCATTTGGTTGGCCATTGTGTCAAATGGGATTCTGGATTAGATGGACGATTGGTTTAATCCAACATTACTGGCTAGGCAGTATGTCCTGTTGAAATTAAGGAGATTTACTTTTGAGAAAATTTGCTTAGGATCATTGTGTGAGTAGCCTAGCACAATTCTCCCCTCCCGCCCCCAACTATTCCTGAAGGGTGTTCATAGAAGCCTAGAGTAGGCTTGCCAGATGGCTGTCTTCTGGAACAATTGTCCTTCATTTCACAATGGCAAGTGTCACTTTGCCAGTTATAAAATGGCCTGAATATTCATGCCCCCTTTTATTTTTGCTTTATAGTCTTCCTACATGCATATCAGTGGGTAATTTCAAATTATATATTATTACATCAGGATTTTATTGTACTCAGTTATTAAGCAGAAGTTAAATAAGAAGCCTTCTAGCTTTAATTTGATTCTAAAGCTTTTATATACTGGCATACTAGCTGCCATCAAAATAAAACCCAGGATCAGTTTGTAAGCCACCCAATTATAATTGAAAAATGGGTGATATTTGGTACACATGGGAGGTTTGGGAAGGTTTCTTTGTGATTATTCAGCCACAAAAGCCTAGTCAGAGTTGAAAGATATCTGAAGGGTACATGCACACAAAAGATCTTCATTGGTCTCAAAGGCCTCACTGGACTCAGTCTTTGTGTGTGTGTTTAATTTATTTGAATCCAGATATCTGTATTTAGATGACTAAATGTAGCTGTGTCATACAGCAAAGCTATATGAAAGTGCAAAAGAGAACTCCATCCAGTTATCCAGAGGTTGCTGCAGCAGAGGTAAGTCACTAATTATTTTAGGAGTATGACGAGCTGAAAAAGAAGCCTCAAAGAAACGTATCGATGCAAGAGTGGTTTTCTGCTACCTATGTGTAAATTTGTTGGACTGTGGCCGCTGCTAATATGCAGCACAAAGCATATAAACAGACAGGCAGACAAAATTATGAATGCATGTTGATGACCAACAGGTTCAAAACTAGTGACTTGACACAAATACAATACACTTGTACTCATGCATTGTGCTGATCTTCTCAGTTCAGTTTCTTAACATATGACCTACCTACTTGCTTATTAAATCAGTCTAGGGAAATAATGGGCAACCAGGTCTGGATAAGCAAATGAACCTTGGTAAGCTTTAAAAGTTTCAGAGGGCAGTTCCCTCTTCAAAGAGATAACACCTGTATACACTTAGATGTAGTACACACACAGAACCTGATTTCCAGGCATGGTGAATTGCTCACTCCAATTATCAGAATCAGAGGTAGAATTATATATGTCTTTGTGTGAATTGCTCACTCCAGTTATCAGAACCAGAGGCAGAATTATATACTTGTTTTTCGCCCATTAGAATCAATAGGACACAATGAGCAATCCAAAGCAAGTTGTCTCTGAAGTCCATATAATTTTATTCAATAAAGCTTACTTCTAGAAAATCATTTTTAGGATTTCAGCCAAACATGCTCAAACTTGGTTGAATCATGCCCATATATTTTCAGTAGTACCAGCCTGTAGATTTGCTAACAGGCTTGAAGAGAAGCATCCTGTCCCTTTAATAAAGCATAATATGTAGAAAAGGGTATTTGAAGGCTTCCATCATATCACCTAGTAAATATTATCCTATTAAAAAGATCAAGACATTTTGTCACCAGGCAGTTGGCAGCCTTACCAGGTTGACAACTGGATATTTTCCTTTAGTCTTTAAAAGCAAAATGTCCAAATTAATTTTAATTATCATTTCTCATGTTCAAGAATCCCAGGACCCCAAACTATTTTGTCTTTTAACAGAAAATGGCTATAATCCAGTGTATGGTTACACATGCTTAACTTTGATTGTGCAGGCTTTATGGCAATGGGACTTAATAATGCTTAATTGTGCATTGGATAGCTGCCAGTGTCTCATCTTCGATATTCTAAATTACAGTAAATTCTATATTTTCTGTATGTCCAGAATCAAACAGATCACAAATAATGAGATGTCTATTTATTTTACATATATCTCAATATGTTTTCATAGAATCTTAACACAAGCCCGCGGCGCCACAGGTGCCGTGGACTAAATAAAACAGTAAGCCCTTGGAAGGCGGGCTGTGTCCGGGATGAGGAAGGGTGCTGATTGGCCCCTTCCTCGGGACAGACTGTTGGAGGGACCAATCGGCAGGCGCAAAGCGCCTGCCAATTGATCCTTCCGATTCCCTGCCAGAGCAACTGCGAGCCGCGTGCAGCGCGGCTCGCAGTTGCTCCTTGGCCGGTGGCCTGACGCCTCAGGAGGCGCAAAGCGCCTCCCGAGGTGTCAGGCCGCTGGCAAGGGAGTCCCCGGCAGCCGCGCACAGCGCGGCTGGCAAGGGCTCCCTGCCCGGCGCCCTGAGGCGGCGAGAGACGCGACGCTGCTTCCGGGGGGGGAGAGTCCCGGGGATAGCTTCCCCATGCTCCCACAGCACAACCGCCCCCTCCCTAGGTGTGCTCCGTGCCAAGGGAGGGCCCTTTTCACGCCCGTTTATTTCCCCTGCTTCACAGGCTCCAGCCTGAGGTGCGCAGCGACAGAAAGCACGTGGCCCCATGCCTGACGAGGATGGCCTGTCAGACCCAGGAGACGGGGGGGGGGTACTCTCCTGGAAAGCCACGCCCAGCCCCTGCTGTCTGACTTCCCAGACAGGCAGGGCTGCTAGAATCCCCCCCCCTCGAGGCAGAGATGCATGCCCAGAGATCCACAGCATGACACACTCACCCTGCTTCAGAGGCACAAGGCTGAGCTGCACGCAGAAAGCGAGAGAGCAGGACATATTTACACCAACTGCAGAACTCGCGGGGCTTTAAGACCCAGGGGACACTTACTGGTGGGGGCAGGAGAAAGAGAGGGCTGCTGGGAGACAGGGATTTTCACCCAGCTACAGAGGCACAGCTGAGTTCAACAGAGAGAGAAAGACACAAACCTCACACAGGACAAGACAGGTACACAGACAGATCACCAGACATGGGAGGAGAAATTTGCTTCCACTTTGCTCAAAGACAAGCAGCCTACGGAGAGGGCAAGTCATGCAGGGAAGGGAGGCTTGGAGATGGCGAGCCACGCCTTCTCCTGCCACTAGGGACTGCCTGCAGGGACTACCCTCCCTCCAACAAATGCCAACCCTCACCCCTGCTGGAAGAAGAAGAAGAAGAAGAGTTGGTTCTTATATGCCGCTTTTCCCTACCTGAAGGAGGCTCAAAGCGGCTTACAGTCGCCTTCACATTCCTCTCCCCACAATAGACACCCTGTGGGGTAGGTGAGGCTGAGCCCTGATATCACTGCTCGGTCAGAACAACTTTATCAGTGCCGTGGCGAGCCCAAGGTCACCCAGCTGGATGCATGTGGGGGAGCGCAGAATCGAACCCGGCTCACCAGATTAGAAGTCCGCACTCCTAACCACTACACCAAACATGCCACCTCCTCTCCAACTCTCCCTGCCCCTGCTTGGGTCACTGGGGGTGGGGGGCATTGCTCTCTCTCTCCCTCTCCATTTCTCTCTTTCCATGTCATTCTCTCCCTGCCTTTCTCCCCCTCTCTTTCTCCCCATATTTCACTCTCTCTCTCCTGTCTTTCTCCTTTTTCCTCCCATTCTTGCTTTCTTTTTATCTTATCTACTTTCCTTTCTCTCATTCATTTCTCTGACCTCCCCCAATGCTAGCGCCCGTTGTATTTCGGACTACAACGGGCTATTAATCTAGGCCTAGAATATTATTGGAACGGACCTCCTGGGTGATCTAGCCCAACCCCCTGCACTATGCAGGACACTGACAACCTTATTGCTCATCTAAAGTAACCTGCCACCCCCTTGAACCCCTTGAAAAACCCAAGTTTACATTCCCACGATGCTACTGAAGCTTGCTTGGTGACCTTGGGCTAATCACTGTCTTACTGTAACCTATTTCACAGGGTTGCAAGGATAAAAGGAATAAAGATCTATGTGTGCTGCCTTGAGCTCCTTTGACAAACAGGATGAAAACGAGACACATATATTCTGAGGCTTAATCTTACTTTGGGATCCCATACCTATGCAGTTTTCCTCATTCCTCAGTTCTATAATTCACCATGAAAATTCTGTGTTCTATCTTCATATTCCACTGGCATTTATCATGCAAAGCAGTATGTAATCAGTTCTGTCATATATCGATTAGAAGGAGAATTTGCAGGAAAAACTAGGTGAAGAGGTGACACCATGCTTAGCTACTGATGAGTGAAATAGGTTGGGATTTCATTGATTGTGACTATTGGCTGCGTCCTGTGTATGTGAGGAGCCTAAGAATCATGGCAATGGTCCACTAGAATAGCGATCCCCAACCTGTGGGCTGCGGACCATATGTGGTCCCTCGACTAATTGGAGGTGGGCCCCAAAGGACGCCTTCTCCCCCCTCCCCCGTCCCTTTACTTCATCCCCCCCAGCCCTTTACAATATACTTCATTGTTGTGGCGTGTCTGTATCTTATTTTGAAGGGATGTTTAAACATTACCATAACGACCAGAGAGCGCTAGGGCAGTGGTTGAGAGTAGAGGAGTAAACTACCCCCCCCCCGGGCCTCAGTAAAAGGCGGTGAGTGGTCCCCGGCATTGTGTGGTCCCCGGTGATAAAAAGGCTGAGGACCACTGCACTAGAAAATGCTAGTTCAAACCTCAGTTTAACCATTATCTCTTGACCTCAGTTTCAGCTACCCTCCTTTACAATCTAACAATAATACACATGAAGTGACTATGAAGCATTTTAAAGGCATGCATTATGTAAATAGCACTAGTAGTAATAAATTCTATACTGATGTTTTTAATATTAATACAGTGTATGCTAAGATGTTATGTAGCGCAAGACTTAGAAATGCAGCCAAAAGCAGAAGGTGGCCCTTTATGTCAGATTAAATATAACAAAAGAAGAACGTTACACAGCCTAGTATTTGCAAAAAGGGTTTAGCTTGATTCCTCCCACTGAGATATGCATGAATTCCAAACTCTTGTTTTGCCTTGTGTCATTGTAGGGAAAAGCAGACACAAAGGTAAAGATATATAGCTACCTCTAATTAGCCAAAACCAAGTTGACCTAAATCACCACAAAATAATATTAATCCTAGGAGGCTTATGTACACAGCTGTCACATTTTCCTTGTTCTGCTGCTTAAGGCACTACTTAATTATTTCTGGACTATGTTTGTTTAGCATCTGACCTGGTATTTTGTTACAACAATACCGTATGTTCAAAGTGCTGAACTCTCATTCTCTCAGTTTTTTCACAGGCTGTATCTTCTTGATAGATATTTAAAAAAAAATAACATTTTAATAAACACTGGAGCCTTTTCCATATTTTAATGGAAGGCAGAAGAAAGCCTGTCAACACCATCCTAAGCAGACTTGCATGCTTCTGAGCCCATTGTCTTCAGTCCACTTAGAAAGGTGTAACTATTCTTAGAATGGCATTGTGAATGTGTGGCATATTCTATGGCACTGATCCTCCAAGGATATAAGCAAACAAGCTTCCTGTAGGCTTGAGTGTAGGTTTGCCAAGGATATTTAGGACGAACATCAGAGCTTTCCTTCTTCAGACTTGTAAGAGCAATTTCCACATGTCCACCACAGGGAACACCAATTTGTCTTGATGGTTCTGAATTTTATCATTTCCCACCAACATAATGTCACTTGAGAAAAGTACTGCAAACCAAAATAATTTAAAACAGATATCCATGCACATGTTCTCAATTATGTAATTGTGAAAGGAGGGTGAGAGAAGAAAGAGAATTGCATGAAGCCAGTGTAGGACATTTCCTCTTAAGGTCCATCCGGCAGATGAAGACTGATTACATTAACTATTTTAGCTTTTTAAAAATAACCAAATAAGTATTACTTCTTCATTTTACATTCTGGCAAATCAATGGAATGTGTTCTAAATTTTCCAGTTTGGGTAATTACCAATGTAGTTTAAACTGATTTCTTACCTGAGAAATGCAAATGACAAAGATATTAACAACACAACTTTTAATATATTTTTGTTATTTACAACTTTTTAATATTACACTTTTTGAAGGTTATATTGAGGATATTGCTTTAAACTCACAGACATGTGATAATTAGTTTTCTTACCTGTGCTTCCTATTTTCCTCAAAAGATGCACCCAGCCGTATTGGCATCTTAATTGAGATGTGTGAACCAGATGTGTATTTGCACAAACAATCAGGGCACATGGATCCCCCTCTTGCTGAATTCAGACAACTTGCCTTAAAGTTTAGAGCCGCTCTCCAGGATAACCACATTTTGTTTTAAAACTAATTCTCTTTGAATATGCTACAGTTAAATTCTAGAATGCTATGGCTAAAACTTGTTTCTGAGTTAATCTGCATTTTGTTGTTAATTGAAAAATATATATTTCAAGACTATTGGTTGCTGAATTATCTATAATTCTTGCCATCAAAACTCTCATGTATCCTGCTGTGATTGATATCAACTAAACAGACTGGTTCAAGTAGTTGAAAGTAGATTTTTTTTAAAGGTAAGAATTGTTTTACTAATGCTGCTGTAATTACATTATGCAAGCAATAGTTTGATTTCATTCTGCTACGAACTACTTGATTTGAATAGAATGCATATGGCATTTATTCTTTTACACTCAGACCATGCATAATTTGTCCATCTGTCCACCCATATCACTTCTGTTTTTCCATATGTCATTGTGATGTGTTGTGCCTGATAAAAATCTGCACAGCTTTGAGCTCTGACAAGTCTACTTTTGTATTTGAAAAGAATAATACCCCATTGCCACTGAAGGCCATATGCTGCATAAATCACTACAGTCCAGGGCATCTTCAAACCTCTATCTAGTATATTTCCTTCCTAGGAAATAAAACCTTGCACGTTGGTGTAGTTTCACATCTGCCATTTTCAGTATTGTTGATTCCAAAGACAACTATGAAGAAAACTTCCTGATTTCAACTATCTTTATCATTAATCAGACACTGCATTTTTGTGCAGTGTCAGATTCCAAAGTTTAGTTTTTTTGCTTTTTGTATTCTCACTTTTATTAGCTTTCCATAGGGAACTGAAAAATATGGAAATAAGTATAACATTTGCACCTGTTTGTTATATCCTTATCCATTGTTCCTCTTAATATTTGTGAAACAGCCCTGGGGGTGGAGAGTGTCCTGGGTGTCCAAGTTGGAATAGGGCCAAAGCTGGCCACACTCTGATTGGCCCTGCACCTACAGCTCCCAACCTCCCTCCCTGTATGCTAGCCACTTTGCTCTCACACGCTGCTGGAGCCAGCATGAGAGAGACACACAGAAACAGAGAGCCCTGCAAAACCGCAACCAGTCCTGATTACCTGCTATGGCTTCTGCTGCGAGGGAGAGAGACAGAGAGAGCCGCCCAAACGAGCCCTCATTCTCTGCTACAAATAGCCCTGATTACCTCCTATGGCTCTTGCTGAGAGAGAGAGAGAGAGAGAGATCTGCGCCTGCTGGTGTCCCCTGGGTCCTAGCACCCATTGCATTCCTGGTTGCAATGGGCTTTCTTGCTAGTATTTTAACGTGCATACATGTTAAAACTGGATTTGTCTCTAAGTCATAAAAATATAGTTTTCTGGTTTTATTTATAAACCAACTTTCAATTAAACAATCTGAGGAAGGGACAGAAGAAATGTAATAAAAATCAATTGAAAACCAGCAAGAGAAAATAAACATTCAGGTGAAATATGGTAAACATCAATAAAATTCAGGAAGTAATAGGTCTGATCAGAAGTAAGCCCCATGCAATTCAAATCTGAAAAATAAATGTTTTTCATAGGAAGGGCTTTTTAGCACTTTTCCCAACCATATATGTGAGGTGAAAGCTGTCTGCACATCTCATCTTAGTTTCAGTATTAAAAAGTCCTGGAGGATGACCACGTACTATAAGCTGCCTTGGGTCCTGAAATGCTCAGGAGGGAAGCTCACACATAGATTTCAATCACATTTATAAATACAGTTCCTGTGTTTTGTAGTAGAACTAGTAGTTGTTGTTTTTAAAGAAATGCAATGCTTGCTAATAAATAAGAGTAGTCCAATCAGTTAACTTGGGTGGGGTACAGAAGCAAAATTTTGGCAATGCCCCATTCAGGCTTCTGTCTTATCAGAGATGTGGTTGGTGGTTAGAGGCCCACCACAGCCAATTGCCCAAACACTGTCACTGCCTAGTATGGCAGGATAGGAGGCATCCTAAAGGTGAAAGGTTCCACTCTTGTCACCTAGTCCATAGATCCCTAGAATTACTCCCACAGAACATGGACCACAGTGTGAGAACTGCTACATTACAGCAGAGACAGACAGCAGTGTACACAGAGTTAGGTTACTCAAATTAGTAAGGGAAGAGCAATCATAAAACTATTCTAGTACAAATATTAGTTGTTTACAGCATTATCATGATTTGATTTATGTTAAGACTAGATTCAAAGCTCGCCACCGGGTCGCGGACTGGGGGTTGAGGACCACTGGTAAGGCAGCCGACATGCTGTCTGAAGCTCTGACTATGAGGCTGGGAGTTCGATCCCAGCAGCCCGCTCAAGGTTGACTCAGCCTTCCATCCTTCCGAGGTCGGTAAAATGAGTACCCAGCTTGCTGATGGTAATGACTGGGGAAGGCACTGGCAAACCACCTTGTATTGAGTCTGCCAAGAAAACGCTAGAGGGTGTCACCCCAAGGGTCAGACATGACTTGGAGCTTGCACAGGGGATACCTTTACCTTCACCTTTATAAATGTTTTACAAGGTGAAGAATAATAATGGCAACAATAAAAAACACGTGCTTCCTAAAGAAGAAAGCTTGTGATAGCTAAAAGATATCCAGAAAAAATATGTAAGAGAACTGAATTTCTAGAAATGAGAGCTGGCAAGGCAAAATTATTCCCATTACATTTTCTATGTTATAAAGAGTTGTAATGAAATTGTTGCAATGATTGATTTACCAAATAAAACTTTCCTTGAAATGATGACTCTCTTTGTCAAAATGATCCCAATTATAATCCTGCTATTAGCAGAATCTTATGGTATCCTAAATACCTATGTATTACATCGTATGCTGTTTGGGGCTTGAAATAATTTTGTCAGAAGACTTAAATGAATCAGTGATATTTTTATAAGAGAAGAAGATATGTGAACAGTGGATTGAATCAAATCAGTTTTCTGGCTGGTAAAACATGGGGGAGGGCCCCCATTGACCTCCCACCCCCCAAAAAAAACTTATACAAGAAATTATAGAGTCTGTACCGATAAAAGTAATGTAGGATGGAACCTGTAGTAATGAGGGTATATAGTGAGACTGAATGAAAAAGTTGCCTGTACCCAAGCCAATGAGTTAAAAATGTTTACCAGCTGTTATTTCTGTTGCAAAACTCAGAAGTGTATTATTAAGACAACTGTGTACAGTGAACAGCTTTAATTGGTGATAGCCTTATCAGGTGCATAACTTAATTTAGACAGCAATTGCTAACAGGTCTAGTTGGAATCCTTACTGTCAGGAACATATTCTCTAGATCAGTAGTCCCCAACCCACGGGCTGCGGCCCGGTGCCAGGCCGCGAAGGCCATGGCGCCGGGCCGTGGTTCCCTCTCCCCGCCCCCACCACAGTAAAAAACTTCCCAGGCCGCAAGCTTGCGGCCCGGGAAGCTTCTTACTATGGGAGGGGGGAGAGGGAATCAGGGCCACGCCCGCGCATGCGCTGCACTTTTGCGCATGCTCGATTTTGGCCGCGCATTGCGCACGCGCGGCCCGGCGCACGTGCACAATGCGCGGCCGCGGCCGTGCATGCACGGCATGCGCAGGCGGGCAGTTGCCCTGCCGGTCCCCAGCCTCAAAAAGGTTGGGGACCACTGCTCTAGATCTCACTGTAAACAGTATATAAAAATCTTGCTAACCTAGTCTTCACAAAATGCATCTGATATTTTAATAGTTTAAGCATACATCTTATTTTGAAATAATATACTGAACTAAAAATTACTCAGAGTAGTGTATATGGGTCTTCCCTTGTAATGAGTAAGACAATTTGTATCTGTCATTTTCATTCCCATGGCATGAAAGTATCTTTTTTTTTTTAGTCTCCTTTTTCACCAAGGACCTCAGAGCAGTGAGGAATCTTCTCCATTCTACCATCACAACTCTGGGAGACAAGTTGGGCTTAAAGGCTTACCAAAGTGGACTCAGTGTAAAATTTGTCTCTATAAGAAGTCCTATCCCCTAATCACAGTTGCTTTATGGTTCTCCAAACAGTTCTATATCCAAATCCATCCCTAAAGCATGTTAATGTCAGTCTGTGCCAGCAGTTTATTTAGAGAATCGCACTTCATAAAACTTAAATGTTACATGTACAAGCTGCAGCCATGGAATCTAGTATGTTTTTAAAAACATACATTATATTAATCTGTTAATAAGGATGCAGCTACCTAATGTATTGGAAACCCATGATCAGATCTCAGATTTCTATTAACAACAAATGAAGCCCTGCAAAATTCTTACCCTCATTCTCCTGCTGAGGCCATCATGACCCCAAGCTTTCCAGCTGCCACCAGATTCATAATGGAGCCCTGGGTTGTACAGCACATTCTTCCAGGACCAGCATGGCCACAGGCTCTACCAGAGCTGTACCACTGCCAAATCCAGACCCAGTGCTGGATACTGCCACAGGGCCTGGCATTGCTCCTGGGCTCTCCAACAGCCACCACTGGACCTGGCACAGTCCTAGGCTGTGCCACTGCTGCTGAGCCCAGCTCAGCTCCCAGGCTGCACCACTGATGGCAGCATGCCCAGCACAGCTTCCAGTTTTTGGCAGTGGTGACATTTCCAATGCAACTCCCAGGTGGCACCTGTTGTGGCATGCAGGCACAGTACAGAGCCTTAAGCTGTGCTGCTGCCTAGCCCAGCACAGTTCCTGGGCTGGACAGCCACTGCTGCTGAACTTAGCAGCTCCCCAGTGCCACTGCCCACCACCGTTTTACTTATTGGGGGATTTAACCCCTCCACGTACTTAAAAAAATCAGATTTTTCTGCAAACTGGGGAAATGCCGGGGGAAAAGATCTGGCTATCCGCATATAGCCTCAGGTAGCTAATAGTATATACATAGCAACTGGTGAATGGCTATGGTCTGTAGAGCTGGAGATTCTCCAATGGAGAAAGTCCATTAAATGTTTCCCTTAGGGCAATTTCCCAATGTAAACCATATCCCAGCTCAGAGCTGTGGTTTGTCTTGACTGGGTAAACATGCAGATACAATATCATTACACTACTTAAAATTCACCTTTTCTGGATGAACATGATAAGAATTTTTAGATAGATAGGGCCCAAGAAAAACATAATGAAGATTGCAGATCTCCATTTTATCTATGAAGACAAAATGCAAACACTTATGGTCCAAGTATTCATTGTGACCACATGGGAAGGAGAAACGGATAAAATCCTTCACCCTCCATTTAATTTCACAAAATCTCGAATACAAAATGTACAGTGTAATCTTAAACAAAGTTACACCCTTCTAAGTCCCCTAAAGTCAATGTACTAAGATGGGTATAACTCAGTGAGGCCTGCACAGTAAATCTTCTCACTAAGGAAAAAGAACCCTCCCTAGAAAAGTATGTTCTACATCAGTAATGATATGACCATCATCAACCTCAAATATGCAATAGTAGATAGAGGATTTTCTGATATTCATAAGTTATAGTTACAGCTATAAATATTGACACTAGTGCAAGTATTGAGTTCAATAAACCTGAATGCTCTTCCTTTTTGTATACTAGGACATTGTTAACTACTGTGGGAATTATTTCTGGGACTCAGCACAAAAACCTTTTATAGGTTCATAATGGTACAGAATCAGAAACAATATCCAAGGGCACTTTCACATTCATGGGTGTAACATGTAATAGAAATGAGGCCTATAGCCTCTTCTGCCCTTAGGCCCCTTGTAGTGACATTTTTTGGCCAGAACAAGTACAATGTTTGTAAACATAGTTCAATATTGCAATGGTGCAACAAAGAGTAATGGGAGGCACATCTCAGTAAAGTAGAAATTCTGCACTAGAGCTTTCTCTCAAATTTTCTGTGGTTTCACTGTGTTTTGACCAGTGAATAGGGAGAGTTCATAGACTGATAACTTCCATATGTACATAAAAGATACAGATAATTTCAATTACAACTGGATTTTAATTCTTCAAAGCAGTTTCAAAATATGATTGTAGATCTTAGTTTCATGAAATATTTTTTCCAAACTGTATAACAATATTCATAAGCTATACCAGAACTAATCATAGAAGTAGTTTAATCCTTATCCATTGTTGTTCCTCTATATATTTATGAAACAGCCTAGGGAGTGAGACGTGTCCGGTTGTCCAAGTTGGAATAGCGCCAATCAGGGTGCAGCCAGCTTTGCCCTCATTGACTCTGCCCCTGCAGCTCCTGCCCTCAGTCCCTGGACTCTAGCCTCTTTGCTCTCAGACGAGCCTCAGTGCCTGGAGCCAGCAGCAGGTAAAGGGAGAGGGCCCTGGGCAAAGGGTTGTGGTGAAGGGCTTGCTAACGAGGGCCTCTTGGCCTGCTAGGCTGGGCTTGCTGACGATGGCTTCCCAGCCTGCTGACTGCTCGTTAAGGATTGCTAAGGAGCTCTGTCCCAGCCCTGCTAATGAGCTGCCCAGCCTCCACCCGCCCCACTTGATCTGGCTGCAAGCTACTGATATTTTCTAAGCAAATTTTTCCTGTAATTCCTATCAGAGATTGTATTTTGTTGTCAGATACTACATTATTATTATTACTATTATTACTATTATTACTATTATTACTATTATTACTATTATTACTATTATTACTATTATTACTATTATTATTATTATTATTAATTAGATTTATTTCCCGCCACTCCCCGTAGGCTCGTGGCGGGTCACAATAGTCTTATCCCCATTAAAATACCCATTAAAATACTTTAAAAACAATCCCAACATGGCGGAAGCTCTCATTATTCCTATCCCCTGCTATCAGAGCGGCAGGAAGGGTGGGGAGGAGATCTAACTTACTAGGTCCAGGGGTGGGGGGGGGGGGGATGCTGGCACTCATTCATATGCAACTGAAATTCTTTTCAGAGAGAACATTGCTGGGCAGAGATCCAGAAAAAAACAATATCAGGTCTGCAAAATGAAGAAACCAGAGCAATGCATTTCCACTCTTTGACAGAGTGTCTTCTTCTGGGAATCCTTGACAAGACAAATAGAGACTAGGTTTATTCTCAGAGCTGATTAAAGAACCTCTTTCAGTATAGAATCAGGCTTCTGGGACATGTTGATTTGGTGAAAGTAAATTTAGATGAATTCACATAAAAGTTTTTTTGGGGGTGTCACCCCTCATAATAGTCATGTATCAATAGATTTATCTCACTCCACCTTGGTAAAGAGTACTAGGGTTGGTACCTAGTACACCAGCCCCTCCCCCTGGGTCCCCCACATGGTCAAGCCTGGCATCTAGAAGGCCCTGTGTGGTAACCAAGGTATCTTGTAAAGATCCTCATACCAGACATTGATCAATAGCAGCTAGCCTTGTAAGAATTCAGGCAGACACTAAAGCTGGCCCTTTAACAACCAGCTGTCTGACAATCAGTGGTTGAGATACTCCAACATGGGAGTAGAGAAGGGGAGTAACAAGGTAGACAAGGTACTACTGGTCTCTCATAGGTTTGACCATGTCCCTGTAGAACTTCTTGATATGACATTCTCCAGGACTGTCAAGGAGACCAATTCAGACCAGCTCAGAAGGGAGTAGAGCTAGAGGAGAGGAGGTGTAATGGTACCCAATTGCTCCCCCTCTCTGTTTGAATTCAAGGGAATGTACTTCTGCCAAACTAGGCCCTTGTGGGTGATGGGTGAGGCTTGGGTTCCTACAAAAGTAATTCCTAAGTATGGTTTTAATTGTACCAGATTCAGTCATTGGTTTGCTTTTATACACAAGCTGACTCTTTATTCCATTTGTATGTAATTTGTCCCCCTTCAAGGATCGCTGCCTTGTTGTGGCAAGGGGGCTTGCGTAGTTCAGTGAAGCTATGAGCTATACCGTGCAGGGTCACCCAAGACGGACAGGTCATAGCTGAGAGCTCTGACAAAAGATGATCCACTGGAGAAGGAAATGGCAAACCACTCCAGTATCTTTGCCATGAAAACTCTATGGACAGTTCCAATAGGCATAACGATATGACGCCGGAAGATGAGCCCCTCAGGTCGGAAGGTGTCCAATATGCTACTGGGGATGAGCAGACGGCTAGTACGAGTAGCGCCAGAATGAATGAAGCGACTGGGCCAAAGCCGAAAGGACGCTCAGTTGTGGAAGTAACTGGTGGCGAAAAGACAGTCCGATGCTGTAAAGATTTTTATTCCATAGGAACCTGGAACATCAGATCCATGAATCAAGGTAAGCTGGACGTGGTCAAACAAGAAATGACAAGACTGAACATCGACATTTTAGGAATCAGTGAAGTAAAATGGACAGGAATGGGTGAATTTAATTCAGATGACCATCAGGTATACTACTGTGGACAAGAATCTCGCAGAAGAAATGGAGTAGCCTTCATAATCAATAAGAGAGTAGGAAAAGCAGTCTTGGGATACAATCCCCAAAATGACAGAATGATCTCAGTTCGAATCCAAGGCAAACCATTCAACATCACAGTGATCCAGGTCTATGCCTCAACCACTGCTGCTGAAGAGGATGAAGTTGATCAGTTCTATGAAGCCCTACAACACCTTCTAGAAGCAACGCCAAAAAATGATGTGCTTATCATCATGGGGGATTTGAATGCTAAAGTAGGAAGCCAAAAGATAACCGGGATAACAGGCAAGTTTGGCCTTGGAGTACAAAATGAAGCAGGGCACAGGCTGGTAGAATTTTGTCAAGAGAATACAATGGTCATAGCAAACACTCTTTTCCAACAACCCAAGAGACGACTCTACACATGGACATCACCAGACGGTCAACACAGAAATCAGACTATGTGCTCTGCAGCCAAAGATGGAAAAGTTCTATCCAGTCAATAAAAACAAGACCAGGAGCTGATTGTGGTTCAGATCATGAGCTTCTTGTTGCAAAATTTAGGCTTAAATTGAAGAAAGTAGGGAAAAGCACTAGGCCACTCAGGTATGAACTAAATCATATCCCCGACGAATACACAGTAGAGGTGACAAATAGATTTAAGGAATTAGATCTGATAGACAGAGTGCCTGAAGAACTATGGACTGAGGTTTGCAACATTGTACAAGAGGTAGCAACTAAAACCATCCCAAAGAAAAGAAATGCAAGAAATCAAAATGGCTGTCTGAGGAAGCTTTACAAATAGCTAAGGAGAGAAGGGAAGTGAAAGGCAAGGGAGAAAGAGAAAGATACACCCAATTGAATGCAGAATTCCAGAGAAAAGCTAGAAGAGATAAGAATGCCTTCTTAAATGAACAGTGCAAACAAATAGAAGAAAACAATAGAATGGGGAGGACCAGAGATCTTTTCAAGAAAATTGGAGATATGAAGAGAACGTTTCATGCAAAGTTGGGTATGATAAGGGACCAAAATGGTAGGGACCTCACAGAAGCAGAAGAGATTAAACAAAGGTGGCAAAATTATACAGAACAACTATACAAGAGCGAGCTTAACATCCCTGATGACCACAGTGGGGTAGGTACTGACCTGGAGCCAGACATCCTGGAATGTGAAGTCAAATGGGCCTTAGGAAATCTGAGCAACAATAAAGCTAGTGGTGGTGACAGCATTCCAGTTGAACTATTCAAAATCTTAAAGGACGATGCAGTAAAAGTGCTACACTCAATATGCCAGCAAATTTGGAAAACTCAACAATGGCCACAGGATTGGAAAAGGTCAGTTTACATTCCAATCCAAAGAAGGGCAATGCCAAAGAACGTTCAAACTACCGCACCATTGCACTAATTTCTCATGCTAGCAAAGTTATGCTCAAAATCCTACAAGCTAGGCTCCAGCAATATGTGGACCGAGAACTTCCAGAAGTACAGGCAGGATTTCGAAGAGGCAGAGGAACTAGAGATCAAATTGCCAACATACGCTGGATCATGGAGAAAGCTAGGGAGTACCAGAAGAACGTCTACTTCTGCTTCATTGACTATGCTAAAGCCTTTGATTGTGTGGAGCACAACAAATTGTGGCAAGTTCTTAAAGAGATGGGAATACCAGAGCATCTTATTTGTCTCTTGAGAAATTTATATGCAGGTCAAGAAGCAACAGTGAGAACTGAACATGGAATCACTGACTGGTTCAAAATTGAGAAAGGAGTTTGGCAAGGCTGTATACTGTCGCCTTGCCTATTTAACTTGTATGCAGAGCACATCATGAGAAATGCGGGATTAGAGGAGTCACAAATTGGGATCAAGATTGCAGGGATAAATATCAACAACCTCAGATATGCAGATGATACCACTCTAATGGCAGAAAGTGAAGAGGAACTAAAGAGCCTGTTGATGCAGGTGAAGGAGGAGAGTGCAAAAGTTGGCTTGAAACTCAACATCAAGAAAACAAAGATCATGGCATCCGGCCCTCTCAATTCCTGGCAAATAGATGGGGAAGAAATGGAGATAGTGACAGATTTTATTTTCCTGGGCTCCCAGATCACTGCAGATGGGGACTGCAGCAAAGAAATTAAGACGCTTGCTCCTGGGGAGGAAAGCTATGGCAAATCTAGACAGCATCCTAAAAAGCAGAGACATCACCCTGCCAACAAAAGTGCATTTAGTCAAGGCTATGGTATTCCCAGTTGCAATGTATGGCTGCGAAAGTTGGACCATAAGGAAGGCCGAGCGTCAAAGAATTGAGGCTTTTGAACTCTGGTGCTGGAGAAGACTCTTGCGAGTCCCTTGGACTGCAAGGCGAACAAACCAGTCAGTCCTAGAGGAGATCAACCCTGACTGCTCTTTATAAGGCCAGATCCTGAAGATGAAACTCAAATACTTTGGTCACCTCATGAGAAGGAAGGACTCCCTGGAGAAGAGCCTAATGCTGGGAGCGATCGAGGGCAAAAGAAGAAGGGGACGACAGAGAATGAGGTGGCTGGATGGAGTCACTGAAGCAGTAGGTGCAAACTTAAATGGACTCCGGGGAATGGTAGAGGACAGGAAGGCCTGGAGGATCATTGTCCATGGGGTCGCGATGGGTCGGACACGACTTCGCACATAACAATAACAATAACATGTAATTTGTAATCTTCCTTGCTTCTACACTCAGCTGTCTCACCCATACTGATCTATGCCTCTGGACACAGCTTGGTTTACTTCTATTTGAGACTGTCCTTGAAGGCTACTTCCATTGGTACAAAATTGGTACAAAATGTGAATGTATGCCTTTGGGTTGGCAGCTGAGTATGCTTAAATCCTTTTTCAAACAGCTTCACTGCCTTCTAGCTTCTGGGATTCAACTCAAGGAGTTGGCTCTTACCTACAATCCTTCTAGACATGGGATCCACATATCTGAATGGCTGCTTCTCTCACGCACCAACAATTCACTTGGGCAAGGCTTCTTGGCAGGCTTTCTGTTTACCAAGCATGTTTTCTCACTAGCAGCCCCAACTCTTGGAATAGGTAACTGAAGGATGTACAGCAGTTGTTTCCTTTACAGGCTTTATGAAGAGCTTGCAAAACTCTCCTCAGTTAAAGGCTTTCTTGGACTAACTTGTTCAGGTTGTTTTTAGTAGATACATGATTTTTTCCCCATACCGTTAGGTTAACTATTAGATTTATGCATTGCATCACTGTTTTTATCATTTTAATTAGGTTGCTCTGAATTTCAGATAAAACCGAATATAGTTTTCTCCACTGTAACATATGATGCACCTTCCCATCTATGTTTTTTTATATTTGTCTTCTGAATGTCTACATCATCTAAAGCAGCAAAAAGAATACCAGAAATTGCAGCTTCCTGCCAAATTCTATGTCATACAGGTGCATGCCTAATGATAGCAATATTGTCTTCAGTTGCTTTGTGAATGCAAGGCCCCAAGAAAGATATTAAAGTATGCTTAACTGAAACTCTTCAGCTGACACTCTTCTGCACTATAATCACAAGCCACATTCTCCTTTTTTTTTTTTTTACAAGTAGCATCAAACTTAACACAGTGGGTATGTAGTGGGACAACTGTGCAACTCTGACAAGTAGAAAGAAAAAATAGAATCATAGAATAATAGAGTTAGAAGGGACATCCTGGATCATCTAGTCCAACCCCGTGCACTATGCAGGATACTCACAAACCCAGTTTAGAATCGTCTGGGAGGGGTAGCAAACACAACAGAAGACAGAATCAAAATATAGGATGATCTTGATAGGCTCAAGAACTGGGCTAAACTGAATAAAATGAAATTCAATAGGGGTAAATGTAAAGTTTTGCAATGTTGTAACATGATTGTCATATATAGCACTAACACATGTATCTGGCCTCTGATTCCCCTGATCACAACAGTGAGGATAATGTGAATAACTTCTGAAAAATTCTTAGTTACAGTGTTCATCAAGGCTGGAAGATATGACTCCACCATCTTCCTAGCAGAGGGGAGGAGGCACGTATGTCCAAAAAGAAGTGTGGCATTTTTTGGATGTAGGTAAGACTGAGTAGACAGGTTTGGGGACATATCTCTCTGGCATGGCATAGCAGTTCTACTGACTTGTAGGAGAACCTCATTTCCATTTGTGCTCTGACACAATATTGGTCAATCCAGCAGTACCCTGTCCTTTGAGAGAAAGCTACCTGGGTAAGAATGGCTTGAAGAATTTGGGCACACATAAGAATATAAAGACTCTGGGGCTACAAATCCAGAGAAAGACAAGTGCATGGCAAATATAAGGAAATTTGTATGGGGGCAAAACAAAGTGTAAAGATAACTGAAATTAAATGCAACAAGAATGCTGATCAGTATAAATCCTTCCATGTATGAATTTTTTTGAATATATCTACCACCCATGAGATCCAATTCAGTTGTCTTCTAATCCTGCCCCAGCTCACTAGGGCACTGTTATCTTCTAAGATTGTCAAGTAAGCTTTATTTATTTACTTGTTTTAGATTCCAAAGCCACTTTTCATCCTAAATTGTCATTTGGGACTTGCTTTTTCTTAAATTATATGTCATGATGATTTTCCTTTCTCCTTGTCCTTTTAATTCTGTTTCTTTTAAAGTATTTCTTTAGGACAGCCCACTTGTTGATGCTAAAAGCGCTAGATAAAACAAGTGTTGGATATTTTACTCATCCGCGTTTCCAAAGTTTCACATCTTTTTTCCTGTCAGTTTCCAAAGACATTCTCTCCCCCCCCCCGTCCATATTGGGGGGTGGGTGAGATGACCAGATGTTGCTATTCAAATGACTGCGGCATCCTTTCACCTGCTAGTTTTCTTTATAGTCACCTATGCTGCCAAAGTTGCTGCATCTTAATTTAAACTGTAAATTCTTAAGTCTAGTGCCTTTTCATTTTGTATGAGATTTTCTGTAAAGGTTTAGTGATAGTGTAATATAAATAATTTTAAATATTAAATATACACTGTACTATTTTCCAGTCCAGTTTTAACTTACCGGTTCAAATACACGTGCCATTAGACTGCTGCATTTATTTGTCAGCTATTGAATATTGAGACCTGGCATCCCTCTCTTCCTTGTATAATAGCTGGCCAAAGCAGCCATTACTTTTAGCTGATATGGAAATATGAATGTATAGTCAGAGTATTGCATTGAAGAGTATTACAGCTTATGTTTTTGTTGAATTCAATTCTCAGACATTGGAGTTAACAAAACACAACATTCAAGTCTTTGTAAGCAGTAGAAGCCTCTATTAGAATAAAGTCACACCTGCCTCACTGCTGGAATCACATTGTGCTAATGAAAAGAAATGTGCCCTGCTTCAGCAGTTCTGATCTCCAAGTGGATGTACATACGGGTTGAATTTTGGAAAGAAAAGCAGGATTTTCAAGTACCAAAGGTTAGCTTGATATCAGCGTTACTGAAGTTGGACCATTGTTTATAACCAGCATTCTCAAAGGAAGTCAGTTGCAAAATTCCTTGTTATTTTCTGTTTTAATTTTGCAGGAAACAGAAAAACAAATGCCTTTTATATAGTTTTACTTTACACCGTTGTTTTGGCATATTTATTTACTTTATTTATAGCCTGCCTTCCACACTGAGAAGGCAAACTGCATTTTTTTTAAAGCACACAATTCAGTCAAACATCATAAGGCATCCAGTAAACAATGCAACAGTTCTAAGATTACAGAAATTAAGAAACAATGCAAACCGGAAACTAAGGCATGGCATACCATGGCATAAACAATGCGGAGAGCATATTTACTGAAGTACAAGACTGTGCTAAGAAAGCAAGATGATACATTTTAAAAAACATCACACTAGACTACAATCCTATTCCTTTATCAAGTGTCGTCCTGGGACAGTTCCTGGGACAATTCTGATCCCTTTGTAAAAATACCCTCCTGAACATTTCTGTTCCTTGGAATTATAGAACTGTGGAATCCTTCCTAACTTTCCAATGCAGGTCATTCCATAAGGTAGGAGCCACAGCAGAGAATGTATGTGTACAAGCAATTGTCAATCTAATCCATTTGCAGGGTGGTACCCGGAGAAGGCTTTTATATCTATTATATTGGAACACAGTAGGAAAGACAGTCCTGCAGGTACATACATTCAAGGGCTTTGTGGGTGGTAACCACTGCCTTGTACTGAACCTGGTAACTGATCGGTAACTAATGAAGTTACTGCTGAATGGATGAGATATGTACACCCTGCCTAGCTCTGGATAGTAACCAAGCTGGTATGTTCTGTACCAGATGGGAGTTTCTGTGTTGATTAATGTACAGTGAATTACAGCAGTCTCGCCTCAAGATTGCCATGGCACATAGGCAGACAGGGTAGATTTGTGATAAATGAAAAGGGAAGAAAACATTATTGAAGACACATTAAGTAATATTACTGTCACCGGTATCACCCCATGACTGTTAACTGAGTCAGTGAGTGTCAGCTGAACCCCATCAAAAATGAAAACCTCAGCCTTTCCAACTAGCATTACCTCCATCTTGTTGAGATTCAGTTTCAGCTTGGCCACATTAAGTCATTTAACCTCAGCAGTCAGGCAATATCTCAGGAACCTTACAGCACCGTTGGGGGATCTGAACCATCACTAGCATTATCTCCATCTTGTTGAGATTCAGTTTCAGCTTGGCCACATTAAGTCATTTAACCTCAGCAGTCAGGCAATGGCTCAGGAACCTTACAGCACCATTGTGGGATCTGAACCATCACCATATTGATGACAACTATGATACACCCAGTTCAATTTCCTCCCTCACTGCCCAGATTTACCCTCCATTTTCCTTTCCCTTGACTGACTGAGCTGCCCTAGTAATGTGTTTTCTTCTTTGCAGAAGAACTCTAGCTTTCCCACCCTATTTCAGTACAATATTACAGCTGTGGGCTCAGCCCAGGAACCCGAGGGAAGGATTAAGAGCCCACTTTCACTTGAACAACTTAAATGGCACTCAGGTGTTTTGAAATTCAAAAAGAACAAAATATTTTATTTAACAGGGAAAAGGTCAGTTGAAATCAAGGGTTGACATTTCTGAGGTAAAACCAGCACATGCATACATTTTAATTCTCATGTTTCAGGCCAATGAGAGTTTCTTAAGCTTTTCACAGTGACTTTAATCTTTATGATGAGAGGCTTTTGTTCCAGTGTTTTCCCAAAACACGTCAGTGTACTTTCTTTGTTTATTCTCTAATTATTTTGATTTCCTGAAGTCTGGTACACTCTTTTCAGTGCCCACACCCCTTCTTTTGAAACACAAGTTCTTGTCTTGAGTTTTAACTGACTCTTAAGGTCTCTAAAGGCAGTTTCTAACTACACTAGACAAGGGATCACTGCACTCTTCAGAGCTTACTGACTGTTTGATTGGGTAGCAAAATTCTCCTCTTACTAGAAGATCTACCCCCTTTCTGTGACCTGAATGGGGGTTACTATCTAACTACCCACACATCCTTGCTAATTTTCCACTAGTCTTTATTAAACTACTCAGTCAAAACTGAATTCCAAAACTGTCAATACTTTACTTTTCACAGCTAGAGCTGAAATCAGATTTAATTCTGCATCCAATGTCTCTGCTCAGCTGATGCTAGCCAATCAGATCTCTTGGAACAGCCCGTCACTCAAGACTCTCTCGCACTGGGAAGAATTAACCCTTCATATTCCTTTATTTTTACAAAGCACTTCTCCAAGATTTTAAAAGTGCACTCCATCACAACAACCTGCCCAAAACCATGGGTGATTTCGTCCAAATACTTTACATAGAGATGAAATAGCATGAAACTGAGCCCTGCAGAACTTCATAGGACAGGTCCCACAATGATGGCAACTGCTCTGTCCTCCAAATCCAGCCCATAAGGAATTATTTCTAAATCCTGCTTCTACATTCTGATGGATAAGTTGAAGGACTGCAATCTGGATTTTCAGATAGTTAGGTGGATAGGGAATTGGTTAGAGAACCGCACTCAAAGAGTTGTTGTCAATGGTGTTTCATCAGACTGGAGAGAGGTGAGTAGCGGGGTACCTCAGGGCTCGGTGCTCGGCCCGGTACTTTTTAACATATTTATTAATGATCTAGATGAGGGGGTGGAAGGACTACTCATCAAGTTTGCAGATGACACCAAATTGGGAGGACTGGCAAATACTCCAGAAGATAGAGACAGAGTTCAACGAGATCTGAACACAATGGAAAAATGGGCAAATGAGAACAAGATGCAATTTAATAAAGATAAGTGTAAAGTTCTGCATCTGGGTCAGAAAAATGAAAAGCATGCCTACTGGATGGAGGATACGCTTCTAGGTAGCACTGTGTGTGAACGAGACCTTGGGGTACTTGTGGATTGTAAACTAAACATGAGCAGGCAGTGCGATGCAGCAGTAAAAAAGGCAAATGCCATTTTGGGCTGTATCAACAGGGGCATCACATCAAAATCACAAGATGTCATAGTCCCATTGTATACGGCACTGGTCAGACCACACCTGGAGTACTGTGTGCAGTTCTGGAGGCCTCACTTCAAGAAGGACGTCGATAAAATTGAAAGGGTACAGAGGAGAGCGACGAAGATGATCTGGGGCCAAGGGACCAAGCCCTATGAAGATAGGTTGAGGGACTTGGGAATGTTCAGCCTGGAGAAAAGGAGGTTGAGAGGGGACATGATAGCCCTCTTTAAGTATTTGAAAGGTTGTCACTTGGAGGAGGGCAGGATGCTGTTTCTGCTGGCTGCAGAGGAGAGGACACGCAGTAATGGGTTTAAACTTCAAGTACAACGATATAGGCTAGATATCAGGAAAAAGTTTTTCACACTCAGAGTAGTTCAGCAGTGGAATAGGCTGCCTAGGGAGGTGGTGAGCTCCCCCTCACTGGCAGTCTTCAAGCAAAGGTTGGATACACACTTTTCTTGGATGCTTTAGGATGCTTAGGGCTAATCCTGCGTTGAGCAGGGGGTTGGACTAGATGGCCTGTATGGCCCCTTCCAACTCTATGATTCTATACCTCCAAACACATCAACATTATGATATGGTCCACAGTGTCAAAGGCTCCTGAACAATGAGGCACAGAATTATCTATATTCAGATAAAAATTATCAAGTTAAGGCACCAGCTTCAGCTCTATCCTATAACCTGATCTGAAACCATACTGAAAGGGGTCTATAGCAGATTAATAATCCAGGAAGAATGGAGTTGTTCTGCAGCTGCTGTTTCTACCATCTTGCCCTGAACAAGCAAACGAGAGATGTAGATATAACTTGCCACATCATTCCCCACCCCTGTTTGCTCTGCTCACCATCTCCATAGCTTCCTTCACTCACCATTTATAATGCTACTTTGAATACGGAATGAGTGGTGCTGCCTCCTGCTGAAACAGTTTCAGCAACACTAGGTGGAACAGCAGCAATAGAGCCCATCCATTTTTGGTGAATCATAGCCAAAATTGGCTTTATAGCAAATGTCATACCCGGCCTTTCTGCCCAGTGGGGACCCAAAGCAGCTTACGTTCTCCTCTCATCCGTCATATTCTGTGAAGTAGGCCTGGCTGACAGCATGCTAGTGGATCAAGGTCTGCTAGCAAATTTCAGTAGTTGAGTAGAGATTTGAGCCAGGATCTCTTTAGTCCAACATGCTAACTGCTACACCACACAGACTCTGGTAGGGCAGGGCAGTTGTTACCCTTTTATTCAGAAACTAGGGGCAAAGCCCGTTGTCTCCAAGAATACAATGGGCGCTAGAGCTTGGCAGTGGGAAGAGGAAGGGGAGGAGTTGTCCAGTCTGTAAGGGCATGGGGTTGTCATGTGTGTTGTGTGGGAGGTTGTGGTGGCATGGTGGCAAATGAGGCCATGGGTGTGGAGATATGGGTGTCAAGAACCTGTGGTGTGGAATGTTTGTTGAGTGTGGGAGAGGACAGACCCATGGGAATTGTGGCATAGTGGTTACAGATGAGCTTTCCAGAGCCATGTCTTCAGATATGTGAAGGGAAAATCAGACTGGAGACTCTTCTTAGGGGAAGATTACATGGCAACCAATTCCCCCCAGTTCTGCGTCATTTCCCTTCTTGTGTGAATTAGGCCACATTCACCGAAATGCCCCTCTGCCCTAATACACATGGGGTAGTCACAGTACACAGGTGTCCACCCTGTTCCTTCTGTCTCCCATATTTTCACTGTTGGTAAAATGTTATGTGCCCACATGCTTCTTTCATGGTTGCTCCTTAGAAGAATGGATTTTTGTACCCTATTCCTTACTCCCCAAAGGAGTCTCAAAGTGGTTTACAAACACCTTTTCCATTTGTCTCTCCACAGTAGTCAACCTGTGAGGTATGTAGGGTTGTGAGAGATCTGAGAGAACTGGGAATGGGCCGCAGTGACCCAGCAGGACTCAGGTGTCCCAAAGCATTTTCCAATCGTCTTCCCCTTCTCTCCCCATAGCAGACTCCCCATGAGGGAGGTGGGGTAGCGAGCCTCACAGGGAAGCTGGCAACCCTAAGAGGAAGACTGTCTGTGCACAGCAGTCTTGACCTTAGTAAGGTTTTTAATACTGTTTTTTTATTTGCCAGGCCAAGGTTATTTGCCAGTTACTATTTCAGTTACGATGTGTCTCCAGACATTTACTTGTTCTCTATTTAGTTTCAGGCTGTAAATATTTATTTAGATCTTCCTGCACTTTCCAGACTCACAGGGCTGATGCTGGTCTGCCTGTCTGCACCCCAGAATACAAACAGTTGCTGATAAGGGCTGGCCATAACCCATAGGCCAGAAGGGACACTCCTGCACCCTACCAACTGCAGGCAAAAATGGCTCATTTGAAGGCTGGACTCTGAGGCATTGTACGATTTTGAAATCCCACCTCCAAACCTCCAGGAATATTTCCAACCCAGGGTAGCCAACCTACAGGTGTGGCCTGGAGAGCTCCTGGAATTACAGCTCACCTGCAGAGTATAAAGATCAGCTCCCCAGGCAGAAAGGGCTACTTCGGACAGGGTTGTGGTAGAGAAGAAACATTTAAGGCTTCCCACACAGGTTGTTGTTGAATTGAAAGACTTCAGGCCTACTGCACAGGGTTGTTGTGCAGATGGAACAGGAGACAAAAGAGCCAGCTTCCTCTGCAGAATAACGCTGTGCAGTGGCCTCAAATCTGCAGAGTTGCAAAGAAGAAAGACACATGGCTTGGCTGTGTCTAACCCCCAGCCAGAGCAGTATTTGAAGTGAGAAGGGGCTTTTCTGTGGCCTCCCTGTCAGGCAACTGTTTGGCAGAAGGGGAAAGTCCCCCCCCCCCCTCAAAAGGAAGGCCCTCAGGCTCCCCTGCGTTGTTCTTGGAAAAGCCTCCTTCCCTCAGTCAGGGCCTGTCAGAAGCTCCTTCGCAGCAGGCCTGAAGGGGTGGGGGGGGGGGTGCTCCTGCCAGCTCTGTCAGGGTTCTGAGGCAATTTACAGTTGGACATGGCAGTTAGGACAGCCCTGGGGTGAAAAGGGCTGGCACAGCCTGTACAAGCCTCTGTTCTCATCCCCCTTGGCAGCCCTGCTGACCTCCTCTCCCTGTGGTGGTCAGGAGCAGACTGGCAGCCAGACTGGGCTGGGTGAATGGAATTTTGGTCTGTCCTGGTGAGGGGCCAATAGGAAGGCACTTTGCGCGCCTCCCCATTGGCTGCTTGGCCCTGGATGGACACTCAGAGGGCCCAATCAGGAGCCGCTTTGCGGCTCCTGATTGGGCCTTCTGAGTTTTTATCCTGGACAGGGCCCGCCCTAACTCCTCCCCAGGTGGCCTTACTCTTTTATTTAATAGGACCCTGTCCTATTTAAAAATGAGGTTGTCAAGAGAGCAGTCTTCTGTAGCAGTCAGTCTGACAGTTTCAACAGAAATATTCAGCCTTATCATAAATCTAAAACAATAGGCTGTTTCCTGATGTACCATCCAAGCATAAAGAATAACTCTGAAGAGAGTTCCATGACAAACGCCTGTTGCTGCTCTGCTCTTTCCAGGCAAAGATGAAACGTGGGAGGTTGCCACCTTTGAATAGCAAAGCAATCTGACTTAATTACATTCAGATGGGAGGAGGAATTCTCACTTTTATTTGAGAATCGTCTTTTGGATCACATTCTTGATTGGCTTACAATCAGGCAGCTAGTAGTTCAGTTTTCCTATAAAGTTAGCTTATAGCCATTTCGGCAAGAACAAAATTTGAGTCCAGTGACACCTACAAAATGTTATTCAATGTGTAAGCTTTTGTGTGCACTAGGGTCGCCAGGCCAATTGGCACTAGCAGCAGGAGATGGGGGTTGCTTTCCAGGAGTAGGGAGGAGTTGGTACAGTGTAACCCCCCCCCCCTCTGGCTGACAACCCTGACATACTGATGCCACTTCCCAGTGAAGCCAGCATGTTGCCTTACAATGTGGTGTTCTTTCAGTTTGGGGTAAGCTTGACAGGGAGTGTGGGGGAGGGAGGTATATCCAGAATGCAGGGGATCTCCACTCAGGCCAGGCGACCCAGCAACCCTAGTATACATGCACACTTCTGCTACATTGAAATGGAAGTTTCCAGTTCATACCTATACCTTGAATAAAACCCTATTCCTTGAATACCTTTGTTCTGTTGCTTCAGACTAACACGGGCTACCTATCAGACATTTGGAACAAGCTTTACAAGTTTCTCCAAGCATGGCCCAATATTACCTTCAGGCTCCAGACCATAATCTTCAGCCTGTTGCTTTGATTCTTATGCTAACTTAAAGGTATTGTAACCCACCTGTCCACTATGTATGCATATGTAGGAAGCTAGACTTTGTTATTTTAATGTACCTGCTTATTCTTGCTTATGTTAAGACTGAGCCACTTTTCTAATCTTTTCCAATAAAGCTTGTTGCTTATGCTGGTGCATTCTCCTGTTTGCGTGAGTGTTTGAACCCAGTCTCAGTGAAACTCTCTATAGGAAATTTGTTCCAGGGTCCCAGTGCAGTGACAGGGGAATCAAATCACCTTTTCAAGGACATGGTGGGGAAGAAAACCCCAGTCTTTGACAGAAGTATTTTCTAGGCTGGTCTGTGCTGTCTGGACTTTCTTGCCTTTGCTTCCACTGAAGATAGCAAAGGGATGTTGAACTAATATGTGCCAAGATGGTCTGATTCCTTTCATTCTTGGCACTGCAATTCCCGCCATCCTGAAGCAGATGGCTGATTTTGAGACTCCTAGCTTTATTTTCTAAGGAGTTACACCTGCCACAAGCAGCATACCTCCACATCCACTGGAAATAGTGGATTGCAATGACGTTGCAGCTCTCTTCATCTGGGGCACTGCAGTGCTCATTGCCATGTTGAATACATAAATTAATTGTGAGGTGCTGAAGTTTATTTTTGATTGATTTATACCTGTCATAGATAACCAATAGTTCCAATGCAAAAAAAACGGAGAGGTTCTGGGGATTATATCGGCCAGGATGTTCTAATTCCCTTAACACCTGGCACTACAACTCCCATGATCATCCTGAAGCTGGTGGTCAATTCCAAGGATACTAGCTCTGATTTCTGAGAAGTTATGTATGTCCTGGGATAGGGCCTTTTATAATTGTAGATATCTATATAGATCTTCCAAAAGCTGATGGGGGGGAGGGGAGCTGAACTTGCAAGCTCTTATTTTTAATCCTCACATAATCAGTTTGTCATGTGGAAAGTTCTTAATTAGGTATTCTGATAGCCTGTGTGAAGAATACGTGTGGAAACATCAATTTAATATTTTCTAAAAAGCAACATCCATTAATAATTGTCCATGAATTCTGGGCAACTGAAGTTAGCAGCCAGAACATCCACAATTACTGTAAGTGAAAGCTGTCTAGTCCACTATGTAATGAGCTCTGAAGTGTCCATATTCAGCTTACAGCAAACAAACTGTTTTTTATAAATAAGAGTTGACAGCAGTGGAGCTAAGAGTACTCTATTCTCTGCAAATCTAATATCGATGTCAAATGTGCTTGGCATACATAAGTACAATAAAATCGGCATGGAGTCAGCATAATTTTTCCCTTTCTATTTTAGTGCACCTGACTGCAATCTCTATGAGGTCAACTGACTTAGAAAATAAAGCAATATCTTGTAACCCTAAAAATACTTTCCTCAGAATAAGCACCACTGAGTAGCTTCAACAAGAGTAGTCTGTGTAGTCCTGTTTGGGATTCGTTAGTAACCTAGAATAAAATTATATATAAAAATAAAAAAACAGTGATTTAGTGTACATAAGTATTTAAGTGTACTTAATGTACACTGCATCAGTGTGACACAGTGGTTACAGCATCAGACTAAAGCCAGATCCCTACTCTGACACAGAAGCTTGCTAGGTGAATTCTCTCTTTCTCTGCACTCTGTGACTCACTGTTTTAAAGTGGATATTCAATAAAGTGTTTTATTTTTAAGATAAGTGACTGGTATTTGGAACTGAATAGTAATGAGAAGCTTCAAAGGAAAGCACAGATTATTTTAATAGGAAACAGCATAATACAAAACATCAATAAATGGCATTTGCCTTTTTTACCGATCCTGCTTTGAGCAGTGGGTTGGACTAGATGGCCTGTATGGCCCCTTTCAACTCTATGATTCTATGATCAATGAAAAAACAGGCCAGATATTAGTGAATTGACACTTCTTATAAATGTTCCCCAGTCCCAACCAATGCTAAATCAGACAAGAAGTTTCCCAAGTCCACATAATCACTCTAAAGACTTTTCTGATCATGCTTTAGAATTATTGCTCAACTATCATGAACCCAAGAGAACCTTAGATTCAAGTGGGTAGCCTTGTTGGTCTGAAGTAGCAGAACAAATTTTGAGTCCAGCAGCACCTTTAAGACCAAGGTATGAGCTTCTGTGTGCACACACTCTTCCATGGGTACAATGTGATGGAAATGTGTTCCAAGAAAACCTTGGCTGTTTCAGAATCAATAGTACTGTGGGTTTTTTATTCACATTTAGAAGAAGAAGAAGAGTTGGTTCTTATATGCCGCTTTTCCCTACCCGAAGGAGGCTCAAAGCGGTTTACAGTCGCCTTCCCATTCCTCTCTGCACAACAGACACCCTGTGGGGTGGGTGAGGCTGAGAAAGCCCTGATATCACTGCCCGGTCAGAACAGTTTTATCAGTGCCGTGGCGTGCCCAAGGTCACCCAGCTGGTTGCATGTGGGGGAGCGCAGAATCGAACCTGGCATGCCAGATTAGAAGTCCGCACTCCTAACCACTACACCAAACTGGCTGAGCTGCATGTACTCTACCTGTCCAAAATTAATTATTGTGTTCTTTCTCTTGAAAGTACTAGTCAAAAATCCCATTATCCTAAAATGTGATTTGGTGTTTTTTTAATTTTTATTAAGGAAGCTATAGTCAGGTTATGATCCTACATCTATGAGGGAGTTGCAGAAGATTCCATGCTCCCACTGTTCAATTTGAAGGAGGCCTGTGTCAAAGGATCAAGCCTCCTCCTGGGGAGAGCTGAACTAGTTCATTCCTGTCAAAGGATCACGTTCCCAAACAAGGAATCATTTCCCCAGTTCACTGGATTAGCTTTTGCCTCTAAGCTCTAATGGCTCAGAAAGCTCTTTTCAAGAAATGCATCCACTGTGGGGTGATGATGACCCAAATCAACCTCTGTCCTGTTTTGGTGAGGGACACAACATCCTGACATGTAAGGTCTGCCAACACTTCACTTACAAGCTTGAGCAGATATCAAATTTGAAGGCAGCCTTGTGGGAGAAAGCCCTCAAAGCTTCAGAGCCACCATCCAAATTGGCTCCAGACAAGGCATCTACTGCCACATCTTTGGAATGGATATCAGTACCACCTCCCAGTTCCATGTCACAACAGGTCTGATCTGTTGGCCCACAACAGGCCCACTCCCCATAGACTAATCACACATCATTGGAAATGCCGGTTAAGAGAGTGAAAACCAAGCCCATGGAAAAAGAAAAAACATAGATCTGTGTCTATGCAAAGGGGCTCTGGTCCACACTCTTGAGCCTCTCTCAACTTTTCCAGAGAAACCTAGAATATTCTCTGGGGTCTAAGGTCCCCTCCAGCTTCTATCCCAGAAGGGGAGGTAGGAGCTGGCCTACCAGTGTGTCAGGTTCTGCATGATTCAAATATGGAACAGATATTGCTCACTTACCCAATTTGTGGAGATTCTCCTAGAGCGCTTTACTATCAGACTCTGTTCTCACCGTCCTGAATAATACTGTGGCCACTACACTACCCCCCCCCCCAGTTTGATCATTTATTAACAAATTACACAGCACTAGCCTCAGTACTGATCCTTGTGAGTCCCAAATGCTTACTTCCCTCCATTAAAAGAACCGCCCATTCTTAATCTGTTTCCTTTTGTTTAACCAATTTTTAATCCATAAAACAACCTGTCCTCTTATCTCATCACTACTTACTTAATCGTCTTTGATGAGGTCCGTGTTAAAAGCGTCTTTAAAGAACAGAATATGTACTGGGTTACTGTTATATACGTATTTGTTTTCTCAAAGAATTTCAAACATTTTGTGTGTTCCCTTTGTCTCTCATATCTGCAGGACTGCCTCTCCCTCTATGCTCCACTATGAACACCTTCATTCATCTGATCAAGACCCTCTGCAGGTGCTACTCTGCAAATGGAAAAAATCAACAACTGCCCCCATATACGCAATCTCTGCTGTGGACCCCACCAGATGGCACAGTCTGCCTAACGAGGCTGGAAAGGCTCCCACTTTCCCAGCTTTCTGGAAACTATGCAAAGCAGAATTATTCCAAAGGGTAAACAGCAGTTAACTAGACAGACCAGTGATTCAGTTAAAGCAGCTTCATGTATTCATATGATTTACAATGTCATTCCAGTGGCAAGAAGGTGTCAGTTCTATACAGTGCCTAGGAGCTTTTGAGAAACTGGTTGAAGTACTTTGAGGGTCTCTCTGCAGACTTTTACAATTAGAAAATCACAAGAATTATGGAATTATAGTTGTAAGGAGCCATACAGTCCATCTAGTCCAATTCCCAGCACAATGCAGGATCAGCCTAACACACCCACAAGTATCTTCCCAGCTGCTGCTTAAAGACCACCAGTGAGGGAGAATCATAGAATCATACAGTTGGAAGGGACCTCCTGGGTTATCTAGTCCTACCCCCTTCACTATGCAGGACACTCACAACCCTATCGCTCATCCACTCTAACTTGCCATCCCCTTGAATCTTCACAGAATTAGTCTCCATCGTCTATATGGCAGCCTTTTAAATACTTGAAGATGGCTATCAGATCCCCTCCTAGTCATCTTCTCTCCAGGCTAAACAGACCAAGCTCCCCCAACCTTTCCTCACATATCTTGGTCTCCAAACCCCTCACCGTCTTTGTTGTCCTCCTCTAGACACTCTCCAGTTTGTCTATATCTCTCTTCAACTGTGGTGCCCAAAACTGAACACAGTACTCCAAGTGAGGTTGAACCAGAGCAGAGTAAAGTGGTACCATCACCTCCCATGATCTGGACATGATACTCTGTTTGATACAGCCCAAAATCCCATTTGCCTTTTTAGCCACCGCATCATACTGCTGACTCATGTTCAATGTGTGATCTACTAATGCTCCTAGATACTTTTCGCACATACTACTGTCAAGACAACATCCTGTATTGTTGTAGATGTTTTTTCTACCTAATTGCAAAACTTTACATTTGTCCCTATTGAATTTCATTTTATTTAGTTTAGACCAGTTCTCGAGCCTATCAAGATCATTCTATATTCTGATTGTGTCTTCTGTTGTGTTTGCTACCCCTCCCAGTTTAGTATCATCTGCAAATTCAATAAGTATCCTCTCTAATCCCTCATCCAAATCCACTGCTGAACTACTCTGAACTTTCCCCCTGATAGCTCACCAGTACTGTTCTATACATAGTTTAAAGCCATTATTGTGGGTCCTATCCTCTGCTGCCAACAGGAAACATCCCCTGCCTTTCATTAAGTAACAACCTTTCAAATACTTCTAGAGAGCAATCATATACCCCTTTCAACATCATCTCCAGGCTGAACATTCCTAAGTCTCTCAACCTTTTCTCATTGCTCTCCTCTGTATCTTCTCAATTTTGTCCACACTGTTTTCAAACTCCTATAAAATATCATTGACTAATCTTGGCTACTGGTTCTATTTTTCATGTGAAAAGTGATATTTCCTTGTGGATTGTGATTTTATTTGCAATTTCCTTTGCAAACCATATTCTCTGACCTTGTTCATTATCAAGCTTTTCTATTATTAAAAAACAGCCAGTTTTTGTAAAATACATGGATTCATATTAGATATCTAAATTCTTCTGCAAATCTTCCCTATCCCCAAGAAAGAGGGGATTGTTTCTGACCATACAAAATTCATTTTTACCTCATAACTCCATCTCAAGGCTCCCTTTATTTGGTGGGGGGAGGGGGTTACAAACACACATACTCATGATATGTATAGGGGGGGATGTGAATCGAGCAGGCAGGCACAATTATGCATGCTTACTGATAACAGCGACAAGGGGTCAAACCTTAGGGCTAACAAAAGTACAAGCTACTACAGTCTCAGTAGGTTCTTTGGAAAGAACTACACTCATGACTACTGCAAGCTCCCCCCACCCCCAAAAAAATCAGGAATTAGATTAATTTTTTTAATTATCATGATTCCATAAGGGGTAGTGTTTAAAAAGCACTGTGCATCTATGCATAGGCATAGCAACGGAGAAGTATGCATTAAAAAATAGCAGGCATTGTGGGCTCTTTAAAGCATGAAGTAAGGGGATTGGCTGCCTGGCTTGATTGACAGGTAGAAGAGAGTTGCGTATAAACCACGTTGCTCTCTTCTGCCATTTCCAGCAGCACTTGTGGAGGGAGAGAAGTACAAAATGGCAGCAGAGAAGAATGAGACATCAAAAGGGTGAGGAGGGTCCAGGAGGCACGATTATATTTATTGTTATGCCATTCAGTTGGCATAATGCTATTTTATGTATAGAAATGACCAGTGTGTTGGGAAGCAGTTATGGAAATGACCAGTGTGTTGGGAAGCAGTTATGGAAATGACCAGTGTGTGTTGGGAAACAGTTGGAAGACAGCAACAATACAGCCAATGTGTGGGAGTCGTGCTAGCATGCTCTTCAGTAGATGCAGGATCCATGCAACTTTATCCCATCATCTTTCTGTGTTGGGAGTGAATAGGGTGGAAGATCTAATAAGCTTAGAGGGGTGTGTAATTTCATAAAGACTGAAAAATGTTGCTTTAGCATATTATTGACTTCAGAAAGAATTGGATCACAGCCTAAATGAGAAGATAATGTCATTAGCTAAAGTACCGAAAAGTAATCCTCCGACATTTTGTACATAAATATCTTGCAAAAGCTATTTCCTTAGATACTAACTGTATAAGATTGGTCAGGGGAAAGATCAAGGATGCAGCACTGAGCACGCATTCATTAGCAAAGCTGTGGTGATCTTATCAAGAGGCTTATGGTAGTGGTGCTTCTAGTGCAGCCAACCAAGGACGTTCGTATGTAGTGCCAAGTGTCCCACAGCATGTTTTCTGGGTTATCTCTTAGCAAGTGGAATGCTAAAAATGTGCAAATAATTGCCTCATTTCCTATCTTCAAAAGCTGACAAGGTGTGAATTTGTAAGGCATGAGCCATAAATTCATATCCAAATCTCACAACCTTAACCTTTATTCAGAACCTATTCTATTCCGAGAACTTTGATGGCACAATGTATTTGTTTGCTTTTAGATGCCACAGGACTTCCTTACTATATCAGAGCCGTTACAGATAATAACATATATACACAAAACCTTTAGTTGTACAAAGTACATAGAAGTATTTATAGCTTTGGAAGGGTGTATTAAACCACAGAAGCCTCAGGGGTTGGGCTCTGGGTTGGGCAATTCCTGGAGATCTGAGATCCATGCTGGGGATGGTGGGGTTTGGGGAGGGGACTCTGTAGTGCAGTGATCAGTTACGTATGTGAAAACTCTCCGTTTCTGGAAACGTATGAACTGTAGTTTGTGAAAGTATTAAGTTACTTCAGAGTTCTTATTGATTTACGTCTGATTTCACCCCTGATTTCACCAGTCCTTTTCTCCTCTATGTTTATTTATTTATTTATTATATTTCTATACTGACCTCCCTTCTGGCTCAGGGTGGTTTACATATAACAAACAGGCAGTACATATAACAAGAAAAGGTACAGCACAATTCATAAATTCGAGAAAACAATGGTAGCAGTTATTTTAACTGGTGATAACAATGTGTATAACATCTAGTAACTTGCTGACTATGCAACAGTGATTCCATGGGTAGACCAGTGTGGGATTCAGTAAATGAATGGGGGTTGTATATGCTGAATTTAAAGCAACTATTTTTCAACATTATAAAGCTTCTTGTATGCTACATCAGAAGTTAAAGTTAAAAGGGTGATCTTGTGACTTCCCTCAGGTTCCTGGGCTGAGTCAGGATAATAACAATGTGACAGGGTAGAACAGCCATAGATCTTAAGAAAGAGGATGAGGTTATCACACCCACCTTTCGACCCTCATCAGAGCCACCAACTTAAAACCTAACAAAAACCACTAAAGCAACTGAAACCAAGCTAAAATATACATAAAATGCATACAATAAACATAGTTAAACATAGGACAGGATGGAGAACCCACTCAGAAAACAACAGACAAAACAAAAATCACCTGCTGATTGGGAGCCAGTGGAAATAGGCTAAGACCATAGTGATGTATTCCCTATGACCCACTCCATTCAACATCTTGGTTGGAGTGTTCTCCACCAACTGATTTCATACACTTTTATAGGCCCCCATCCTATTTGGCATACACACTGCAGTAATCTAATCTAGATGTAACTAGGGCATAGACCACTGTGGCTTGATATAACAAGGGAGACTTTAAATCCTTCACATCTGTATTCTCACCAATCCCCCAAAAGCGCCATATATCTTCTTTATTTTCTTATTTTAATTTTATTTAGAATAAATAGTAGACTGTAATGTAACAGAATTAATAGTGCAATGTAATGTTTAATACAGCCAATCGTCTCACTTCAAAAAAAGGTGGTGCTGTAAGATCACCTCCATGCTTGAGAGGAGACAGATATAATGGCAGGGTCTCAATTACTTTCAGAAATCCACAATGAAAGATACATATGCCCATCCCTCTCCAATTCTGACACATCTATTTTCTTTACTGTTTTCCTGGGAATTAAACCCAAACACATGGTAACCATATAACGTAAGTTTATTATTCCGGTTTGGCCCTTCAATCTGTTAATCATTTTAATTATGCTGTATGCTATTTTATGGCTAACCTATGTGTATGGGCTGGTAATTTCCATTTTGTTGTATCTGAAGAAGTGTGCATGCATATGAAAGCTTATACCTTGAATAAAACTTTGTTGCTCTTAAAGGTGTTACTGGACTCAGGGCTTTGTTCTGAACAAGACACTGCAATTAAGAACATCCCTGGCAAGGAAAACAAAGGATCCTCTCCAAAAACAATATTTGGTTGTGCCAATGAACTGTTGGATATTATCCTACCTTTGCATTCACACTGGATTTTCCAGTGTGGGTCTGAATCCAAGAGGTAAGTGATTGCTATAGTACAGCAATAGTTTAACATTCCATGATGCTACTTTTGTTTCTGAGAAAGAATTCATTTTCATGTAGGATAACCTGAGCTAGATCTGTTATGAAATAAACAGGCTGTTTATCAGCATTTAGACTTTAAAGCAGACAGATTCAAATAAAACACTGTAATTCTACTTCCCTGTATCAAGCTGTTACATTGTGGGCACAAATATGGCACCAAACAGATACTCTTGGCTAAATACCACTAGCATTATTATACATTATTTATATATTTAAAATATTCATTATCTTAAACCAGTGGGCAATTGGCCCAAAATCACTTAAGTGTGCAGAGCTGCTTTTATTTTCCCAAGGATGACGAATTGAGAATGATACATCATGGGGGACATATTTGATTCCTTGATCCACTGAGTAACAAATAATTATATTGACTTCAGCAGAGCTTTTCACTGGTAGATGACTTCAGACCTGTGATCATGAATTATACCTGAAAAACTTACCTTTAGAGGGTATTATTAAATGAACAGCAAATTAAAACATCCTCTTTTGCTGCAGCTTTAGCAAAAATCAGTATAGGAGAGGCTGAGATGAGGGGGGAAGAAACTAGGAAAAATAAGAAGTATAGAACTACAGGCAAAGAACAATAGTGAATAAGCCACTGAATTGGAATAGCCAAACTGTGACTTCCAGAAAGTACACAGCAGTTCAGAGAAACGCATGTAGTTGAGACATCTACTACCTTCCCTGATATACAAATAAATTTTATCTCACTCTTACTATATAAAACCCAGGGAACCACATATGATTCTCCCCTCCCCCATTTTATACTCATAACTAACCTGCGACTGACTGGCCCTGTGGGATTTGAACAGGGCTTCCGAGGCCAACCATTATACTATACTGCTTTCCATCGGATACTATTTTAAATTGCTCCTTCTGTCCATGGAGGCACCATTAAAACATAGTGCAGGAGAATGGGAAAATATGCTTTGATAGGCAATCTGTGTCACACATACACAGATTAGAACATTTTCAGAACTTGTCTTCTCATTCTGTTCAGCAGCTGCCTGCAAGTGCTGCCAATGCAGACGTAACAGGAGAGGAAGGTTGTTAAGATGGAGGAAGCAATTTTCTAGAGCAGGTCCAGGCTTGTTTGCTTCTCCTCTACTTGTAATGAGACAACATGCTATGAGTTTATTCTGTGTACCCTCACATCTACAAAATTCAACAGGTTATATTTTCTTCAGTTTATTGATAAGATGATATAAGCTTCCTCTGCCACACTTCTGCATGTCCTGAAGGGTTTAAACATACATGAACGCCACTAGAATAACAGAAGTAACCATACTGGTATGGGAAACAGAGAAACTAAAGGTGGGCAGTGTATGACTTCGTGCATCTGTATTAAGATGCTGGCCTATGGCCATTCCTAAGTAATGGCCATTCCTAGAAGCCTGAAGATGACTGACTGGCTAAATTCAATATATGGTACTGTGATTTTATATTAATAATAATAATAAGCTGTTAAAAAGCAAAACCAAACATATATGCATACATAGAGCAGTTTACACAAAAGAAGAGGTTGCTTCCCATTTAGTGTTCTGGGAAGCAGTATCACACATAAGCAAAGGAGGTAGCACAAAACCATTATGGGGGCAGGACTCCTTAGATGGTAAAGGATAGCAAAACTGAGGCCACATCTGGTACAAAGATTTCATCTTGATGTCATACAAAGATCCAGCACAAAAGAAAGCATGAGAGGAAAACTGGGAAGTTGTGTCAGTGTGAGATGACAATCAAAGCATCCATGCAGGAATATCAAACCATGAGAGATTTATTTTATTTGTTATATATTTTTAGGCCGCCCTCGCTGGCAGCAGTCTCCGAGCGGTTGACAATTAAAATTTTAAAATTCAATACATACAATATTAAACGAATTATATTGAAAAAATTCAGTTAAAAGTAAAGCAACCTCCATCACTAAAACCTGGGGACAGATGAATGAAAGGAGTTTACAACACAGACTTGGATGGATGGAGGAAAGGGGGGGGGGGCATTTCAGATGTCAATAACTGTTGGCCTTGGCTTCAATCATATGCCTGGTGGAAGAGTGCCATTTTACAGGGCCTTCAGAGCTTTTACATTTCCCTAAGGGCCCAGATTGCTGCTGGCAACTCATTCCACCAGGCTGAAGTCAGAGCTGACAAGGCCCTGGCTCTGGTCAAGGCCAGAACTGCAGGGAGCAAGAAAGGTCAATGTTGTAAATCAGGTCATTCTTACAACATTTAGTCAAATGCAGGCTAAGTTTTTTCCAGATATGCCATTGAAGGGAGGGGGACCATCTTAAACTGGCATGTGAGCTACCGGTATGTTCAACAAAATATTTGGGGGTTAAATGCAGTTCTTGCCCTCAGGGTCATTTTCTTTTCTAGTAAACACAGAATATGATGAGGTTGGTCAAGGGCAGCAAGCAAAGAGGAAACAGCAGTAAGTCAAGCACAGATCCATGTTAGAACAGAAAGAGGAGGAGCAAAGATAAAGCTTCTCCTGTAGACATAAGAAATTAGAAGCAGTGTGTAGCTGAGAAAGAAATAAGTCTTTAACTGGGGAACAGACAGAAAGAAAAATGTTTAATGCTTAATTCAGCTTAAACACTTAAAATAAGTGATTTCCCTTCTTTTGTATACATTTAGTTGTTCTTAATTTACCAGGAACATATTAGTGTACATATATATAACATATAAAAAGCAGACACCAACATCTATTTCTCTGGTCTTGGGAGAGGGGAGAGAACTCTACAGTCACTCATACCTGTTCAAGGAAGCTACTGTGAGGTCTACTCCATGCTTGGGAGAGCAATGGTGGGGTCTCAGTTAATCACCCAGCATCTTAGAATTTTATTCTACCCTGGAATTGCACAACAAAAGCGGCGCCCTATAAATGCAACTTGCGATTCCTGTTTGACCTAAGTCAGCATCTCCATTATGCTGGATGCTAATTTTCTGCTCCCCCTCTACCTATTTCCAGTGCATTGTTTGGTGCAGTGCCGTGCGCATGCACACGAAAGCCTTACTTATTTATACTTTGCACAAAACTCTGCTGGTCTTAAAAGTACCACTGAACTCAAACTTTGGTTCCCATGCGGCCCTCGGCACCTATCGCCTGGTCCCACGAGGCCAGCATCATGTCTCCTTCCACGCACCCATGGCTGTTTCCCTCTTACAGATGCAATCTGCAGCATCGCCGACAGGTGGCGCTGCCACGGGCTCCTTTCCGCACTGATGATCCGGAAGTGATTGGGCATTCCGAAAGCGCCGCTCCCTTGTCCGTCCTTCTCGATCGCCCTGTCTCTTTTAGTCCTCGCCTTACGCCTCCTGGTTGCTAAGCGGCGGCGGTTGCGCTGCCGGCGGACCTGAAGCGCCAAAAGGTCCCCGGCCGGCGGGATCAGCGAGCCGCTTGCTGGGCTGGATGTTGGGACCCGACGCGGAAGGGCAGCCTCGGGCCTGGCGACCCGCTCAGCTCCTCTAGAACGGAGACCTGCCCGGCTGGCAATGGGCTCCAAGGCCGACCAGCTTCTGATTGTGGTGTCAGTCCTGGAAGGTAAAGGCCTGCGACCCTCCCCGGGATGCCCGGGCCGGGTGGGAACTGCGTGTCACGCGTCTGGCGCTCGCGCTGCCGGGGAATGGGCTGCCGAGCGGTACGAAGCGCCGGGTCAGCCAATGGGGGTGGTGCGCGGGAGCTTTGCAGGTGTTCTGGGAAAAAATCTTTTCCAATCTCCGCACCAGGCATTCTTGAAATTCTTAGATATAACACAGTCTTGAAACTCTGATGGCAAGAAGCCAAAGGTGTGATGCCAGACTTCCCAGTTATTATAATTTGAAACAACTTATGCAAGGCTAGAGGCCGTCTACAATGATGAAGGCTGTAACTTTTTGAAATCTCAGGAAAAAGAGCTGTTCAAAAAACCTTATAAGAACTGGGATGGCTTCTTACCATCAAAATTTCAAGACTACGTTACATCTAAGAACTTCAAGATTGCATGGTTCAGAGAAGAAGAAGAAGAAGAAGAAGAGTTGGTTCTTATATGCCGCTTTTCCCTACCCGAAGGAGGCTCAAAGCGGCTTACAGTCGCCTTCCCATTCCTCTCCCCACAACAGACACCCTGTGGGGTGGGTGAGGCTGAGAGAGCCCTGATATCGCTGCTCAGTCAGAACAGTTTTATCAGTGCTGTGGGGAGCCCAAGGTCACCCAGCTGGCTGCATGTGGGGGAGCGCGGAATCGAACCTGGCTTGCCAGATTAGAAGTCCGCACTCCTAACCACTACACCAAACTGGCTCTCCTAACCACTACACCAAACTGGCTCTCCTAACCACTACACCAAACTGGTTGGAAAATATTTCTACCAACGACTTTTTTTCTTCATTTGCTGCTCAAGGTAGAGTAGTTTACGGTTTTGTAGTGACACAAATCCTTTGTAAGATTAATGTTGCCATATATATGGATTTGTGAATTTTATTGAGAATACACACTTAGAATCATAGAATCATAGAGCTGGAAGGGGCCATACAGGCCATCTAGTCCAACCCCCTGCTCAACGCAGGATCAGCCCTAAGCATCCTAAAGCATCCAAGAAAAGTGTGTATCCAACCTTTGCTTGAAGACTGCCAGTGAGGGGGAGCTCACCACCTCCTTAGGCAGCCTATTCCACTGCTGAATTACTCTGACTGTGAAAAACTTTTTCCTGATATCTAGCCTATGACGTTGCACTTGTAGTTTAAACCCATTACTGCGCGTCCTTTCCTCTGCAGCCAACGGGATCAGCATCCTGCCCTCGTCCAAGTGACAACCTTTCAAATACTTAAAGAGGGCTATCATGTCCCCTCTCAACCTCCTTTTCTCCAGGCTGAACATTCCCAAGTCCCTCAATCTATCTTCATAGGGCTTGGACCCTTGGCTCCAGATCATCCTTGTCACTCTCCTCTGTACCCTTTCAAATTTATCTATGTCCTTCTTGAAGTGAGGCCTCCAGAACTGCACACAGTACTCCAGGTGTGGTCTGACCAGTGCCATATACAATGGGACTATGACATCTTGTGATTTTGATGTGAAGCCCCTGTTGATACAGCCCAATTAATTAATATTCTTCTTAATATATTGCACTTGACACTTCTTGTATGCATTAATATTTGTTTTTCCCATTCTATGTAACAATATTATAGCAATTTATTTTTGTTATTTAGGTGGATTGGTTATACATTGTCGTGGTTCCCTTTAATTTGCTTTGGTTTTCCTGTTTGTTGGCAGCACCACACACATCCAAGCAAACAGCTCAATTCCATGAATGCTTACTTAGGAGTAGGCCCCTTTGAGTTCACATGGGCTTTCTACCAAGCAACCACATGGATTACAGTCATAGTGTATACTTATAGTTCAAAGAGTTTCATAGATCAAAGCCAATTTGCTAGAATCCATTTTTGTCATGGAGGGATTGGTGTAAGGATTATTTAAAAATCGGTCCCACCCTTCCCTTTGATAGTCATGTTCTTTAGTGCAAAATTGAGGCAGGTCTATGGGAGATGTGCCTCATAACCGTTTTGCAGCATTTGGGCCAGTTTTTTGTACCATGCTTAGAAGCCAAATACCATTCTGAAGCATTACATCATACTGTAGTCTTCAAGCTTCTTTCTGTGAAGTAACATTATTTCTGCTTTAACCCTAAGCCATATACATAAGCTGTAAATCAGGATAAATATATGAAATGCAATGGATTATAAAATAGGCATATTTTTGTTCATAACAAATTATGTTATCAGCTTTAAATCCCATAACCTTCTATATACAATATGAGATGCTGGTGCTGACTGGTGTGAATTGGGATTTTAAGACAGTCTTCATAATTTTCACATCGTTTAAGGATTAGCTAGATGTTTGTTCTTGTGATATATGGTACTGGAGCAATTATGCTATAGTCCCTAACGTTTGGATGTTTTTATGAATGTTTGGTTCAGCTTTGCAGGCCAGTCTTGAATTTATTTTGAGGGACATCATAAAGAATTAATATTAAGTCAGCAGGAATTACTTCTGAGTATACATGTTTAGAGTTGAGTTGTTAGACTACTCTTAGTGGTTTATGCCATTACTTTCAGTTAAATGTAGGTCTTTCTTTTTCCAGGGCGTTACTTTCCTAAACGTCCAAAGCATAAACTGGTGGTGGAAGCCAAGTTCGATGGTGAACATCTAGCTACAGACCCTGTTGATCATACAGATCAACCTGAATTTGCCACAGAACTGGCTTGGGAACTGGACAGGAAAGCGCTTCATCAACACAGGTTAATAAATCCCTAGACATTCTAAAAAAAATTTTCAACTGAAAATGTTGTGTGCTATCTTCAACTTATGTAGAATCTGTGTATAATATAATTATAATAAACTGTACTTAAAAAGACAAAGGATGAAACATAGGTTTCTGGCCATTAATTAAGGCAGTCACTGATAAGAACCATCTTTGTTGCCCTGTGTCTGTCTCCCTTGAATACAGTAACTGGCATTTGTCTGGAGCCCATTGTATGGATTAGAAACTTTGTATTCATTATTTTTTTATAGGCATGATATTACATTGTAAAATCAATATAGATGTATTTTTGTTTAGTATTACAGTTTTGCGTTTTCCAAACTTGCTGTTAATTTGTTAAACATGTAAAACTTCACAAGGAGTATGTATTATCGGGGAACCACAAACGTTTGTTTTTGTCATCAATTCACAACTGATTTACAGGGATCCTATGGGGGCCCTTCAGAGGTGGATTGCCATTGCCTGCCTCAGTATTGTGATCATGGACTTTCCTGGTGGTCTCCCATCCAAATGCTAACCAGAGTTGACCTTGCTTGGCTTCTGGGATCTGACAAGATCAGACTAGCCTGGGCTAACCAGATTAGGGCACGAACTGATAAACATATTTACACATCTCTATGTTAAATTGCATTTTTATTTCCTTGCAGGTTACAGCGTACACCTATCAAGTTACAGTGCTTTGCTTTGGACTCTTTGACTACTATGAAAGAGACAGTAGGCTATATAGTATTAGATTTAAGAACTGCCCAGGAGAAGAAGCAGGTATTATTTACACCGTGGTTTTAAGAAATGATTGTTTGGTATCAGATGTCACAGCATAACGTTATAAAAGTTATATATCAAATAGCAAAATTTTAACTGAAATGGAAAATCTCTGAGGTATACAGTTTCAGACTTAGCATATCACTTCATCTTGGCTGATCAGATAACTGGATATTGACACATTAAAAATGCTAGCGTGTAACAAACTAGTCATGTTGGAGAGAAGCCTTAACAGACTAGATCCCTTCTACTCTGCCAGGGATACTATTGGGAGATCATGGATCCATCACAGGTTCTTAGCTTACCTTCTTCACGTGGTTCCTGTGAGGATAAAATGGGAGGGAGTCATAATTTCTGCTAAAATAAAACTGGGAGTGTGTGGGTATACTAGGCAAAAAGCCTGCTGCATGCCCCAATGCAGCGGGTGCTAGCAGGGGCGGGGGGAGTTTTGGGGGGGGGGAGAGAGAGAGAGGAAGAGCTGGGAAGGCAAAGGGGCTCCCAGCACCTTCCTTACTGTTCTTGCAGAAGCTTCGTGGGGCATGGGCAGCGAGCCCGGGGCTGGCTGTCCTAGGTCGGTTGGCCCTCCAGCAGGCTGGTGGCAGCCCTGCAACTGCTGCATAGGCACAGATGGTGGGCATAGTGCAGGGCCATAGTAGCTGGCTTGTGGCCTGCAAAACCAACTGCTCCCTGGGGCCCCTTAGGGGCTGCCAGCTTCTCACCAACTCCGTGTGCACGTTGGGCAGCCTTGTTCAGTGAGCGGATGCTGGCGACTTGCTCTTGTGGTCAGTGGCGCCGACTCAAGGTCCCGACTCAAGGACCTCTCCTCGCGGTCCCAGAAGGGTAGTCTTGGGGTCCATGCCTGGTGGGTCCTCATGTGTGCGGTCAGCGGCTGCTTGTGTGCTCCTCAACTTCCTCATGGCTGCCACTGCCACCTCCTTGTAGCTGCTGGTGTTGCCTCCTTGTGGCTGCCACCGCCTGCCTGGCGCTGCCGCCACCGCTTCCTCCTCGGGTGCACTGCCTCCTTGGGGCTGACGACGGCACATTTCAGCTGTGGCTGCCACCGCCAGCCATGTGAAGCAGCAGGCTGGACAGGGATCGTCAGCTGGTGGGGATTGTATGGCCTTGAGGCAGTGCACCTCAAGGCCATGTTTTGGGGCAGACGCTGCAAGGGCTAGCCTAATCTGGGTGTGGCCAGCTGTGCTGGCTACACCCAGATTGGCCTGCTGCGGCGGAAACTAAGTCCGGACACTGGAGATGTCCTGGACAGCAGACTGCCATTTCCCAAATATAATGGTTACATAAATACACACACAGATATATATATGGAAGACACCACTATCATGAGTACTCCCTGAATTCTGGGATTTATCCCAGACTTGGCATTAATAGATTTCTGTCATAGGAGCAGAGGAAAGTTTTCCATTAACAGATAGGAACACAGTTGAATGTAGAATTCCAGTCCAATCCCAATATTCAGAAGAGGAGCCATTATAAGCTTGTTTATTTGTTGCTATGCTCATAGAACTCTTCTACACCCAATCATGTAGGGTGGAAATAACTTGGTACATGCATGATTTCCATGGGTTTTGACAAAGGAGGGGGAATATTGTGTACCTTCAGTTATGACTAGGTTATTCCTGGCTTGGTCTCTTGCTTTTTAAAAAAAGCAAATCTATCTTGATTAAACTCAGTGGGGAAATTGCCTCAGTGGAATAATTCAAAATCATCCCATAAATGGTTGATATAATTTCACTTGTACTGTTATGATGACTCTGTATTACTTTTGCTTTGCAGTTTTTCTGTATTCTATCTGATAACTACACTGTGTATTTATTTTTACTTTTTTATATTTTCTTTTTTTAAACCCTATGTGCAGCCACCCAAATGGTATCCTTTACTCAGCAATAAATATCCAAAATTTAAATCTGAATTACAGCTAAGTGTAACTTTAGAGACTGATACCAAAGCATCAGTGGATGGTTTTAAAGCAAAAGAAGCACCTCCCAGAGATATAACAAGTGAGTAATATAATCTGTACCAAACAGGATTATATACTGGGAATTACCAGGAAGTTGCAGGTTGTCTCAAGCTAGGTTGTTAGTTATTTGGAAATTCACTATACTAATTATAATTGGCTTTCTCGTTTCTCTCTTCTGTTAATATCACTTCTTCACTTTATAATCTATACAATATTCACTAAGCTGATTTTTATCTTCTCATATCCTCAAGACACTTCAGGATTAGTGATAATATTAAGTTTAAGAACTTCTCACCCATTTCAGATTTTGATTCCGGCTTCTGTAATATAGCCCAGGAGAAATAATATATGCAGCTATTCTATTTTGTCAGCTTTTTCTTGTTTTCACTTTCCCCCTTTTTATTTTTCATATAACTCTGTCTCAAAGCTTCTTTAAACACTTTTGTCAAGATTAGTAAAGTACAACCCCAGTGGAATGTTGGAAATGGTGAGTTTGCTTGTTTACATCTCTCTGCTTTAGTAGTCTTATTCCCTTTTGTCAGCTGTTTATATGTCTTTTGACTTATGTTCATATAATAATAAAATTAAACTGATAAAATAGAGATGCTAGGCTCGCAGTCTATGAAGAAGAACAATGAAATTGATCTTCTCATACTTGCTTCCAGTTCTTCCTATTAGCTTACAGAAGAAACTGAGGTGAAGACTTTGACATGATGGAAGAATTTAAATTTGGACTCCATCATGAGGGTTTTTTCAGTTTTTTTGTGATAAAGTCCTTATGGTGTACTTGTAACTATATTAACATAGAATTAGTTTTATTTACTCGTATAAAATTCTAGCACAGACTGCATTTGTTAATAACTCTGTCCTCTGTAAATTTCACCTCAAAGTACTTTCCAACCCTTCCATTCATAGATGAATGAATATCTATGTGATAGTTTTCTCTACAATGTAATTAGAGTATTTGTTTGCTTTTTGCAGTACCTCTACCTGGGCTGGACTCCAAAAATCTTGTAGCAGTGCTGAACAAGGAAGAAGGATATCATCAGATTGGGCCAGCAGAATATTGCAGAGACTACTTTATTTTGTCTGTTACAATTGCATTTGCTACGCAGTTAGAACAGGTAACAACATGAATTCACCCTTTTAGTGCCACTTTCTAGTGCAACTTTAATTTTTAGTAATGTTTATAGGTTACAGAATATTGACATGTGGAGAAGTGTTGTTATGACTGATTATTCTGTTCCCCCTCCTGATGTTTGATTTTGTTGTACATTGTTTTAAAAAAAGTTTCATAATTTTTTCCATTTAAAACCTATGCAACTCTCAAACTAGTGTTACTTTCATGATGGGTGAAGATTAGATGAGTAATGATTCTTACACAATTTAGCTCTGGGACATAGGTTTTATTGCTGGCTTTATATTTTTGCATAAATATGTAACATTTTGAATGATTGGAAATATTTGTTGAAATCTGAAACATTTTTCAAGAATACTCTCAGCCTAAGACGTTTCAGGATTTCTTTTGTTTTTCATTTTTGTTTATAATAGCTGATACCTACCACAGTAAAACTTCCAGAACAGCAACCGGAGTTCTTTTTCTATTACTCACTGTTGGGCAATGATGTGACAAATGAACCCTTTACTAACTTGATCAATCCAAACTTTGAGCCAGAGAGGGCATCTGTTAAAATTCGCAGCAGCATTGAAGTTCTAAGAGCTTATTTTTTAACACACTCAAAGTTACAGGTGAGATTCCCCCCCCCCCCCCTTTCTGGTTAAATTAGTTGCATTTGCTGTATTTTGAACAAAAAGAGGTCACAGGCTTCAAAACAAAAGGTATCTTTTGCGCTTAGAGAAAGTTACGGGAAAGCAATTAGAATTGCTATGCAGAATTTGTTCAATAAACTGACTCAGCCTGCTGGGAATATACCAAGATTTAGGACTCCTGATTGTTGGTAGTCACTATTTCCAAAATGGGTGTTCATAAGAAGCATTCTGATTTTAGCAGCAGCTATTCCTGTCTCTGGATGGTCACAGGAAAGAAATGAAGATAGTGATAGCCCCCAGCATTTTCAGTCCAAATTGCCATTGTACATGCAAGTTTCATAAGTTTTTATTAGACCTGCTGTCCATGAATTTGTCTTGTGACTTTAAAGGCCATTGAAATCAGTAGCTGTTGCCACATCTTGAGTTTAGTAGATTCCAGAAGTTAATGATCTTTGTCCTGCTCAGAAGCATTTTAGAACTCAGGTCTGAATTCCTTCTTCACAAAGAAGTGGACATCTAATACTGGTGTCATAAAGCATGAATGTTTAAATTGTGGGCCTGGAGAAAAATGAGCTAAAACTTGGCACTGACATCTGTGCCAGAACTTACAATTCTCTAGGCCCATGCATGGCTTTCTTTATCCCTTCAGGGCTTTCTTTTTCAGTAGCAGGTAGTAGTTCTGTGTAGCCCTGCTACTATATGTGAGAAGTTGCCAGCAGCCACAGTAGCAAATGATTAAGACAATGCATATTAGTACCTGTAAAACTCTGGATCAGGCTCTGGGTTTGTTAGTGAATCATATAACTTTCTATATTCCTCCTGTGTCCCTTAACAGAGTGTGATTCCTGACTTGCCATGCACAATATCATGAACACTTGAAGTCAACTGCATGTTTTGATACAGGGAAGCCAGAGTCTTACATAATTAGGTAGTTTGGAAAAGTTTAGAACCTACTGCTGTTAGGTTCCAAGCTGCTCTTTTTTTAAAGAACTTACTATTTCTACGTATCGGTTTTGCTTTTATAAAGTATTCAAATAATTTAGTGCTTATGCAGTTAAATGGATTCACACCTCAACTGTTGCATGACGTTTTCTTGGAACACACAGATCCATTTGTGCTGTGGGGACCAATCTCTTGGAAGCACTGAAATTCTTCTTACTGGACTGGTCAAGAAAGGGAATATGGATATCCATCAGCAACCAGTAGCTGTTGAAGGAGCATTCATTCTTGTACCACCTAGTAGAGCCCGGCCAAAACTGCCCCCTACGCCTCTGGATATGGCACCCACTCTTGGGGTATCGGTAGTTCTTCAAAAAGAGACTGTTTCTCAGGTACATGGGGTTTTTTGTTCTTATGGATTTACTTATGTCTAAAGTGTAGAGAGAGTATGGAAAATATAATCAATGTTGTAATATTCTTAGTGGTTTTTTTGTGGATAACTTTACATTGTCCACAAAATGAAATGCACCTTTTAATTACATCACTGCATTGTCTTGTTTAGCCTGTTGTTCAAGGAGTTATACAGGCTGAACCTGAAAATGTGAGGAAAGCTTTGTCTCCAACACGTGATCAGGAAAGGAGTCCTGAGCAAAGTTCTCATGATGTACCATCTCAGACTCATCATTTTCCTCCCATGAAAGAAGATGGAACGGAAAGTGAAGTGGAAAGTATTCAGTATGACAGGAATCCAAAACCACAGAAAAAAGGTTGGTGTTGCATAGATGTTAATGCTTAGCAAGCTGTTAGTTATGGCTGATCCCAGTTATGATCATGTAAACAGACCACAAATGGATAAGGTAGGGATCAGTTACCCAGGGAATTCCCCAAGTATACAAACAAATATGGCTTTATAAGTTAAGAAGAAAAGCCTCGATTTCAATACAAAGGTTTAAAATGCTCTAGTCAGCTAAAAGAGGAGAAAAAGTGGTCAGGTGAGTTGGAGAAAGAAGGAGACCTTTTGAGAAATGCAGCAGGGTATTGTTAGCCAATATAATATTTCTGGTATTGGAGGCAATATACAGTGGTGATTCTGATATGTCGGGGGGGGGGGGGAGTCCTTTAAACTGTCCAATACACTGTGGTATTGGACCTGGCCTCTAGAGTCAGGCAGGGGCTACACCTGCAGTAGATGTTCATTGTTTTAAAAGAGTTGTAGTGTCACTGACCAGCTCCATCTGCTAACCACTCCTGGGAGGGACAGTGTTTTAATTTCATTTGGTAATTTTGGAAAGGGCACAGTTATCGTTTTCACTGAATTTTTAATACTCTTCTGATATCCCAGCTTTCTAGTATGGTAATAATACTTACAATATTTGATCAAAATGATCATGACATTCCAGACTTTTTGATATGGAATTAAAGTGACAACTTTGAAGTGCCTATCTGTAGCAAAGATGGATTTCCAAATCCTCTTTCCCTGAGATTCCTTGCATGCCCACCCCAGCTTGTAACCTCCAATTTACAATTGAGACTTTCACAACCCTACAATATATATAATATCTACTACAGTATCCTGTAGAGAGAAATAATTAATCTTGGAGAGTACTCGAAGGCCATTTAAACTGTTCCGAAAGTTCCAGTTAGAGGTCAACGTATTGCCACTTTGCGCAATGTGTGGAGGGCTTCTTGAAATATTAAAAGCATTTTAATGTGCATTTGCTTGCTTTATGGATCAAGCTTCTGTCATGTATCACAAATATTTGGCAACAGCCTGTAATGGAGTGTAAGTAGTTCAGAATCTAGTTTTAGAAAGGGGAAAGTTAAATCACTTCTGAAATAATATCAACACTGTAGTTGCATATTAAGAACTTCATTACATAGCTGTGAAGGGGGGTGAAGATAAGATTCCTTTGAAAGAACAAAAGCTAAAGTTTTTTTAAAAACTAAATATACTGTTTGTTTCTCCTTGCAGTTTTACGTACTCGAGCGCCTGCATCCCAGTCTCAGCATGTCACTGGATCTGGTCCCTCTGAACCTACGACAGGGCCAAAAATTACAGTTCCAGCAGTATCTCATCACTTCTGCTTTTCTCTAGATTTAAGATCAGTCCATAATATGGATGCTGGCTTTCCTGTTAATTGCATATTGAGGTATAGCATGTTTAGTTAATAGTTATATGGATGAAAGGAGAGTGATTTTTGTTGTGATTTTTCACTTGGGAAAGTACAAGATGCAACTGAATCCGTGACTGGTTGATCTTTTGTGTAAAGCTGTGATTCTATCCTCTGTATCTCATGGTCTGATTCCTGGAGTGTGTCGCTAGCCTTAGATATGTTGAGGTTAAATGCAAATACATTATTTGCTTTCTTTCGAGTTTGGAGGTTTCCTAAGATTATTTTTGGCGAATTCCCATTTATTTGGGAATTGAGGCAATGGAAGTTTTTTACAAGGCTGACAGACTAGATATATGTCCTGCCCTTTGGTTAGGAGTGCGGACTTCTAACTGGACATGCCGGGTTCGATTCTGCACTCCACATGCAACCAGCTGGGTTACCTTGGGCTTGCCACGGCACTGATAAAAGTGTTCTGACCGAGCAGTGATATCAGGGCTCTCTCAGCTCACCTACCTCACAGGATGTCTGTAGTGGAGAGAGGAAAGGGAAGGCGACTCCTTCGGGTAGAGAAAAGTTCCTCTTCTTCCTCTTCTTCTTCTTCTTCCTTCCTCCTTCTTTCTTCTTCCTCTTCTTCCTCTTCCTCTTCTTCCTCTTCTTCTTCTGTTTACTCATAACTCAATAATTAAATTGAACATTGAGGTATTGGAATAAAATTCGGATACTATTCTTGCCTTCACTCTGAATACCCTTTTCTTCAGAACGATTCCACATAGTTTTAAAAGCATATCAGCTTGATCACCCCCTGATTTTCAGGAAAACAATAGTCATGTTTTGTTTCGGTAATAATCAAACATTTCTAGACATAGAAATTTAAATAATGTTCAGAACAACTTGCTGCATTTCAGTATGATGTTCACCTTATTTATTTTATTTATTTATTTTATTTTATTTCTATACTGCTTTTCCATATGGCTCAGGGCGGTTTACATACCTTGTAATGAGGTCGCTAGGAAAGAAGTGTAGGGTTTCTGCTTCCTTCCTAGGAGAAGAAGAGTTTGTTTCTATACCCTGCTTTTCACTGCCCATAGAAGTCTCAAAGCAGCTTAGGAGTAAAGTTGTTCTCATCTTGAGTTTAAGTATTGAGTCTGTGTTGGTAGGCATCCAAGAACATGTACTCTGTTGTCTTCTTGCAAAATGGGCCCTGTTAGTTCCAGTATTTGGATGCCAGCTGCACAGGCCATTTCTTCCTGTTGTAGTAATGTTCTTCTGAAATGTGTCTGTTTTAAAATTAAATATCAACAACTAACATCTTATGATCTAATAGCCACCCATGGCCCCCAGGTTTGCAGAAAAATCCTAAACATTAAAAAAATACACTGGGGATTTAAATCCTTCCCCATTTTTTGAAAATAACAAAACCTGTTGCCTGTGCATGGGCAGATAATGCACTTACCAGTGGAGTTGGCATTAGTGATCACCATTAGTTGTAACACCAGGCGCAAAAGCCATGGCAGAAGGCACCAGGAGTGGCTATGAGTTCACTGCCGTGAAAGATGCTTGGAGCTTGGCTGCCACTGTGGCAGATGCTGGGAGGGCCTCCAGGTGCAGTGGTAGTGGTGAGCACAGAGAGACACTATGGAGCTAGCTGCAGTGGTGCTGAACACAAAATGAGGCTGTGGGACCAACTGTACCAGCAAGATAATTGGGAAGCCACTCCCTGCTAGGCTGTCACAGTGGAGTGCTCAGAGAGCCACTCCAGATCTGGCTGTGTATCGGAGGACTCCAGGAAAGCATTTAGGGCTGGTTGTGTTGATGGGAGGATGCTGGAAGCTGCTCTGGGGTCAGCAACTCCCTTGTAGTGTTGTTGTCACCATAAGTGGGTGGTGGGACCTGGAGATGCAGTGAGGGAAGAGAGATGGCATTCTCCCCCCCCACACACAAACACACAAACACAGTGGTCATGGGCCTCCCACTTGACTGCTTGCGAATGCACACGTACTGGGCATGTGTGCAACGAACTTGGCATTTTTAAATTAATGTAAGTTTCCTTTAATTCCTGCATTCTTGTTGGCACCACGTCATTAGTATAATTAGCTTGGAAGTCTTTTAATTAAAGGATCTGAAAGTCAAAAATTTAACTTGGATTTTCTCCTCCTTCCTCAATAGGTACTCGTATCCATTTTTTGGCAGTGCTGCACCTATTATGACGAACCCTCCTGTAGAAGTGAAGAAAAACATGGAAGTGTTTCTTCCTCAGTCCTACTGTGCATTTGATTTTGCAACTTTGCCTCATCAGCTTCAGGATACTTTCTTTAGGTACCATCTATGTAGATACTGCTGTTTTAGTAATAGAAATGTATCGTTTTAAATGTATCTGAGTCTGTAATACAATGTTGAAGAAACTTTATAGACTAAATATCTAGTTTGGGAAAGATCTTTTTGTCATTTTGTTCAGATATTGCATTTCAGTTCAATAACTTCATCTCATTTTATTAATGAGACCTGCTTTAGTAATCTAGGGTGCTTTTTGTTGTTGGGGTTTTTTTTTGCCATTTTATGTTGTTAACTGGGAACTATCATGCCCTCTGCACAGAGGACAAGAAGCATAATGTATACTATGTCATAATCAAAATATGTGTCAGGTTCTTGTAGTGGAGAAGTTCTATTCTTCTAGAAGTTCACATTGTTCTCCTAAGCAGTGTATGTAGAAAATAATCACAATAGAGAACTATCTTGAATTATGAAAGCAATTCTGAATCAGAATGTAAAATAATTGAGAAGGGTTTTTTTGTTTTTTGTTTTGTTTTTTGGTTGTTAAGAATAGGGAAGCTGCGATCACCGCATAATTTAAATGTATCTTTCATGAGAAAACTTTACTATGAAAATTATTAAAAGCACTTGTGACACAGTATCCAGAATAGCAACTGATTGTGTTTTTAATACCAGTTGGTTTATGTATATTTCAGGCAATTGATCCATCCTAAAAGCCAAAAAAAATATCTCGTCATGCTCCTAAAGCTCTGTTTTACTTTATTATACCTGTTTTCTTTGCATTTTAGAATAGCATACTAATTTTTCACATACATTCAAGAAAGCTGGAAGAATGCCTTCCTATAAGAATGAAATGTAGCTTCCTGGGTATTAGTTTTTTTCTTTCCATCTTTCTGTATTTTAGACTACCCTTGCTGGTTGAACTGTGGCACAAAGATAAAATAGCCAAAGACATGCTTCTGGGAGTTGCCAGACTCCAGCTGTCCAATGTATTGACCATGGGAAAGACCCGTTTTCTGGGTGCTAATGGAGAGCAGTGCTGGCGGCAGATCATCAGTGAAACAGTTCCTTTCACAGCAGCACAAGGGTATGGTACATTTTGAGATATGGGGGCTACTCTGTTAAAAGCGGTTCTCTTTGACATCCTAATAGCCATTGCAAACATAATTTCTGATGATTAGGTTCAAACCTATATTTTTAATTAGGTGAAATGAGAGGATCTTACATACTTGTTTAGCCATGCAAATCTTCTCAAAACTATATTGCTTGAATATGTAAAATACTGATTTTGCCTCATGTTGAGCCAGAATAAAATACCGGGGAAACAGTGCAAGTGGTGTACTCTCTATATCCTCTCTCAGTCCCATAGACACAATTTAAAAGGTGTTTGGTGTTCATGTTAATTCTCCATTTTTGCGTGAGTACACAATGGTTTAAAAAGTTTTCTATCTCATACAAATATTGTCAGGTATGCCTTCCTCAAGCTGACTTACAGAACTTAAGGTATATTCTTGGCTACTGTTGATATAGTGTGTGTGTGTGTGTGTGTGTGTGTAATCTAATATATGAGCTTTCAAAATGCCCAACTCCAGTACTACCTTTCCAATGTTGTTGAACAAACATGGATGAGAATTGTATGATGACCTAATCACCACTAGATGGCAGTGGCCCAAGCTTTATTGGCTTTGGTAATTCATTTCATATCTAACATACCAATACAGAAAGTTACTGTAGTCCTGTGTGTTAATTTAGTTGGTTTCAGAGGTTTCAGATGTTTGCATAATGAGCTATTTAATTTAAACACTGAAGGAAAGGAAACTCGGGAAATTAAAGATTCTTCTCAGCTTTTTATTCCTTGTAACTTTCTTCATTATATTGTTAACAATATATTAGATAATATACATAACTCCTGGTTCCAGGAGTGGTGGCATATAAGTCCAATTTAATAAATAAAATAAGTCTGTGTGTGACATTCACTCAGTGTTTTATTTAAATTGGGTTGTTATCAATGGAAAGCGACTATGTAGGCACCATTAGCATAGCAGTGTAACAGCTGTTCAGGCTACACATCTCTGATTTGCTAATATTGAACATATAGTTGCTTTGCATAATTTATGGTCCGTTTTAAATAAGATTCTGAGTATGAGGAAATGTTTCCTGTGCCACATTTAAATCTGACCATCGCTTCAGTGGAATCTACAACATTTATCCTGTAAATAGTAAGAGATCTCAGTATCTACAGATTCTTGACAAGTTGCATGTGCACACAATTAAATGATTTGCTCATTGGCCTAAACTTGCACACTTGATGATGTACAAAAAATAGGGTAGCTTTTATATGAGTTTATTGAAATGAACATATTTGAACTGAGGAAGCAGCACAGGCTGTTACCAGACTCATTCGGAAAGGGAAGCATGGAAGCTCAAGGAGGAATACATACTTCAAAGTCACTTTAAAAGGGGCCAATACGTCTTGTCAATGATCTGTCATCAAGCTCTTTATGTTATATTAAACCCATTCAGCTTTCTGTGATCTTTGGTGGTTTAGGACGGTCAGACTTCCTCAGAAATTTGCTAGAAATAAGGATATCTGCCTTGGGAGAAAAGGGCAATGAAATGTTTTGGGTTTCTCTTGTAGGCCAAGCAACAAGATAGCAGAACTTTCATATACAATGACTCTAGAAGATTATGGCCTTGTGAAGATGCAAGAGATTCTAGTGTCTGATTCATCCCAGGTAAGTGAAATATGCCCTTTCTTGGTGCAGAGAAGGAAAGGCAGCTTTCAAAGAAGTCTTCTCTAAAAGCCTTTCATCTTTAGTATTTAGGTGCTGATGAACCACCACAGGTTCCTCCACCTCAGCCTGTGAATGCTTCACAAGTCCAGCCAGAACCACGGGAAACTCTAGAATACAAGGCAGCCCTCGAACTGGAAATGTGGAAAGAGATGCAAGAAGATCTTTTTGAGAACCAGGTTACTGTCTAATTTTGTTGATGTTCAACTACAAGTTTAACTCCACATTATACTAGGGGACCATGATCAGTTTTATACCTGTGTTGGAGTTTAAGTGGCTGAAAGAGTGGGGTAGGAATCTTTTTTTTTTTTAAATAAGGCACCATTTCTTTAAGTATGTGCATCTGACAAGCCCATCTAATCATGTTACCTTAAAAAGGTTGCTATCAACTATTAAGCATACAGTGCTGTGCCATTGTAGGTTATTCCATGACTGCCTATGTCTCATAGGCAAATTGTCTGATCACGCCTGAACATTTTATGTGATGTACAGTAACTTCACATGCCAATATTTCTTGGCTCTGCCACTGTTGGATGTTATACAGTTACCTTCTCATTATGCTCAGAAACTCTTTGGTAGAATTTAGTTTGCTGTGTTTGAGATATTTTGACAGGCTGAAGCAGTTGTATTGGAATATAAGAATATTTCAAAAGTATTCTACATGCTCAAGAGGAATCTTTCCCATTGCAGGTTCTTAGGTTCAAAAGTCAGTTACTGAGATAAGTAATGTTGTTGTCTGCTGCTCATCCTCTAGTCTCTATAATGTGGGCAAATAACGAGGTACAGCAATAGACCTTGATTTTACAAGGCTCCTCTGGGAAAGACTCCTAGCTTCTTGGTTTCTGATGCAATTTGTAAAGTGTTTCCTTCAGATTACGTTATAGTGTGAATTTTTAATTTGAATAGCCATGAGGTTTCTTTTCTGGAGATCTAAACATAACTTGGAAGCAAAATATTTATTTTATAGTCAGTGAACTTGTAATTATTATTATTTTTACCTGTTAATTTTTTTCTCCTGTTTACTTTTGTCCATTTAGCACAAGTGGAAATTTCTGTGCTTTTCTAATCCCTTTTTACAGTTTTCTGCTTACAACTTGCAGTGGCCTATATCAACCCACACAGTTCCAAAAACACAAGGGCACTTAGGTTTTCTTCCGAGAGGCAGTTTCTGCTGACTTCCTTCCTCCTGCTGCAATTCATTGAGCTTCCTGGAATGTTGTCCCTAGTGCCCAGTGGCTTTTGGGAATGGCAGTAGAAGGGGAGGGGGGGGAAGAGTGGAAAGGTCTTCCACCACTGCTTAATTACTTGTAAGTCTTCAATAGGTGTAGTTGGTTACGGACCATGGTAGCATTTATTAGCCTGTGTATTATAACACAATCTGGCAGTCTTTTCTTAAATGTTTCTAGAAATTTGGAAGACATTTTACTGCTATGTTGACTTTCAATAGACTCGAGCTTTTCCTTGCTGTAAAAACTGTTTGTTCTTCGTAACTTTCTTTTTAGCTTTCACAGAAAAATAAGCCTTCCCAGAAAAATAATCTGTTCTGGGATATAAAGGGAGTTCTCTATATATAAAGTCCAGTGTTTTAATCTGGAATCTATTTAGGCTCTATGAAAATTGTTCTGTTTGGTAGTTGCCTGAGGAAGAAGACATTCTCAGCGGGGTGTGTAGCCATTCAGTCAGCATTTGTTTTCCCTCGGCTTTCAAAATGGGAAGTGTTTTTTTAATTGTGAGTCTATGTTTTGGTTTTTATAGCTGAAGAAGAAAGAGCTGGCTCATATGCAAGCTCTTGCAGAAGAGTGGAGAAAGAGGGACCGAGAAAGAGAAGCGTTGGTAAAGAAAAAAGTAAGACTTCTTTTCCGTTTCATTTTTAAAGTGTAACATAATCAACTAACAGAGGAATTCAGCAGTGGTGATAAAAGATGTTAATGTACCAGAAGCAGACCTAGATGTATACTGTAACCTAAACCATATGAGAATGGTCCAGGTTGCAAACATTAAAAACACTCTGGAATTAGGTTTAGAGCTTAAGTTATTTTCAGCCTCTATCACTCCAAGAATTCACAGATCAGGACCTTCCCGCTTCCCCTTCCCACTGTAGCATGAGTGCCTTGAAATCATCAGAATTGCATAGGAAGCAGAGTCTATACTGGGGCAGGGTATTTGGTGTAGTAGTTAGGAGTGCGAACTTCTCATCTCGCATGCCAGGTTCAATTCTGCACTCCCCCACATGCAGCCAGCTGGGTGACTTTGGGCTCGCCACAGCACTGATAAAGTTGTTCTGACCGAGCAGTGATATCAGGGCTCTTTCAGCCTCACCCACCTCACAGGGTGTCTGTTGTGGGGAAAGGAAAGGCGACTGTAAGCCACTTTGAGACTCCTTTGGGTAGAGAAAGCGTCATATAAGAACCAACTCTTCTCCTCCTCCCTCCTCCCTTCTCCCTTCTTCCTTCTTCTTCATCATTTTCATTCAGTGGAAACTTCCACCTTCTCTTTCATAGACTTGTGCTATTAAATCTACAGCAACTGGGAAGAAAAACAAAGACAAAGATACCACCATGCAGTCCCAGAGAATTGTGACCTTTAGTTTTTGGAACTGCATGACTGGATATCTGCCATTGTTTTTCTTCCCAGTTGCTATAGACAATGGGCCACTGCCATCACTGTTCTTGGTCTTGTTGAGGTACTTTAGGAAAGCAAACCTGACTGGATTTTTCTCGTATTTAGATATTTGGGCGTTCACTATGTGTGAAAGTCGATAATTAACAGTGGCTTCTTGGATTCCTTACTTAACACTTTCAGAAACTCAGTCTCATTTAAATTCTGGCTTCCACTACAAGAAAAATTAATTTAAAATGGCCAACATTTTGATAAGTTATTTTCATTATTTAAGTTTTTTTTGTTTCTTCAACGGTTTATATTCTAGGTTGCAGAGTACACAGTTTTGGAGGAACAGCTTCAAAAAACTTTGACTGATTTAGAGAAGCGTGAAAAGCAACTTGTCAGCGCCGAAACGGAGGTAAATATGAGCCAAACAGCACTTTATTTTCTTGATCTTTATTATTAAAAATACCCATGGGAAAACCAAGTACTTTAGCCTCTAACCATGTCTGTTTCTCTTTTTTGTCTGTCTTTCTGCTGCATAGTTCTGAAGCCTTTAAAAAAGTCTTTTGGCAGACTGGGGTGGGTGAGAAGACGAGTCCTTGTTTTGTGGGTGGAAATTATAAAACGAGGGTACCACTAGATACAGACCATCTTCATACTGAAAAGTGCCAATGTTCCTCCATTTCCTGATCTACACTGGAACTGGTGGCTATATAACTGCTGTTTAGCTTGGAGGTAGAGTTTCTCTCCTATAACTTCTATATTGGAATATATTTTTATAACCATAGCCTAGCTGTAAGGCTGTTGTTAACTTAAGAAACGTTATTATAGGCAAGAAAATATATGCTGGTATGTTAATGTGGCTCTAACAGTAATAGTCAGAGCTTCAGCTGAAGTGGTGCAAATGTTCATCTGAGTAGCTTTGAAACTGTTGGTTTTGAAATGTTTTAAGCTCCAAAGACTAAGGAGAGAACTCCAAGCAGAGCATGAGCGAAATCGGCAGGAACTTCAAGATACACTGAGGCGGGTTAAAGATGAGTGTGCTCATCAGCTAGAGTTGGAGAAGTCAAGGATCAGGCAGTTGGAAGAGAACAAGATCCACCTTCAACAGCAAGTGAGTGAAATGTTCTTTCTGCCGAGTTGACTGAATAGTTGCTTAAATGAATATGCACCTTTTAAAAAATATGTCACTGAAACAAAATTAAAATCTGAGTTTGTTTATACCACATTCTAGTCAGCAGTGTGAGAAAGTCAACTGAGAACACTTCTGTTTTTTTGTTAATATACCCTCATAATGTTGCTTGCAAGTTTATTGGTGTTTTTGTCTACAGGGAATTTGGAGACCTTTGTAATAAGAAACATGACCTCTTAGTCTTCAAAGTAAACATAAGACATTCAATATATATTGGTTAAATACAAATAATTTACATTTTTGTATTCTTATGTTGCTTTCCAACCATCAAGTAGTTATTTAAAATATAATAAATAAAAATATTTTATCAGAAGGCCTCAGTTTCCTAAAATATTGGTAGAGATCTGGAATGTTTCCCTCAGAAGTAAATTCCCCAAAATGGAAGTTATCACCACCCAGAAATTATAATTTTCATAGGAAGATTACTATGGTGGTGATGACATGCACATATAGTATTCTTCAGAACCTTATTGCAGAAAAGTCTGCTGTGTAATAGAATGATGTCATCACTCAATGATAAGCATTTGAATATGTATTCTTAAATAGGAGTGTACAAAAAAAAACCCTGATATTTTTTTCACTTTTAAGTATGTTGGAGTTCCCCCAAAATGATATTTCTCAATATTTCCAAATCCTAATATCAGTATAGTATTCTGATTCAGCATATATGAATTTTTTCAACTCCATTTTAGACAATGGGGACAATTATAGTTCATGGCCCCCATAGATTACAATGGTTAATTGATCTGGGAATATCTGGGGCTTGGTGTGTACGTGGAGATGTTCTTGCTCCAAATTTTCAGCATAGCTACTAGTACCTCTCCTCAAAAAACTCCCCCAATTTGAAGAAGATTGGGTCCAGGGAATTCAGTTTTATCAGCCTCCAAATATGGTACCCCACCTTCTCTGTTTTTTTCCAGTAGAGGTGGGGAAGGCATTTAGAAAAGCATTTGAAAGGAAATGAAATAAATAAATAAATCCTTTAAATGCAATTCAAATGCAGCTTTCAGATGGTCTCAAAAATCTGGCTGAATTAATATCAATAAGGTATTCTTCAAGTTTTTTTTTGCTCATATTAGCAATCACACCCCTAAACTTAAAGTTATTTCTAATTGTAGCACAAAATTGGTTGATTTGAACTGTTCTCCATCCTATCCTGTCTTTTCTGTGAAGCCAATGGGAAATTGCTTGTAAGTGAACAGTTTGGAGCTTCCACTTCCCTGTCCAAATCTCCTAGTTTGGATCACCATAACTCTTTAAGTAGCGAGTTGGCCAATTTCCCCATCTTCTCTTTGGTTTTCAGAGATTCTAGGCAAGAAGCATCACTCCTATCAGGCCATTTGTGGAAGAGGTGGAAAGGTTTCTTTTGTTCACCAACCATTATTCTTCATGGGTCTGGAATCTTCCAAGGATGCTGAAATTGTGGGAGGAGCCTTCATGAAGTGTACTCAACGTCAAAATTTGGTTTTTGGAGGGATTAAGCAGGATATTTGCAAGGAATTATTGGGCAGGGGACAAACAATTTGTATGTTTCTTGTGCACTGTTCCATGTATTTTTCTTTTATAAAACAAATTATAAGAAATATTAATCTTGCACTGACGTGTAATCTCCTCAAAACAGTTGTGATATATTGTTCACTGTGTCTTTTGTTTGGTTTGCAGAATGTCCTTCTCAGTTGATTGCTAGATTGTCATCCAGATGTAAACTCATTCAAGTGCTCTTTTTAAAAAAACAGATATATGACGCGGAAAACAAGTATAAGGGCCTGGAGAAAGAATTTCAGCTATACAAAGATCAGCAGAGCAGCAAACCAGAAATCCGGTTACAATCAGAGATAAATATTCTAACATTAGAGAAGGTATGACAGTGGACTTCTATAAACTCTTCAGATCCATTTATAATGCTTCGAATGTATAGAATCATTTTACAACATAGTAAAAATGTAGTGTTGTTTTTAAAAAGACCTAAAATAAATTTCATATATAACCATAGTCACAAAACACTGGTTGAAATGTAAACAGACAAGATATTTTTGGAAGAAACTGGTTTGAAAGATGTTGCCAGTGGTGAGTCTTCAGCTGAGCACCATCAATGTGCCTTTACAGATTATCTGTATCAGTATTTTTCCAAACTATTACATACTCAAATGGGACAACAAAAATTGAGTCTAATAGCACCCTTAAGACCAGCAAAGATTTATTTATGAGCTTCCTCAGGCAAAATGGAACAAGAATCTTGAGTGCAGATATATAGAAAAGAATAAATTAGTGGCAAATTAGTAAACTGTCATAGTATCCAAATTATGCCATATTATAATTCTTTGCTAAAACAGCTAATCAGTCATTTTGAGTTCAGTTGTAGTTCACAAAAACATCTTTATTTAATTAAATAAAAGAGTAAGGGCTCCTGGGGAGGAGTTAGGGCAGGACCCGTCCAGGATAAAAACTCGGAGGGCCCAATCAGGAGCCGCAAAGTGGCTCCTGATTGGGCCCTCCAAATGTCCATCCAGGGCCAAGCCGCCAATGGTGCGGCTCCCCATTGCCGCCTTCGCCCGGCTGCCAGAGGACTCCCCGCGCCGAAGGACAAGCAGCCATACAACACTGTGAGTCCACATGGCCAGCTCCCTTTCCCGCTGCCAGGACCCCTTCCCACCACGCTGCCACTTCCTACACTACACACACACACACAGCCCTTCGGGACTACTCTCACTTGCCCCCAAGGCCCCTTCCCGCATCACCGCCACTCCGTCTGCTACACAAACATACACACACACACTCCCACCCACGCATCGAACAATCAATCAACTTATGTAAGTTATTACATAAAGCAATGGCATATTCTGGACTCAACAAGGACATAGATTTTTTATTTCACTATGCATGCTAACCTCATTCAACTCTTATATACACATTCCTTATAATCCCCTCTTTATTTTATTTGGGATAATGTGACTGTAATGTGATGTTAGTAATATGTAATGTAATTTTGAATCTAACTCTGGTCTCATGACAAGGTAATTTTTCCAGTGTAGCTTGTCACTTGCAAGGGATGCTTCTATGCTTGGATGGAGACGGATGGGGCAAGCAACTAGTCTCTTTTAATTATTTCTTTTCACAACTGGGAAAGTGTCTGCTATTGATTACTAACATGGACAGTTTTTGTGAACTACAACTGAGCTCAAAAGGTCTGATTTGCTGTTTTAGCAAAGAAAGACAGTGTTTTATGAATTGGAGAATGCAGTTTTTCCATGCATGTACTCTTCCTTACATGCATTCTGGCTCATTTTCTGGAGGCAGTACATGGGTATAAAAATCCACATATATGATATGATATGGCCATTGGGTGCACTACAGGGATCCAGGCTCCCAGCTTGCATAAGCATAACATCTGTATGGGCCTTGTGCATAGAGAATAGAAGTAATGGAAAGTAATTACTTTTTGCAAGTCATTTCTTGAGTCTTTTTTTTTTTTTTTGTATCCATATAGCTTTATTTAGAATTTATTTAGGTGGCTTGTTTTTTAACAGGATACTTTATTTTTAATGGGTAATTACATAAGATACCTTTTCAATAGTAATGAAGATGGTTATTTTCATAATTCATTTCATAATTTCATAATTCACGCTTAGATGCATGAATCTCTTGGGCTCTTCATGACAATTGATTCTATTTCATTTCTGGTGGGTTTGAGGACTTAGGAATAGTTCTGAAAAATCTGTTGCAAAAGAATGCTTAGTACAGAGAATTTCAAGTTCCCAGGCAATTATGTGGTTTGAAAACTTTCTCTTGCCCTTGATCCAGTTCTACATACCTTGAGCTCTATTACATTTAGGATGCCATCTCATTTTGGACAGGCGAATGTTGTGAAATATTCCCTGAAGCTCAAAATGCCCTTGTAAATTATAGATGACATAGCAGTGGTGCTAATGGTAGAGTTTTTGGGCTAATTGTGGTTGGGAAGGCCAATCAATGGGACTAAGAGTACATCTTTTTAGCAAAAAGGAATGATGACTCACTGACCCTTGAAATTGAATATATAAGATGCAGTCTACACAAAGGGGGCACATACATTACAAGCCAAGACTTTCTACCATTAATTAAGCTGGAATATGAAAAGCTAAACGGTTATTTCAGAAGAATGAATGTTATCTTTGACTCTTTTTGAAGATGTTTAAAAGATGTTTACACAAGCTGTCTTGGAGTACAGTTTCACTTTGTTAGACAATAAAAAGAAAGCCACTGCTTAAACAGGGATATGCCTGTGTGCCACAATATTTACATCCAATTGCATAACAGTTTAAGATGTTACATGTTATACTAAACAGTTTTCTTAATCCAATTTCTATATACAGAATCAAGCCAAGATTATTAACTGCTATCACAGTGTTTGAGGGAACTTTTTTTTTTTTATAGGGGGATCTCGAAAGGAAATTGGAATCGGCCACCAAGTCAAAACTGCACTACAAGCAACAGTGGGCTCGGGCTTTGAAAGAACTAGCAAGGTTAAAACAGGTATGTAATAAATGTAAAATGAGCAATTGGAGAAGAGGTTCTTAGAATTAAGAAATGCTGAGCTAATCTCATCCAAAAAATTCTTGAAACATTCCTTTCCATTCACACTGCATGCATTGTAATAACCTCTCTTTTTGGTTTCTCTTAGATTTAGGAAGACTGAGCCAGCTGGCTCCCCTCTTTGACCTTATGATCTGAATTCACATACCTTTAGAGGAAGGTTCCCAAAACTGATGCCTACCAAGCTTTTCAGAAAGTGGGTGGGGCTGTAGTGAGGCAGGGCTTGTTATTAGTTTCCCTTGTTCAGATGAAATCATTTTTTATGACTAAAAAGCCCCCGCAGTCACTGGAAAACCAGTGTGACTGTGGGCTTTTTCTTAGCCGATATGAGGGGCCATTTTGTTCTTCTATTCCCCTATCTCTTTCTTCCTCCTTTCCCCTCTTGTGATTCATTTTCAGAGTGAGGCATGAAGGTATCATGTTTAGCTCTGTCACCTGTGGTGATCATTTTGGGATGGTGCTAACCACCTCTTCTGAAAACTTCAACGGCATCTATGGGTTTAAAATGGTTGGGGAATCCAGCTTTAGAAAGTCATCCTAACCAGACCTACTCAGTGTATTCAATGGGGATTGATCCCAGGAGAGGGATTTTAGGATTGCAGTGAAAGTTATACTCCAGTAATGACTTTCAGCTAAGATTGTATGGATGAGTTATGCAAGGCCTGGTATCAGAAGTGACTCTAGAGGCCCTGTCTTATTTTCCCTGATGGATTTGAAGTGTCATAGTAATTACTATCTAAATATATATGTAGCCATGACTTTTATGAATGATATGGGATGTTATTCTGTATTTTGAAAGAATCCCCAGGAAATGTGCAAATGCTAAAGAGTATTTGTTATTCTATATGTACAGCAAGTGTTAAACAATCTATCTTTAAAAATAACATTACTGGAGATATTAGTAAATGACCTTTCATGTTAGGTACTTATAAATTTGGAGAAGAAAAGAATATGCTTACCTATTGGCAACTCTTCTGGATTACAAAGATTGAACAGAATTCTGTGATTTCTACTCTCTGGTTAAAAAATATACATTGGATCCATTATTTGCCCAAATAATGCCTGTATAGTTGGGTTGTATAGATAATTTAACAATGTACAAAAGTGCATCAAATCAAACTTAATTACAACAATTGCATTACAAACTGCCACATAAAACCTTTCAACAGAATTGTAATGCCCGTGAAGAGGGTGGCCGAACAAAGCATTATTTAAAGTCAGATTTCCAGCTTACAGTTCCAAAAACTGATGATGATTGTCCTGATCAGTGTTGCTTTCCCTAAGAACAAAGCTTGATATGCTCCCTAAATGAAGCTAAGTGAAGATTAGAAATCCTGCAAAACTGTACTGGTTTTCATTTGTTTCTGAAAGAGTTTGAAAAACCTGCAGTGTGCATCACTTGTAAGAATAAAATCTAGCTCAGTGTGATTCAGTTAACTAATGTTCGTCTGGAATTAAACCTTCCTGATTTTAGCAAGCCTTGTATCCAATAAGTGGAACAGGTTCCTATCCTCAGCCAGTTCTAATGTCCTTCAGGATCCCTTGACAATCTTTAAAGCAAACTAGGATGGAGATCTTATGCCTGCTTAAATTGGATTAAAGTCTCACTGAAAGTTGGATAAACAAGAAAATGGTTATTTGATAAATGCTTTTTTGGTAGTGCAATGAATGTGTAGGTTTGATTGCTTTCATCAGTGCTTGAAACAAATATGTCAGCCCAACAGAAAAAGGCCAACAGAAGTGAGAGCAGGATCCTGAATTGTTAAATAAACTTAGCTTTGCTTCAACTTTGTTGCTTAATTTCAATGCTGGTATGATTAGCTGCAGCAGAAGTGTTTATCTGGGTCGCTGTTTTGGGTGCCAATGGAGTCAACTACCATCTTTATCAGCATTCTTAACCAAATAATGAAAGCAGCATGACAAATTATTATGATGCTTCTCAATGTTTTTCACTTTTAATCACGATTGTCAAAATTTACTTCAGGCTTTCTGGTAATACTTTAAGTGCATGTGTGTTACGGATAAACTTACAAAAATGAAACTGGTGTGAAGAACTCTTAATTGTGTTTTGAATATAAAATTACAAATCTCGGAGCCTTGCAGAATGTTAAGTCTGCTTAAGTTCTGATGATTTGTGTTATTTTTTTGTTTGAGTTGGAGTAATACCATGATAATTTTACATTGATTCTGGTGAATAGCTGTGGGGCTGCAATTTGTGCCAGAAACATGTCACACCAGAGCTCTCTGGAGAACTATGCAAAACATTTATGTTGTGAGAATTAGATGCAGAAGGCCATATCCTGGATTTTTAATAAATGTTAATGACAAAACCCAGCTGGCAAGCTTTTGGAAAAGGCGATCAAATAGTTTGTGGCCATTGCCAAAAAAGTGTTTGAACAGATTTCCATTAATCACAAGTGAACAGTCTGGTCAAGCTGTGAATTCTAGAACCATGACCAGCATTCAAGTATTTAGCATAATGCCCTTTTATTCCAGATTATTTTGTTTAAATACTAACCCTCCCTATCCTCATTGTTCAGGGCAGGTAAAAGTCATTTTGAAATAAAAAACTACTAATAAGAATTTAAAATATGTCGCTGCAAGTGTATACAATATTAAACTAATTTTGGAAGCATGCTTAACAGAGCAGTAGCATTGTTTCAGGAAAGTAACTGCTGCTACTACTTTTGAAAAAAATAGTGCTAATATGTGATAAGAGAGCTGACCAAATTTTTCAGAGAATAAGCTCACTAGTCCTCTGTACGCTTGTAGAAGCTCAGCAGTCAAAGTCTAAGACATTTCCATAGGAATTCAAATGTCATCTGATATTATGACATCTACAACAGGGTTGCCCTACATTTCATTAAATTGAGGACATTTAGGATTTTTGCAACAGTAGATTTGTGGGAGGGAGAGCATGGTGGATAGGGACCCTGCTGCAAGCTCTCCTGTGGGCTGGCGGAGGGGGCAGGTAGAATGCTGGGGATTGTCCCAGAGCTCAGGGCTTCTATTTCAGACCTTTCCTACACGAGGAGAAAAGGCCGGGCCAGTGCTTGTCTGGCAGCAGGGTCCCTGGTTCCGGATGACATTGGCGCCAGCCTGAACCTGGCCCGAATCAGGCTCTTGTTTGCCCTATGGCAATGGAAAGCAGATTCTTCTGGCGTTCCTTTTCCTGCCGTGGGCACCATCGGGGCCTATCTCAGGCCAGGCCTGGGTGGGTGGACCGGGGAAGCGGCGGGGCTAACTGCCCCAATGCAAGGAATGGGAACCAGTCTGCCTTCTCCCTATTTGGCTGACTGCCACAGATCCTCTCCCCACAGTCAGAAAAGCAGAGTTGTGTAACATCAGATTGAATACTGTTAAGGTAAATTTAGGCCGATTTACTTGTCATGGCTAAGCTGAGTAACAGTTTGTTAAAGTAGCCCTCAGTTTGTGGAGGTTTGGCTATACAACCACATCTGTAGGGAAATTAAGCCTATATACTACACATTTCAAAATTTACTTCTATAACCATGGTACATGAGATTAAGAGAATGAAAGTATGTTTTTAGTCTTCCAACAAAATATGATATTTTGGAAACTGAAGAATGTCCATGCTTTTATTCTTAATACTATATAGTACTCCACTTAACAATAGTTATTTCTTCAGCCACTTCATGCTCTTTATCATAATTTTGAAAATAAAATGTAATTGAAACATGTACAAATACCTGTATGTATTTGTAATTATGTAGATATGTTTTTAATGTGCCCGTTTGCTTTTCAATGAAACTTAAGCTGTTGATATTTCACAACCTTGTTACACCGCAGTAAAGGATTTAGCTGTTTCATGTACACAGGATTGTGCTTTGGGATCATCAGTGATCATTACACGTGAATTCTTGCACAAAACTGCTAATTTTTTAAAATGTGAAGATATTCTTAGATGACCACTGAAGACTATAAAACCCGAGTCATATTTGGGGAATTTTAGAGATCAAGGCAGACGTGAATGTTGATTCCATTATGCCTGTTTATATTTTGAGTTGAGTTTTTGGGGAGACTTGCACATCACAGTGAGCAGTATTTCTTACTGTTACATTGGAGAATTATAGTATATTTCTGTTGAAGTTGTAACAAAGAATGTCAAAGTTCAGCTTTGGTGATTACAGAGGAATATGTCTGGATTTTGAATGTTTTTGTAGAAACTCAAAAGTGCATTGAGTTGCAATTATTGGAAAATTTAAATTTTGACATTTTTGTACTACTGTGAAGATTTATTCACAGCAAAGCCAGGACACTTGTAAAAAACCCCTAAAGTTTGTGTCAAGTGGTACCTTTTAAGACCAAGCAAATTTTATTCAAGATATAGGCTTTGATATGCACACACACACTTCTTCAGATACAATGATGAAGTAGAAATTACTAGTCCATACAAGTAGGGAGGGTATGAGCAGTAAATACTGGGGGAAAGATAGTGAAGGAAATATGTCAAAATTAGAGATTGACAGGCAGATGTATCCTTAATTGTGTATTGCTGAGAATAATTAACTATGGATAGTAACAATATAAACTAAGCTTGTTATACCTGTTTGGTCCTTGAATCTTCATTATGCTATTTACTGCTCTCCTTTTACCTATATGTATAGATTGGTAGTTTCTACTTTATTGTATCTGAAGATGGCATGCACACAGAATCTGATCTTACATGTTGAATAAAACTTTGTTGGCCTTAAAGGTCTTAAAGAGTCGGTTTGTTCTGCTGCTTCAGAGCAACATGGCTTTGCACCTGGATCCTGGAGAGCCAGTTTGGTGTAGTGGTTAGGAGTGCGGACTTCTAATCTGGCATGCCGGATTCGATTCTGCATTCCCCCACATGCAGCCAGCTGGGTGACCTTGGGCTCGCCACGGCACTGATAAAACTGTTCTGACCGAGCAGTGATATCAGGGCTCTCTCAGGCTCACCCACCCCACAGGGTGTCTGTTGTGGGGGATCCCCCTTCGAGTAGAGAAAAGCAGCATATAAGAACCAACTCTTCTTCCTCCTCCTCCTCTTCTTCTTCTTTTTCTTTTTCTTCTTTTTCTTCTTCTTAAACAAACACAGACTTCATTGGCTGACATGGGCTATATCTTGTCCAGCCTCCTGTTTAGCTTCTCAAAGTAAATGTGATTAATTTATGAGTAATTTAGCCTAGGAGTAGATGTAAATCTTTGCTTTAAAAAACAGAATCAAAATCTCCGTTAAAAACTGTGTCTTGAAAGCATCCAGACCCTCCTCCTGACTTGTCAGCTCTAGGTTATTTTCAGAAAACTTGAGTTGAGTTCCTTAGCTTTAGTTGTACGTTTTTTCCCACAGACTTGGTATGTACAAGTCAGAGAGTGAATAGTGGCTGCTATTTAACCATTGTTTAGTCTAGGGTATGTATGTTTACATCTTCTCTCTGGATTTATAAGCTGCTATGACAAAATAAAGATCGTTCCCACTTGATTGAAGAGCCTCTTAGCTTTAGTACCTGGCAGCCTGCAAGGATCTTTTTGCAGATTGAACTGAAGATATTTTTTTTCTTAGTGATTTACTAGTTGTTTGTATTTTTATTGTCAGATGACACAGGAATCCAAATAACAGTTAGTATGTTGGGACAGCATAAAAGACTTTGCTTTGTTAACCTAGAAGAGTGTAATTTTTTCTGTGAGGGGGAAGGGGCTAGAGCCTCTTCTCCTCTTACATGACACTTTGGTCAAGAGGCCTAGTTAGCGTACCACATTGCTGAAGGGCCTGTTGAAGGGTGGACACTTGTTTCACATAATAGGTGTACAGTGGAAAGACAAATGCTGGGAGGTCATGGAAAATTAAAAGGCATATATATAATATTGCCTCGTAACTTCTGGGATTGACTGACCAATCAAGGTCATGGTATATCCAGTGTAAAATGCAACTTGGTATTGGGGATCTGTTACTGGTGTTGAGAGAGTAGTTTCTATCCCATGAAATTGAGCACAAGAAACAAATGTTATCAATTTGCAGGGAAATCCAGGTTGAATATTACTCAAAATAATATAACACAGTGTGTCCACTGTATGTCCATAACTCCTCTTCAGAAAAGCCATATGAGCATATAGGATTGGACTAAATGGCCTCTTGGTTCTTTTACCATGAGCTTTATTGATGCTTTTGAAGTGCTGCTCAGATGCAACAGCAAAAAATAAGAGCGTGGGTTTTCTTCTTGATGGAGCATTACCCTGAACTTTTCTGTGTTTGTATAAATAAATTGTTGTAAAGATCTAAGAGCTAAAGCAGCTGCAGAGTATTGAAAGATTACATTCTTGTTTGTTTATTTACTTCATTTATATGCTGTCTAGTCTTTCTTGGGGACTAATAGCAACTTATCTCCTCTCCTCCATTTTATCCTCAACCAGGGCCTGCCCAAGACATTCTGCTGTCCCAAGATGAGAGCTGAAAAATTCGATCCAGGGTCCTCAAAAATACATCAGCTTGGGGGAGGGGGGGGAGGTGGAGGTGCTAGGGCACACTCCTTGCTCTACTTCCTGCTTCATTGGTGTCCCCCAGAACACTGCAGCTGAAGCTTCTGGTTTGGTTGCTTCGACTGTTAGGCCAGCCCTGAATTAAAAACTATGTTGAATGGCTGGGAAACATCCAAAATGTCAGGGCAAGGAACTTTAATAGGTTATCAAACTGAACTGAAACAAACAGGGGCAGTTGTAAAAAGGTTGCCTTCAGAGAGAGTGTTTCAGTAATTTTACAAAATGTTTAAGATCATCAATAGATTCAACAAGGCAGTATAAAATGAATGTATTAGAAAAAAGCTCTGATAAAATAGCCTCCAGGTCAGCACCAAACATGGATAAAGAATCCTTCCCATTAGAAATTAGACTTTTACAAACAGTACATTCTTTTTATAAACCTCTGATCTAATGATCATAAATCTTGTACTTCAGACATAGTCTGGTTCTCATACTTCAACTCTATAGAACATGGAAAAAACCATTAAAACATGGAAAAAACATTAAAAGTAGTTATTTGTCTGCTTAATTTAGTTGTTCTAATATGGATGTTAAAAATACCTTGGGTGTGAGGAACTACTAGATGGCTTTTACATTCCCTTCACGTATGGCTGTGGAAGTTATTTTATGCCTTATTAGGTTTCATGGCATAACATACGCAGTGCTGCATTCAGTATTTGAGGTGTGGCACAAAGATACAGAAAAGAAGTTTCTAATTCTCATGATTTTAATGAATTGTGTGTGGGGAAGGAAATGTGACATTTACTGATAATCTCAACTTTTGTCATGGTTTGGGGAGAGGAGAAAGGTCACAGGTTAGATTTTATGTGTCAAGTGTTAAGCTGTATCCACGCCCATTTCATTATCTTTCCCAGGCTGTTCTTCTCTGGGGTGCCCTTTAAAGTCACGCAGAACTACACAGTGCCGGTTACTGCAGCCTGTCTGCTGACTGCTGCATGCCTCCAGATATACAGTATGCCCATTTTGAACAACTTAGTTTCTGCACTGAATTTAAGGTGCTGTATATTTCCTTATATAGATCCATGTCCTGTTGAGGTCCTCAAAGCAGCTGCTTCTAGCTTTCTCTTCATCTTATACTTGGCAGATGGCAGACATTGATCCTTTGAGAAAGGACTTCCAGAGAAGATCTGGAAAGGTCCTTCTCTGCTGCAGTTTCAAATTCACTGTAAGGCAACTCATCAGAGGACATTCAATTGTTGACATGCATTCTGCAGAGTGATAAAAATTGGCTCTGTTGGTGCCTGGTTTTCATTGTTCTAAAATTTGATATATCATTGGTAGGCAAAGTCATTAAACTCTGGCTCACTTACTTTGGCCATATCATGCGATCAAACTCAATAGAGAGAGCAATTATGCTAGGACTGGTCAGTGGAAAAAGGATACCAGGCTGACAAACGGTGCAGATGTTGGACACAATTAGAATGGGCACCGGCCAGAACATTGCACAGCTGAGGGGGGCAGTGCAAGATTGTAGATTGTGATAACAGCTGTGCCATGAGATCGCCTGGAGTCGAACATGACTGAATGGCTGACAACAGCAACAATGAATTTAATATACTGCTATTAAGGATAGATTGCTGGGTGTCTCAGTCAGTACTTACTCATTTTCAAAAAACACATGATTCAGTTAGCTTTCATTATATTTCAAGCCTTAGTGACCGAAACCCTAACCCCTTATTAGAGCAAGAGTGCCACCTAGAGGTGTCTGGGATCTGGGGAGTTCACATTAGAATGATCCATTCATTTCAGTTCCACATTGGACCATCCTGATAGCTAATCCCTTTTGGACAATGTCAGTCCAATTTGGGCCCCGACCACCCATTTGTCATGGAATTTCAGAGCCATAACCATTATGCTTGATAGGGTGGGTCTATATTTTATTCCTCTCGATGACTGGTAACAGTAGCCGCTGGCATCAGAGTTGGAGATGAACCATTGTTTTCCTTTTTTGTTGTTCTGTCTTTTATAGTAATCCTTTTTAAGAAGACATCTTTTGACTTCACTTAGTACAATTTATTTCCCTGAGATGTTTTTTTTCTGAATCTCTGCCCTCTATGCTAGACTGCACGGACACTACATCATTGGTTATGAGGTATTTACTAGGACTTTTCGCCTGCCACTTTACTGCAGCTCTAGTAATGTGCTGGAAGAATACCCTCTCAGCAGGTCAGTCTAGAAGTTCTCAGGAGGCGTTGATTGGTGGCAGCTGGTGAATAAGGGAACCCTTGCTCTAAGGGAGTTTTTCAGCAAGGAAGGACACCATTCTGCTCTTTCTGCTGTAACTTATCAGGGTGTTATTCTGGCATATCATAGTTTCATGACATTTGAGAAGCCTTTTTATTATTGTTCTCCCAGTCTTTTTGTAGTCTCTTCAAGAGCTGGCAGCCTAATATGCCTGTGCTTCATTTTATTTTATTTTTTTTAGGTGGAGACGTGTGACACTTAAAACTTAACTACTTCAGAATGGATTTCAGCATTTCATTGAGTTGTAATAACTTACATGCTTGTCTGTTTGTATAACAAGATCCACCCATACAAATGGAGATATATCTGTGCTATTTCAAACCTGAGACTGTTCTTTAGTGATGGTTAGTTTATCACGTATGTGCTCAATCTAAGCTATCTTTGTGATTCTTGTAAATTATCTGTATGTGAATGACATGTTATTTGTCCATCACGTGCATAGTAGCAAAGATTCGGTCAAAAGCCACATGTAGCAAGCTGTGAAGTAAATGAAACTACTTGGTCTTTCCTTAGCGCGAACAAGAGAATGCAATGGCCCGTCTTAAAAAGCAGCAGCAAGAGCTGGAGCACATGAGGCTTCGATACTTGGCAGCAGAAGAAAAAGAATTGGGAAAGGCTCAGCGGCAAGAGCTGGAGGATATCAAAAATGAACTGAACAGGTATTGTACCATTTGTTGGATTTTTATTTCTGCCTCTGAATAGGTGAGGGTTCAGCTAAGTCACACTTAATTGGCTGTCAGTCCAGGAGCAGAACACAGCTTTTGGTCCCTTAGGTAATATTTGCCCATTTATAAAATGTAACAATCCTGTATTATAGGAAATCTATGCCAAAGGCTACCAGACCCAGTTTTTTTTACCTTGACTATAGCTATATTATAGCAAACCTTTTTTTACCCTGTCTTGTTCTAAGCATACCTGTTTGCTGCATAAAAAGATACATTAATGGTGCCTGTTCTCAAATCTCTGGTGAACAAAACACTTTACTTCTTAAATGGCTTGGTAGTTTCAACACCTTTTGACCTTATGTCTTCTGTGTGTTTTTAAACAGTTTAGTTCTTGTTAAAAATCACTCAGATACATAGGCATTTGATCAAAGGCATTCTTGGCTTCTAGTTAATAGCCTTATCCAATAAAGTAAGTACCACAGTTCTTAATATGGGATGATAGTGGCTGTTTCTAGGGCAATACAACTTTTACATTTTTTTCACAATTTCACATTTACTCTCAAAACTAGTTAGCTGTGGGTGAATCGACGAACTGCTCATTTTTTTTCTTTCTCAGATTAAAACAGCAAGAAGACAAAAAACATTTTCCTGATTCACAAGAGGATTTTGATTCGCAGTTGCAAAGTGCTCACCCACAACAAGTAAATGAGAGTCTGGATGACTATCTGGCCCGTCTTATAGAAGAGAGAGATACATTGTTGAGGACAGGAGTCTATAACCACGAAGACCACATTGTAAGTGAACTTGAGCGTCAGATCAGCGAGGTGCTTTCCAAAAGAAGCAGCTGCAAGGGGCAGAACACAAAGAACTGAGTTTTGCCTTTCTGTATAAGAGAGAACCTAAGTTTTAACTGGTCATTCATTGTCTCTTCAAAGGCTGTAGTCTGAAAACCGGCACACATGACTTTCTCTCAAAATTACCTGCAGTGTGCATAGCCCCAGTTTGGCTGTTTTGAGGTTGTAAGAGAAGAGTGTCAATGAAAATGGTTAGATGATTTTGTAATGTTTGTATCTATATATTTAATATTTATTTTTTAGCACCTGAGTTTACCCACCTCCCCCTGTTGCCTCAGTTTGTTTTTATTTGATAGTTTGTTTCTCTAACTCTGTTTTATATTTCTGTTTGATAGTTTTGATTACTTGTTTTATGCCTACATGCTTATCTGATTGTCTAGATATTTACCCAAACCTCTCAATAAAATTGCACTAGGAATAAAGGGCTGCAGCATCTTGGGAATTTTTTGTAGAAATTGAGCCTAAGGAAAATGTGTTTCATCTTGTCATCTCTGAAACTGTGATCACTGTATTATAGGAAGTTTCACATAAACCACTGTAATTTACAAATATGCCAGTCATGCCAAATATGCCAGTCACCTTGAAACTCTCAGTTCATCTCTTTTCTCAAAAAGTATAACCCTGGCTAGTGCTATATTCTCTCCATAATTTTAGTGAGGTACAGCTCTGAAACGAATGGCGGTAGAGCTCAGCAAGAAAGCTTGGTAGAATTAGGCTCAGACTCCCTTCTGTCAAAGAGGGCTATGCCCACCATTAAGTAATCGTACATCCACTTCACAGAACCTCTTCTGTTTTATATATAACAGTTTCCCTACATTGATATTGTTTCCATGGAGGAAAACACATTAAAGGTTGTGCATTTTGCTTCTGCAAGCCAATGCATATGAGAGCTCTCCCAGAGATAGAGTACCAGTTGCTGTTTGATTATCAGCATATCCATGAACCTACTTAGATAGGGAAAATATTCTGTGTTTTGCAGCTTCAAACTGACTAGAAATGTATAATTGCCTGAGAGGATTTTTCTAAATTTTTGAAGAAACTTTAAAAATGATTTAAAGAAATGTGTTTGGTTTTAGCCTACTGCATGCCTCTTGGACAAGAAACAATTTTTTCTCTCAGTCAGGAGTTGAGAAATTGTAAAATTACTAATTTAGCAGATTATCTTATCAAACAGTGTACATGGCTTCAAACTTTGCACTGGTTACCATATATGCAAAATTCAGTGCATAGTTACAATAGTCTGGATCCAAATGTCGCCTCTAGTGCATCAGTCCACCTTAAACTGCATAGCGTGGATAAGAATGCTTATTCCCATCCATTGTAGGCACCACAGTATATGCTATTTGCACAGTATTATGCAAAAACTTTGTGTAGCACAGTATTTTTATGCACAAAAACCTACGTCTGGTATGATGATAGTATATAATCTGGTTAATGAGCTTTTAGAAACATTCTGCTAATGTTCTTGGGATCTATAGAGGAATAAACTTTCTCTCTCAGTATAGTTTAGCTATAATTAGAACTTGCTGTGCTAGGACCGCAAGTACAACTTTGCCTATGTTAGCAAGACTGCTGTCCTGTGGTGTTAATGGTGCCAAAAGTGATCCAGCTCAATAGGCAGAAAATGTGAAGCGGCTACATTAAGCTTGATTTGCATTCCTATATTTAGCCCATCAGTGTGAACTGTGTGAACGAATCTTTCAAATGTGTCTCTTTTTCCAACAAACATGGTTCTCTTCTATAGTTAATCCTTATAGGACTAGAGCTGGTGACCAGTAAGTAGGGAGATGCATGCTGCAGTTTTTCAATATTCTTTGAGGTAAATCTTGAATTAAAAAAAACCAAACAGCTAAGGTAGTTAAGTTATTAATCTTCTGGGTTTATTCACTGTTTTCTTCTTTATTATAGACCACAAATGTTGTTTTAGCTGTGGTTTTTCTAAATATTGGGCTTTAATCTATATTTCTTGTTCAGTAGGGCTGCAGTATAAATAACTAAATGCAAATCTAGATAACTTTTGAAAGACCAAATTGATTTGGTAGGGGTGGGTGGGTGATTGGTTTAAGTATAGTATTTGTTAATTGGCTGTATCAATTCTATTTTTAATATCAGGACATAGGGGAGGTATAAGAAACATTTTTGATTCAATAACATGATTCATTGGATTTCCTGAGAATGTATGAAATGCTCATCAGTCTTTAAAATAACGAACATTCTTATTTTACAGAAATATGTGTAAATATTAGTTATGGCTACTTACAGTGCAATCCTAGGCAGTGTTACTCTAGCCTTTGACTTCCATGGGATAGCTGCACAGGATTGCATTACTAGTATATTGTTAATTACTATATGAGCAGAGAGGGACATCTGGAACTTTCATTTTTATCTTTTTGAAAAGATCAGCTAAATTTAAGTAGCCAAATTATCTGATCATGTACAAGTTTGCAGTTGTTTTTAAACACTAGAGGGGGCTTTAACATTGAATAAAGGTGGTTTAAGAAATGCGAAGTACTTTTTGGTTTTACCTTTGCTGAATGTAAATTCAAATGTACTCCATTTAATTATACATTTGTATTGTTTCCTAACAAATAAAATTGGTTATATAAAAAGCTTTTGATCAGTCCTAAAGTATTTTACTCTTAGGGATTATTTGTTTAACAAATAATACAATAGCACTGAACTATGGAAACAGCAGTATTTTATTGATGTTCTACTACTTCCAAGTATCTGTATTTATCAGACTGGTTCAATATTCAGGGTTAAAGCACAGGTCCATATATACATCTCCAAAGTGCAAACAGATGGCCTGGACAACTGAAAACACCAATGTGGGGGGGGGGGGGGAGATAGGCTGATGTAACACTACCTCTTTCCACAAAAGTTGATTAGTATTGTCAAGGCTGACTCTATTGGCCATCTGTTAGTTGACTGGATCTGTTAGTTGACTCATCCAGAAAAGATCCCCGGTGCAAGCAGCTGGGTGCAGAGGTGTGTGTCTATTGCTGTATTAGCTTTATCACCGTTAATGGATCAGAATGAATGTTTTAAAAATCTGCAACTTTTGGCAAGCTGGTTGCAATATGGTACATGGTTTTGCTGTACCTTATCAAGAATTATAGTAATGGCTTGTGGCATTCATCATTTTGTTCTTTCTATTTGAAGATGTTTCTGATTTTAAAAGATGGGATCTACCGTATTTGCCGGCGTGTAAGATGACTGGGCGTATAAGATGACCCCCCAACATTTCCACTCAAAATATAGAGTTTGTTATATACCCGCCCCGCCCCTGCATCTCCCTGTGACCGGCACTAGTGCGCAAGTCCGCACGTGCGAGCTCTGCGTAGACAAGGGGCAGGCCAGAGCACCGCTGCTTCCCCCCGAGCAGAACGGGTCGGCCACACTGAAAAGGCTGGCACCCCTGTCTCGCTGTTGATGCTTGCCGCAGCCACACTGATGACCCGTTGTAGCCGCGCTGGATACTGTGTGATACTGGATGGTATGTAGAATGAGGTGGGAGGGCATCGGGAGGCCACTATGGACATTGGGAGGGCATCGGGAGGCCACTATAGGCACCGGGCAAGCATCGGGAGGCCACTATGGGCAGCTATGTCTATCCCAACTGAAGTGCACCCGGTGTATAGGACGACCCCCCCACTTGGAGGCATGTTTTTCAGGGGGGGGAAGTAGTCTTATACGCCAAATATATGCCAAATACAGTACTTATATATTGAAAAGATCTGCTTAATTCTAAGCAGCAAGAGAGTATAAGGAAAAATATGTTTAAAGTATGAGTTGGCTTGAATTCATAGGTTCCGGTCTTCTATTTGTAGAGCCTTTTCTGGTTCCATGGAGCCTTCGTCCAGTGGAAGAGGTATTAACAGAAGACCTCTTGCCCTGGAGAAAGACTCAAGTGAGAGGAGTAGAACCTTTTAGATGCCTTCATTGTTATTTCACAACTTTAAAACTTGTGTGAAAAGTAAACAAAACAAACTGGCAATATAAACTGTGTTCTTAAAAGAAATTTTATTATAAGCGACTTCAGTTGGTCAGGGTTATTTAAGAAAAAGTGTCCCAATACAAAATCATCATGTTGCATGTGTATGTATAGTACATTAGGACAGAGGTTTAACAAGATTAGAATGTTCTGCTTGGCTTGAATTCATAGGTTCCATTCTTCTATTTGTGGAGCCTTTTCTGGTTCCAAGGAGCCTTTGTCCAGTGGAAGAGGTATTAACAGAAGACCTCTTGCTCTGGAGGAAGCCTTATTTTAATAACCATTTTTAAAATGGTGTCTTAGGATTTACCTTAAAGTAATTGCACATAAAGCTGAGTTGGGGAAAACACCAATAATGGTTATGAGGTATGTATGGTGTTTGTGGGATTCTGTGGGGAACAGGCAGGCAAGCAGAAAGGATGGAAGCAATTTTTCAGTTAAGTTAATGTTACACATTACTTGTTTCTCATTTTTCCCTGTTAATTTATATTGTGGTCCATGAAGAGGCCTTCTGTTGGTATGTAGGTCTATTGCCCTTTCTTCTACACCCATTTTCCCTCATAAGGGAAAATGCTGGGGGAAAAGCCTTGTTCTCATCCTAGTTCATGCTCTTCCTCTCCAAGTTCTCTCCTTTCCTACTCCATTGAGTATCTAAGCAGAGAGATAAGAACCATACAAGAGGTCCTATGATCACTTCAACATGGTCTTCCAGTTCAAGCTTTTATTTTCCCTGGGTTAGGAGGATGGATGAAAGGTTTGATGAAAGACATAAATCCAGAGCTGGAACCTCAGGTTACAATGAGAAGAGGGCATACATCATTTTAAAATGACAATTAAAATTAGTGAGGCATAAGTTCATAATAAAATGAACCTTTGGCTTTTGTGGAATTGAATAATTTCTAGTTCCCCTTATTGTGTTCTTGAAGTGTTACAAATCGAATAATCAGTCTAGACATTAGGAATATCTAGTTTATTTACTGAGAATTTACAAATTTTAAGTGTTATATGGGCAAGGCTAGAAATTGGTAATTTAAAATCTTTATAGGATTGAAGTAGCTTTACCATATAAGGTCAGGCCTCAAAGCTTGCTTTGTGTTATAATTGCTGGAATATGCAAGATCTGTAGTGTGGGTGATTCAACAGCATAAGAAGAATATCCTGCAGGGGACATCGGCTGAGACGTGTTTATAGAATAGTTGGATTAGGAACTTCCTGTTATTTTTCAAATAGTCTCCTCTGGTATCCTGATTAGCTCATTGGAGACTTCGTGCTCCCTTCCTGCTTGCCTCTAGAACAAACACAACACAAAGGCTGCATGAAGACCACAGAACAGTTAGGACTGTATGAATTGTTTCTCTTCACAATAAAAGTATTCTTTGATGAAGAGTTGGTTCTTATATGCTGCTTTTCTCTACCAGAAGGAATCTTAAAGCGGCTTACAATCCCTTTCCTCTCCCCACACCCTGTGACGTAGGTGAGGTCAAGAGAGCCCTAATATTACTGCTCAGTCAGAACAGCTTTATCAGTGGCAAGCCCAAGGTCACCCAGCTGGCTGCATGTGGAGGAGCAGCAGGGAATCTAACCTGGTTCATCAGATTAGAAGCCACTGCTCCTAACCACTACACCAAGCTGATGCTTGCAACCTCTCTGCATATTTAAACTCTGTCAACAGTAATTTGTTAGAGATACCTTTTCACATTTTTAGGGTGTGTGTGAAATGTTGGGAAGTTTGACATGTACCGTCATTTAATGAAATCAAATAAAAGGCATTTTTCATCAGCAACGTTTGAAGTCACTTCTCATTCATCATAGACATGCTGTTTTTAAAATGCCTGTTCTGATTAAGGATTCTGTGAATTTTTCAGAATTCAGCTTTCAAACTGATTGATTCAAACTGATTGTGCTTGAAGGTGACAATCAGATGTGAGCAGATCCCTTGGTCTGTTCGGTTTGTGCCAAGCAGCCATGAACAGTTGCTGAACCAGTTTGCACTGGGTTTTCTCAAAACTGTACATGTGTAAAGACACTGTTGATTCAAACTGTCTGGCAACCAGAAGCATCACTAAACTCTAATTAGGTGAACATCAGAGTAGGATGTTATGGAAATTCAGCATTTATTGGTGACCAATTTTATATGATTTGTGAATGATCTAATGGTTCGTTTAAACAATTGTTTGTTGAGCAGAGCAACTACGCAACAAGGATAGTGGGGGACAGTAGAACTCAATCAGACTGCACATGCATGATAAGCCAGTTGTGCTGTAGTGCATGATTAGTAAGAAATACAGTGAAACAGCCTGCTGAACATTCACAAAGAGATCAATAAACTGCTGAGCTGATCATCAAAAAAAAACTGTCTTCTATTTGCAAACAGAATGTGAGCTGAGCCAGTGGATATTCAAGCATCCTTGGTTCTGATATTAATCTTTGCATGCTAACAAAAAAATACAGATTTCTTGTATGGTGACCAAGAAAGTAAGTCTGTGATCTAGTGGTTTGTTTAAACAATTGTGTTGCAGGCCCATTTGTATTAGCAATTGTATTATTATTATTATTTTGCTACTACTTTCCTGAATGATCATTACCTGTCTCTGAACAGGAAGTCCCAATTCTGCTATTCTTAAGATTAGTGGATGGCGGCAGCCATATACTTAGATCTAATTTCATTTGCTTCTCCAGGGGGCTGTATTAGTGTTTTCATTAGAAATGTTTTTACAGATGTTGGCTTTCCAAATAGGAACTCTTTATGGCAGAGAGGTAGTCAGGGGTTTGGCATCCAGAACAAAAAAGAATCTGGTATAAAAGATTAATTTATAGAAGAATAATTTACTGTCTTTATGATGTATAAATGTAGAGTAACTCTACAGAGGTTTTAAGATACAGTAATTGAATTCTAACTCTTATAGAAATATTTGCTGTTAGTCTTTTTCAAAGAGATGTTCCATTCATCATGATAACAAAGAAAGCACCCATGAATATGTTACAAAAATTATGCCTGCTAATTTATGTATCAATATTTTCTTTTTTCATTTGAAGTACCCAAATTACTGTGACCATATTTCTAATAGTATGCAATGTTTTGATCCTTGTCCCAACAATGTGATGATGCAGATGTTGGTCAAGAATTTAACCCTCAAGGTACATTATGTGGAACAGCCAGTCAGTAACCTTTTATTGGCATAAAATATGTATAAGACATATAAAAATAGGCCATGGGGTTACATAACCAAACAGATCTTAAAATTATTAAATAAATTATAAAAAATAAAATACAAGGTAGGCAGCATTATTATAAAAGCATCTTAGTTAAAACTCTGGCAACTAAAATGGTTACCTCTGGGTCTTTGTCAGAGAGCAGAAATGGCAAGGTCATAGATTTACTTACAGAAGGCTTGTTTCCCAGCAAAGCAACAAAGCTGTCATCCCGACACTGCTCATATAAGGGGCAATCTAACAAAATGTGTGAGACAGAGTCAGGGCAGCCAGAACCACACGGACAGAGTCTCGCATGGTATGGGATACGGTGGAATCTTCCCTCTAAGACCTTTGAGGGGAAAGCATTCATTCATGCCAGGAGAAAAGCTCTTCTCAGGGGTGGGACATCAAGAAGATGCAAATATGTAGGCATAATATTTCTCTGCATAGTGATGCCAAAGAATGCTGGTGAGCAGACTCGAGGCTGGGTAGGTATGAGTTACTGCTGCTCATGATCTAATATTCTCTGTTTAATAATCCGGAAGATACATTTTTCTTCCAGAGGTAGTAGGGAGTTCAGATCGATGCCAATGGAGACTAATTTTTGTTCAATAGCCTGGAACCATCAAAATTTAAGAGGGTCACTTTTTAGACAAGTTAAAAGGTTGCCAGTTTCTATTCTAAAAAATAGTCTGACCCAAAATTTAAAAGTAGCTATCCAGGCCCTTGTCTCTACCCTAATTTGGCCAAATTCTGTGCAAATGGCATGGTAGGAGACACAATTGGGAACCCCTGCAATTTGCCTATAGAAAGCAGATTGAACACCCTCAATAGATTTATTAAAGGCAGGAACCCATAAGGGGCATCCAAACAGGAGCTGGGACATTACTTTGGCATTAAAAAATTTAATTGCTGCAGGAATAAATTGGTTACCTTTCGCAGAGAAAAAGAACTGTTTTATCAAGGAAGATGAGGATTTGGCCAGATTGATAGCTCGTTGGCAGTGGGAGCGCCAGTTCTGGTTATATTGGAAGGTAACACCTAGATACTTAAATGTTTTGACTTGTTCTATTGAAGTGCCTCCAAAAGACCAAGTCATTGCATGCCAGCTCTTAGAGAAAACCAAATTTTTTGTTTTACCATAGTTAATTACTAACATTATCTTGGCAATATTGGTAAAAGGTGGATAAGTATCGTTGTAAGGCAACCCTTGTATACGAGAGTATTGTAGTATTGTCGGCATTCAACAACAAAGGAATATGCTGGGAACCAAGTTTTGGGGGATGACCATTAATAGGTTCCAGTTTTTGCGCTAAATCATTAATGAATAAATTAAACAACAAGGGGGCCAGAATACAGCCTTGCTTAACTCCACTGGTCGTTGAGATCTTAGAGGTTAAGTCTCCCGTTGAAGAATACCGGACTTGACAGGAGGTGGACACAAAGTTTTTGGATGAGAAACACAAGTCTCGGTTCCATACCCATTAATCGTAATTTATTCCACAGCATATCCCTATCTATCTTATCAAAGGCACTTTTAAGGTCTATAAAAGCTGTGTATAGCCTCTTACCATTTTGGGACGTATATTTCTCGGCCAGGCATGAGAGAGTTAAACAATGATCTATAGTAGAGTTACCCTGCAAGAAACCAATCTGTTCAGGACCTATAATTCTTTGAGAGTGAGCCCAATCAGTTACGCGCCGTTCAAGATGTTTTGCATAAATCTTACCTATAATTGATAATAAACTAATAGGTCTAAAATTATTAGGGTCGTTATGGTCACCATTTTTAAACATGGGAACAATGATTGAATTCAACCAAGAACTTGGGACAATCCCATGTAAGTCAATTAAGGTAAATAAGTTGGCCAAGGGTGGAGCCCACCATTTAGGGTTGTTTTTTAGAAGTTCAGCTGATAGGGCATCCTGGCCTGGGGCTTTGCCTATCTTAAGGCTCAGAATTAGTTCCTCTACTTCATCAGGCAAAACTGGGGACCATCTAGGGACATTAGTTGGGATCGAGTCATTCAGCAGATTTTCTGGAGTTGCTGGGACATTAAATAGAGCAGAAAAATGATCAACCCAAACTTGGGGGGCAATAATAAGTTCTAAATTACCAGTCTTCCCACTCAAGGGTCCTCTTACAGCTGACCAGAATGCTTTGGAATTTTTGGATTTAACAATATCAAATAGGCGGGCCCAATTATCGTGAGAATAAAGCTGTTTTTTCTCTCGGATAAGATAATTATACTGTTTTTTTTGTTCAAAGTAACTGTGGATAATAGTCTGATCCTATGACGATTGGGCCTGTCTAAATAACTCTCTCAGTTTTTTTTTTTTTAGATATGACATTCTTGGTCAAACCAGGAGGAATTGCTGCCTTTGTTACAGACTGGTTGTGCTTTAAGGCCGCAAAGGTCAACTATCTGAGAATACAGCTCTACAGCAGTCTTAGGTGAGCTTTAGTTAATTAAAGTCTCCCAAAGTTCTATCATTCTTTCAGATTCCAAAAGAGATGTAATCTGTAACAGGTTGTGCACAGCAGTCTGCAGCTGCATGGCTCCCTGGCAAGGTAAGTGAACGAACACACTAAGCAACCCCGGGGGGAGGTACCTGGCTGTCCGGAGGCTACCAGCTTCAGGCTTTTGTCTCTGCAGCCTCTGCTGCTGCAACCTCCACTGTCACCGCTGCCTCAGCGTCCAGCGGTGTGGGCACAGTCACTACCTTGGTGTCTCTGGGTGCGGCAGCTGGGTGCGGTCTCTGGGTGCCTTGGCCACAGCCTTCTCTGACCGCTTCTCTGCCTCTCTGTGGCTGCTGCCACAGCTGCCACAGGCACTGCCTTGGCTGACGCCACCAGCCACCTCCCTGGCTCTTCTGGCTCATTCCGTGAGGCGAGACAGTGGACGTCATGTCTGTACCCATTTCTGTCCTAGAAGGTAAGCCAGAAGATGTGTTCCACATCAATAAGTGCTATTTCTAATTTATATAACATTCGGTTCACATTTCTTTGATACTTGGAAGGCAGCAAACAACAGATGGTGCCAACAGAAGGTCTCCCACCAAAGCAGGAAGCCTTACAATTTTGGAGTCATTTCCTTCACATATGTAAAGAAAGATGAATCGAGATCATTTTGATTTCTGAAGTCAGGCCAGGTTTCATTTTACAAAAGGCTCCAATGGGAGCTATGATTACACAGATCCAGGATCTGCCTTCTTGTCCTCTAGTGTTGTGAGTAATACTCCTACCCGGACTGTCCAGCCCACTTGTTTTCCCTTGTTGTGCTTTGCCTCCCCTGTTCTGTTGCTTTGTTTTATCTATCAGAGGATTTAAGTAATCCCAAAGAATACCTGGAAATAAATAGCTGTACACATTATCAGTTGCTATGCCTGTAACAGGAATGGTACTGAGGACTTATACCAGCCTTTCTCAACTTTTTTACCATTGAGAAACCCCTGAAACGTTCTCCAAGCTTTGAGAAATCCCAGAAGTGGTGCTATCATGCAGAATATGGTTGGGATTATAGAGTCATAGAATCATAGAATAATAGAGTTGGAATGGACCTAATGGGTCATCTAGTCCAACCCCCTGCACTATGCAGGACACTCACAACCCTATTGTTCATCCACTGTAACCTGCCACCCCCTTAAGCCTTCACAGAATCAGCCTCTCTGTCAGATGGTTATCCAGCCTCTGTTAAAACATTTCCTAAGATGGAGAACCCACCACCTTCCGAGGAAGCCTGATCCACTGAGAAACCGCTCTAACTGTCAGGAACTTCTTCCGAATGTTTAGACAGAATTTGAATTAATTTCAACCCATTGGTTCTGGTCCCTCCCTCCGGGGCAAGAGAGAACAACTCTGTTCCATCCTCTATATGGCAGCCTTTTAAATACCCGAAGATGGTTATCAAATCTCATCTCAGTTGTTTCTTCTCCAGGCTAAACAGACCAAGCTCCCCCAGCCTTTCTTCATATGTCTTGGTCTCCAAACCCCTCACCATCTTTGTTGCCTTCCTCTGGACATGCTCCAGTTTATCTATGCTATGTATGCTTACCTGGGGCCTCTTCCCTTCTCACCCTATCCAGGCCCATCATTGGCCAATGGGAGGGGGCAAGTTGACATGACCATAAGTGGTCATATCACCCAATAAATGTTTAACAAATTAAATGTATTAAGTGTATTTCTGCCTTATGTAGAGGACTGCACAGAGTGATGATGACATTTGTGCTGTCAGAGTTACTGATTCGTGCCTTCATGTATGATTAATATGGGAACGTTGTAGCAATGGCTGACAGTAGCATAGCTGCTAGATGCTGTAAAAGGGTATTATTGCAATGTGCCTTCTTTGTGCTCCTTTTCCTGTTCTTGCAAAGTCTCCAGCCCAAAACAGCCTCTGGGCATAATGAGACTATAAATTATTTTCCAAAGTCTTAGATGAAGTATGCTTAGTAGATATAATACTGTGCTAATTTAGGAATGTTAGAGTACATAAAATTGCATACGTATTTCTCTGAGGAAACCAGCAAATATATTGTGTGTGTGTGTGTGTGTGTTTGTGTATTTAAATTGTATGATATGGTTATTTTTTATTGTTTTATTGTTTTACAAAAAAAACAACATCCTAAGTATTCACGATAGTATTAAAAATTTCTGCTTAAAAGTTGGAAGACCCAAATACTATCCTTATTAACTCACATGAAGCCAAGCAAGGGGTGGATCTCTATGTGGCTTTTGTCCCTACATGATTTGTTCTGTTTCCTTTGGACAAATGACCCTCCCTTTCACTAGGACCATTGCAGTGTGAGTTCTATCCAGGTTCTGCAGTTGTACTTTATGGATTATGCTCCTGCCCTCTTCTTCCCCCATCCAAAACATTAACAAGTCTATTGTAAGGCTGTAAATTATCAAAATGTGCCTGGAAGTTAGCATAAACACTCCAGAGATCTGGTGCACCACAGAGCCAATAAGCATGACAGAGAAGGCAAGCCTTTGCTGTTTTCTTGCAAGGAATGTTAATCAGAATCCTGTCCAGATTGCAAAAACCTAATTTTTGCCCTTGCACATCAATTCTTGACATTTTTGTGAGATGAAAGATATCTGCCTCTGACCTCTGAGGAGAACCAAATGGTCATAGGCAGTGGAGGGAATGAAGTCTGGTAGATGTATTTTGTTTTAGGCCTTCATTAAAAGTGGCTACGAGACTTTTACTACTCATTTCTTTGCAGCATTTTAAAGTAGAGACGGCTGAATCTCTTCATTTTAAACTAGTGAGGAAAATTCCTAGGGAGATTATTTCATTTTATCATGGGGGAAATGGCAAAGGAAGGGAGGTATTCACACCCATATTTAAATTACATTTTAATTTAGTTATTTCTGTAGCTAAAATATTTATTGTATTTAAGATACAAGGTTTTCATTAATGTGCTAGAGAAGGCATCTTAAAATACTGAGACTATTTCATATATGTAAATATTTTAATTTCCAAATGCCAATTTCATTTATGTAATGCACTTACATTTCATTCCCTTGATTTTGAAAATGTTATAATTTTCCAACAGTACAAGAATCCAATTAAAAAAATTAAATACACAATCTACAAAAAAAGCTAACTTACTGCATGCATAAAGTGCAGAACAAGTAGCTCTTCCATGGGTAAAACCAAGGAATATTATGTATGTGTCAGATTTACCAGGCATAAAAAGGAGGATGTACAGGATTTAGATTCAGCATGGCATGAAGTTTGGTTTCTAATGGAAAAGATTATTTAATTTTTCTATTAAAATAAACAATGTATTTGGTGAAAAAAACCTATAAAGCAAATGAACCTCATAAATAGTGAGAGCAGTACAGGATTTCTTTGCTCATTCAGTTCATATGCCACTTCTAGGCCTGCTTAAGGCATCTCACAAGACACTAAACTGAGGAATAGATAATTGGTATTTTCCCTCTGAAATACATTTGAGTGTAGTAGGTGGAATCAGGAGAATACCTGTTATTAACAATGATACCGGGGAGGGCGGTATTACATTGTGTTCTAAATACCAACTGCATATAAAGTAGAATCTTCAGAAATCCTTGTTGTGCTGCATTCAGTGCTGGTGTTAATCTATAAATGTTGTCTATTCTCCCAAAAAGCTTTCTAAATTAATTTTTGGGTGTTCTAGAATTTCTGATAGAGCTCCATTGGCCATATTAGAAACTATTATTTTCCTAGACATCACTAATCTATCCAGGAAATTCACCTATCATTGTTTTACTGAGTATGTGTGTGTGTCGGGGGGGGGGGGTGGCAGCTTGCTGTAAGGTTGCTGTAAGACCCTTCACAAACACCTATACCACTTTGAACAGCATGACAGTTTTTCATAGCTGGTCTGCCTTTTTCTTTACTTGAACATATTCCTCCTTCCCCTCTTCCAATTCTGGTACAAGAATATTTTTTTACCTCAGAGTCAGTAACACGGTTATATGCATAGGAAGATAGTTTGCATTGCCCACTAGGAGGGAGAGAGACTGGGTCTGAATTGCAATTGCCAATGGAAAGAAAGAAAATACTTTCCCCCTTTTTCTTCTCCTTTTAAAAATATGTTATAGATTTTTTTTAATTCTGGGAAGGTCATAATATCCTATATTTATTGATATACTCCTATAAATATACCTTTATTTTTTTTTAAAAAACAACACAATCTAAATGGATTCCAATTTTGTTATTATAGTACCCATTGTAATGGCTGTTAAGTTCCAGCATGGGTATCTTATCTTTGTCAGTTAATGTATCTAATTCCACCATTCCTAGAGGGAACAAACCTGGAACTGAAGCTGGTAATATATTATAGAATCAAAAACGCTTATGCAGAACAAACGGGATTTAGCTTGGATAAACAGCAGAGAGCCTTGTGTCTTTTATGTCCAGAGTTCAGAACTGGAAGAAGAAAATGACGATAAATCATTCTGACGAAACAACATAACATAAACGTATGTTTATTTAAAACTTTATACAATCATTTATCTGGGCTATTGCTTAGTTTCAAAAAACAGTTCTGCTCTGATGAGGCAACTGGGGGAAGCAGCAACTCGGATGCCACTAGGTTAGACTGTCTTCCAACAAAATTTGCTTCCAGGGGGGAAAATGTTTAAAGGTGGTAGGAGAGCCCATCATGTCAGTAATCACTGGATAAAGAATGGGCATAGGCAACAATAACAAAGTAGATCTGCTAATCATGCTGCCTGTCATCCTTCAAAATATCACAGGTTTCATGTAATGTGATAATAGCTTAAATTTGAAAAAGATGCTTTATAGTTTTTGGCTGTGAATGATGCTTTATAGTTTTTTGCATAATTCTCCTCGGATAGCACCGATAAGGAATTCATGACAGAGGTGGGGTTTGAATCCTAGTCCTTCCAGTTCATATCTAACTTTCTACTTGCTAGGCTACCCAATTAAATGCTTTCTCCCCTCCCCCAATACATTAATACACTCCTTTTACTTTGCCAGCTGAAAATATCCACCTACGTTTTACATAAGATCAAAAATGTGGACAGTTGATCAGATGGGAAACTAGCTCCAGAGGTCTAAGGCACTGCTCGGTAGGCGTGCTGAGGTAAGAGTTGCTGTACTATTCTACATAACTGCATCCTAACTGTGAAAACTCCTTGGAGATCTTCAGGAGGCACTGCCAGATTTATTTATTCAAAACAGTTTTTGAAGAATTTTTAATAGTAGACATCTTAGAGGGAGGGATTTGAGATTTGTTCTTTTGTTTTTAACTGGACGTTTTCTTATTATTGTAAGCCACCATGAACCAAGAGGAAAGAGAGGCTATAAATGTTTTAATAAAGAAAGAAAAAATATCAGTAGCTGATAATAGTTCCATCCAGGGCCAGTGTGGTATAGTGAACTAGGAATTAAGAGAATTGGGTTTGAATTCCGCTCCACCTGAAGCTTGCTGGTTGACTTTGGTCAGTCACTGACTCTTACCTACCTCACAAGGTTGTTGTCAGGATAAATAGAGAAGGAGAGAATTACATACACTGCCCTGAACTTCTTAAAGGAAGGGTAGGGTAGGGTAAAAACATAGTAGGTAGGCAGGGCAAATTAGTCAATCTAGTCCATTCTAAGAAAGCTACTGTTTGTGTCAATATGTAATGCTTTGTTTACTTAGTACATCTGAATGAACTGCATTATAGAAGATACACTAATCTTACATTAGCAGCTCAAAGTCAACACCTGCTTGCCCTCACTGTAGAGATTTCATCTACCCTTTGACGAATGCTTTTAGAGTTAAAAACAGATAACATTAAATACCAAGACTGGAATGCATCTCCCTTCTCCACCAACTTGTATTCAAGTATTTTACTTCAAAATCTAGTCCTCAACTCAAATGTGATGACCAAACCTCAAATTTATGTCTTCGATTTCTGTTAGTCTTTGTTTCATTTTAGACCTAGCCATAAGTGTTTCCTGGTCCTGAGTTGATCCAAGAATCATTTTTTCAGGCTCAGAATGAAGAATAAGAGAGTATCAGTGGAGGCATGTGGCAGTGGAGACAGGAATAGCAGACACACCGCTATCAGTGGGCTTAACAATAGCGTCTGGGAAGCTTCAGAGAATGCTAATGTCATTACTGTTCAGGTTTTATTCTAAGGAGCAACATTTAAGGAGGCTACAGAGATATGAGAACTATGTTGATCCAGTTTGGACACAACACAGCCATGGTCCTTCAGTTTCACCTCCCAGCTCTGTAACACCACTGAAACTCCACAGAATGGGAATGCTGCATTCAGAGCAAGGTGCCTTTTGTTCATATGAACACCTACAAAGAAACCACTGTCCAGCTTACAATTTAGAATGGTAAATATTAATTGTAGTCTTCAGTCTGTTTCTTCATCTTTGGACTATTTCTGAGACAAGTTGCTCTCCCTGCAGGCAGTGATTCAGCAGTAGAGCACCAGCTTTGTACTGAGAGTTTTTAAGTGTCACCATGATTACTTCCCCTCCATTTTGTGATCCCAACCTCTAGCCCTTTTGGTCTGTGAGCAGTCTGGCTGTCCGGACATCTTAAAGAAATGTTGCCGCTCCCCACCCTTTGTCCAATGAGTTGTTTACCAGATAGGCTAGGTTAATCTCAGTTGGAAGACATATGACTGTTTAAGTTCAGGGAAGTTAGATTGGCCAAGAGACAGACAAAATTGGACCACATTTACATGATTGGATTTCAGCCATGGAGTATGATGGCCAGCCAGCTTGGCCCTGGAATGCTGAAGCCCTAGGACAAAAGGTCAAGACAGAGAGGTGGATTCATAAGGCACAGTCAGCTCAATAAGGAGTATTCTGGGATGTTTCAATTAAATCAAAACTCTATGTCTTAGTTGCCCTGTTTTGATGTAGCCTGACAGTATGGGTCTTCAGAGGTTTTGGGGGTAAGTATTCATGGGCTTTTCAGCTCTGTTGGTATATTATCTGATACTTGGATCTGTCTGTATCTTTGTTTTGTGTTGTTATTCAATAAACTTTCTATGATTAATCTTCTAAATTTCCATACCTGTCTTCATTCCAATCTTGTATTAGAGCCAATCTCCTAAAATCCCCTCCCCTAGCTGCCTGCTGGCCAACAACAACCCAGGAGGACAGGGTGACATCATCACAGAGTAACAGAGGAGGGACCCAGCATTTTCCTTAACCTTCAACCTGGCCTCAACCGAAAGTCTGGTGGAAGAGCTTTGTATAAAGCAACTACACATGTTCATGTGTTTCTACATGTAAGCACTTATATTTTGTGTGATCGAAAACAAAATGTTCTAGAAGGACTTGGCAACAGAGGTGGTCTTTTCAAAGTCAGAAATTGAACATAAGCAATTTGTTCCAAATCTGAAAACGTTTAAACAGAAATATATCTCATTGACATCCATGGAAATTACTATTAAGTATGTCCTTAAGGATAAAGGTGTCAAACAGTGAGAAGAGACAGAAAGGCTGTCTCACAATTAGAATATTGTGTCCATAAACACAGTTCTGTTGGCCTTTGGATTGTTTCTCTGCTACTGCCCTCTCCTTTTTGGCAGCCTTCTCACAAGTAGACAGCAATGCATATGGTATAATAGTGTATGTATCATTCTAAAGTGTGCCTAGATTTCATTGGAACAGTAGTGGCTCTTTAAGGCCTTTTATGTTCATGAACACAGCACAAAGAGAAAGCTGAAACTGCTTCTCCTCATGTACCAGAATCATAAAACTTAATGCTGACAAAATGGAGGTGTTACTGTTGGGAGGGAAGGAAATGGGTCATCCCCTGATCTGGATGAGGTTGCACTCCCTCTGAAGGAGCAGGCTTGCAGCTTGAGAGTGTTGCTTTGACCCAGCCCTCATGTTGAATAAACAGGTAGCCATGATAACCAGGGAGCACATTTCAACAGCTTTGGCTAGTGAGCCATTGGCAGTCCTTCTTGGGCAGAAAATATCTTGACACTATGCCCTAATAACATCTAGATTACAGGAAAACATGTAACAGGCAGTTAGATCCTAGCAATGGCACCTCTGAGGGCCATTCTGTATGACTTAAATGTAGCAGAAGTCTTACCTTTGGTAAACGCTACAAATTCGCCATTTCCCCCCCCTTTAGACCAGGCTTCACTGACTATAGTCCCTCCACAGCAGTGATTTAAAGTAAAACAAACCTCCCTAAGTTCCCAAGCACTACACAGCCCCCTGTTCCGCACTGCCCGTAATTTCGGCCGCAAATTGCACACGTGGGGGAGGGATTTTTTTTTCTACTTGAGGAGCGTGTAAACCATTAATTGCCAGCTCCTACGCCAGCAAAAAGGTCTTTCTGATGCACCGATTGAACGCATATTCGTTGCAACGGATGTGTTTGGTTAAAAAAAAAACAGTTCTTAAAGGGAAAGGGGCTTTTCGGGAGCATGAACACAACAGCCCATTGGCTGTTCCGTTTGATTGACGGCCAAGGGCGGGAAGAAGCGCAGAAAAAATTGCTTCCTTTGTTGCGATTCCAGCAAGACCGGAAACCTGTGGGGAATGAATGAAACGCTACTGGGACTTCTATATTCTACTAAAAACAAAGGTATGTGGAATGACAAAATTCCACTATTTAATATAGTGTTTCTGCATTCTGGGAACAATTGGCAACATTGGTCCTTGTGCGGAATGGCCCTGAATCCTGACACCCAACAGTCCTAATTAGGGATACTGTTTGTTTTGTTAGCATCATATAAACTACAGATGAGGACAGATGCTGACAATCGTACCAACAGAGGAGCAATGGCCTCTTTAAAATCTGGGCCTGTAAACGTAATCTGAATCAGCCACATGCCATGACTTTTAAATAAAAGTTCTAGGGTAGTTTTCCTACCTAAAGCCAGCAAGTTCTAGAAGCTGAGCACTCTTTTGCCTTCTTTCTATGTCCCATGTCTATTGCTTTCTTTTATGTGGCCTTGATAATCACCTCCTATGTCCTGTTTAGAATTCCCACACTGCATCCAGAGCAATTCATGTTACAAACAGAATGCATCAGCTCATTTGAATCACTCAAAAAGTTATTTGTGATAGGCATTGAAATGTTTAGTTATAGAGGAGACAGTTCATCACAGACAGCTTCATTAATACAAATTCTGGAGTGAGTTTGGCTTCCTCCCTAAACTCTCTCTCTCTCTCTCTCTCACACACACACACACACAGAGAGAGAGAGAGAGGAGGGGGGTTATCTCTTGATCATTTGTCGCTGTATGGTCTCCATAATCCCACAGGAAGGTTTTTAGTTTTGTAGAAGGATAAGTCTCTGTGTGCGCTGAACAAAGTTTATGTTCAAAACACTTTCACAAATGAAGCTATGAAGTGCAGTGTGGGAAATTTTTTCAGAGGCCAGCCATATTGGTCTCCAATGAAAGAATTAGATTCAAGTCCAGCAACACCTTGGAGACCAACAAGAATTTCAGGGTGTAAACATTTGAGAGTCAAAACTTCCTGCATCAGACTTTGAGGAGGAGAATATATCAGTTTAAGAGTGAATCCACATCACCTTGGCTATTTCATTATTATCCTGGATTGTTTAGTCCATTCTGGAAAACTGAGAAATGGATGACTGTTATAACATGATAGGGTGTATCCACACATCAATGGGCATTGCACTAAGTGCTTTTGTTTGAGTTTTAGGCTTTCATTGAAAGACTTTCCTGAGTCATTAGTTTCACAAAAAAATCCCCTTTCTTCCTGCCCACTGCCAGCAGTTCACCAGCAGACAGTTTAGAGGATAGAGTAATCGGCTGTGAGGCTTGTCTCTGGTGATGAGCAGACTTGGCACAGTTTAGCCTGACTTTTGTCAGGGGGATCATAGAATCATAGACTTGGTAAGGGCCATACAGGCCATTTAAACTGTTGATCAATACAGGATCAGCCTAAAGTGTCCATCTGTTCAGCCACTGCTTGAAGACTACCAGTGAGGGGTAGCTCACCACCTCTTTAGGCAGCCTATTCCATTGCTGAACTACTCTGAAATCCCCCCCCCCACAATATCTAGTAATTCTACACATAGTTTAAATGATCTTCTGAGGGCCCTATTCTCTGCTGTCAACAGAAACTGCTCCCTGCCCTCATCCAAGTGACAACATTTCAAATATTCAAAAACAGCAATCATGTTGCCTTTCAACTGCCTCTTCTCCAGGCTGAACATTCCCAAGTCCCTCATTCCTCACAGGGCTTGGCCCCCAGGCCCCATATCATCCTCATCATTCTCCTCTGCCCTCTCTCAATTTTGTCCACATGCTTTTTCAAATGAGGCTTTCAGAAATGCACACAGTACTTCAGTTGTAGTCTGACCAATGAAGTATGCCACGGAACAATGCCATCTCATGATTTCGATGTGATAGCTAGTGAAAGTGGAATTCTCCATGTGTAGGTGTGGAAGGACCCAATCTTGTGGCTAAGCAGTGAAAGAATGTGACTATAATCATCAAAGAAATTCAGATTACAAGTTAAAGTCATAATTAGTTTCAGTCAACATTAGCTTAACTTTTCAACCTTGGCCACAGCCTGGCGGAATGCTCCTGAAGAGACCAGGGCCCTGCAGGGCTTGGGACAGTTCCACATGGCCTGTAAAACAGAACTGTTCTGCCAGGTCTGTTGTTGTGGCCAGAAATGTCACTGAAATTCTGGCTTCCCTGCCCAAAACATCAGCCAATTTTTTACCATATGTGACATCTGCACCACGACCCTGGGAAATTAGAGGTGATTTTGAACTAATTTGAATGTAGAATGTTTCATTATATCAATTATTTTATTATTGTTTTTATGTATGTTGTTACCCTCCCTGATCTTTTGGGGGTAGGGTGAGTTAGAAATACAATTATTGTTGTTGTCTCAGCCAGTCTTCTCCTGTGCTGGAAACATGTGCTGCTGAACTGTTCTTTAAAACAACCTGCATATACTTAAATCTCCTTGGTCAGGATTCCTGTGTCAGCGATCTGTTCTTTCTTGCTCACCACAAAACAGCCTTCATGGCAAAGGCTTTATATCCCATACTCATTGAGTCAGTCAGTCATTGGGACTTCCTGGTGTGTTGGATATTATAACTGTATACAAGAGGATCTGGGTGGGAAAGGGTTAAGAGAATTCTCTTACCTGGGCACACTTGGCAGCTGGTCCCAACTTCTCACTGGTTAGATGTTGAGCTTCATTGGCCATTGGATGCCTTTTATTTCATCTTATATAGGACCTCTCTTCCCTCTCTTACTTGATCTTGGAGGTATAGCAAGTTAATATTTTTGGAATTAATTTGATCACAATAAATTAAATGCACCTACATGAATATGTCATGTAAGATGTGCTTCTATTTTTGTAACTAAAATTGCTTTCTCTTATTACCATTGAAGTCAGATAATCTCTGTAATTTGTTTGAACAGCATTTTCCCCTTAACTAGGAAACAAGGAAAATGTAGGGTACTGTGAAAGTAAAGGCTTTGTGCTTCCAAGGCAATTTGGTATTTTTGCATTTAACTCAATAACATACAGGTTAATTGCATGTGTCCTGGTTTATGACTCTCCTGAGGATGGGAGCACATGTGAAGCAATGAACACGCATGCATGCTAAGCCATCTGTTGAGCACTGCGCACATGTAAATATGGAAGGAGTCCCTCATCGGCTACTTCCCCATTCAGAACTCCAGAGGCATCTCCAAGACTGGCAATAACAATAGTCCTAATCAACTGAAGGATCTGTAATACATACATTCAGAATGAACTATCATCAGCCATCCTAGATTGTCATCAATCCCACCTTGTGTTTTGTCCACCAGTCATAGTTTGTGACACCTCTCTTGATTAAGCAGTCACCTGGACTTTTGTAATATTCCAGAAATCTTCTTGCTTGAACTTGACAATTTTAAACTATCCAGTAAAATTCAAACTTTTCCATGCTGTCCAGTTCCCAGTCAGGGGAACCAAGACCTCCTGATGATGGCTTTATAAAAGCAGCCCCATTACCCTGGTATCTTTGTAGCAGGATCACCCCACCTGCACACTCATCTAACGCAGAGGGATCCTCTTATATCTCTTCCAAAACGTAGTGTAATTAAGGATAAGAAGAAGAGTTGGTTATTATATGCTGCTTTTCTCTACACGAAGGAGTCTCAAAGCGGCTTACAGTCGCCTTCCTTTTCCTCTCCCCACAAAAGACACCTGGTGAGGGAGCTGAGGCTGAGAGAGCCCTGATATTACTGCTCAGTCAGATCAGGTTTATCAGTGCTGTGGCGAGCCTACCTTCCTGTAAACTGGTGGGGGGGGGGGACCTATTCGACCCTGCAGAGCCGAGTGGGGAATTTTCAGTCCCCTCATGGGCATGTCTTCTTTTGTGTATGGGCCTGGCCTGGCCTGGCCGCTGATGGTAGCCGTAGCAAAAAAGGGAATACTAGAAAATCAGCATTCTTTTGCCGCAGGCCATCAGAAGCCCTTGAGTGAACCAGGGCTGGAAGGGGACCAGGACGGCACTGATATGCATAAGTGGGGATTAGCCCCACTGTCATACAGGTGCCAGCTCTGTTCTTCCTGCACGTACATAATCAGTACAAGAGGTAAATAGCTGAGCAATAAGTACAGTTAAGACTGAAATCTTTGGTAAGACATGTGAAAAGCAGCAAATTGGCATACGAATAATAATGGAAACAGTAAATTAGCATACAGCATAATTCAAGAACCAAATAGGAATAACAAGCTTAGTTTATAAATTTCCCATTTGTCTGGATTTAATTCCAGGGTTTTGATTATAAATAAATAAATAAGCATGGCATTGCAGGGGTTGCATCTACTTTCAGAATTACTGAAATTTGCAGGTGAACAAGAAACAAAGCTTGCAGGTGTGATCAAGGAATTAACTTTCCCACAAAATTCTGATGATAACCTTTTAGACAAAATTCATTTTGGAGATTCTGCAGTTGTGGTTCTTTTTGTCTTCCCTTTCCATCTAAAACATTTAGCCCTCTTTAAATGCATTAATAACTCTACTAACAGTATTTATACTCTCCACCATATCTTGTATCTTTCATAAGGGAGTTTTTAGATGTCACTTGGAAACACTGAATAACACTCTTTATTAGCCTCATGATACTGAAGGCCATCAATACCTGTCTAAGCCTGATGAGATCATGCTATGATTGTTAATCAGAGTGAAAGAAAAGGCGGGAAGATGAAAAATACCTAGAAGGAAAAAATCAATGTAAAACTAGAGGATACAAGTAAATACACTGACTTGTGCACTGGATCCAACCCATGATCTGGCAATATTGTCCATGATCTGATTGAGGCAACATTACTGCAATATATTTTATGTGAGGATACAGTCAAAGAATATTGGGAAACTCCAGTTGATATACAATGCAGTGCCAAGATTCAGTGTAATGAATTTCACCCACAGGGTAACCAAAGCCTGCAGTTGTATGCATATTTAACTGTGAATAAGTTCCAGTGAACAGAGTAAGACATGGTACTCACAAGCAGTAAACTTAAAGAGCCATAGCTTCCATTAGTATTTTTACAGCTATTGTAGACTCCTGAGCATGAAAAGTTTTGTGAGCTATCCAGTTCTACTATGGAACCTGACTGGGACATAAGTAAAATCTGGTGGGGAAAATAGCCATGGATTTATCAGTGGCTTTTCCTCTTCACCTTTAGGCAATTCTGTGGAGCATGCCAGTGGGGATAATTGCAGGTTATACTGATGGGGACTGATCATTAGACCATAGGCAAGGTGTGGTCCAGCAGCCTAGAGTGCCCATCCCATGGGGCGAGGATCACCTACAGCAACACTGAAGATACTAGCTTCTAAGATAACTTCAGGGAAAAACAAGAAAAAAATGTTTGGACTAATTTCAGTGCAAAATTATTTAAAGAAAAATTATTCAGGTTGAAAACTAAACAGAAAGCTTATTGATAGCTAAATGCGTGAAGCCAAACTTCACTTTGCGAATATTCATGACTGCACACAATGATGTGTTCTGTTCTCCTCAGTCTTTTTAATTTTGTTGCCTGGCTAGCTGGTGAGCTGGATTTTATGGCCAGCTTCCTGAAGTATGTGAGGTGACCTTTTATGGAAAGAGTGAAGGCACCCCATGATCCCACATTTGAATATATTTACATTCCTTTGGGCCTAGATAATGGTTGGGAGTAGTAACTGATCATCTGAGAAATGAAGCTCCCCTTGTGTATGATTTCCATCCATTTCCTTACCTCGCAATAAGTCGTTCACATTCATGATGGTCCAAAGGGAGAACAGCAATTCATGAAAGTGAAGTCAAGATGACATCAGACTAATATATTAATAATATGCAATGCCAGGCAAGAGAGCACAGTCTAAAATAAATTAGATTAATGTGCTACTTTGGGGCCCTTTTACAGTTAAACATTGAGAGGGAGTAATGTGTCAGTGACTCCTTTAACATTTAAAGCAACTTAAGCCCCTAAATGAACACCAAGTATAAATATGACACATCAACTGTTTGCTAATTGCCTTTAAAGATTTACAGCTTGCAATTGACTTGTCACATGTACATGGAAAAGAAAGGCAATGCTTGAGAAGTGCAAGCAAGCTCAATAGCTTTTTTTTGCTTTCAGTTTATGAGTATTGGAAGCAACATTAACCCTCTTTGTTTTGTAAATTAATTGCCTCTGTAGATCTTTTTTTTCAAAATATAATAGTATTTTAATTGTTCTGCACCCCTTCCTTGGGTAGACCAGATTAGCCTAATCTTGATTTAAGAAGCTAAAAAGGGTCATCCTGGCTAGTATTTGGATAGGAGGCCTCCAGGGAATATCAGGGTCATACAGAGGCTGGCAATGGCACATCACCTCTGAACGGGCCTTGAACACCCCACAGGGTTGCAATAAGTCATCTGTGACTTGAATGCAAAAAAAAAAAAAAATGTTCCCTTTATCAAGATTTCTGTGTTCTATGACAATGAGATCCCATGTATTGCTGTGAATTATATCAAAAAGAAAATGTCTTGAATTCTTTCTTCTAATCATTAAAGTGATTTTATTTGGGCCCCATTCAAATCTTAGTAAAGGTATATTACTAGACTGTGTCACCTCAACGAGGATATGCAGTACTGGATCTGTGAAGTGCTCCACATCAGAAGAAGAAGAAGAAGAGTTGGTTCTTATATGCCGCTTTTCCCTACCCGAAGGAGGCTCAAAGCGGCTTACAGTCGCCTTCACATTCCTCTCCCCACAACAGACACCCTGTGGGGTGAGTGAGGCTGAGAGAGCCCTGATATCACTGCTCGGTCAGAACAATTTTATCAGTGCCGTGGCGAGCCCAAGGTCACCCAGCTGGATGCATGTGGGGGAGCGCAGAATCGAACCCGGCTCGCCAGATTAGAAGTCCGCACTCCTAACCACTACACCAAACTGGCTCTCTCCCTATACTTGAGAAGCTATTCACTCTAACCATTTCAATGCATTTTCAGGCTGCAGAAACAAAATACTTAACCATAATTGCTCAATTCACTGTGGTTTAGTAATTCTCATCTATACTAAATATAAACCATGGCTTGTATTCTGTGGAGGCTTTCTATGAACTGAATGTAAAAAAAATTGCCACCACCTTCCACACACTTTAGACTCCTCCCTCATGCTGGTCCTGGGAGTCTCGAGTCCCTCCATGGCTACATTTCACAGCACAGGAGAAAACAGGAAGGTCCACTTCACTCAGGCAAGCAGACATGTTCCATACAAATCCAAGTAACAGGATCATAGAATCATAGAATCATAGAGTTGGAAGGGGCCATACAGGCCATCTAGTCCAACCCCCTGCTCAATGCAGGATTAGCCCTAAGCATCCTAAAGCATCCAAGAAAAGTGTGTATCCAACCTTTGCTTGAAGACTTCCAGTGAGGGGGAGCTCATCACCTCCTTAGGCAGCCTATTCCACTGCTGAACTACTCTAACTGTGAAAAACTTTTTCCTGATATCTAGCCTATATCGTTGTACTTGAAGTTTAAACCCATTACTGCGTGTCCTCTCCTCTGCAGCCAGCAGAAACAGCATCCTGCCCTTCTCCAAGTGACAACCTTTCAAATACTTAAAGAGGGCTATCATGTCCCCTCTCAACCTCCTTTTCTCCAGGATGAACATTCCCAAGTCCCTCAACCTATCTTCATAGGGCTTGGTCCCTTGGCCCCAGATCATCTTAGTCGTTCTCCTCTGTACCCTTTCAATTTTATCGACGTCCTTCTTGAAGTGAGGCCTCCAGAACTGCACACAATACTCCAAGTGTGGTCTGACCAGTGCCGTATACAATGGGACTATGACATCTTGTGATTTTGATGTGATGCCCCTGTTGATACAGCCCAAAATGGCATTTGCCTTTTTTTACCGCTGCATCACACTGCCTGCTCATGTTTAGTTTACAATCCACAAGTACCCCAAGGTCTCGTTCACACACAGTGCTACCTAGAAGTGTATCCCCCATCCAGTAGGCATGCTTTTCATTTTTCTGACCCAGAATCAGAACTTTACACTTATCTTTATTAAATTGCATCTTGTTCTCATTTGCCCATTTTTCTATTGTGTTCAGATCTCGTTGAACTCTGTCTCTATCTTCCGGAGTATTTGCCAGTCCTCCCAATTTGGTGTCATCTGCAAACTTGATAAATAGTCCCTCCACCCCCTCATCTAGATCATTAATAAATATGTTAAAAAGTACCGGGCCGAGCACTGAGCCCTGAGGTACCCCGCTACTCACCTCTCTCCAGTCTGATGAAACACCATTGACAACAACTCTTTGAGTGCTGTTTTCTAACCAATTCCCTATCCACCTAACTATCTGAAAATCCAGATTGCAGTCCTTCAACTTATCCATCAGAACATCATGGGGAACCTTGTCAAAAGCTTTACTAAAATCCAAGTAAATGACATCAACCGAATTTCCCCGATCCAGCAAACCTGTTACTTGGTCAAAAAAGGAAACTAGGTTGGTCTGGCAGGACCTGTTGAAGACAAATCCATGCTGACTTCCTTGGATCACCAAATTGTCCTCCAGATGTTTGCAGATCGCTCCCTTTAATATCTGCTCCATTATCTTCCCCACAACAGAGGTCAGACTCACTGGTCTGTAGTTTCCTGGGCCATCCTTCCTCCCTTTTTTGAAGATCGGAATAACGTTTGCTCTTTTCCAGTCCTCTGGGACATCTCCAGTCCTTAAAGAGGTTCCGAAGATGATGGACAAGGGCTGTGCAAGTTCTCTGGAAAGTTCTTTGAGTACTCTCGGGTGCATTTCATCTGGACCAGGGGATTTGAACTCATCCAGTGCAGCTAAACGCTTCTCGACAACCTCTCTATCCATGTTAACCTACCACCCAGACACTATCCTTTGGCTACGGCTCTCTAGATGTGCCTAAACACTTTGACCTGTGGGAAAAAACAGATGTAAAATAGGCACTAAGCCTTTCTGCTTTCTCTGCATCTTTCGTTAGTCCATCTGCACCCAACAGTGGGCCTATTGCCTCCTTTACTTTACGTTTGCTCCTCACATAACTAAAAAATCTTTTCTTGTTACAATGGGCTTCCCTGGCCAATCTTAGCTCACTCTCAGCTTTGGCCTTTCTGATGATTGATCTACAGTGCCTAGTAACCTGTAGGTACTCTTCTTTAGAGCTCTGTCCTTCCCTCCATTTCCTGAACATTTTCCTTTCCTTTCTTAGTTCCTCTTGAAGTTCTCTGTTCATCCAAATAGGCTTCTTAGAGCTCCTGCAGTGTTTTCGTCTTTCTGGGATAGTCATTGATTGAGCATGCAATAGCTCTTGTTTGAGTAGCGCCCACCCTTCACATGCTTCCTTCCCTTCCAGCATTCTCGTCCATGGTATGACACTCATCATGTCTCTGAGTTTATTAAAGTTTGCCCTACGAAAATCCAACATCCGCGTCTGGCTACAAGCTTCCTTGGCTCCCCATCTCAAAAGGAATTCTATGAGGACATGGTCACTTCCCACTAGGGTCCCCACCTCCTTCACCTCACCCACCAACTCTTGCCTGTTGGTCAGTATTAAGTCCAGTATGGCTGAACCTCTTGTGGGTTCATCTACCATTTGATAAATGAAATTGTCAGCCAGGCAGGTCAGAAAGTTGCATGACTGAGGACGCTTTGCAGAGTTTGTTTCCCAGCACACATCTGGGAAATTGAAGTCACCCATGATGACAAGGTCCTGCCACTTGGATATTTTCTCAAGCTGCTCACAAAGTGCAGCATCCACATCCTCTCGTTGGTCAGGCAGTCGGTAGCAGACACCAACCACCACACTGTTTGTTTTCCCCTCACTTATTTTCACCCAGATGCTTTCCACTGTAGATATGCTCTCCTCCACTAGAATTTCCTGACAGGTAAGCCCTTTCCTCACATACAGTGCCACTCCTCCACCTCTTCGATCTATTCTGTTTTTTCTGAACAGTTCATATCCATCCACCATTACATTCCAGTCATGAGAATCATTCCACCAAGTTTCTGTGATGCCTACTAGATCATACCTTTCCATCAGCATGAGAAGTTCCAGCTCTTCCTTTTTATTGCCCATGCTTCGGGCGTTAGTATAAAGACATCTGAATCCTTTTACTTTTGGTTCCCTATGAGCTGGCCTTGCCGGTTGGGCTGGCTCCGATCGTTTTCCTTCCATACACTCCCTATGTTGATCGTCTCCTTCCCCTAGTGGCTTTAGTTTAAAGCTCTCCTGATGAATCTCCCCAGGTTCCTGCCAAACACATTCTTCCCCAGTTTCGATAAGTGCAGTCCATCAGGTGCTAGTAGGCCTTCCTCAAGAAAGCCTATCCCATGGTCCCAGAAACCAAATCTTTCCTGCCGGCACCAACTACGCAGCCAGTGATTCACCTCCATTATCTTCCTCTCCCGACGCATTCCTCTTCCCTTGACAGGCAAGATTGAAGAGAATACCACTTGTGCCCCCATTTGCTTGAGCTTCCTCCCCAGATCTTGATAGTCTTGAGACATATAGGATCCTATATGTTTCAAGACATACAGCCAGCCCATTCATTAGGCATACAATCTGTAGTTTGCTAGAGGTCGAAGAGGCCTGTGGCAAATTCCATTGCCTAAGGGGCAGGCTCTGTGTGGGGCCATGCTAGTCCTCCTGAAGCACTGAGACTGGTGATGGCAACAAGCAGTCCCAGGCAGTGCCACCGCTGGAAGACTGGCTGAGCAGTATTGTTCAGGCTGGATGCTTTAGGCTGATCCAGCATTGAGGAGGGGGTTGGACTAGATGGCCTGTATGGCCCCTTCCAGCTCTATGATTCTGTGTTCTCAATGCCCCTGGCCAGCCGTGCAGGGTGTTGCAAGCAGTACCCCTGGATGGTATTTCCCCTATTGCTGGAATGCTGTGTCACTATGAGCAGCAGCCCTTGACATGCCGCCACCAGCTCTTATGAGGGCATCCTGAATTCAGCTGGTTCCCCAATCCGTGCAGCACAGTCCTAGCCTTACTATCTCTAGAAGGGTGAAATGGGGCAGACAGGAAGCTGCAGCTCCACATCCAGTCCAGGGCTTCTCTCTTTGCCAGCACTGCTGGATTGGCAGGGGATGGTAGAGGCGGGTGGCTTCCCTCTCCTGTTTTCTGTGCAACCTTTATCTGTTTTACACCATCTATAAATCTTTCAGCCTACCAAACTCACTGGGCAGCTCTGTTGTTCAGACATAAATAGAACAATAAGGGGTGCAGAGGGATAGTTCTTCACTCGAGAAATTGAGTATGAACAAGGGAAATGTCAAAAACAACCACATCTCCAGACAAAGTAGTCCTAGGCCTACCAACTTTTATCACAATCTTGCTCCCATGCCTCAACAGAATCTTGATAAGCAAATAACTGGAGGTATATATATTGCCTGCACGCCACTACAATAATCACCTGCTGATTTCTGCCGATTGTAGACCAGGACATTTTTCTGTTAACTTGACCCATTAATCTAAAACCAGACTCATTGCCTACTGTCTTACTATCTTGTCAGTCCCTTGTTTATCTTGTTAATAGCCTAGATAGAAACATGTTTATTTGAAAATGTGTCCCAGAAGAATCTGAACTAAAGATCTGGCAGAAAACATTGTCCAGGTACTTTATTTGATGCCCTTCCACTGTAAGATATGTGTATGGGATATGATTGGGGGGAAAGTGGGCAGAATGAATTTAACTTTTACTCTACCATTTTCCCCATTGCAACCTCCCAATTGTTTATTTCCTACACATTGCATGGCAACACGCATCTGAGCCCAAACAAGTTGTAGTCTCGTGGAGAGATGCATTGCCTTCACTAAATAAATAAATTACTTTTCTGCCTGCTATATCTGTGTTTGTTTCTGCTTGCTGAATCTTCACTGAAGACTAAATGCAGTAACAAATGCATTTCAGGGAACTTGCTACCTTTTCCTTTTGCAAATTTCACAGTCCTTGCAGCAGAAAATCAGCAACATGGGTTTTCAGTGTTGTATATGCTGCCAACTATTTAGTTTGGCTGAATTTAATGAGGCTTCCCTCATAGTATGTTTAGAGTAATATACTAGTCAAGCTGTGGACTTTTATTTTACTAACAAAGGCCAGAATTCAATTGTAGCATAGTATCTAAATTACTTTTTAATCCCTTGCTTCTCTTAAGGCACTAAGTTGCTGTGTATGACCCCCCCCCCCATCTATCTTATCCTCCCAACTATTCTGTGGTAGATTAGGGTGAGAGAATAACCAGTCAAAGAGTTATTTATTTTTACGTAATTTATAAACCACTTTCTTCCCCAATAGGGGCCTCAAGTAATTTACATCAGGGGGAGGGGGGGAAGAGAAACTGGCCCAAGATTACCCAGTAAGCTTTATGGCTGAGGGAAGACATGAGCCTGAGTTTTCACAGCCTATCTTATCAGTACACTCATATTTACAGCCTAATACTCTATCCTACAAAACACAGTTGAATTATTCTGTACTGACTGCTATCCTTCAAGATAATTCACACTGAGCTCTTCAATAAAACTTTTCTTTATAAAATGAGCTGGTAAATCAGTTTTAAGCACGCCTATTTTTTCACACCATTGTGCTAGTTGAATACACGTTTTCAATGCGAAGTACATTATTATTGTGTAATATTACAGTGTTTTGTTCTTGATCCAGACACTAGACACCATTCTTAGGTAAATATTTTATTTTATTATATTTTATGAGTGAGTTATTAAATCTTAGCATATAAAAATAGAAAGAACTATAACACAGCTAGGGCCAAGAATGTAACAATAAAGACTGCTCTGTGTTTGTTTTCTAAGGGGCAAAAAGGAGTGAGATATTTAGCTTAAATTCTTTGTTACATTCTTCTTTGCTTTTTCCTTGACCCATGCAATACCAATTAATGTCAGTTTAAGGACACGCAAGTTCTGGGAGTGTGTGTGTGTGTGTAGATTTTGCACCTGGAAAAACTTGGGGGGCTCGGATGAGGGGATTTCCATAAGACAACTGACATTTCAACTGCTGTTATCACCCCCAGTATCCAGGGAGTTCAGTTTATTGTCACTGTCAGTTGGCCATCTTCATCCATCAGAAAAGCAGTCATTACTCTGTTGTGCACAGCAATTTATACATGGGATGTATTTGTATTTCTCATTAATTTGTCAGCTTCCATTTTAGAAGCATTCTTGTTTAACAAGTAGAAGTCAGAAGTTAAACCTAAATATTTTCACAGACTGTATCTAGTGAGACTATTTAGTCAGCTGTTGACAGTCAGTGTCACAGCAGACAAGAATAGAAATGGATGCTAAAGAAGATTTATACTGATTTATACAAGCGCATGCCGGGTAACCCTTTGTAGTTCATAAAAAGTAGTAATGAGAACAGAGTGTGATGTCAGAACTACAAATGCTAATCTTTACCAGAAAAAATGTGACCAAATCCTAGTGGTGACTCATTCCATATCCAGCACCTGCCTCCTACAGACCTTAGAAATGGTAATGTCTTGATTATCCTGAAGAGTGCACAGAGCTATTATTATTTTTAAATGGCCACATGGTATTTGTAAGTGTGATGGATCAATTGTACCATTGCCATGGGGGGGGGGGGATATGGGGAAACTCCTGGAGATTTGTGGAGCCTGGGTAAGACAGGGACCTCAGTGAGGTACAAGGACATAGAACTCATCCTCCAAAGCATCCATTTTCTCAAGGGGAACAAGCTATCTCAACAAAATACCTTTGAAAGTACATCCTTGAAAGTACACTTAGTATAATGTAGAAAACATGATTATGTGCACAGCATGAGAGGCGGAACTATCCTCTGCCTCTGTCAAGATAAATAAGCAGCCAGCTCCTTGCTCAGCTTGAAAATCCTCACTTTTGAGAGCATACCTATTCAGCACTCACATGTTAAGGGGCACTGGGGAGAGGTGTTTGGGACACTTGCAAGATGCACATGTATATGTGGCTGTGAAAACATAGAGTTTGTCTTGTTCTCTACTGGTTTCCCCAACTAAACTACAAGTCTTACCATTCTAAAGGGGAAGGGAATAACTTATAGATTACTGCCTTTAAAGAGAGACTAGGCTTCAAGTAGACCCCATTTATTACTGTAAATTAGTCTTCCCAACCATAACTTCCTGACACAGTTGCTGGAAAATATACTTTTGGACTGAACCAGGATGCTGGGAAAACTATGAGGGCCATTCCGCACAAGGACCAATGTTGCCAATTGTTCACAGAATGCAGAAACGTTATATTAAATAGTGGAATTTCGTCATTCCATATACCTTTTTTTTTAGTGGAATATAGAAGTCCCAGTAGCGTTTCATTCATTCCCCATAGGTTTCCGGTCTCGCTGGAATCGCAATAAAGGAAGCAATTTTTTTCTGCGCTTCTTCCCGCCCGTCAATCAAATGGAACAGCCAATGGGCTGTTGTGTTCATGCTCCCAAAAAGCCCCTTTCCTTTTAAGAACTTAAAAAAAGAAAAACCAAACACACCCATTGCAATGAATCTGTATTCAGTCATTGCATCGGAAATACCTTTTTGCTGATGGAGGAGCTGGTGATTAATTGTTTACACGCTCCTCAAGTAGAAAAAAAATCCCCCCCCACGTGCACGATTTGCGGCCGAAATTACAGGCAGTGCTGAACAGGGGGTTGTGTTGTGCTTGGGAACTTTAAAGACACTTGCAGTAGGGAGCTTTGTTTTACTATGCTAATCACTTCTGTGGAGGGACTTTAGCTGGAGAAGCCTCGCTTGTTCGTTGCTTTCGCTGGTCTAAGGAAAGAAAAATGGCAAGAGTAACAACAAGCGCGCTGACTGGGAAAGATCCGCTTGCAAACTGTGGGCTGCTGGCATGCTGAAAAGCGAGGGGGGGGAGGTTTCTGGACTTGCTGCAGGGCGATTGACACTCCAGTAGTTGGGGGGGGCTGTGAAGGGGGTGGGGCACCCGTCTTCTTTCTCAGGAGCTGTTGCTGTCTTCAGGGACCCCTCCTGCCGCCACCACCACCGCTGCCCAGCCCCGCTCTAGGGGTCCTTATTGCCTGTCGCCTCGCCTGCCAGGCAGCACTGCTCCACATGAGCTCAGCCAGAGCCGTTCTGACCACGGGCCTTTCTGTTGCTGAGGCATAAGCACTGACTCTCGGGCATTCGCTTCTCTGGAAGTTCGCTTCACTTCTGTGGAGGGACTTTAGCCGGAGAAGCCATTGAGAAGCCTCGCTCATTCGTTGCTTTCCCAAGTCTAAGGAAAACAAAATGGTGATCGCTTCTCCGGAAGTTCGGGGGTGAGAGTGGGGGAGGGACTTGCTTTCTACCGCTACATTGAGAACGCATATGTCTTTTGTTGATGTGTTGCAGCTTGTGCTCAGAAGTGTAGTGATTTTTTCAGGGGGAATCCACTTTTCCCGATTTCCCGTAAAGCGCTACAACAAAGTGATTTTTGCGGAAGCGTTGCAGGAGTGTTGCAGATTGTGTGTGATGTCATGCAGAACGTTGAATTTGTAGTGTTTATCAAAGGTAAGACTTCTGCTATATTTAAGTCATGCGGAATGGACCTGATTTTTCACCTGTGCACATGCAAACATTTACATATTAATCTAATATCAAAGTTATTTTTTAAACCCTATCATCTTCATGAACTCTGATGTGTAACATATTAGCAACAGATGTCCTAATGTTAGAGTTAGGAAGGTTCAATAGAATTTTAAGATTCTTTGTAATTTGAATCAAGGTGGTTTAGAGGAGGTAGAAAAAACACACGCTCATAGATGTTACATACAAACACAGGTGCTATCTACATCTTACCTGTCTGAGTGACTGAATTCAAAGCAGAAGATGGAGTAATTACGGTTGGAGTAATTACAGCCTCCAGATGGGGCCTTGAGTTATCCCAGTGATCAGTCACACTAGAGAAAATGGCATCTGCCCCCCTCAAACTCTGACCCCCCCCAGCAGCACCTCCAAATCGCTAAGAGTTTCCCATGCTGGAGTTGGCAGCTCCAGGTGAAGTGGTGATTTGGGGTCAATTCATCCTGCTTTTAAAGGCTTAGTTTGTATAAGATTTAAATGTTATTATTGGTAATAATCTTTAGTGTATAGCAACAGTATTAAAATCAATACGTAGAAACATCAATATGGAAATCAATAAATGGAAACATCAATAATGAATAATATTGATCAATAACCATAATAAAAGCTCTAACCTAAACTTCAAAATGGAGTGCATGCCCTGTCCCTGCCCTGTAGCCAAACTTAAAGTATAAATACTGGAATGTCTATGATGAGGCTTGCCTGGTTTATCTATGCATATTAACTCCAAACATATAACACTATTCAAGTGGTATTAACCACAAAAGGTACATTTATAACAGCTCGGTGCCACATTTGCTCTCTCTATGTAAAAATTGTTGTTGAAAATATTAATGTCATTTGGAGGCCTTAGGGTAACATTTTGTTTCACAGCACTCTTGTTCCCATACCATGTAAAAAAGAGATTAATGTCTGAAATTTCAACTGTATTTGTTTTACAAATTTGCTAGGGTCCCATGAGAAGAATTGTCTTATATCATTTGAGGGCTGGTAATTCCTTTAGAATGACCTTTTGCGTTATAATTATAGCAGGAGAACTTGCATAAAGTCAGAGAGAATGTTAATGGTTTCAGTTAACTGGCTTCATAGTTTGTTTTTTAAAGCAATGTAGAATTGCAATCTATAGAAATATTTGTAAATAATGCAAAATATCTTCATTTTTACAATATTAGAAATAATATATTCATGTATCCATATTGTTTGGGGTTGATATAAAAAAAGCTGACTTCTACCTCTGTATAATACCACAGAAAAGAAATGGATATGAACCACATTTTAAGGTTCAGTTTGCAAACCAAATCAGTTTGTATTGGTATGTAAACCATTTGAAGTTCAAACCCCTACTTTCTGTTCCCCACAAAAAGCAGTGTAGAGCAGAAAGCAGGAGCTTAAATGGCTCTGAGCCAAGTCACCCCTGGCTTTCTGCTCCCTGTGGATTTTTGTGAGGAGAAAAAAGCAGTGGTTTAAATGGCTTTGATCCACTTATCCAAACAGCTGAGTTATGGGGAACTCATTTTTTGAGCAGAAAGCAGGGGGTTAAATGGATCAGAGCCATTTAAGCTCCTGTTTTCTGCTCTTCATGAACTCCCATGAACTGCATCAAAGTTTGTAGATGTTTGTGGGGGCTCTTCAATTTAGTTTGCAAACATCACTTCACAACCCCAAAACTAGCTAGAATTCATAATGAACTTTAGTTTGTGAGCTGTTGTGTTCATCCTCCCTACAGAAAGGCATGTAAGAAATTTGTTTATTGTGATTAAGAATATGTCACATTTTGTTAATACAGTCCATTGAGTTCCTAATGGAATCTAGGGTTGCCTAATGGCATCTAGGGTTGCTTGATGCCTACTGGGAGAGGGACATCTCCTGCTCCCAGTAGGCAGTGCTAGGTGATGCTCCACTGGCTGTTTGGAGGAAAAAACTATTTAAAACACCACTGGCAATAGAATATTATCAATTCTGCAGAAAACCTGGATATCATACCTCTTTAGGATTCTGGAAACATCATGCCTCCCTAGGAATATGGCTCACAGGATAAGAAACATGGTATCAGGAACTATTAATTAATTAATTATATTTATATGCCACCCTCCCCGGAGGCTCAGGGTGGTTTACATGGAACATATGAACAATACCAGAAACAATCCATAACATATGAATAACCATAATGATAATACTAATAACAATATAAACAATGTAAACAGTGCAAACAAGTCCAGAGAGCTCTGGTGGAGGTCTGGGAGGAAGGGGAGCAGGGGCTCTTCAGTCGCTGTTGGCTACGCCTGGTCTCAACCAAATGCCTGGCAGAAGAACTTTTTGCAGGCCCTGCAGAACTTTTTAAGCTCTGTCAGGGCCCGGATTTGCCTTTCTGTAGTAAAATGATTATGAGTTTCTTGCAGTTCCTAAACAGGACTGACATCAGTTCCAAGAAAAGTTTATATAAACATTTTGCTGTTTCCCAATTGACAAATATAAGTCTTCATTAATTCTAAATGCCTCTTGGATCACCATCACATCCCTGGAGTTAAAAATTATAAGTGAGAAGCAACAGTATGTTTCTCTGGTTTCCATAGTGTATACAGGAGTTATTTTACATATAACCATGCCTTGTACGTGCCTTTCAGAGTGCTGGTTCCTGTAGTCTACTCTGATTGACAGTGGTTCCCTATGGTTTCAAGGATAAAGAGGTCTTTCAAAGCACCAGTTGAGATTCCTTAACCTTTCTGCCAATAAAAGGTTACTGACTGACTGACTGATTCCTTAACCGGCAGTGTCAGAAACTGAACCTCGGACTTCAAATATGCAAAGCAGGGTGGGTGGACTATTGCATCATCAATAGAAGAAGAGGAAGAAACATGCACCACAGTCACCAGTATCCATGGTACAGGTAATTTTATGTATATTTATTTTATTATTGAACTTATACCCCGCCCCTCTCGACAAGTCGGCTTAGGGCGGCTTACAAATGGCAAACAGCCTTTACAATAATAAAAGGTATCCCCTGTGCAAGCACCAGGTCATGTCTGACCCTTGGGGTGTCTCCCTCTAGCGTTTTCATGGCAGACTCAATACGGGGTGGTTTGCCAGTGCCTTCCCCAGCCATTACCGTTTACCCCCCAGCAAGCACTCATTTTACCAACCTTGGAAGGATGGAAGGCTGAGTCAACCTTGAGCTGGCTGCTGGGATTGAACTCCCAGCCTCATGGGCAGAGCTTTCAGACTGCATGTCTGCTGCCTTACCACTCTGCAGCACAAGAGGCTCGTTTTACAATAATAGATACAATAAAAACACTAGCAATGCTTTGTGCTGACCAATTTACCCTTAATCAATTGTACCATGGGTCTGCATTCATAATTTTAAAGGGACTATATTTCACTATCTGGGACTACTTGCTGTTTTCTGCTGCTATTTGTACAGTATGTGCCTTTGTAATTCACCCTTGATGCAAAAATTGGCATAGTTATTGTCCCATTTGACCAGGTACCCAGAAAATGTTTCGTCATGCTGACCACTAACAATGACTTGCAGAATTCACCATCTGAAGTGAATCAAAAGGCAACACTATTATGATATAATGTGTCTACAAGTATGTCTCAGTTTTGATAGAAATGAGCATATGGTTTAGAAATATAAAGATGGAATGGATCTCAATGGTCATCCAATCCAGCCCCATGCACAAAAGAGGAAATTAACTAACCTGTCCCCCTGTTCTTTGCCCAGACAAAGAAGGGAATCAACGAATCAATAACCATGGCTGCTTTTAAAAAGAGGTTTTGTAATGGTTAAGAACTCTTTCCCCCAGTTGAGTTCTGTTTAAGAACTCTTTCCTCCAATTGAGTTCTTCTGACCTACAGAGAGAGAGAAAGCCAGATCTTAAACTGTTAATGTATTTGCAGACCCAAGAATAATGGTAAGAGACATCAAAATCCATCGTTTATGTACTCTGAATGTTTCATATCTGTTCTTGTCTGCAAATTAACAGGTCCCTGTGTATATGTCCCTCCCTTCACATCTTTAGTGTTCTTATCTCCAGTTATCAGCATCATTCTAGGCTTTGATTTTTTTTTCTCCCTCCTCCACAGGATTTACGTAGTTTAAATCCTTCCTTATCAGGTTTGAAGGCTCTGACCCAACACAGTTTTTCCTGCCCTCATAAGGTACAAACCATCTCTTAAGAGAAGTACCTTATCTGAAAAGTGTATACCATGGTTCAAAGAACCAAATCTTTCCTGATGGCACCATCTATGTTACCAGTTGTTTATTTCCAGTATTCTTCTCTCTCTGATGAGAAGGAAGGGTAATAATCTGTGGACTAATCATCTTTCTAGCCTTTCTGTAATAACTTGATGCACCTGGTAGACAACAAACCTCTCATGGTGACTAGTTTGGTTGGCACTTATATAATGTGATATCAGGAACCACATTTTTGTGCAGTCCAGGGTTAGAATTCTTATGTTGTTTATCTTTGCTAGTTTTACATGATTATGCTGTTTTTATGGCTTCATAGGTGTGCAGGTTAAGATCAGCCCAGTCTGGTATTTTGTGATCCTACAGTGTGTGCAACAATGAGAAGGGTGTCAGAGAGGCCAGATTTACAGAATCTGTGCTAAATAAGTTGCAAAGATGATGTAAAATAACCACAGTTATTTTACCACATGATATCAGATGAGTTTTATGCTTCCTGACTGACTAGCCACATCACTGTTTAAACAGATATGCACCAATCTCACACTAAAAGTCATTATAGATCTGCTAGTTCATTATAGTTTTTGTGCCATTGTTGCTATGTGGATTGTGATGGCTGAAATGGTCAGCAAGTTTCAGCTTTGTGGTTTTGTAAAGTGACCCCAGACAGACGCCCTCTCCATGACTGACTATGGGGGGGGGGGACTTACTGGAGAGCAATAAGAAGGAATGTTTTGATTTTATGGCTATGTTGGAAAAAATATTTAAAGTACTTGCTGCATTAACATCAGCTGACATAACAATTGCTTCCAGGCCTATATTCCTGAATTCTCACATGAAGCGCTGGGAAACTTGAACAAGGCAATATAATTTAAAGTCTGGCAGGAACAAAGAGAGTTAGAAAAAAACATAACTCATGTTTGTCTGGTTACATATATAGAAACGTTACTGAAATTGAGATGTTAATGAAAAGCTGAAACCAAGCATGAAGAGAGCTTTCCCATTCTAATTGGCTATGAATGACACCATCTCCTGGCCCTAAGCATGTACTCAGAAGAGTCTACTCAGTATTTCCTCTCAAATGAAACCTGTATGAGCAAGCATTACTGCTCAGGCTCGAAATAGGACAGTGGGGCTATGTGGATTATTTGTTGCCTCATATTCTTCACAGGTCTAATTTTAATTGGCACCTTCCCAATTGTAGGTTGAAGGGAAAAGATCAAAAGGAGAGTAAAAAATCAGTCCTCTTAATAATGTGCACATAGAAAGCAGTCTGTTAAATGCAGCTGAATAATACCACTCGAGTAGCCTTGCATGTTGAGCTGGGTCAAGGTGCATGTAACAATTTCCATGTAGAGGAGTTTCTTTAAAATTAATCTCTAGGTAGTTTCCAAATGGCAATATGTTTGAGTATTATAGCTTGTCAGACAGTTCAGGCGATCTTTCTCCACTCCAATACAAACTTTAAAATAAAGCTATCCCTGTTCTCCTCCTTGGGTAATGTCACCATGTTGGGTTGGTTGATGTGTTATGTATTAGGATGGTTTTTATGTATTAGGGGTTTTTATCGGGGGCTTTTATATGCTGTTACCCACCACGAGCCTTAAGAGCCTCTTGTGGCGCAGAGTGGTAAGGCAGCCGTCTGAAAGCTTTGCCCATGAGGCTGGGAGTTCAATCCCAGCAGCTGGCTCAAGGTTGACTCAGCCTTCCATCCTTCCGAGGTTGGTAAAATGAGTGCCCAGCTTGCTGGGGGGTAAACGGTAATGACTGGGGAAGGCACTGGCAAACCACCCCGTATTGAGTCTGCCATGAAAACGCTAGAGGGCGTCACCCCAAGGGTCAGACATGACTCGGTTTGCACAGGGGATACCTTTACCTTTACCTTTTACCACGAGCCTTAGGGGAGTGGCGGGCTATAAATTTAAATAATAAATAAATAAAATAATAAATAAAAGTTATGCAGGAACACTAAGCAACTAAATCTAATTATTGGTTCAAACTGTATGAATAAAGATTGATAATAATTTGAATCATACTGGCCATTTTACTCATTTTCCCCCAGTCTTTTTCTTATTAGGGAAAGAGTGTTGATGTACCATCTGAAATTAAACATTATTGGATTCTGAAATGGATTTTGAGCTGGGTATAGCACTCAATTTACCACTGCCCTTGTCAATGATTTTATCTAGGAATTTGATAGAAGAAATTGTTCTCTACAGATCTTATTCAACTCTTTTTTGACTGCTGATAGCCTTGATCGGTAGATTGCTTAAGAAAGCAGCTGATCATTAAAGAGATCATGTGAACTGATTTTGTTCATTCTGGGAAGAAAGCTCAGGAGTAATAAGTGGTTTTTCCTTAACTCTTTACAGCAGCCTTTGTGGGGTCCTGCAGAGTTGCATTCTTTCCATTTACCTGTTGAATGTACATATCTTAAACCGCTCCGTGGGAGCGGCATAAATAAAACAGTAAGGGCCCTGGCGGAGGGCCCTGTCCGGGATGAGGAAGGGTAGCCACTGGCCCCTTCCCCTGAAATGGCAAGCGCCTGCCGATTGGGCCCTCCGCTTGCCATTCCGCCCCCAAGGGCCCAATCAGGCCCTTGCCAACAACCTGCCTCCCCCCCAAACCGCCGCCTTCTATGCACGCCGCCATTGCTGGCCGCCGCTCCAGCAGCCGTTGGCCGCCTCCACATGCCTTCCCGCCTCCCCTTTCAAAGCCCGCTCTTCAGCCCGCCCTTACCAGTGGGCTTTGAAGCCACGCTAACAAAATTCTTCCTGCTATTCTTACTTGAGGGGCAACAAGCAAACAGGTTAGGCTCCCAGGGCTGCTGCACAGCCATGGTCTGTCGGCTCCATTTGAGAAACTCCTCTGCTCAGCCCCCATGTGCCTTCCTGGTCCGCTTTGAAGTCTCTTATCCATTTGCGAGAGCCGTCCAGGTTGTTTCAAAATCAGCTCTGGTTAATGCTGCCCCTCCCCCCATGCTTCAAGGCCATCTCTCTTGCCTCAGGTTGGACTCAAGAGCTCCCCTTGCAAGACCGGGAAGCAGCCGGTTGCTGCTTTTTTTTTTCTCCAGCTCTCCGAACTGCACTTTGCAGGCTCCCAGAAGAGGCAAACGGGCTGCTAATGAGGAGGCGGGGACTTCACAGCTACACGTGAGGAGGCAGAGATTTAACCCCCACTCCCCGGCCAAACAAACATACAATGTCTTAAGTAAATCATTAACAGGGAAGCTGCCAGTTGCTGCTTCTTTTTCTCTCTGCCTGGGAACTGTAGCTTGCAGGCTCCCGGGAGAAGCGCAAGGGCTGCTAATGAGGAAGAACTACTTGAGAAGTTTCACGAAGCCTGTGGAATGTACTGTGTCCACCAACACCTTTTAGCAATCCTGTGCAGAGGTCTGGAGATGTCCCGAGCACAGCACTCATGGAGGGCTCTCCTGTGCCAAGTCTACATCTCCTGGGACATTGCCTAGAAAAGCCTGGAGGATTTCTGCCTGGAGCTTTCAGGCCGGCATACAAGACAGTAAGCTGTCCCAGCCTAACATACCTCCCCCATGTCTCCAGAGAGGCCACCCACATCCACTCCTCAGAGCCTTTGCCAGCCTGCAACCTTCTGTATTGCTGCGGCCAGAAGGGGGATGGAGGCAGGCCCCGGCTTTACTTCTGGCCCAGGGGGTAAGGAATCTTCCCCCTTCCTTTCTCCCTTCCTTCTCTCCATCCAGACCTCCCTTTATCTCCATTATCCCTCCCTTCCATCCATTTCTCTTCTGCCTTTCTTTCTCCCATTGCTTCATCTCCTTTCTCCCCTTCTCTCTCTCTTTCTCCCTTTCTCTATGCCTGCCTGCCTGCCTGCCTGCCTGCCTCCTGTGTTCTCACCACTGCATCTTTCTGCTCCCTTCCTTCACACCCAGGACTTCTAAGCCAAACACTCACCCATCACACCATGCTAGCGCCCGTTGTATTTAAGCGTACAACGGGCTTCAGTTCCTAGTATGAAATAATGTAGTTAACTGGGTTGTCTCACTTGACATTTTGTCCCCTGGTATGAATATCTGGCAAGGGATGTTGTCATTGTATAGCCCAATTTCAACAGGCAATGACAAACCATTTCACTTTCCACTTGCCTCAGAAGCCCCTTGGTGGGGCTGCCATATGTCAGCTGTGACTTGATGGCACTTCAAACACACATGAATGCCTATTACACTGATATAGCTGTTATCATGCCTGCAGAGTACGCATGGGTAAAATTTGGCTTGTGTCCATTGGAGAAAGCTGAAACTATTTACATTCAGTTCAGATCTAACAACCATAATTCATTCATTGATACCTGACAGTTATAATTCACATTGAATGTTTGGTGATGGCTTGCAGAGAAACCTTTGAAAGCTAGGTACCAGAAACATGGACAGAAATAGAGCTCCAAGATCAACCTTTATACCATTCAGGCCAATAAAAGGTGTTCATATAAAGCCCTGGATACCTTGAATTCAAAGATCTGTTGTCCTGTCTCAGTGTCTAACATTGAACAAGAGCATCCCATAGCCTAAAATATCCTTGTGCCAAGTCTATACAATGAAAACATACAGAGATGCTCAGCAACAAATTCCCATATCTGGAAGACTTGTCAAAACCTGACTAGTCTCTGAAGTTAAGAAAGTTCTATTAGATTGCTATGGAAATGAAGGAAAGAAGCAATGTGATAATCAAGGATTTAAGGTAAACTGGAGACATAGAACATGGGGTATTTCAGTGCAAAACTAACAGATGCCTACTATTGTTTTCTACATTTTTAAAATAATAAGTTACTTGATTACTGTGTGCAAGTGGGCATTTTTTTGGTACATAAATTCAAACAGATATGGGCCCACATCTGCTTGTGAGGTGAATGGGGGCATTCAGGTGCCATTCATGGTAGTCCTGCTCAAGGCAACTGAGCGGTATCAGGCTAGATTAATGTTCTAGGAAGAAATAAATCAAAATCTGCACATAACACATTTGTTTATATATCCGGCTTTTAAGACTTGGTCCTCCTTTTCAGAAATATCTGAATTTGAACTGGTGTGGCTGTATAATCTACTAATTGAATATGTTTAAATAAGAATCTATTTAGAGGGATTCAAATGGGTTTGCAAAGAAGTAAGAGAAAAATATATGAGCCAATTTAATCTGATAATTTATTTGTAATGAATAATAATGCTGACAGTGTTCCTGTCTATTTCAAGTCAAGTATAGCTGACTGGTTGACATTGTGGGCAATGATGACAGGCCAATGATCAACCTTTGCCAGTATTGTCCTGTTCCCATGACTCAAACTTTTTTTGCTGTAATGGAATGGAACCTTAAATTATTGCTGATGGCTGATTGGAAGTTGTTGTACCTGCTTTCAAAACTGTTGTAAGTAAAAATGGATGGGATTTTGAAAATGGAAAACTATTGTATGAAAGTCTTTAGCACTGAGAGAGCTGACTGGAAGAGGGCCATAAACCGCATTTATTTGAGTCAATTTTGCATTAATCAATGTGCCCTCAAGATTACATTCCCTATTTTTATATATAGTGGGACATATATTCTAAAAAGTGCCTTTAAGTGTTTTGAAGAAGCACATTAAAAATCCACTGTAGTGCCTTGACAGCTTTAAAAAATGTATAGCAGGTAACAGGCCTTTGAAATGTGAGTGATCTGTAATTCTTTCTTTTTAAAAATTGTCACCAACCAAGGACTAAATTCATTACCTTCCAAAGTAATAATGAGTATTTTTCTTTTAGGCTGCTAGTAAATTGTTGAGAACTTAAACTATTTGTTACATAAAACTTTCTAAGTGGCTCTTTCTTCTAAAAGGAGATAATGAAAGCTATTTTCTCTGGGGCTTTCCGCACTCCTTCAAAATCGCACAATGGTTGCCAATTGAAAATGCTACTGATTTGCCGTTATGCACAACGTCGTTGACAATCTGCCACACACCTGAAACCGATCCGCAAAAAGCGCTTCCTTGTAGCGCTTTCAGGGAAATCCCCAAAAGTGGATTCACCCTCCGGACAGCGCTACACTCCTGCAACCAATCTGCAACACTAGCGGGAAAGTTCTGTGCATTACCATTGTTGTGGTTTCTACAAAGTCCCTCCCCCTGGCTCTCTCCTCTGATCTTCCGGCGAAGCGATCACCATTTTTTTTTCTTCGAGCGAGCAGAGATCAACGCACCGGCGAGCCTCCGTTTAGCCAGTGAGGCTTCCCCAGCTTCAGTCCCTCCCCAGAGCTGTTTACAGTCACTAAGCACAAACAACAGAGAAGCCCGTTTGCAGATTTATTTTCCCTTTATTTTTCACACTGTTTTCGGCCGAAAATCGCGCCCGTGAGGGGGGGGATTTTTTTTTCACTCGGGGGGAGTGTGGCAACGATGAAAAGGCAGCTCAAACACACCTGCCAGCTGTATGGGTCTCTCCGTTGCAACGAATCAACGCAGATTCGTTGCAACGGGTGTGTGTTTTTTTTTAAAACCTTTCTTAAAGGGAAAGGGGCTGTTTGGGAGCATGCTAACGGCCGCCCATTGGCTGCTTGATGGCCAGGGGTGGGACGAGCTCGGCAATAGCGCTTCCTTTCTAGCGATTTTTGCCGAGACCGGAAGCCTATGGGAAACGATGGAAACGCAACTGGATTCCACTACAAAGGCAGGTATGCATAACAACAAATTCCACTATTTTAAATGGCGATTTTTCGTTCAGCAAACAATTTGCTACAAGGATCCCGGTGCGGAAAGCCCCTCTATTAGTATGGCAAGATATTGAAAAAGTATCTAAGACTACTTCCAACTAGCTGTTCAGTATGTTATAATTACTCTCCATCCTATGAAATCTAGACAAAATTGTTGAATGAAACCATTTTTGCAGAGCCACCCCCCCAAAAAGTTTTTTTTATTTAGACTTGATTTGTGGCATTTCAAGTATTTAAAAGGAGGATGGAGCAGAATTGTTCTCTCTTGCCCCAGAGGGACAGATGAGAACGAATGGGATTAAATTAATTCAAAAGAAATTCCATCTAAACATCCAGAAGTTCCTGGCAGTTAGAGCGGTTTCTCAGTGGAACAGGCTTCCTCGGGAGGTGGTGGGTTCTCCATCTTTGGTAATTTTTAAACAGAGGTTAGATAGCCATCTGACGGAGAGGCTGATTCTGTGAAGGCAAAGGGGTGGCAGGTTACAGTAGATGAGCGATTGGGATGTGAGTGTCCTAGATCAGTGGTCCCCAACCTTTTTATCACCGGGGACCACTCACCGGAGATCACTCAACGCCTTTTACTGAGGCCCGGTAGGGGGGGTAGTTTACTCCTCTTCTCTCAACCACTGCCTTAACACTCTCTGATCGCTATGGTAATGTTTAAACATCCTTCAAAATAAGATACAGACACGCCACAACAATGAACATAAGGAACATTTTATTTTCATGGAAATTTTAGCTCATGACAATGACAAATCAATGGGAACCCTGAGCTTGTTTCTCTGCAACGAGATAGTCCCATCTGGGAGTGATGGGAGACTGACACCCGAAGTGTGTTGTAAAGGGCCGAGGGGGATGAAGTAAAGGGCCGGCAGGGGGGGAGAAGGCATCCTTCGGGGCCCACCTCCAATTAGTCGAAGGACCACATGTGGTCCGCACCCCACAGGTTGGGGATCGCTATCCTAGATGACCCATGATGTTCCTTCCAACTCTATTATTCTATGATTCTATTATTTTTTCTCACTATTCATTTGCAGTACCAGTCAAACACAAGGTGAATGACAAAATATTAGCAAGATCTTCCAGAGCTACTGTCTCTTTTCATTTTAAGCAGCTTCTCACCTTTAATTAATTACCCTTCAGTCATTGCTTTTTACTGCATTCAAAAGTAATTCATAATTTAATAATAATTATATAATTAAGAAATTTCAACAACTAAAATAAATCCTCAAAACACACTTTGACTTCAAAAGTTAGAGTGATAATAAAATACTGCTTACCTCTTCTTTCCCCCTTTCCCTGCCAACCCACAGGGAATGAAATAATTAATGGCATGATCATCAGCAGTTACACAGACCATTTCCACACGAAGGGTTAAAATGCGAGTGGCTTCCTGCTTGCAAACGCGGGAAATTAAACTTAGTGTTTGCAGTCCTCTTCCCGTGTTTTCTTTCCCTCTGCCACATTGCAGCTTTTTGCCTCCTGACGAGGCTGCCAGGAAAAGGAAAATGAACTCCCCCCCCTCTCGTTCCTTGGCTTGTCAATCACAGCAAGCCACCAAACACAGCACTGCAGTTGTCTAGTGGACTGAAACTTTCTCCCTTCCCCCAGCCCCAAAATTAATGTTTTTTTTAAAGGCATGTCACCATTGCTATGCAGTAATGCCACAACACAGATGCATTTTTAATAAAAATCAACACTGCCATGTTGCTATGGAGAAATGCCAGGATGATACAGCTCCCCCCCTTTTGGGATTCATGTTCTTTTGGACTATTTCTGTCTGGGTGGATTTCTGAAATGAACATGATCCCTGGAGCCCAAAAAGTCATTTTGTGTAAATGGTTGGCTTTAAAACATAGTTCTCAGCCCCCTTATGATCAGGAGAAGGATGCTTGATCACCCACCCCCTTCTTTCCCAGCTCATTTTCCACCTCCAGAACAGAAACAGGGCTGTTTTTGCCTGCCCAAATTGTGACAAGGCTGGACATTGTCCCTGGAGCCCAAAAATACATTCTGTGTTAATTGTTGTCTTAAAAACAAAGCACTCAGACCCCTGTATGATCAGGAGAAGGCTGCTCAATCACCCACTCACCCTCTTTCCCAGTCATTCCTTACCTTCAGAAAACAGAAAAGGGGCTGTGTCTTGCCTACCTGATCCCAAAAAGACCATGGACACTTGAAAGAAGATTTTATTTTACCCTTGACAATGTTTGAGGGTGGTAAATCCAGTTTTGGTGATTTCCCTCATCACAAGTTTGAAATGGCCAAAACTCGACTCAGCTCCTTGACAGCCTTGGGATGCAGGGAACATTATGTGCAGGGGTCTCTAAAAGCTGTCAGTATTAAAAGCTGTCCAGGGGCAGATTCCTTGTGCGGAAATGGTCATAGTTCTAAGCTCAGACTCCCACTAATCTACCCATGGCAGGAATTACCCACTCACAGTTCCAATTTTCTGCCCCCAAAGAACTGAGTGGGAGAAAAAATCCTCCACATAGCAATACTCTAGGAATTTTACCTAGTCTCTATGTTGAATCCCATGTCCACCCCTGGAGTTGGTATTTAGGGGGGGGGGCAGTTGTTTTTATGTCACCGTATTATATTTTATATTTTATATCTTGGATATTGGATAGGATATTATGGATTGTATATTTCATGGGTTTATTTTATCTGGGGATTTAATCTGTTGTAACCTGCCATGAGCCTCCGTGGGAGTGGCAGGCTAAAAATCAAATAAACAAACAAACAAACAAATAAATAAAATAAATAAATAAAAGGTTAAGAAAGGCATTCTAGAGAGTCAACCAGAAGTGACATTATATTCTGCCCAAAATTCATCCTCCCCTGCCTCCAAAGTCTCCTAACATTTGTTGAGGCGGTGAGGGGAACTCCATTCTAAGCACTTTGAAGTCTATGAGTTTAGAAGGGTGTAATTACGTTTAGGATTGCATTGTAAATATCCATAAAGTAATGTTGTTGTTGTTGTTATTATTATTATTATTATTATTATTATTTTAATTTATTACCCGCCACTCCCAAATGGCTCGTGGCGGGTTACTGAATAAAAACCCAGTAAAACCCCCCATTAAACCCCCCAGACACAAAAACATATCACAACACAACCAATCTCAATAACAAAAAAAGATATGGTGGAAAAAACTCTAGCTTGACTTTCACTATCATTCCCCCAATAAAAATTTCCTAAGTAGACATACTTACAGCCATACTGTGCAGTTAATTTAAACAAATAAGTGAGACTTTTCCTGAATAGAATTTACTTACTTTACTTTCAATTAAACAGAATACTAGTAACTTTTCCCTGGAGATATCTGTTATTGGATTTTTATTAGAAATATGGTACTATATTAAGTGCTGAGTAGAACTGCTGTTTTGACTCCACTTATAATCAATTTTGGAGAAGAATTCCTTCAGAAGCACAAAATGGCCTCAGTATGGAGGCAACTGAAGATGTCAAAAGCTGACTGGAAATGTCAGCCTTCTAGACAAATATCCCCTTGGCAATTTAATTAGGGAAACCCAAACCTCAGAAAATTAAGTTTAGCTGAATAGCTACAAGTTTTGCCAACAGCTCCTGAAATAGAGTTATCTGTCCCATGAGAGAGAAAGTCTTTCCCATATAACAGTTTCACTTATTTTCTTGTCCTGCTCTCTACTGTGGCTTTTGGGGAAAATTTAGATGTGCATTTAAAATATTATATTGAGTTGCCATTCTCTAGAGTTCAGTTCTCTTCCCCAGTTCTTTAAAATTTAAATATTTGACTGGACAGAACAGGTGATTCTAGACTGTAGCTTATGGGAAACAAAATGCCAGTGCACTGCTATAGATTCCCTTCAGCTCATATGTATCACCCCCAAACCAGTTTATCCTGATAGTAAATATTGGGGAATGTGCTTGTTTCAGCTGTAGAATATCTATGGGACTGCCTCTCCCAGTATGGCCCCCAAAGAGTTTTATGATCTGCAAACACCATCCCTGACCACAGAGAAATCCAGCTGGTCTCGAATGAGTTGCCAGTAGAGACTAACAAAGCTCTGCGGGGCCTGTAAAATGGCACACTTCCACCAGGTTGAAGCCAAAATAATTGAGGAATAACTATGGGCCTCCCTTCGTATTTCTATTTCTAAATAACATTTTAGACTGCTGCATTGTACTTGCTGTGTTGTGTCCTGTATCACTTTTATTGGCATGATTTTTGTTCACAGATTGTTCCATGTTTTTATTAGTATGACTTTTTTACTGTGTTTGGTTTTTCCCATCTTAATCATTCCCCACCCCTGCAGAGTCTTGGCACCCCTGAAAGTATAACCCCAGCAAATAGTGATCTGTCCATGACAAGAGGTCTGTCTTTGATTCCCTGACCTTCAGGTCAGCTTCTTCCTGCCCAGAGCAAAATATCAGATCAAGAGTATGACCTGCACAGTGTGTGCAGCTTGTTATTATCTGAGACATGCCCACAGTTGTCATAGAGACCCCAACAAGGAAGCCTTAGTATAGATGGTATAGTACCCCAAAACTACCAGTCTAGGTATCTTCAACATCATCTCTGAGTTCAGGAAGCGACACAATTGAGCAATGGGGTGAGCAGTGCACCAAGATACCTCCATCCTGTTTTGTGCTCCTAATACTAAATACACATTTTCAAACCACCCAAAGTCCTGAACTGGGCATTGAGCCAGGGGACAGAACCTCTGTAGATTACAGCAGCACCACATCCCTGCTCGCCAGACCTATGCTGATGCATTACTGAGTGTTGGGATCTTGGGAGAGATTAATTTCTCCTTCCTTCTTCAACCAGGTCTCAGGGATACATACCAGGTCACTCATTTCACCCAGAAATAAATCCTGGATGACTGCTTCTATATTGTATCTTTCTTGGTCTTCATTTAAAGCTGGAATGAATTATTAAGGAAATGAATGTAAGAGCATCAATGGATGTCATTTGTAGGTGAGAAACTAGAAAAAGTCCTGTATTCACTGGATGTTTACATCTGCATTCAAATAATGAAAAAAACCATACGTTAAGGAATGGAACTGATGCTTTGCAACAAAGGTCCTCCATCCAGTCCCCAATATCACTAATTACCAGGGACAGACTGATGGGTGTGTGTTTTCCTGAGGAGCTACAGCTGGCCTGAGTAGACAATAGAGGGCTAGATTGCAGAGCTTTCTCGAGGTTGAGTAGAGCTATTTACATACCTAGAGCTGAGTTCCTTTGCAGTGAGGAGGATACTCCCAATGAAAGTATAATATTCACCAATGTTAAGAGTGTTGTGGGCCACTCAGAGATGTTTCTGGTTCTGATGTTCCCATTGGTGCTTGTATAGCTGGAAATTTTCCTGAGGATTGTCAGGAAAATTAAACCAACAGCAGACAGGCTGCCTCTGCTGGTGCTATATTTAGATGTATTTTGAATTATGTATGATTTTTTCTTTGATTCCATCTAACCTGGTTTTATTCCTCTCCGGTTATGATGTCCCATGCATCATATCCTACAGCTTTTAGGCTCCAGAGTAATGGTGCCAGAATATACACTGAGCAAAGAGTGACACTTACTTTAAATATCATGGATATCTTGCATTTTTCTGAAAGATTCACTGGTATTTTGGAGGAAACAAGTCAATACAAAATCATCTGCATGTGTTTATTTTATACTAGGACATTTGAATAATGAATGTGAAGCAAAGAAATATAGTGTATGTAATATATTAGGAGGAGGCAGTATGTAAACAAGCTGTGTCTGGGAGTGGGTTTGTGTGAACAAATGGGGATTTATTTCTGAAAGGGACCACACAAATTCACTCCTGTGACAAATGTGAATATATGGATGGCACTAATTCATTATAGACAGTAAAATTATCAGTGTTTATCTGGGCTTTTCACCCTCAGAAACAGCAAGAAAACATGAAGTTTTTATTATGCATGCTAATATGAATGGATCCCCTGGAAAAGGCACATTTAACGCTTTCTTGATGACAGCTTTTAATGCAATAATTCTGTAGGTTTCTGATGGCTTTTTTCAGTTTTATGTTTCTGTTATGGGGCTATTGCATTTTCTCATCACCCAAGGTGTAAAGGTTTATTGCTTGGAAAATGCAGCTATTCCTCAGTCCTTTTCATCCTGTGTGAGTGTGTATGATGACACATAGCTTTTTTTGGAAATATTTTTGAATTATTTTGGACATTTGGGTTTATTTTGGCCTATTGGAATCCAATGAATTATCATAGCAGCATTTGCATTTGAACCCAGCTCTCCCAGATCATAGTCTAACCCTTATACGACAGTGGCAGACATTTCAGTCTGAACAGGGAGAGTTGTTGTATAGATTGCTCTGAATCAACAAACTGTGCACATGGAGATTAAATGACACCAAAATATTGTGGCATATTACCTGCTCATGACAAAATTAATTTTTTCTCACTGGTGTACTTGATCAGATTCTTTAATCTCCATTCTAGTTTTGCAATGCTGCGTTCTCTGAATTTTGCAGACTGAAAAATATGCAATTAAAGGATACCAAGTAATGAGCTAAAGGAGGTTGAGAGGGGACATGATAGCCCTCTTTAAGTATTTGAAAGGTTGTCACTTGGAGGAGGGCAGGATGCTGTTTCGGTTGGCTGCAGAGGAGAGGACGTGCAGTAATGGGTTTAAACTACAAGTACAACGATTTGGCTAGATATCAGGAAAAACAATTTCACAGTCAGAGTAGTTCAGCAGTGGAATAGGCTGCCTAAGGAGGTGGTGAGCTCCCCCTCATTGGCAGTCTTCAAGCAAAGGTTGGATACACACTTTTCTTGGATGCTTTCGGATAGGGGTAGTCAAGCTGTGGTCCTCCAGATGTTCAAATGCTGGCAGGGGCTCATAGGAATTATAGTTCATGAACATCTGGAGGACCACAGGTTGACTACCCCTGCTTTAGGATGCTTTGGGCTGATCCTGCGTTGAGCAGGGGGTTGGACTAGATGGCCTGTATGGCCCCTTCCAACTCTATGATTCTGTGATTCTAATGCAGCTATAAGAGGTGAGAGATCAGTACTTATTCATTCTCCAGTGCTGTTTTAGTCCTCCTCTTTTGCAGGTATTCTCCTTCCATTTCCATAGACATTTCCTTCTTTTTAATTTTGAAATGATTACCTAATAATTCATGTTACCTAAGCTAATGAGAAAATGTCAGTCCTGGCCCCTGCCTGATAGAAATGTCAGCCCGAACCCTACACGGACTAATGCAGTTCCACAGGGCCTGTAAGACAGAATTCTTCCACCAGGCTTTGGGTTGAGGCCAGGCAGAGAGGGAATGTTGTGAGCCCTTCCTCCTTTATTGAAACAACTTCATTGGCTACCAGTTTGTTTCTGGATAAGGTTCAAGGTATTGTTTTGACCTTTAAGGCTTTACGTGACTTGGGCCCTATCTACCTACGGGACCACTTACCTCCTTATGCCCCCTATAGGGCACTCCACTCTGAGGGTATTCACTTGCTGAGGGTCCTTGGGCCCCAGGAGGTATGCCTGGCTTTGACCAGGGCCAGGGCCTTTTCAGTCCTGGCCCCTACCTGGTGGAATGAGCTCCCAGATGAGCTGCGGACCCTGACAGAACAGTCTTATCAGGGCCCACAAAATGGAGCTCTTCCACCAGGCATTTGGTTGAAGCCAGGTGGGGATTCCAAGGTATGAGATTGCCCCCCCTTTGGTTCCTGTGCACAGTACTGGACTGAGCCAGGAACCGCTGGATGATTTGCCACCTGATGTTATTCTATTTCTAACTTCCAATCCTAGCTTGTCATCTGGACTGATCCCAATGGCCCAAAGCATGGGGAGAAGTTTTTATGTTACATTGCATACTGCCAGATTTTTAAAATTATTATTATTGTATAATGTTGAGGATTGTTTTAGGGCTATTATTAATATAGTATGTGATTTTATTGGATATTGCTTGTATTTTTTTTTTGTGAACCATGAGCCAGCTTGCTGGGAGTGGCGGTATACAAGTTCAAATGTAAATAAATAAAAATAAATAATTGTTCCACAGAATCCCCATCTGGGTAGCACTTCTTTTCCATTGGGAGTTGGTGGCCAGGGTGGGGTGGGCAGGCCTTTTAAAATAGTTCTTTATGTGTTATGTTTTTGTTGCTTTGAATTTTTGTATTTGAAATCTGATATCAATCACCATGAGCCAGCTGGCCAGGAGCAGCGGCATACAAGTCTAATGAAGTAAATAGACAAAAACAATTTTATTTATTTATTAAACTTTTATACTGCCGTTCCCTTAGGCTCATGGCATGTTACAAGATAAAAATTGCAATAAAACCCATAGTTAAAACCATTAAAACCAATCCACCTATCAATATTACCAACGTTAGGCAACAGACGAGCACTAACTAACCCCACTAACCCCCCCCCTAAACCGCCCCATGTTAGCCGAGGGATATCAGGTTGCTAATATGGGAGTGAGGCAATCAGATCATTCAGATGAACCCAGGGAGCCCAGATCTAATGTCAGGACCACCCGCCCTGGCCTCAACCATATGCCTCGAGGAAGAGCTCCGTTTTGCAGGCCCTGTGGAAAGCTGTTAACTTTTGACAGGGCCCTTAGCTCTTCCAGGAGCTCATTCCACCAGGCTGGGTCAGGGCCGAAAAAGCCCTGGCCCGGCTCGAGGCCAGGCGAACATCCTGAGGGCCTGGAACCACCAGTAGAGCGAAGGGCCCTGCGGGGGGCATAAACAATGCTACAACTGGAGGAAATCAATATTGCTTAAAATTGGGAACTATTTTATAATTTCTATACTCAAAAGTATGAATAGTGATTGGTATAATTGTGCAATATATTTTGTAAATTCTACCATTCTTTAAATGGTTATTCTTAGTAATTTTTAGTTAAGCTGTCATAACATTGTATAGTATTATTTCCTTATAATTTGTTTCATTATAGCATTCTCCTCCATTTTATGACCACAACAGGCCTGTGAGCTGGGTTTGGAATGAGAGTGTGTAACTGTGTCATCCATGTAGCTTCCATGGCAGAGTGGGGATTTGAATCTGAGTCTTTCAGATCCTTGTAAGACACTCTGTCCACTACACTATAAGGTGGTAACAGCTGGGTGGCAGAAAAAAACATGATGATCTATAGTTTGCTTGGCTCACAGAGCTGTGTAAAAATATATCTTTGTTTAATGTCTATCTCATTGAAAATGTAATAGGAAAAGTGTTATGAATTAATACTTTGAAGAAGAAGGCAATGGTAAGTCACTTCATTTGCATAAAAAATTTTATGACGAGACAATCCAAAATGGAAAAATAAAAGATATATTGCTGGAAGGCAGACATCCCTGGTCAGATGGCCCTCAATCAACTATGGGGGAAGAGCTGAGAACGAATAGCACTATTCTTAAAAATGTCACTGGATGAAAGCCAAAAGGACGTTCAGTTGTGAATGGATGTGATGCCCAAAGTTGTTCAACACCTATAATGGGAACATGGAAACTGAGAAGTATGATCAGGAAAAAAAATCATTATCAGGGAAAAAAATTCACAGAGTAGTTCAGTAGTGGAATCAGCTGCTTATGTAGGTGGTAAACTCCCTTTCCCTGGCACTATTTAAGCAACAGCTGTACAGATAACAACAGGACATTTTGGAGATCAATAATGTATAGGGTTGCCATAAATTATTTATATTCATTTATTAATTTGATTTCTATATTACCCCTTCCCACAAGCAGGCTTGGTATGGTTTATACTAGTAATAATATAGTTAAAACCAGTACCCTCTCAAATACCCTCCCCTCTGCTGGGCAAAACAAAGTGGGATTTCACACACACTGCTACCCAGAAGTGTATCTCCCATCCAGTGTGCATATTTCTTATTTTTGTGACACAGATGTAGAATTCTACATTTATCCTTTTTGAGCTGCATCTTGTTCTCATTTGCCCACTTTTCCAGCATGGAAATCTCTATCTTCTGGGTGTTTGCTACTGCTCTCAATTTGGTTTAATGAGTCCCTTCACCTCCTCATCCAGATACTTGATAAAAATGTTGAAAGTACCGGACCCAGTACCAAGCCCTGTGGCACACCACTGCTGTGGCACACCACAACCACTCTTGGAGTGTGGTTTTCTAACCAGTTCCCTGTCCATTTAACCATCCTACAGTCTTCCAGTTTTCCTATCAGAACATCATGGGGAACCTCATCAAAATCCCAAATATTGAATTATGCATTTTAATTAAACTTAATAAAATTGCCTTATTAACATGATTTATTCTGATCACATCATTTGGCCCTTAATAGAATGGCAATTCTGGTCCCCACAATTCCCATCAACTGCTCCAAAATATGTTTGTTGTTGCTGCAAAAGTAATACATTTCATGTAATTGTCTCTTCTGATTAATGACCACAGACTTCAAAAGCTGCTAGATAAACTGGGATTCGTGGAACTGGTTACTAATTTGTGTAGTAATGCTGGCAACTACAATAGAGTCTGGATCAAAAGACACAGAATGACTGAAGAAAAACAGGAAACTCAATTTAATGCAGCTCTCATAAGCTGCATTGTCTCCCCCATCCCAAGCTGATCTATCCACAGTAAGAATATGATTTTTTCTAGCTGTGCTGAAGCCATAAAAAACAGATGATTGCTGGCATAGGCTTATTTGATTTTAGCAGTCTGATGGGTTGCTCTCCCTTGGCACATTTTGTTGTTGTAATTATAAAATGATATTGATCATTACTGTATTCATGGTCCTTAATTAGTCTTAAAGGGTAGTTGGAGGTTCATGATGTAGCAACTCTGCTGAACTAGGTGAGTGTAGGTCACATCCTTACTTGGATCAGAAGCCAATGAACTGGACTGGAGTAATTGTGTAGGGTTGCAATGGAAGTCACCTTGAATCTCAGAGCAGAAGAAAGGCAATATAGTTTTTCTTTTTAAAAGAATTGTTTGGAATATCTTGCATCATTAATAAATGATACAAAATTATTAATAAGCAAACTTCACACTGTTGGATTACATCTTGCTGACCCTCTGAAATTTTGACTACAATTCATGATAAATATTTTTATAGCAATATGCTGTGAGATGTCAGGAAATGGTTAAGAGCTATGGCCACTGTTTTGTCTCTAGACACTCTTAGAGGTTACTAGAGAACATGGGGAAACAGTAGTTGGATCACTGTATTCATTCTCCATTTGTCTTCAGAAAAAATAATGCTTTCTATACAACAGGATACATTAACTGAATTGTATTGCAGTTTAGAATACATCTTCTAGTGCCTGACTTGGAAATGAAACTCCATTGAACTCTTTTGGTTGTCCTCTGTTCAGATCAGACTGGAGACTCATGTTAAAGAATTCCATCTCTTTGTAGATCTTCACTCATTATTTGAAACCATTAGTTGAAAGAATGCTTGTAGCCTAGGAAATACCAAACAGAATTCCTCCCCATGGGAAATGTAGCCATTCAAAGTATTCATGTTATTTATGTTCAAAAATATTCCTGGAAGTCACTTCTGTGATGCCAAGAGGCAAATACCACCATGTTGTGTTGCTTCCAGATTCTTAACATATTCATGTTTGACTTGGTCAGCTTTCCCACACTGATGCCCCAGTAATATTAATTACCGTGGTGCCTTTAAAGATTCAGCTTTAATGACTGAAACCAAAACTTGCCGGTTGATTATATTTGATCTAATCAAGGAGGATACTTCTTATGGTATGCAAGATATTCTCCAGTGTTTGGAAGAGAGGCATTATGGAACCAGTACAATGTATAAGCAACCATCTGCAAAGGGAAGAGGTTGAGTGAAATTCTGAAGTAGTGTGGTATAGTGTAGTGTTTAACTTGTCACTGGAGGCAGGTTCAAAACCCATTCAATCAATCAATAGCCTTAGGCTGGTCATTTTTTCTCAGCCTATCCTACCTATGGAGGGCCGAGGTTCAGTGGTAGAGCATCTGCTCCGTATGCCAAAGGTTCCAGTTTCAATCCCTGGCACCTCCAGTTAAGATGACTGGATTGTAGGTGATATGAAAGATCTAAACTAAAGACCTTGGGGAGCCACTGCCTGTGTGAGTAAATAATACTGTGATGAGCTAATTACATTTAAGGCCACTTCATGTATTCATGTAACTTAGCCATGGAATTGTTAGGCACAAAATAGAGGAGGAGAGATCCACATAACCTGCTCTGAGCTCTCTGGAAGGAGGCTTCTAATTATTATAAGAGTCTTCAGCAGAACTTTCTACCATCAGTGTCTGCCAGACATTAAAGGGACAGTTCGCTGATGTGCAGTCTTTACAGTACAGTTTCGCTGTAAATTCAAGAGCCCTGCTGGCATTTTTTATGTTCCATCACAATCATGGAAGTTGCAGTCAGTGTATCTTGGAATTTAGCATCTTAGGGCATCTTTGTTTATTTCCATATGTAACATGATCAAGTGAAAACATCATCTTCTTGGATGAAAGCCATAACAAACTTTCTGTTTGTCAGGCTGAGGTTGTGAAATAAGACTTTTCACATACACAGGAACAGTGCTGTTGTTTATATCTTTGGAAACTTTTCTGATTTCAAAATGAGTTGTGAACTCTGTGACCCTGTGGTTTCTTAACAAGAGGTTTAGCTCTGTCTTGATTAGCTTTTCGTTTGGCAACCTAAATCCATTTCCAACACTTATCTGTTTATGGCTGCCTTGAAAGGAAATAGAGTATAAAAATTGTCAGTAGCAGCTAGTATTAATTTCTTTACCACATCTGGCATTACTTATACATAGTCTCTAAGAAGAACAATTTTCCTTCTCATAGAATCAAGCAAAGCATATTTTATGAATTTTCTTATGTGGTATCGTGTGACACTAAAAAAAAAACTTTAAAATTGTTCTTGTTTTGCTTTAAACATTAGTAAATTTATAAGAAATACAAGAAAGGAAAATATAGGTAACACCCAGCTTTGATTGGCCTCAGCATGAGTGTGTCTTGCTCTCAAATGCTTCCTCCCACCTTCCCCTTCATTCTTGCTTGTTGTGATTCAATTTATTCTTTCGTCACAAATCTGTGTTGATTCAGTCACCTTTTTAACTAAGTCTTCCCTATTTCTCTTCCTTACCACAGTCCCTGTCCTTGAGAGTGGGCTGGGTGTAATGGGATATTGCCAAGCTGATAAAATACCTGCTATGTCCAGTATGGATCAGCAATATCCAGCAATTTCAAATTCTGATATTTCCACTCTAGCATTGGAACAAGGAATTGCGTGAGACGATGCAGTAGGAGCAGCCAAGGAGGTGTGTATGCCAGATGGTCCACAGTATATCTGCCCTTTAAACATTAATGGGCTATAATTTTCCATAGATAAACTTGGCTTCTGCCCATAGAAATGAATGGCATTCAAAAGTTTAGAGGATTGGTATACTTTGAACCACTTGGGGTTGGAGGACATTTAGAATGGCCCTTGGTAGTCTGTGCGCGATGTGTAAAGCCTGGACTGGGATATCCTTAGTTATGACAAATACCATTCATTCTTTCACATGACAGAGGTTTCTTCTCCCAAGGCACAAAGGAAGAAGCATTGACGACCAGTAGGCAGAAATGGTGCTATTGCCATTGGATTTTCAGAGTTCAGATCTATTTCCCAACTCAGTTTGCTAGAATAATATAATAAGAAAGGAATAACTATAACTATGTATATTGTCTTCCTTCATTTGCTTTTAATTTGTGAATAGACACATTGTTTACTCTCTATATGTTCTGATGGATATACTGTTGCATTTTAATAAAAATTCAGCAAAAAGTGACAATTTCCTTAAAACTCATGTACCAGGAATAGTTTTTCAGACCCAAATGGTCTGTGGTAAAATCATCCCACAGAGTCATAATCTGAAATTTCATTCTGAGGTTTCCCCAAATTTGGAGACAACCCTAAAAAACTTGCTTTTTAAATATTAGAATCCTGGGATTGTTTAGATGATGGTCTAAAGCTGTCATGTCCCCAGACAAAGATTCCATTCCCCCCCCCCCACATGACCCTGATCCAAATCAACTATCAGGACAAAACAAATAACTGTGCTGGCGGTAACCATGCGTTGATCATAATAAAAGGATCTGCATGTCCATCTCCTTGTGCATTTGTGGCACTGATAGTTTATCAGAAAATAAACCTGGGAAACTCTAAATTGGCCACCATCTTCAAGATGATTATGGGAGTTCCAGGGCCAAAACTGAAAATTACTAAAATATCCTGGTCCAGGTTATCATCAGACATCCCCACACATACACCAGTGTTCTGTTGGCCTTAAAGATGTGACTGGAGTCATACTTTGTTCTACTATTAAATGTGTTCCAAGTTACCAAGTAGGATAGATGAAGAGTTAACCCTGAAAAATAGGAGGTTGGGGAGAAAAGTTCAAAGTGAGGATTGACAAAGGGCAGATCATGAAAGGTAGAGAGCAAAACAAAGGAGAGGAAAAGTATAGAAAGAGTTAGGAAAAAGTAGGAAAATACAAATAAATGTTTTGGTGGGGTGGGTGGGATTGCTATCACACTCTTACTGGACTGCCCCTTTGCAAGATCTGGCTGTGCAGGAGCTAGGTAAAACTAAGTAAAGAGGGAAAACATAGATAACGACCTTGTGAGGAGTCTGTATCCTGGCAATGAGTAGCTTGTTCTGGCTAGTCTTGCCTTGCTTCACTGGTGACTTGGCTGATGAGTTTAGCAGGATCTGATCACCAAATAGTTTCTCTCAGCCTTGTACTAAACTTTGCAGAAAGGCTCTGTCTTCCCTGCATCCCTATTGCCTGCAGTCAGAGCTGTCCTAGGAATTTTTTCCCCAAATACTTCTGGTGGCTACAGGCTGACTCTGGCTTCAGGGGCCCTCCAGCTGACTTCGTCCCCCTGAATTTTGTCCTCCCCAGTCCCCCTTTCTTAGTGACCTTTCAAGGTGCACACCTTGAGCTCTACCAGCTCTCCATATTTTAATGGGTCTGTAACTGCTAGCTCTCCATTTTGGGGGTCTGTAACACAGTACCAGGCAAATTCTTCTATACATATTTATGCCATGCCTGCACAGCTTGAGAGTGTAATATGTGCTGCAGAAGCCCACAATAATTCAGAGACACCTAGGCTTCCTGTTGTCTTCCTCTGTTTTTTTACAGCATGATTAGCCACTCACATGTTTGTATTGGGCTTCAACACATTCAAAACATGGTGTTTTATGTTAACTGGTTTGAGATTTGGGCTGTACATTGTGTTGGACCTCCAAATTCTGGTATGCAAATGAATTATGTTTTCCTACAGCTCTTACTTTCAGTTGAATTCCTTGTCTCTGTGTCCATATTTAACAAAATCCAGTGGCTTCCAATGCTCTGAAATCCATGCATTTCTCTAAGTGTGAAATTGTCAGTTGAGAAGGAATGAGCAAATTCACATACCCACATCTTATTTTTAACCAAGGAAAAAACCTACTGAAATCTAAAAATATGTGTGGGGGAACAAACATGAAAAAGAGAAGAAAATGCATTAACTATATAAATAAGGCACTTGATTCTAACGGATTAAACTTTATTGTCTGCCTTCATTTGTTGAATGTTAGCAATATATTAGAATAACCTTCATAGCCAGTGGGGTTATTTGAGAGTAATGTTCCTGACAAAGATGAAGTAGGCTTATGGGATCCATACAAACAATTCCATAGCATCAGAGCTGAGTGATTTACTGTTTGTAGCAAAGTGTCTGCAAGTTGGTTATTTTGATTGTCAATTTGCTGAAAAGGACAATGTGAGAAATAGGAAAAGGCAAATAATTCTATTAAATGATTTGCAATCATCTATGTTTATTTACATGTTAAAATCAGCTTCATTGTTGAAATGAAAAATGTTTCACACTTAGCTACATGCACTGTTGCCTTGTTAAGCTGGATTTATGAAATCTTAGATTGTTATTTTTCTGTGTATAAACTCCTTATACTTTCCCACCCTATTGCAAACATGGCAGGAGGCCCTGGCTTGAAACTTGTGTTTAGCTCAGAATGAATGTGAAGTGAATATTGGTAAAACTGATGGATTGGGAATGAGAAGTGGGTCATTACCCAAACAAAAGTGGGTCATTTCCAAGGCACCATTTTTCTTTTTGACATTTCTTTTTAACAGAAAAATAGTGGGTGAGTAAGAATGATAAAGCATGTTCACAAAGGGTTAAAAACATCCAAAATTGAAGTTGGCTGGCCCAGTAGTGGGACATTACAAAGGAAAAATTATGTTTTGCAAATTGAGTGAAAATGGAGCTGGGTGATCAAGGTCTGGTTTACATATTACATAATTGATGCCCTAAATTTGCATTTGCTTTTCTTTATTATTATTATTATTATTATTATTATTATTATTATTATTATTATTATTATTATATTTATTACCAGCCACTATCAACAACGCTGTCTTGTGGCAGGTTACATAATAGTAAAACCCCACATAAAATAAATAAATAAAATTGATTCCCCACTAAAGCTATATCCCAACAGCAAAAGCCCATCTCCCTCCTCCCCACCTAGTTCCCTCTCTGTATGTCATGATAATAATCTATGGGTGCCAGTGGTCCATTAGCAAAGATGAAATTTTATTCATGCTGGTGGAATAAGTGGAATGATACAAATGCAGCTGGTTTTCCATGCAGTAAATGGTTTCCGTATGCAATGTGAGTGCCAAAACTCACTGATTTGTGCATTTTCAACAAGCCACCAAGAATCAATTTTAAAATAATTCTTCGTGGTGCTAACAAATATCTGGATTTTGTGATTGCTGTCACAGAACAAGATCTCAAATTGTGTAATAGGAAGGAGCAATGAATTGTAGAGATGGCTTTGAAGAATGGTCATTCTCTGCCATAGCTGATTATGGCACCTGCATATTAAAAAAACATTTAGTCTGACTTGAGCCAGCCGCACACTTTGCAAACCTAACAATTTGATGCTATTATACTGATGGCAACCTCTAACTCCATGCAGATGCAATACAGAGTCTGAGCACAACCAAACTGGATGAAGCACAATGGGAACAATAGCTGTGGAGATGATTCAAACACTACCATACTCAAGGATCACTATTTACCCAATATGCCACAGGGATCAATGATGGGATTCAGCATTTTTTTTTACTTGCTCCAGATATGCTGAATGCCTAGACATGTTGGCACAAACTATTCTTTGTGCCATAGCTGTGTGTAACTACAATGGCACAAAGAATTACTTGTCCATAGTTGCTACAATTGGCTCCCTTGAGAATATAGTAATCCTCAGTGCTAACTTCACTCCCTTGGAAGAATATTCCATTAAGTCCAGTGAGTTTTACTAGAAAGCACAGTGTTTAACAAAATGAACAATGCATATAAAATGTCATCCAGACTATCATATTGTCCTCCAGTACTGGAAGACCAGCAGTAGTCTTCTTTGAAAGCTGCTGGGTGACACTGGTGTGACACCAAAGCTCATTGCTCAAGGTCCATAAAGTTTGTCATCTAGAAATCTTTTTGTATAAGGATTGCCAAGTCTATAAGGCCTTTAAAATCCCAAATGAGAAACCAAAGAATTTATGGCAGTACTGTTAGATGTGGAGGCCAAGTAAACTTGCAATGTTGATCTTAGTTCTGTTTAAATTTCTCCTGACTTCTGGCACTAGAAGCCTTGGTGGAAAGAAATAATTTACTCATATGGTGCATTTGAGCATTTAGAGACTCAAGAGGCCCATGGAAGAATATTAAGGACATAATTTATGTCATTTATGTGGACACAGACCTGCAGTGGGTATGATTTCCCTTCCTTTTCTATAGTGACATGGGTGGCAGAGAATCCAAATATCACTTAAATAGAGGGAATGGAATGTGGCCCTGTGCCAGTTCTCTCAGCTATCATGCCTGTGTACCATTATAAACAATATCAAAAGACGTTTGACATCTGAAAATCGTATCTGCCAGTTTGAACACACAATTATTCATTGTAGTAAGAGTAACACTTGGAGGGCTATATGCCTTTTTGTTTTAACTATAAATGGTCTAGTTTTATGTGGCTTGCTTTGGCAAAAGAGTGAAATATACTAACACACTCATCTTATAGTTCATTTTTTAGTAATGTTGGTTAGAACAAAGAATAAATCAAAACATGAAAAAGTTCCTAATATAAATCACATCCATCTGCATTCTCATTGCAAAAATATTGCTACTTTCTAAAGAACGTTTTGGTCTTATAAGATTCTACTGTTTCTTCAAGGATATCATCTCAGACATGGCAGGAAGATCATGTCATATATCTTTGAATATACATTTCTGGAGTTTTGATATAACATAGGATTCAGTATTTAGAGTGATCTCAAAACACTCAAGGATTCCAGAAAAACAACTGCAATGAGACAATCATGAATCACCCACTCAACTCTGAAAGTAGTAACAGGAAAGCCACTGGTTTTCTGTAATGTCTAGGTATTAGTATTTCAGAGGACTATGTCAAAATATGTTGAGTACTTCTGGCTGGTCTCTTTATAAAGATTGAGGTTCAACCATACTGAGCTTGTTGCCATTCTGAGTTCATATCCTTTTTTTGATTGCCAATGCTGCTGCTGAAGATGTATTGAAACTAGCATATTACCGGAATCCTGGTCAGTATTGCTAAATGGAAATTTTCTCTTCTGAATTGTTTTCTTCTTGGGTTGCCAAGATTTGGATGAAAAATAAGAAGAGTAGAAGGGTTGGTTCTTATATGCTGCTTTTCCCTACCCGAAGGAGGCTCAAAGCGGATTACAGTCGCCTTCCCATTCCTCTCCCCACAACAGACACCCTGTGGGGTGGGTGAGGCTGAGAGAGCCCTGACATTCCTGCCCGATCAGAACAGTTTTATCAGAGCTGTGGCGAGCCCAAGGTCACCCAGCTGGCTGCATGTGGGGGAATGCAGAATCGAACCCGGCATGCCAGATTAGAAGTCCACACTCCTAACCACTACACCAAACTGGCTCTCAGCCCTTAATATATATAGTAATATATTATTTATTAGCATTGATTGTAGATTACTGATTGCCCACACAAATCTGTTTTTTGAATGGCATACAGTACAATTTAGGTAGACTATCATTTGGAGGGTGAACAGACCATTATCCTTGATGGGCATTGCCCTTCAATGGGCAGGAAGTGACACACTTCCTTTGAGCATCAGGATGGCTTGGCAAGGACTGGCCTGGACTGGATGCATATGATGCCTCAGGGCTCAGAGCCAGAATAGCCTCAACTGGAAATTCAGAGATGCACAAACAAGGGGAGGGCTGACTCTTCTGCATCCCACCAATGGCCGACACTGTGACTAGATTTGGCCTGTGAGCACTACAGATCACTTTTTGTCAATATAAAGAACTTGACCCTTTTCAGTACCCATCTGAAGATGTCAACTCTCCTTATTGGCCATCTGTATGCACTAAAGCAGCCCTCAACTGCTCTGTGAATGTCCCTCAAACAACAGATCTAATTTGGCTTGTATTACTTTGTACACATTATGATATTTTGTTAATTATGATGAAACTATTTGTTTGTAGATTTTGGAGTTTCAATTACAGAAACAGGCAGCGTGGGCTGTATACTGCAAAATAAGTGACCAGAGACTTCATATCCAGGCTGCATTAGGTGAGGTTTATAACTCTTTGATATGCTCAAGATGGGTAAATCACAAAAAAGTAGTCTATTTTATAAGCATTTGTCATTTGTGGTTATCTGTTGTAGTTAATCAAAGTATAACAGGGTGAAAATACGAGGCATTGTGGATACTGATTGTTTTACTTGCGTAGCTGAAACGTTCTCTCAAAGTTCAGTGCACACACATCCTTTGAAGGAGAGCACTATGCCTGCAGAAATAAGGCTGGCGCGACAAGAAAAAGAGTCTGTGTTTATTGATCAATAAATCATAGTCACTATAAGTGACCTGCTGACTTCAAGTTCCTGAGGTCAAAGAACCCAGTGCTATTTTGCAACTTCGCTGCTTTGCTGAGCCTCTTAATCAACACTATAAAGCCAGAAAGTACATCAAACAATCAAGACTTGGATGATTGGACTGGTTATTTTAAATGACTATTAGCTACTCTCTGTGAACAGTTCAGTGGAGAGATTCACCATTTCAGTTGTTCGGGAGCCTGGCGTTGTCTGGAACACATTGTGTCAAATGATACTGGACTTCAGAGAAGAATGCCGGGGATTAGCGAATGATGTGCTTATAAATTATTTCAATATGTTGTGCCTGATTTATTCCATATTCCCACACTCTTACTGTGCCCTCCTCCTGACAAGGCTGAATAGTAGCACTTATACATGAGTAACTAGGTGTAGTATTGCAGCCTCGTCAGGCAGTCTTGATTCATTATATTTTACAGACGTTATGCTACCTTATTTCAGAGTTGCACAGTCTTCAGTAAGGATGCCACTGCATATACAAAGCATGTTCTTTTAAAAACGTTTTGTCTTGGAACAGCACATAAACATATTAGATTTCATTTTTGCTGTGTTCTGATATGGCCAAAGGATCAGTCACCAAAGGAAAATTTTGATGCAATGGGTTTCTATTTTCCACAGAAAAAAGCAATGTGAAAGAGATTTTTATCATTCTGAGTACTGCCAGAATGAATTAATTTTTTAAAAAAATAAAAGTTCTCATTTCTACTTTTATTATTTTTTAAAAAATTGAATTTTGTCTTTTTTTTATTTGCCTCTGCTTAAAACAATAAGTGGAAGTTCAATAGTGTAAGTAAATACTTGTACTGCACAGTCACTTTCAGCACTACCATGTGCAAGAAAATAAATGCTGAACAAACTGTTCTTAAGCACAGAATTTTGAGAAATGATGATGGCACTCTTTTGTTTTCAATTGTCCAAGTGAAAAATCCAGAAACATTTTGCATTCCAATATATTCTTAGTATTTTGATATCCAAAATACTCTGTGCTCTTCGTATGCTGTCACTCCTGCTGTAAAAATTGTAGAAATACAGTATTGGGGCTTTTTTTTTTTAAAGTATTACACAGTTGCATTTTATTTATTTTTATTTATTTATTTGGATTTTACATCCTTTACAGCTCTGGGCGGTTTTGGAGTGTTTTACCCACATCTGAATATGCTGTTGCTGGGAACAGTCTTCATGATGACTGCTCTGATAATCTGCTAGGTAGGAAGGGAATCCTTTCTCTTCTCCCAGGTGGTGACCACTATGCTGTTCATATTTGCAGCTGTGTTAAGGCTCCGGAGATCCAGCTCACCTCTTCTTCCAAATATATATGCACTTTCCAACTTTAGACTTGTAAGAGTTGTGTTCAGACAGAAATACACACACATCCCTTCTGATGTAGTTCCTATAACACATTAGACACAGAGTGGGTGAAACTATATTTTTTGGACTTGTGTACAACTATATATGCCATCAGTGAACATAAAGCCATAGTTTCATAAGCAAATAAATGTTCAGATCTTGGAGCTTACAATATAAAATTAACAATAAGAAGCAAGGCAAGAAGCAGGGGAAGGGTGAATGTGAAGAGCAGGCAATGTAGGGTGTAAACTGCACGGAGCTTTTATTCCAATCCCAGGTTGATTCAGTCCCTGCCCTCTACACAGAATGCAATTTCCGTTTGGATTTTGGGCAATTTAAATTTTCCTTCTGCAGCAAGAAGGATTGACCCTATCTTTATTGTGCGATAACTTAGAGTGCTTTTAATGCTCAATATTTTTCAAATCTGGATTGGGAAAGCAAGCTCTGTGGTAGAGAACCTTTGATAGGTCACACCAGTCAAGCTTGCCTTAATGGAGAAGCCCCTAATTTCTCTCAACTTCTGTCGGTTCTGGATTTTTTCTCCCTTCTCTGCCTTTTTTGATCCTCTCCCCCTCCCCCTCCAAGAAAATAAAGAGGCTCCCTGCTTGACTCCTCTCCCCCCCCCTTCAAGAAAAGAAAGAAAGAGGCTTGGCTCCCCTCCCCCCCTTCTGAACTACCCTAACCATGTGCAGAAGACTTTCCTGTTTCAATGGGGAGGGGGGGGAAAGAGGAAGACCCGAGTTCTAAGCGATCTGAATTCAACAGGATTGACAATGGAATAAACAAAGTACATGCAAACTCTGCCTAGGTCTTCTGAGACTGACTTTCTACCAAAGCAGCAATGCAACTGAACTGTCATAGTCATAGACCATGCAGGGACCATGTTTGCCATCCCTGCACCTAGGTAAGGAGAGACAGTAGTGCAGACAATATATCCCTCCTATATAACCCCCCCCCCAATAAATTCAATCACAGCCTTTTGCAACAGAATGGCCACAACTTTATTGGTCAAAGCTATAAGAAACCTTGGCACAACATGGGACACCCAGATTTTGGTATCAACTGCCAGCTGTTAATCAATGTACCTGAGCCCACCCCAGCCTGTCTGCTGGTGTGGGGAAAACCATGGGAAGGTAGGATGTTGGATTCTACAAGGACAATCACACTAAGTGGACTTCCTTGCCACATGAGCATGAGGGTAGCCATTGGTAGCCCCTAAACTGGGCATGCCTCTTGAAAACCCTCTCTCCAAGATCTCTTAAGGGGATCCCCACACACTGAAAAAATAGGCAGGTAAGCCAATTTTCCCAAAATGGATCCCAGCCCATGCTGATACTGCTGATACTGACACAAGAACCAGGCATTCCCCTGCCCGGCTCCTGCCAATGCTCCCACACCTGTAGCCAAATCTGTAGGCTATACCTACAGTATCTGTAGGCTATACCTCACCACATGTGTCCAGATGTCCATTCATAGAATCATAGAATCATAGAATCATAGAGTTGGTAGGGACATCATGGGTCATCTAGTCCATCCCCCTGCACTATGCAGGACACTCACAACTATATCGCTCATCCACTGTAATCTGCCACCCTCTTAAGCCTTCACAGAATCAGCTTCTCCGTCAGATATCTATCCAGCCTCTGTTTAAAAATTTCCTAAGATGGAGAACCCACCACTTCCCGAGGAAGCCTGTTCCACTGAGAAACTGCTCTGTCAGGAACTTCTGGATGTTGAGACAGTATTAGCAACCTAATGTCCCTTGGCTAACATGGGGCGGTTAGGGTGGGGGGGTGAGTGGGGTTAGTTAGTGCTCGCCTGTAGCCTAATGTTGATAACGTTGATAGTGTGGATTGGTTTTAATGGTTTTAAGTATGGGTTTTATTGCAATTTTTATCTTGTAAACTGCCATGAGCCTAAGGGAGCGGTGGTATAAAAGTTTAATACATAAATAAAATAAATAAATAGCTGAAGTGGGAGTATAAAAGCTGATCCAGGGAGGAATCCCTACAGACCCTAGAAGCCATCTTTGGCTGCTCTGTGAAAGAATATGGAAAAGAATATGAAAAAAATATATCTGTCTTACCTCGAGACCTACCCGTCATCAGAAAAGAGCATGCTGTTTGTCTCTTCATCCAGTATGTTAACTTGTGGGACAATGCATACCAATCACATGATGTAGTGATCATAATACTTGTTCTAGAGTATCCTATCCTATTGTGAACCAGTGATTCACAATAAGTATGGTAGATTGATAAAATGTGCTCTAAGTACACTAGAGACCGTACAGCTGTTCTTTGGTCAATATTAATCTTAACAGAACTAAATTTTCACATTAGCTTCAGTAGTCTGTGGCTCAGTAGTCATGTCATCTTTATATATGATGTCTGATGAAAATATACCTCAGAAGGCATAGTTAAACTTTAGAAAAGATTGCTGAGTGACCGTAATCTTCTCATCCTCTTCTTCATATTTTCTAAGTGGAATATTACTGTTGAATTTCCTGTGTTTCTAGTAGTTCCATCATTTCTTAAAGCCACAAAACCCTTGCAAGTAATTTCCACTCATTCAGGAGAAGACTGCTGCTAAATAGATTCAACATGACAGCTTCACCACTTTGTTAACCCAAGGTGGCCAAATCATACTGTGCTCCCAGGGAAAAAAAGTTTTAGATCAGGTTTTAGTTGACTATTATAGCATGAGTCATGGCCATTGAAGCCCAGATTATGGAAAAGAAAATGTATTCAAGTGATTTAGTATGCCAATACAAACAAAAGAGAGCTCTTTTTTCAAAGTTAGATCATTTGATGTATCTAAATAGAGAAGAAGTGTGGCATAGTGAATTCTGGGAGAGGTGTGTGATAGTTAAAGGGGGGGAATAACCGTACAATGGATGGCCATAGTAAGCACAGGGACTAGAGAGTAGGGGTGGCATGAAGAATCACTAAAAATGCTACCATCTTGCAGATACCAGGGCCAACCTTGACTACACAAGCAACCCTGCAAGTAGTCATGTCAGCAATGCCCTGCCCCTTTCTCCTCCCACATTGCACTTAGCACTTTATTATTACCGCTCCCGCGGAGCGGTTTACAGATGGCAAAGCAAAGATTCATATCTAGAACTCGCCGATGGAACTCATATGTAAATATTTCTTCAATATTCTAATTGATGTGCTTTGCAAGTTCATGTCTAATAAAACATATAGATGAAAAATTGATTAAAATAAGAACAGTTCTTTAGTTTATAGTTGAGAATAGTACCGCCATTTATCTCAAGTTTATACAGTTTTGTTCAACACAGGCCTGTTGTTACTGAAAGTGGCTACATATTTAATATAGATTAGGAAGAACAGCATGCTTTGGGAAAGACCTCATGGATATCAAGACCAATCTCCCCTCAGGGATATGTGTTAAGAAGAGCCCATCTGAATCAGTCCATTGGTCCATCTATCTCGGTATCCTGTCTCATACAGTGGCCAGTCAGTTTTTGGGAGGGCTAGCAACAGGGGGAGGCTGGGGCCTTCCCCTGATGTTATATCCTGGCCCAGAAATTCTAAATGTGGAGTTCCCTGGTAAGTCATCATGGCTGGCAGACACTGATATTCCTCCTTGAATCTATATGACCCCCCTTTTAATCCATCAATCAAACACTTTTAATGACATAGATTCAAAAATAGAAACAATATTAAATCCAAAAGGGGTAACAAATTAATTAATAAAACACTACATCAGATCAAAGGATAACAAAGAAGTTACCTAGTCGACCAATGATATTAAGAAGCGTAAAACAACAATTAGTATTAATCTGAGCAGCAACTACTAGAAATTTGGCAGCCTCTATTGTAATATCAGGATTAGTATCAGTATTCCACAGTATTCCAACTGTGCTCCTCCAATGGCTTTCTCCTTCCACCATTTCCAATACCGCAATGCATGTAGAACATACCAAGCAATTCTTTAAGGCACCTTAATCCCCTTGCCATGTTTAAACCTCAGACAGGAATGCTACAGTTGCCATCTTCCAAGTGGGGCCTGGAGTTCTGGATTTACAACTGAGTTTCAGATTACAGAGATTAGTTATCCTGGCTGCTTTGGAGTGTGCACAGAATGACATGATACCCTACTGAGGTCCCTCTCTGAGCTTCATCCTCAAATCTCCAGGAATATCCCAGAGCTGGCTACCCAACTCTGTTGCTTTCACCCAAAACAGCAGAATTCCTTAAAATTCTATCTTCAGAGAGTGTCATAGCAACTACTGCTTGTCTCTTTCCTGGACTGCTATGGTATATTAAGTCTCCAAGACTAGCCATACCAGCATCAGCCCTTTCCTGGACTGGATACTCTCTTGACATAGTGTAGGCAGTGCAGTGTGGCTTTTCTGCCAAGTACACTTCCTTGCCTCCAGATATTTTTGCCAGCAGGAAATGACAATCATCCCAGGAGTACCTGAGCCATGGCAGAGGACTCTGGAGTGATCTGCCATTCCTGGGTGGAGTAGATGACCATGAATGTTTATTCAAGAACCTTGGCATATCTTTATCGTTCCAATATAGATGATGACCATTTTGATGTATGTTGTCACCTGTTAAGCAGCAGCAGGAATACATGTGATAGAGTACTGAAAGTGCTTACTTTTGTGTAGCTCTATTGAGTCTGCAAACAGTGTTCGATGATTCCATCATTAAGCAAGTTTTAATCCAAAGGTTCCTTGTAACTGCCCGGGCATCCACTGTGATTGCTGTTAAGAGCACCTCTCGCTTCTCTGTGTTAAAAACGGTGAGGAGGTAAATTCAAAAATCGACTTCAGATGCTTTGTACAGTTCTCCTGGGACTGCCAACCCCGAAGGAGTCACTTTCTTACCTCCTATTTGAAACATTTGTGTCTCATTAGTTCATGACAGATTGTGCAGGTGGGGGGGGGGGGATATAATCTCATGCAGCCAGACTCCATACAATTTCTTGCTTTAAAGAACTTTCCTGGCATCCAGAAGGCTGCCTTTCGATGATTGACTATCCAGGCTACTTGTAAACCAGCAGGAATTCTGCTGGCCAATTACCTGGATATTTTCTCAAGTACTGTAGTTTAGCACAATTATTCTACCATGGTGGTTCTTGTGCTTATAGGAAAGGTCACATAACATGAGAAACAAAAAAAAAAAACACCTTTTTTCATATTCAAGTGGTGTTTTTCCAAGTGGGATAAGGGGTGAGTTAATGCACTAATCATTGTTTCTTGACATATTTGGCTGCTGTGAAATTGCTTTTAAAAAGACAGGGAAGGTCCCATGCAGTGGAACATAGTTAGAGCTTTCAGGTTTGGTTTCGGATTTTTTTTTTTTTAAGAATAAGATCAGATATCAAACATGGCTCATGTGATACTCTGCCTTTGGCCACTAGATGGAGACAAATGTAAATTAGGGTTCATCAGGGACCTCTAATAACTTTAAGATAGAAAGCTCATGATCAGATGTTCAGTAAAGAGACAAGAGACAGCTCTTTGAGTCTACCTGAACAGAAAAGACAAGCCACAAAAGAGTTTCTATCTGGGAGGCTGACTCATCTGTGTGGAACTGGAGAGTCCCTGTCATCTCTGTTTTCTCTGTCCTTCAAAATTTATATTGGACTGTTTAATAATATCACCCATAGCTTCAAGACTGGGTGTCATCAGTATGCTGATAAAATTTTATATTTTCTATATTTCTTTTTAAAAGCCTCAAGAACTGTCTCACTTAGAGTGTGGCCCTGCTGGTGGACCTATGAACAGCACCTGGGTTTTGGTCACTGTGTGGCACAGAACGTTAAATTGGATGGGCCACTGGCCAGCTACAGCATGGCTTCTCTTATGCTCTTATGCTACAGCAGCCGCATAAATGAAGGGGAACTAAATAAAATTGAATCCAGTGAAGATAAAGGTGATGCTGATTGAAAAAAAAGGCAATTACTCAATCTTGGCTGGTATGTTGTTGACAGAGAACATGGAAATCTTGTGGACCTTGCTATCAGAGCAATACTCTTACTAAGAGTGGTCTCTTTCATGTACATCTAGTATGCATATTATACAGAATTGGCCAATCCATACTCCTGGATTTGGCCATGCAGATCCAGGAATTGTTGCTCATTGTACTTTCTGCAGCTCACTGTTGTACTGTCTCTGCTGCTGCCTAAGCCTCATAAAATGGCCCCATGCAAAGGGGCCTGTGTTTAGAAATCTGTGTTTAGAAAGGCATGTAAGGCAGTGCTTTTCTACAGAGACCTCTTGATTTTTATTTCTTTGTATAAAATATATAGTTTGCCTTTCCACAAAGCCTAAGGTGACTACCAACCAAAGTTTAAAAGAGGGCAATGAGACTTATAAGCTACACAACACACCCTCAACCTAGTTACTAGGTTCCAGCTTCCAGCTTCTAACAAGATTGGACTAGCCTGGGCTATCCACGTCAAGGCACCATTGATACAATAATATAAATTCACTAGTGTGCCAAGGATTTTAGTTGTTTATCCATGCATGCTCAGATTATCTGTTTCTGAATTATAAATAGCAATTTCTAAAAAAGCAGCCATGAACCACAATAATAGAAATATTTATTAATCAAATATATTTACAGACTGTCTTTTTCAAACATGTACATGGTTTTTCATTTAAACAAAGTGTGATATTAGAGTTTATAGCACAGGAACACAGCTACATGCATGACTTAATGGATTCATTGTTGTTTACAAAAACAGTATTTATAGGATAAAAAAAATAGCCCATTTATCATTATAAGAAAAAATGACACCTTTTGGCATTTTATTCACCCTTAACAGGGATGCTTGTCTTTTTCATCTCAGTGATGTATAATATCATGAAAACAAAAAGAACTGAGAATAGAAAAAGTAAGACCAGACCAGTGGGTCAAAGTTTAACTAGGACAACAAAACCCCCTAACCCCCTTCAAAGTTCTCTGACACCTCCTCAGTTGTAACAAATAGGAGCTCCATAGTGGGTAGAGAACTTTCCACTTCACTGTGTCTCCACTAGATCAGTCACACCCATTTCATAGTCCAGAAAGTTCCTTCCCAAGTTTTCAAACACATATATTTGGTTTCTGAGGACAGGCTTAGAATACAGAAATCAGAGGCAGGCAGGCCAGAAGAAGCAAAGAAAAAGAGCCAATTCACCCAAAGACTTTAGATGGTAATTAGTTGCAATGTCAGGGTGCCCACATGGCACTCTGCAAACATATTTTCAGCTTATCTGTGCAGTGGATATCATCCTATTTAATTGCAATCAATGTCAGCTATCAGTACTTTCAATGTGTACATGTGTACATGTTTAGAGATGCATCTGCTGAATGTGGGTTATCTTTGTTGAGTTTGAAGCAACCTTAACACTTTTAGGACAGATCTGATAGTACTTCACTAGAGCAATGCTTCATTGGCCTCAAAGGAAAGGCAATATCTGCAAATGGTACTTCCTTGTTCATAAGGGACTGAGACCTGTTCACCAAAAGGGATGCCAGTCCCCAAGTGGGACCTGGGGTTCCCCTGCAATTATAGCTCATCTCCAGACTAAAATGATTAGTTCTCCTGTAAAAAATGGCTGCTTTGGAGGGTGGACTCCATGGCTTTATACTCCACTAAGATCCCATCCTGCCCCATATCCTTGCCACCCTTGGCTCCACCCCCAGAGCTGGCAATCCTATCTCTGCATGCCAGTTGATTGTGAGGTGGCAGAATTTCAAGATGAATTGCTGTAGACTGCTGCAGCAGAAGACTTAAAAAAAACCCTTCCTATAAAATCTCCCTTCAAGTAGAAAACTTGCACAGCAATGGTTAACCTGATCACCTTGCAAGTACTAGGTTTAATTTAACAAGAGTTCTTACATGCAAAATAGTTTTCAGGATTGATTACTTCTTTGCTTGCTTTCTGAAAAGGTGTCATCCACTCTCCCACCTCAAGGTTCTACCGCCTCATTTTGCTGCAAGTGTAAATCAGGCTTCTAAAAAGTTTTACTAGTGTATGTGTGTTTTTTTTAAGTATGAAGATACTGTTTCATTCTTGTTTAGGAAAAAATCATGCCATCTGGAATGTTGCCACAGCACAAAAACATTTACATCTTAGAAACATTTTATAAATCAAAATCTCAACAGCTTTAGAACTAGCATGCACAAAATTAGAACTTAAGTAACTCTCCCTTCTTTATAACTTTATTTTACTGGGTTCAAGCATTTAAGCCTGCAACTTAAATGGGAATTAATACATAATAACGCATGAATACTTAAAAAGAAATCCCACAGTTTCCTGTAATAGCAGAAACCAATGAGATTTTCCTCGGATCTAATTTCTTTGGTTTAGTTTGTCAGCTTCATTAAAGAGAATTCCATAAGCTCAATAGTGTAATTAAATACAAACTTGGCTGGGGGGGATTTTGAATTTAAATAATTCCCCATAAACTGTATTTTGGGAGTACCATTTGTATGATAAAAATACTACACAATGGTCCTGACCAATGACAACTAACTACAGCAATGTGGTATTGCCTACTTGGTTTCTAAAACTAAAAAGTTGTGTATGCACAAAAAGTTGTACATACACAACACAGCTCCAGTTCAGTAGGTGATACGAATCAAGTAACCCGTAGAAGAGTTCATCAACCAGGTGATTAGTGGAGAAAGGGGGTGGACTGAATGTAGCCCTTTTCTTTCTGTACATATGAAATCACTGATAATCTCGCTGAGAGCTGACATGTGCTGTGCGCCCCCATGAAAATTTTTGAATAAGATACTAGGCACACAGTTTATTAAACATGCTCTGCTTCTGCATAACTTTTCTACTGGAGTGGAGCAAATAAGTGCAATCTAAGGGGCTTTCCGCACTCCTTCAAAATTGCACAATGGTTGCCAATTGAAATCACTACAGTTTTGCCATTATGCACAATGTTGTTGACAATCTGCCACACACCTGAAACCGATTCGCAAAAAGCGCTTCCTTGTAGCGCTTTCAGGGAAATCCTCAAAAGTGGATTCACCCTCCGGAAAGCGCTACACTCCTGCAACCAATCTGCAACACTAGCGGGAAAGTTCTCTGTGTTACCATTGTTGTGGTTTCTACAAAGTCCCTCCCCCTGGCTCTCTCCGGCGAAGCGATCGCCATTTTTTTTTCTCCGAGCGAGCAGAGATCAATGCACCGGCGAGCCTCTGTTTAGAGGCTTCCCCGGCTTCAGTCCCTCCCCAGAGCTGTTTAGTCACTAAGCACAAACAACAGAGAAGCCCGTTTGCTGATGTATTTTCCCTTTATTTTTCACACTGTTTTCGGCCGAAAATCGCGCCTGTAGGGGGGGGGATTTTTTTTATATACTCGGGGGGAGCGTGGCAATGATGAAACGGCAGCTCAAACACACCTGCCAGCTGGATGGGTCTCTCCGTTGCAAAGAATCAACACATATTCGTTGCAACGGGTGTTTTTTTTTTTTTTTAACCTTTCTTAAAGGGAAAGGGGCTGTTTGGCAGCATGCTAACGGCCGCCCATTGGCTGCTTGACGGCCAGGGGCGGGACGAGCTCGGCAATAGCGCTTCCTTTCTAGCGATTTTTGCCGAGACCTGAAGCCTGTGGGAAACTATAGAAGCGCAACTGGATTCCACTACAAAGTCAGGTATGCATAACAACGAATTCCACTATTTTAAATGGTGATTTTTCGTTCAGCAAACAATTTGCTACATGGATCCTGGTGCGGAAAGCCCCTAAGTGATCCCCCCCAAATATCAGGATTCCCACTGATTAAAAAGAGGAAAGCAGAAAAAACAATGAAATTAGGAGAGGTCTAAAAATGTCAGAGAAATGGAAAGACAGGGAAAGAAGAGAGATGAAATGGCAGAAAATGTTGTTGATGTGAAGTCTTGTCAGGTGGTGGATGAGTAAGCATTTGTTTTTCTTATATAATTGTTCCATGCACTTTTAACTTCTTCCCAGAAAATCTACAATCTTTTAAAGCACACACTCACCTATTGCCTGTGTTTCATAGGTTTCATAGGTTCAAGTGTAAGTATTCCTCTCCCTCCTAGCATTGTAGCATCATTGCCCCAGCCTTGTGCTGTCTGGAACAAAGACCCAATAAATGGTGAGGGGATAAATTAACTTATTTCAGAAAAGGGTGGAAGCATATTTGCAGAAATGTATAATCTGCACTACATGCCGTCCCAAAGAAACTTGTAAATAGAGGTTGCCTTCAAACATATCACTTGTGTGATTTACTAAACTGTAGCAACAATATTTGGGGGGGACACCAATGGTATTTTTGGGGGGGAAAGCATATAACTGCAAAACCAGTCTTTGTCTATCCCTCAAAAGTAATATATGTTGGTAGCTTCACCCTCTATGCCTTCTTAGCCACCCCGAGGCTTTCTAAGAGAGGGGCAGCCTATAAATCCAATTAATAAACAAATAAAAAAATAGGCAGGTGAAATATGTGCTTTGCTGAAACAAACAAAAGGCCTTTAATCAATGATTCTTCTTTTTCACCTGAGTTTGTAGTAAAAAGATTTTGCATTTTTCAACTTCAGATACCTTTAATATGAACACCTACTAAATCCACTTCTCTGCAATTTAAAAATTAACTAATGTGATACACCTTAATTTTTTATATCCTGTTTCCTAGTGTATCATTAGTACATGTTCAGATAACGGTAAAATAGATCTAGGGCTGATATTTCACATTTGCCTGATTGAGGGGCTATTTTACAAAATTCAAAGACTGTTGGTATGACTTTGACGAAACATCACCGACTCTCCATATTTGTAAGTTATCTGTGTATTGCCCTCTTAAAGCCATAAAAAAGAATGAAGGATTATAGAAGCAATTTAGGTCTCTCATTCATGAGGTGATTTTGTTACATCGGTTTTGGGTCCTGAACAGAATGTCCACTGATATGATGCCCCTCACCAGGTAAGATTTCTTGTTTTTGATGGCATTCTCCTTTGTCATCTGAAACTGACACAATAACATTACTTCATGGTCACTTTACCACCTTAAATTTAACAAGGAGTTCATACTCTGTAACTGCCACATAGTGACTTGAACATGTGGAAGAGCCATCACAAATTGATGCTACAGACAATTTTTGTGTCACTTCAAGCACTATACAGTTGAGCATCCATATTCTGCTGACAGTCACTGAGGGCAGTCTTACACACACACATTGATACCTGTGAGCACTGCCATCACAGGATGATGTAATTCTCCCCTGCCCCCATGTAGTACTGGGTGTAAACTGCCCGGAGCTTTTATTCCAATCCCAGGTTGATTCAGTCCCTGCCATCTACATTGGTTTCCATTTTGATTTGGGGCGATTTAAATTTTCCTTCTGCAGCAAGAAGGATTGATCCGGCGTGACTCTACCTTTATTGAGCGATATCTTAGAGCGCTTTTAATGCTCAATATTTATAAAATCCGGATTGAGAAAGCAGGCTGTTTTGAATCTGGGCTTTGCTGCATGGTAGAGAACCCTTGATTGGCCAAAGCTGGTCATGTGACAAGCTTGCCTTAAAGGAGAAGCCCATAATTTCTCTCAACTTCTGTTGGTCTTGTATTTTTTCCCCTCCTCTGCCTTCTTCGATCCAGAAAGAAAGAAGCTTGGCTCCCCCCCCCCTTCTGAACTACTATAAGCACGTGCAGAACACTTTCCTGTTTCAATGGAGAGGGGGGGGGGGAGAGGAAGACCCAAGTTCAAATTAATCTGAATTCAATAGGATGGACAATGGAATAAACAAAGTAAGTGCAGACTCTACCCTGGTCTCATGTTCTTGTCACAATTTCTCATGATGTGGCGATCAACCACGGTAGCATCCCATGCTGGTAGCATGTGCTAGCATGGGGTCGTTTTCTTGAAGAAGATATAAGAAGTGGAAGCTGACACTGTTTCTTGCCACACTAGTATGACACCAGGGCTAGGAGCTGCTGACCAATCCCCAGACACTAGAGAGATTGGTGCTTCTTCCTACTTCAGCTCTTTCAGAGCATAAGCATTATAACCTTGAGTACCATCACATAGAACACCAAATTTCAATGTGTGATTCATGCTGAGTGTGTCCTCTTCTATCTTGTAATCAGCTATGTCACTTGATGCAGGAAATTGCCAGTGTCAGGAAATTTGAAGGCATTCATATATTGTAGTGAATCCTTCAAGGAGTTTTTCCCCTATGAGATCAAATGAATATTGTTGCCACAACAAAGGGAGAGAGGAAAAGAAACTTGCTCAGTATCTTTACTATGTAAAGTACTATAATAAGACTAGTAATTAAGCCCGCTGTATGCCGAATACAGCGGGCGCTAGAAACTGACCTTGTCGGGCGGCGGCTCTCTGCCTAAGTAGTGGTCCCCAACCTTTCTGAGGCTGGGGACCGGCACGGGCCGCGCCCGGGCCGCGGCCGCGAGCCGCGCCCGGGCCGCGCCCGCGAGCCGCGCCCGGGCCGCGCCCGGGCCGCGCCCGCGAGCCGCACCCGCGAGGCGCGCCCGCGAGCCGCACCCGGGCCGCGCCCGCGAGCCGCGCCCGGGCCGCCCCCGCGAGCCGCGCCCGAGCTGCGCCCGCGAGCCGCGCCCGCACATCGGGCCGCTTGCTGGCAGGGCCGCTGGTGGACTGTTTCTTCCTGGAACCGGGAGCGGCTGCGAGGACGGCGGAGACCATTGTAAGTTGGGGGCGAGGGGGTGGTGCGCGGGGGCTGCGGCCTGCGTGGGTTCCCTCGGGCGTCAGGCCAGGAGCAACTGCGAGCCGCGCTGCGCGCGGCTCGCAGTTGCTGGGGCTGGGAATCAGAGGGAGCAATCGGCAGGCGCTTCGCGCCTGCCGATTGTTCCCTCCGATTGTCTGTCATGAGGAAGGGTCCAATCCGGACCCTTCCTCATCCCGGACACATCCCGCCCCAGAACGCCTTACTCTTTTATTTAGTCCGTGGCGCCCGTGGCGCCACGGGCGGTGTTCAGATATGATGGGCAGATAGATTTTTTGAGTTGTTGAGAAAATTGTTATTAAGCTAGTTTTGTTTTTCTCTTTTCTCATTAATTGTATAGCAATAAAAGACTTCTGATTAAGTAATAATGATTTTCAAAATGCATTTGAAAAATTTGCTTTATATGTTACCTGTGGCCTATTTTTAGCAGTTCAGTTCTCCCGTTTCTGAACTCTTTTGAATTATTATATCTCATCTTATTGGCTGATACAAGACCAATTTTTTTATCTTGTATCCTACTGCATGAATAGTAGTTCCAGAGACTTGGGTATCATACATAATATTTAAAAATAATGTCAAAGAGCTCTGTTACAGAATTCTGTTCCTACAATTTTATGCCTTTTGTACAGACAATTTTGTGCGCTGGTTTAGAAGAGTTCAGAAGATGATGACATGCACTTCAAGTCTGATAGTGCATTGGGATGGGCTGAGGTTGAAGTGAATCCTATTGCATCAATGCTGGTGATCCACTTTCCCTGTCAAATGAGAAATGTTAAGGGCATTTCCTCACATACTCCCCGAACATCTAGTGTGGCACTACAAATATAGAGAGTGTAGAAAGTTGCTGTGAAGAATATATCTGTAAAGATATATTCTTAGGTAATTTCATGTAATATGAAACAAATTATTTTGGAATAAACTACAGTTTAGCTCCTTGGCTTATTGAAATATGCAGATGAGGTAGAACTATTGGGAACATGTCCATTTTATCTCTGAAGTTAATGGGACTGGTTTCTTTGAATCATGAACATTTCGGTTCCTTGGTTTATGTCTGAAATAGTGCAACATTTCATTTCTTTTTAAACAGACCACTCCACTGAAATAAGTATGAGAGGACTGCCAAATTATGAAAGGCATAAAACAATGTTATCAACAGTTTTAATAAGCAAAGAACCTCCATGAACAGCTACCAATGTAAGCTCCTTCCTTCTGGATATATATTTGACCCTTAGGGCTTAACTGGAGGAGAGTATGGGTAATCATGATCAGATCGTCCCAGTAGTTTTAAGTCAAATGGCAACTGGGAAGGATCTCAATTCAGGCTGGGTTTGCTGCAAAAAAGGAAAAGGGATTTAAGCCTTCCACTTCCTCATAGTTTTGTCAATCAAAACAATTTTTGCCTTGCTGCTATTAGAGCTGGGATGGGGGGAAATGCCCTTTTTTGCCTGTACTTTTTCTAATAACATCAAGAGGTACACTATTTCTTTCTATAAAACCATGCTGGGATGGAAGGGAAAAACTCCTTTATTCTTTTATTTATCTGAACCACTGCCCACATTGCTATTATTATACATCAAAAAACAATATCGTATCCAAATAGACCCCCTTGTGCTGAAACAATTAAGTGTAGTGCAATTGCAACACATCTGAAATGTTTATTGAAACCAGAGCCACATCTTTTAGTTTAAAATTCTAATTTTAGAATAGGAGTAGTTTTGAAAAGTGAAATTCAAAGGAGATTGAAGGATTAATATAAGTCTGCAAGTTGCACTTGCTATGTGAGCTTCACCTCATCTGTTGTCGTTCTTAGTGTCAAATAACTAGGATTTGAATCAGTGTCACAAAAAGTCATTTTCCTCTAACACAAAAACTAATATTGGATCCTAAAGAACTATGAACAGAGAAAATTTGTAGCAAACCATTTTGCTGCTATCCCCTTTGCCTTCTGAAAGCTGTTTCTGAGTCAGGTTATTTTTGGGTATGTAAGGGTAACGTAGCTGGCTGTTACAGTGAGTGAAAATTGGCAATGTCCTTCCCCACAGCTTTTTCCTGGAAAGCTCAAGTCACAGAGTAGCTTGCACAAGAAAGCTGCTGGGAGATAGTTCTGCTAATTCCCTCTTCTGATTGTGCCACATCTCACATAGTTTCCAATTCCTAGGATTTTCATTGAGGAGGAGATCACAGTAAAAATCCTTACTCTGGACTAATTACATGTGCAGTTCTTTAGGATCTCACCCATCCTGTATAAACTTTAGGATCATCTCTTGATTTAGATATAGAGCAGTTCTCTTAAAGAATTTTAAAAAATCAGCAGAATCTTGTGGCTTTTTTGGGGGGGAGGGGGATATATTGCAGCATATGCAATAAGCAATCACATCATGAATTTTTTTTGCACTAGGCTCTGACACATGAAAGTCACATAGATCTGATAGTCATTACAGTGTCACGGGACATTGTGGATTTTATTGCAGCAGATTAACTAGGCTATTGCTCTGGATTTTAGTATTAATACAACTGGAAAGAAAATAGGCCACTCAGGAATAATATTACTAAAATGTGAAGCCATGCATGAGTCACCTAAATTTCAGACATGTTATCAGGCTCAAACTGAGGACACGCTTAGTGAAAAAGACTGTGAGAAAACTACTTTGACAGGAACTTCATTTCTTATGGATGGAGTTTTCTGGGTATAAAGTCAAATGTGCTTGGATTATATATTTAAAAAGTTATCTAAACCTTACAAACTTCTTAAATTACTATAGTTTTGCTTGTGAGACTACACTTCAGCTGATGTCCTGCATGAGCCATTCTGCATACATTACCTTGTCATGTAGATACATCTGTGCATTCAGGATAGACCTTACTCCGAGGGAATAGTGCATGCAGAGGCATTAGTGAGGCACTGGATCAGGCGCAAACTTTTTAATGGCTTGATCCTATAAGCAGATACACTATGGCTGAAATATAAATGTTCTACTTCTGCCACAATAATGAAAGCCTATTCATAGAATTAAACTGCTCAGGTTATAGAGCTAGGGGTGCCTAGTGAAGTGAAAGCACATCAAGTTAAGTGGTATTATAAATTCCATGGCAAAATTTCATTTCCACCAGTAAAGTTATGAGGTAGGTTTTCCAAAGGCAAAAATGAACAAAACAGTTAAGTCAGAGACCTTCAGTTTAAGCCCATACAGTCCAAATGATTCCTGACATATCTTTCTGTTTGATTCCTAAAAGGGCATGAGTTGGGTTTAAGCACCAAAGATCACAATAAAGATCGACATCTGTAGGCTGAACTTTGACTCCAAAGCTTATGTCTGAATCTCTAGATTAGCTTTCATTATGAGACTTTTAAAGAAAATGTTAGATTTCAATCTTAATATTTTTTCTGGTCCCATGAAACAAGATACACAGGACACGAGAGATGAGAGGAGCTCCTCTGTGCAGGACCAGTGCACGATCTATTTTTCACCCTAAACAAGGTACATCCATCCTCGTCAGGGCCAGCACCCTGTCAGGTTTGTCCAAGTCAAGTCCTCGTACCATTGACACAAGACTTAACTTGGATCCAACAGGTGGTGGCACAGGGCACAGGAAGAGATGCCAGCCATCTCCTGTTCCATTGATGGCTGGGAGTCAGGTGAGGATCTCCAGTGTATTGGCACCCACCTCACTCTGCCACCACAAGCAATCACTCTATTGGGCTGACCACAGAACTAGTCCTGCCCACTATGTTGGGTAAATGCTCAGATGTGACTGGAGATTTTAAATATAGATAATTTGGTTGATTTTTAAATGCTACTAATACTGCCATCAAAGTAAAGACTTTTTTTCTATATCACTTTTAACATTTACATTTTTGAACATGATACTTTTAGATCAGTATGACACTGTTTCACTGAAACGGTTGTTCATCATCACTGGTGAGTAATATGTTCTATATGTTCAAATGCTTTCCTTACTGGTACTTTTACAATATATACACCTATAGATATATAGAGGACCAAGTTTATTTAACAATTCTGGGATCTCCTGGGCCAATCAACACTGGCTAATGAAAACATTTATACAAAAAAAGTGCACAAAATGGGATCTTTGAAACCATGGGAATGAATTGTCCATCAGCTGAAGGAGGTCTGACACCAACACAAAGATGGTCCTGAATTGCCTTCTCTGTCTTGTCATTTAAATACAACATTTTAAAAAATTACAGACACATCCAGAGCAGCACAACTCAATAAAACCCAGCCAAAGAAGGAGTATACCTGGGTCCACTGAGTCATGCTGAAGAAAAAGGTGCAACAATAAACATGTCCATGTGCATTCTTAGTCATAGCTATGGGCAAAAGAACCCTTAATATTAGTTGCTTTGGTATTAAATAACAATTATAAAAGCTTTTAGAAATAAAGCAATACATGGTGGGGAGGGGACTAGAAATGCTAGCTGGCCCTAGTGTCTTGTCCATTGAAATCAGCCTCATTCCTAGTCATAAATAAATAATCTCTTTCCTGGTTTCACTTCCACGCCAGGATCAATATCTCTTAACATCTTACTTATTTTATTACTGCTCTTGGTTTTCTGGGACTGATTGAAAGTTGCTCAGAGGAAATCTTTGGTTTTGCTTAAGTGTCCATGACATTTAATCATGACTTTCCTTGCAGTTTAATTCCAACCAGTCAATCAGTTAATCCACTTCAATTGATTCTGTGCTCTCTGTTATTGGCTTGCACTCATTGGGCATCCTCTGGTGTCGACTCAGCTGGGTGGCTTGTGTGAAGCTTCTCTCACACCTCTCGCACCTGGTAAAGGCAAGAGAGAAAATTGAGACTGGGGAGCTGCTCCTGGGGGTTGAAGGGTTTTGTCTTATCCTGCCTAATCAGAACAGACATTCAAAAGTGGCTTCAGATTTTACCGGCTCAAGAGGTTTAATTGGTGGCTACTTCCAAGGCCTTGATGCCTATGATGGGACAGGGCCTGTCTGATTCAGAACAGAGGGATCTGTCAATAGACAGGGGGAAGGTGATTTCTCCAGAGAGGCCTGTCCTGCTGCAGCTCTGATCACTGTCAGTTCAAATAGATAAAGAACAAAAAGAGATTTTTAGGAGTGAGCTATCAAAGAAGCAGCTTGTCTGCAGTTTTCTGCTCTGAAACCCCTAGGAGAAATTGATGACAAATAGAATTTCACTTCCTGCTAATTTAAAATCAGGAGTACTATCTATTGGAGCAATTGTGAAGCCACAAAGCAATAATCATTGTGTTTTGCTGCAATAGAAAACTCCTTTACGTCTGGGGTTGGTAAGCAGGCAGATTTTTGAAACTGGTGTCCCAGTGTTTGCTTAAACAATGTTTCTAAAATGTACTGGACAACAGTAAAAAAACCCAAAACTCAGCAGTGTATGTTCTATTAATGTCTTGCCTTCACTGGCCAACTGCATAGCAAGATCATAAATCATTAAAATGAAAGCCTTGTATAAGGGCTGTCACAGTAAAGGTAAAGGTATCCCCTGTGCAAGCACCAAGTCATGTCTGACCCTTGGGGTGACGCCCTCCAGCGTTTTCATGGCAGACTCAATACAGGGTGGCTTTGCCAGTGCCTTCCCTAGTCATTACCGTTTACCCCCAGCAAGCTGGGTACTCATTTCACCGACCTTGGAAGGAGTCAACCTTGAGCCGGCTGCTGGGATCGAACTCCCAACCTCATGGGCAGACAGCTTCAGACAGCATTTCTGCTGCTTACCGCTCTGCGCCACAAGAGGCAGAGATGTGTACAATTCAGAATGAGGCACCTATACCTATCCCAAATTTATTTTAAAAATTTCTGTCCTGCATCTTTAAACTGAAGTTCAAAAGACTTACAATAATAAAATCAATTAAACAATAAGCAGTCAAGTAATACAAAACAGCAAAATATAGTTATGACAAAAACTCCAAGAAAATTAATAGGGAGCCACAGCATAAAATCAACAATGACTTTGTACGTTATCTTTAACCAAAGCTAGTCATTTTACATACATTCAGGGAATAAGCTTATATCTTATCAGTGGTCCCCAATCTTTTTATCACCGGGGACCGGTCAACACTTGACAATTTTACTGAGGTCCGGGGGGGGGATAGTCTTTTGCCGAGGGATGTTGCCGCCGCCTGAGCCTGTGCTCCACTTACTTTCCTGCTGGCACCCTTGACTTCCCACCACCCGCTGGGAGATGCTGCCAGCAGCAGCTGCGCAGTGCCACGCCAAAGGGGAGCCCCAGCCATGGTGGCCGCTGGAGAGCACCAAAGGTGAGCCAGTGGCAGAGTGGCAAGGCTGCCCTCGAGGCAGCAGCTGGGGAGGAGGACGAGGAGGAGCCATGGCCCAGTACTGACTGATCCACGGACCGGTCCCGGTGCCCAGCCTGGGTGTGGGGGACCACTGCCTTATATCAACCCTGAAGAAAGTGTAAGTCCTAATTCTTGGTCAGAACAGTGTAATTCCTTCTAAGATGGAATATGGTAAGCATTGAAATAAGCCACAAGTTTTCAAGTAAATTGCCAGCAACCTCAGGTCATAACTATAGTTGGCAGTGTATCTAGGGTAGGATGATATGGGCACATGCCCTGGGTGCCAGTGGAGAGGGTTTGCAGCCTGAGCTGAGCATGCTGGCAGAGGAGCCACAGGGGCTACAACAGCAGGCAGGCTACCAGTGCCTGATCAGCCAACCATAGTGGCCCTGCCAGCACCAAACCAACTGGGCCTGAGCCCATGCACTTTGCAGGACCAGGCATACTTGGCCCCCTCACCCTCTGGAATGCAGCCAGAGACTTGTGGCCTGAAGAGGTCCAGCCACGGCTCTGCTGTGAACAGTCTTGGCATCTTTGCCTGTGAGCAAGAGGTGACAGTTGCTGGCTGTCAGGGCCTGGGCAGCTGCTGCAGCTGGACTTGTGGATGGTGAGGGTGCTCCCTCCAGGATGCCCAGTGGGCAGAATTTTTTAAAATGCCACCAATGCCACTTTGCTATTGTGGTGAGTTGATGCAGGCCCCGGAGGGAGGGGGGAGCGAGGGAGGGGGTGGAAATGGGGGAGTTTGAACCCAGACCTGCAGGGGAATGGGAGAAAGGGCATGAGCTCTGTCAATGTTTAAGCACTTTTAGGTCCCCTAGGCTAGCGATCCTCAACCTGTGGGCCATGTGGTCCATCGACTAATTGGAGGTGGGCCATGAAGGACGCCTTCTCCCCCCCCCCCGGCCCTTTACTTCATCCCCCCCCCCCGGCCCTTTACAACACACTTCAGGTGTCATTGTCTCCCATCACTCCCAGATGGGACTATCTCGTTGCAGAGAAACAAGCTCAAGGTTCCCATTGATTTGTCATTGTCATGAGTTAAAATTTCCATGAAAATAAAATGTTCCTTATGTTCATTGTTGTGGCGTGTCTGTATCTTATTTTGAAGGGATGTTTAAACATTACCATAGCGATCAGAGAGCATTAGGGCAGTGGTTGAGAGTAGAGGAGTAAACTACCCCCCCCCCACCGGGCCTCAGTAAAATTGTCAAGCATTGAGTGGTCCCCAGTGATAAAAAGGTTGGGGACTTGGCAGGTTTTGGGCAAGAAGTTCAAAGTCACAGGCTCCTTGGAGACTGAGCAGGCTAATGCCTGAACCTCTGTTGCCTTTTGGTTTAGAAAGGAGTACAGCTCTTTGATTCTCTTCCTTTTATTGTTGACAGCTGTTAAATTACACATACATGCATGAAGCTGCCTTATACTGAATCACACCATTGAGTCACAGATGTCAGTACTGTCTACTCAAATGGGCAGCAGTTCTCCAGTGTCTCAGGTCATTTTACATTTTACAACCCCAGAGTACACTTTTTGCCATAACCTTTTCACTCACGGGCCACTAGTATTTGAATGGGAGACCTCCAAGAATACCAGGTCATGATGCGAAGGCAGACATTGTAAACCACCTCTGAACATCTCTTTCCTTAAAAACCCTAAGGGTCGCCATAAGTGAGCAGAGACTTCACAGAACATTTCACTACCACCACCAGCTCATCTGTTTTATTGACCCTAATACCGCAGTACATCAGAGAGAAGGATGGGGTCTTCTGAGTAAAAGAAGGTGTCTAGGAGTGACTGTGAATTGTTTTCTCTGAATCATCTCTGAATACCAAAGATCAACCAGAACTTTAAGAAGAGTCAAACAGACTCATCCAAATTATAATATATTCTACTAAAGTTTAGTTCTTGAACAGTGTGACTTCTTTATAAACATTTTGAACATCTGATTAGAATGTGTGTGTGTATATGTTTTGTACAGGTACTTTTAATTTCAAGAGGGCTTGTGAAGCAGAAGATTTAAGTAGACTGTAGACTGTAATTTTAATAATTATTTAACTGATGCCACATGATGCTTATGTACAAGAAACAGAATTGGCCCAAAGGCATACCTGTGAACAGTAAGCAGGCCCTTGAGTTTTAAATATTGCACAGCAGATGTGGTGAAGTGCTACTATATTTACTTGAAAGAAAGACAACCCAGAATGTAAATGGATCCCCCTAGAACTTGTTATATACAACACATTTTATCATTGAACATAACTGTAACTTGTATGCAAATGTCAAATTACTCTGTTTTTTGATGCCATACCTGGAAATAACACAACACCCTGTGTTACATTTGAGTAAATACTGTAGCTTTTAAACAATACATCACAGGGGCATTTATCAGCATATATAAGTATAAAACATCATAAAATAACCTGTTAATTATTTTTAGGGAAATTATGGTTTGAAGAACATATGACCCCAAAGTTATACAGTCTTTCATCTCACCTACTGTTCCAGCCTAGGATGTCAAAGTGTTTAAGTTGTGTTTCTTTGATTGTTTCTTTTGGAATATTTTAGCAGGTTGCTCTACTGTTAAAAACTGCACTGTGATCTTGACAAATGTAAAATGTCAGCTCTAATGTATCAGACCTATCAGCTCAATGAAAATAACTCAGAAGTATTGATCATCTAATGATTTTTGGTGTATTCATTAACGTCTATGTGCAGATCTTCCCCTCTCCAGAGCTTCTGAAATGCTGATGACACATTAGTGTATTGCTGATTGTTTATTAGAAAACTGATTAGTTACTGGATTAGTGTGTCAAAATATACTACCTTTCACTGTTTGACAAAATTGCAAATTATGATTTTTTTTATCATGGTAGTTCTGAAATCAATCCAGTTCTAGGATTAGCTAATGCAACCTGAGGCACTGAGCACTACTTGTACTTGAAATTACACTGTTGCCTTATCTATAAACCTACATCCCTGTTTACATTCAACATGCCTACTCTCATGTATTTGGAAACAGTGTCTAACCACTGTCTCTCACTCTTGTGGCACTAGGGCAGCCTTTCTCAATCTGTTTTACTGTTGGAAAATCCCTGAAAAATTGTGATGTCAGCAGGATACATCTTCCCGCTACACCCTGGAAGTCACAGGTCACCAGAAGTGACATCACCCAAACACCCCAATCAGATGTGACATCACTAGGCTACTCCCACAGCACAGGAAGTGACCACACAGAAATATGTTCAGATGATTTGTGAACAGAACCATGCCTACACACTAGACTGGCTACCAGTTTGCTATTCTTCACCAATGGAAGCCAGTAGAAAGAGGGCTGGGGCAGCTGGAGCCTACTTTGTATAGTGGTTAGGAGCGCAGAATTCTAACCTGGTGAGCTGGGATTGATTCCCCACTCCCCCACATGAAGCCAGCTGGGTGACCTTCGGATGGCCCCAGCACTGATAAAGCTGTTCTGACCAAGCAGTAATATCAGGGCTCTCTCAGCCTCACCTACCTCACAGGGTGTCTGTTGTGGGGAGAGGAAAGGGAAAGCAAATGTAAGCTACTTTGAAACTCCTTCTGGTAGAGAAAAGCAGCGTATAAGAACCAACTCTTCTTCTCCTCCTTCTTCTATGCTGTCCTGTTGATTCCACACTCATTCCAATGCCAGAAACAGGGCTGGAGTAGGCCTGTGACACTCCATTGTTTCCCCTCCCATGCCTGAAATGGCCTAGCAACTTACTCCACTGGGCCAGGAACAGGGCTGGGCAGTCTATGCTACTCCTGCCCCCACAGTAGTTAAAATGAGAGTACTTTCCTCTCTAGACGCCAATCGCTATCTCAAGCAATGTCTCAACCAGCAAGGATTTGTATGGCTGGGGCCCTCCCTTTCCCACCAAGCATATCATTTGCCATTCTGGGAGGAGAGGGCATGTTGACATGACCATATATGGTCGTATCACCCAATTATATATATATATCTTTATCCATGGTTCCTATGTATGGTTCCTATATATATTTGGGAAACTGCCTGGGGTGGAGCAAGTCCAGCCCCTGGACAGTGTCCAGACTCAAATCTGGCCCAATCTGAGTGTGGCCAGCAAAGCACCCTGATTGGGCCAGCCCCTACACGGACCACCTCGCAGGAGCCACCAGCAGCAGCAACAAGGAGGCAGCAGCGCCAACAAAAGAGACGGCGATGGTGGAAGGAAGGAGGCCGTGGCTGTGGCAAGAATGAGACCAAGGTGGCAAAGGAGGCAGCAGTGCCAGAGGAAACTAGGCAGCACAGAGAACGCAGTGGTGGCAAGAAGGCGCCGGTGGAGAAGGCACCACCGGTGTCAAGAAAACTGTGGCAGCAAAAAGGCAGTGCCACCGAAAAAGAGGCCATGGCAGCGGCGAGGAGGCAGCAGAGGCCAGAAGGAGGAGGTGGTGGGGACAAGCCGTTGCCAGCAACAAGAAAGCAGCAGCGAAAAGGCAGCAGCGGTGCTAACAAGGTGGTGATGGCAAGGCTGTGGTGGCAGGGAGGCCCCTGCACTGGAGAATACCAGGAGGGCACAGCCTCACCACCATCAGAAGGTAAGTGCTGGTAGCGCAGGGCCCTGAGAGGAGCCCGCGCCACCAGCGGAATGCAGGAGGAGGCAGAGGCGGCAGCCCAGTCAGCCACAGCTAGTTGTATGTACACTAGTATATACAACTATATATATTTAGGCCTTCCCGGGTCATTATTAAACCCCAGGGTTTCAACCCTGGTTGAGAATGTCTGTACTAGGGTATAAATAGTTATATTAATAACATGTCTATCACTGTCTTAATAGACAGGTTATTATAACTATTTATACCCTAGTGCCACATAACATACATTATTTTATCATCTGGAATTTGAGTAAGAACCTTCCATGATCCAGTTAGTAGTGGACCAGCTTGGTGTAGTGGTTAAGAACAGCAGCTTCTAATCTGGTGAGCTGGGTTTGATTCCATGCTCCCCCACATGCAGCCATCTAGGTGACCTTGGGCTTGTCACTATACTGACAACTGTTTTGACCAAGCAAGAATATCAGGGGCTCTCTCAGCCTCACCTACCACACAGGTAGGTGTCTATAGTGAGGTGAGGAAAGAGAAGGTTATTATAAGCAGCTTTGAGACTCCTGGTAGAGAAAAGCAGCATATAAAAACCAACTCTTCTTCTTAGGGTTGCCAGTCTTCTGGTAAGGCCTAGAGACCCCCCAGAATTACAGCTGATCTCCAGCAAATAGAGATCAGTTCCCCTGGAGAAAATGGTTGCTTTGGAGGGTAGACTCTATGACATTATACCCTGCTGAGGTCCCTCCCCCCCCCAAACCTCATACACCCCAGCTTCCAGCCTCAAATTCTCCAGATGTTTCCCAATCCAGAGCTGGCAGTCCTATCTTCTGAATAAAAATGCTTAGCACTGCTTCCCTAAAAGAAAAGGCATTATCATCCTAGCAATGGGGGAAGCTCCTGTGTGTCTACAATGCCTTTTCTTTTATGGGTAAAGTAAATCACTAGTGCAGAGTAGAATCCACCACTATATGAATTATAATGGTACTCGGAGCTTCGTATAACATTTTCCCACTCATGCTGACCAAGCAACCTTAGGGCTGCCTAAGCAGTTTTATAAACAATGGATAATCTCAGCTTTTATCTAAACTGCAGGAAAGGGCAAATGCTGCAACTGGCACTGATAGTATATTTGAGAAAATCTGGTATCTCTTTGTTATTCATTTAACCATGTAAGAAACACTGTATACTTTTGGGAATAAATGGGTCATAACTATGTGTGTTAAAACTAGATCTTTTTCACTTCTTGAATGGTTATCTTTATCTCACACCAACCACTGTCCTGCATTTCATTCTGCAACTGTAGTTCATATTCATATCACCTACAATTTGTTTCTCACTGCATTCCCACTAATATTAATATAGAAAGCAGGCATTGGTTAATCCTATGCTTGGTGAATGCTTATAGTCCAAAACCAAATCAGTGTGATTCACATGCAGGTTGACTGTCATCCTATATGGCTTAACACTTATTCATTATTTGAATTGTACTGGAGCTTCATCAGACATTCTGGAGATGATAACAAAAAAAAAAACCCTAACAAAAACAAAAAACAAAAAAAACCCCACCAACTGTTTTAAAATGTATCAGTGACTCTAAATAGGGAAAGTTGCGGTATTATTGGAAACATGACAAAAACAGGATGTTAAGGGGAGGAAGTGAGTGGAGTCAACAAGGTTACATATAAGTAACACCTTAACATTAAAAGAAATCTATTTTCCATTTTGACCCGGAAGCCTCCACAATTAATTACTAAAATCTATTTACACAGCAACTACATAAAATCAATCTGATTGCTGGCACTGTTTTTGGCTTTGCTTTCAGCAGGCTATCTTCATCCAACATAATAGCTCATTGGGTGCCATTTGTTGACACTGCAACATTGTCTTTTTGTCAGTCCATTGCATTTTTGGATATGGACAAAAGTGGAATTTGGGAATCGGGACCTATCTCCCTTTTGCTTGAAGGTGTGACATTTGTACTAGGAAAGTCATGGGATCCTGGTGATTCTAAGCAGCTTGTTTATGAGAGCCCCTCACACTTTTGAGACAGATGTCTCTTACACGGAACATAAACTGTCAATTCAGAAAAACAGTTTACTGAGAACATGATGTTGAGGGCTATAGCAGAACAGACATACCACTTGCACTTTTCCTAAGCGGGGGAACAAGTGTCTTGCATGCGCCATTGCTTGGATAAGATTTTCTTGTTAGTATTATTACTGTTACATTTCATTTGATGTATTGTTCTGTTTACGTTCTATGTGAACCTCCCTAAGCCTTAGGGAAGGGTGGTATACAAATGGTAATAAAATTAATAAATATTATTTTACCCATGCCCATTAAGAAGTTGCCGTTGCATTTCTCCACACTCTTTCTGAGGATGGGAGCCCTTCAGGCTACATAAGCAAACAGCATAATGCTGAAGTTGAATCTTTTATGCACTTGAAACAGAGTCTGACAAATACTAACCATTGCAGTCAGTAGACTTGCCCATTTCTTTTTGTTATTAATTACAACAATTACAACATTTGAGTGTTTCATGATTGTCATAGTTAATATGACAAACATATTCCCCTTCTAATCAACTTATAATGGGAAAAAACATTATTTTCATCTGTTCTATTCTTCCATTGCTGCAATCTTGCCTTTCTCTAACTCAGTTGGTTTCACTTTTACAAGGTAGCCAAAATTTTCTTAAAGAGAATATATAAATGAACAAGGCAGGAATGAGGCTCTGGGTTTTCTTTTACTTTCTCCTGCTCTTTCATCATTGAGGCAGCAGGGGTTCGTCTCTCCTTCCATGCCTGCCCTGCTGTGCCAAGTCTCCCCTAAGAGCCTGCCCTTCCTTGCTTGACTGCTGCTCTCCAGCCCTTATCTCCCATTTAAGCAAAGCTCTATCAAGGTCATCCTGCTGCCACCTTACCCATCCAATGCCTTGTGCCACCACTTGTCAGTCCACCTGTTTCTTATGCTTTAGCTGCATGCCTGAAGGGCCAATCCCCTCAAGACACACTAATGTCTCTGTTACTCTGTTTGGAAACTTTCCTAACAATTCTCACATTGACTATGCATGGTGTGTTTCTTTTGTCTCCAAAATGGGGACTATTTATTCTGGAATTTGTCATGGTGACTACAATCAACATGAATTTTATTTGGTTTGAATGGCAAATCAAAACGACCTGTACCAAAGGAGAGTGTCTTCCATTGAAACCAATGGTAAGTGATAATAAAATAGAAATAGGAAAATGAAACAACAAAAGAATAATAACCAAACCAAACCTACAAAACAAATCTGTTAAGAAATGCATTTTTCTTTGGAGGTTTGAACTAGGCCAATCCCCTTACTGATTGATATTTTTGGTATTTTCTATATCAAATACAGATCAGATAATCTTTTTCAAGAACTGGTTTAGTCAAGGCCTAACCCTCTGAATATATATATTTTCCCCCTGGCATTATCTGACTAAACTGAATAGGTGCTGTTTGCTACTGGCAGTGGAAAGGACAGATGTTTAAACTTTAAAGGGGAAGAAAGTTACAAACTTATCTTTCAGCTCTCTTCTCTAGGGGACGTTCCTGCCTTTTGCTCTCATTCCCAGAACAACAGGAGAGATGAGGAAGAGGCATCTTTGCAGACCAATGGCAAAAACTCCTTAGAGAGTGCTTAGCCAATCACTGCAATGCCTTTGCAAATGGTATTGTACTTGTAGGTCTGAAGGTTACATGTTTGTTGCAAAACCTTCACAATTAGTTTTTAAAAGTTTCCTCTCTCTTGGCAGAGCGCAAGTGGGAGGTGAGGGGTCAATTGCTTGCCAGCTTCAGCCACAAGCCTTTAGATATGCCAATGGTTGGTCTCTCAGACACATTGATATGAGCAAGTCGTGCCCACACAAACACACTCCTACAGCTAAACAGGAAATATCCAGCAGGAAGCAGAAATTCAGAAGACTTAATTTCCTGAAGTCTTACGGAAAAGCTTCTCTGACCTAACCTGACAGGTGGAGTCTGTACGGAGCTTTTATTCCAATCCCAGGTCAATTAAGACCCTGCTATCTCCAGTGAATACGATTTCCATTTTGATTTTGTCTGATTCAAATTTGCCCTCTGCAACAAGCATGATTCACGCTACCTTTATCCTGCAATATCTTAGAGTGCTTTTAACCCTCAATATTTGAAAAATCAGATTGAGAAAGCATGAGGAACTCCGGCTGCTTTGAATTTGATGCAGATTCCGTGGTAGAGAAGCCCTGATTGGCCAGGGCTGACTCTGTGGTAGAGAAGCCCTGATTTGCCAAGGCTGTAAGCTTTTCTTAAAGGGCAAGCCCTAATTTTTTCTCAGAAAAAGTTTGAACGTTTTGTCGGTAGAGGTTTGTCTCGTGGTTTCCCGCCCCTCCTCTGCTGTCTCCAATCCTCTCCGCCCCACCTCATTCAAGAAAAGAAAAGAAAAGAAAAGAAAAGACAGACAGACAGACAGACAGAATGAAAGAAAGAAAGAAAGAAAGAAAGAAAGAAAGAAAGAAAGAAAGAAAGAAAGAAAGAAAGAAAGAAAGAAAGAAAGAAAGAAAGAAGTGCTTGGCTCCCCTCTCCCCTTCTGAGCTTTCCTAAGCATGTGCAGAACACTTTTCTGTTTAAATGGGGAGGGGGGGGAAAGAGGAAGACCCGAGTTCAAATTGATCTGGATTCAGCAGGATCCACAATGGAATAAACAAAGTAAGTGCAGATTCAGCCTGGGTTAAGGTGACCAGATTGTCCCACTTTTGGAGGGACATCTGGGGGTACCTGGCAAATTGTACTTATGTTGAAAATGTAAAATATATATTACAATACTATTTTTGCATTCTATGAAACTTTTTGTTGCTCCATATAGACCAAATTTTTAATCAAGAACCCCCCCCCCCGGTGTCCCGCTTTACCAGTGTTAAAATCTGATCACCTTAGCCTACGTCAGTGGAAGGAGAAAGAAAGATGATAAAACCTAGGAGTAAGGTTTTGTCTCCATTGAGGCAGATAGAACTCTGACCTAAGGTCTGTAGGAGGCAGCCATTATTACGTTCTGGCCAGTACAACTGAGTGAAGACTTAAAGGTAATTAGAACAACTGTAATCCTTTAATTCAGTGGTTCTCAACCTGGGGGTGGGGACCACCTTTCATAGGGGTTGTGGCAGGGGGAGCAATTTGGCTGGGTGGGGGGTGCTGCCACTGTTGCCGCTCCTCCTGTGGGCAGAAAAGAGTGAGATTGGCATGTGGGATAAGAGGCAGAACTGAACTGAGAAACCCCAGAAAAATTTATATACAATCATGAACAATGGATCTTTATACCATTGGTCAGTTTTGGTTTAATTATGTGAAAGAACACTTGCATAATTTTATGGTTGGGGGTCACCGCAACATGAGGAACTGTATCAAAGGGTTGCAGCATTAGGAAGGTTGAGAACCACTGCTTTAAATTAAGGAGCTTGCCTTAGACCAGCTGTTTTCAACCTTTTGACTGTGGAGGAGTCACTGAAATAATTTTCAGGCAGCCCCAGAAGTGATATCAGCTGGCCACATCTCCCTGCCACAACCCCTTAAATTACCTGTTGCCAGAAGTGACATGACCAACTGCATTAACAGGCAGTCTTGAGGAGGACTGAAGGGGGGGAGGTGAAATAAAGGAGGTGGTTTTAGGCAGGAGTATGCATGCAGGTTCTGCCCTTTCCTAGGCACAGAAACCACAAGAGAACTCATGCTTGGGAGGGGGAGCAACAGAAGAAGACAGTTCCCTATCTAGTAGCTGAGGCCATTAAGGCAGGAGGGGGAAAGCTGCGGACCCCCCTCTGGAACTCCTGCGGAACCCCATGGGTCCCTGGACCTCTGGTTGGGAATCCCTGCCTTAGACTAAGATCTACTAAGGCATGAAGAAAAAGAGAGAAGAGTTGTTTTTTATACCCCACTTTCTACTATCCAAAGAAGCCTCAAAGTAACTTACAACTGCCTTCCCTTCCTCTCCCCACAACAGACACCCTGTGAGGTAGCTGAGGTTGAGAGAGCTCTGACAGAACTGCTGTGTGAGAACATCTCTAATAGGACTGTGACTACCCCAAGGTCAAACAGTTGGCCACATGTGGAGGAGTGGAGTATCAAACCTGGCTGCTGCTCTTAATCACTACACCAAACTAGTTAAGATCCACTAAGGCAGTGGTCCCCAACCCCCAGGCTGCGGCCTGGTGCCCGGCTCCCTTTCCCTGCCCCTTCCCACAGGCCGTGAGCAAATCGGCCACCAAAGCATCTTACTTCGGGAGGGGGTGGGAAGAGGGAGCCACAGCCGCCGGCATGCTGACAGCGCAAACGCGCGTGCGCAGACTTGCCAGCAGGACTGCAAACGCACACGTGCGGCAAGTCTGCGCATGCGTGCATGCTCAGTGCCATCGCACGTGCTCGTTTGCACCCCCTCCAGACGCAAATGTGCATGCGTGGGAAGTCCGTGCATGCGTATTTGCGCCCGAGCTGCTGCGCATGAGCGGCGCCCTGGGCCGCCCTCTTCCCCCACCCCGTGGCAGCGCTCCGCAGCCACAGAAAGGTTGCGGACTGCTGCACTAAGGCATGGAGAGAGGAACAACAAGAAAGAAGAAAGGAATTGCATTTTACACATACCCCTGAGTGTATGTTTGTGCACAGTTAAAAAAATAAATTATTTATAATTTGTAGTGCTAGTATCGATTCTCTGTACTATGTTAGACCTCTACCATTCTGGACATGCTATTTTTAAAATAAGTCCCCCTGGACAGATGGGGAGGGCAGTTGGTGGGTGGCCACTCCCTCAATGATGCATAAAGCTGCATGCTGTCCCTGTGGTAACTAGATGCTGGATCGCAGGAGACACAGGGGCAAGGTCTCAGAAGAGGTGAGGAAGCGAGGAGTCCTGGCCCTTACTGTGGCCAGTTCCTAAGGCCAGATGGTGGTAGCAGCTGAACCAAGAAGATGAGCGAAAAATCCCTACAGGCATTGAGAAAGGCAGGAGGTAACCCAGGTACCCAGGTAACACTGGTACCCAGATGCATGGTGAAACAGGGCCTGCTGGTCACAGTGGGGTATTCCACTACATAGCCAATAACAAAAGTCCCTTTTAGAATCGACAAAAATGAAAGAAACAAAACCTCCCATGTACAAGTCTAATAATCAGCAAGGATGTCACTGTTTTTAATTTGTGTTAGTTCTTATAGCAGCTCAGAATAAGATGCCTCACACTAATCAGATTGGAACCTGAGCAAGAAAAATGTTACCTTGCCCAAAGCTACACAATGAATCTATTCTAGATGAAAGATTTGAAGAGGGATACTCTATCTACGTTCTACTGCTCATGAACTCTCAAGACATACCAAGGCAGTTAGTGAAAGCACTGGTTACATCTAGATTAGACTGCAATGTGCTACATGTGGGGCTGACCTTGGGATGTGCTTTGAAAGAACAATTGGTGCACAGTGCTGCAGCGAGGATGATGTTAACGGCTCATCGGGAGATATATTTATCACTCCAGTGCTGGCCCGTGGACACGGGTTCTCCATCTGTTTGCAGGCACATTTCTTCTGCCAGCATGTTTGGAATTCCCTCAGTGATCCTCTTTCCTGCCCAATGTTTTTACATTGTAGTATGTATTTTAGCTTTTGTTTTAATTATTTTAATGATGTGGTTTTGTTCATTTTAGTAGTTTTTAATATGTGATTGTATTATGTATGTTTTAATTTGTTAGCTGCTTTTATGAGGGCAGAAAGGCAGGTTATACATTTTTTTAAAACATCAACGTATCAGTATCAATACATCTGATTCTCAGTGTGTCCAAATCCATGGATACTTCAATCCAGAGACTAGAGCCCTGAACAGACAAGGCAAAATTTTCTACAAACCTGAAAATATGCCCCAGGTTGCAGAAAAATCTGAAATCTAAAAACAACAAAAACAACATTGGTGGGTTATGACATCTAAAATAATACAAGCAGTGCTTGTACCTTTAATAAATTAATTTTAATAAATTAATACCCTCAGTGGTCATTCCTAGGCAACTACAGTAGCATTGCCAGCCTTCCAGCCTTGCCTTTGTGAGTAAAAGCCAGAGGGAAGGACAAGGCCTTTCCTAGGGCTGTCTGGAACTTTGAGAGAGAACTCATTGGGGCCGGGCCTTCAAGGAACCACTGCAGGGCTTTCTACAACTCCGCTCAAGTGAGTCAGCCAAGCTCAACTGATTGCTGCTTGTCAACAGCAGCTACACCATGAAATTCAGTGAAATGTAATGGTTAGTATTTCTGCCTAGGATCTGGGAGAGCCAGATCTGAATTCCCACTCTGTCATGGAAGTTTGCTGGGCCAGTGGCACACTCTTACTACAACCTGCCATACCATGTTTCTGTGAGAATAAAATGGATGAAAAGAAAGTATGTGGCTTTAGATATCCATTGTGGCAAAAAGTGGGGGTCTAAATTAAATAAAAAATAAATAAAATAAAATAAATAAATACAGTTTAAGATGGGGGCAGGTAGATGGTTGGTGGGTGGGTGGGAAGAAGAAAAGGAAGCAAGGAAAGGATATGATATGGGAGCTTCCAGGAGGAAGAAAAGAGGAAATGGTTGGGGAGTGAAATACAGGGGCAGGATGAACTGCAACTTCTTGACTTTTCCCATTTTTACCCTCCCAAGTAGCAGAAGATATTAACTTTATGCATTTGTTGGGGAAAGGAAACTGGTGATCTTTCATGGTTATGGAAAGTTGTGTCAAGTCAAAGCTTTAGGATTGTTGAAGTGAGAGATGTTCAGAGCTAGTTGGACATTGCCTCTCTGTACTAACTTATCCTTTGTCATTTCCCATCATTGTAATAGCCAGGGCCAACCTGCATAGCTTTTGTGATTTGACAAGATCAAGGTAGCCTGGGCCATCCAGATCAGGTCATCATTCAGAATCATCTAAAAGGGATCTTTCATAGCCTGATTTACCTGTGCCTTGTATAAAGATTAGCATTAAGAAATGCACTAAAGATTTGCTCCTCAGCAACATTTTATGAAATAACTAAGCATGCAACTACTTATATTTTAGACTAGAATCTAGGGCTGCCAATTAGGATAGTGCACAAAAGGGAAATGTGGTATTTAGTCACCCTGTAAAGAACTGCAAGATATAAATGTTTTAATATATTAAAAAAGAAATATGGTTAGGATTGTCAGTATTTGGACTCTGGTCATGGGCCAGGCTCTGCCATAAGTCACAGAGAGAACAGGTTGAAACAAGACACCTTGACTTTAATTATACTCTAAAATAGTGCATGCACATGGAACAGTTGCTTATTAAAATAATGCTAAATGACATGACAATTTAGCCAGAATACTGTATTTTTATGTAATACACGAAAACAAAAGTACTCTTTTGGCATCTTTGTTTTTGCATTCAACAGGATGTAATTATCTTACTTGGAGTGATCTCTTCATTTGTATCCATTTGCTGAACAGGTTTTCTTACTGATAGCTGCTTTTAGGCTCTTTATGATTACTTTACAGGTATTTAGCATACGTCTGTTTTATATCAGCGTCATATGAACCTAGTGTCTTTCTGACTTTACGAAAACATTTAGTGATTTTGATATAATCCTTAAAACCCTTAACTGGAATAAATGCTGTTGCAAATGAATAGGACTTGCTCAAGAGCAACACTTGCTGGATTGCTGGATCCACTCTGTCTGGTGTTCAGATAGGGTGGACCCATGAATTCCCAAAGAGCCCATTCTAAGGGTGGTATTTACTAACTTTCCCTGTCAATCTAGTTCCCTTCCTCCTCATCTGATCCTTTGGTTACTTACTTAAAGGGCTTCTCCCCTGTATGTGTCCGGATATGATTGTTGAGGGTAGTAGCACCAGCAAAGGCACGACCGCAATAGCCACACTTGAAAGGTCTGTCACTGGAATGGGTGACTACGTGGTTCCGTAGCTCTGAAGGTTGGGAGAAGGATTGGGAGCAGTGTCCACACTGATATGGCCTGCAGAAAATAGAAACACCCAATGTGATCACTACTTTCTTTATTGATGCATATGGATAATGTTTTGGGTGGTGCAGCTAAGATTCTGAATGCTAATTTCCAAAAAGGAATGTAAGAATGGGCTTCCCCCTTTTTTTTTTTTTGCGCCAGTCATTTAAAAATAGAGAAATATTTAAGTTATGAAAGTGCTCATGTAATCTTCCATACTTGAAAAGAAATAGTTCATAAAGGGCCCTCCTGATAAATAATCCCCAAATACACTAAGGTAAACAAAACGAGAATCAAGTGGTAACCATCTCCAAAACCACCAACAAATGCCATGATAGTGATTATATCAACAAAGTCAGACTGTTTACTAACACAAGCAACTTAAAAATTGTCATTTTGATTCATATGAAGATATGAAATGTGTATGTTTAAAAGAGTCCAGAATAGTCCCTCCTCCAAAACCAAAAATATCAGAACAATGGCATCCTTTTTCATCCAGAGCCAATCAGATTCCTGCAGAAGGACTGCAAGAAGGACATGAAAGCAAAGCTTTCTTCCTCACTAAAAATGTTATCCAGAGAGTTATGGCATCTGGAAATGGAAAGCCTGCCTTAATATAATATCCTTTATATGCTGAAAACCACAGCTGCTTTGGGAATCTTATTAACATAATTATCATCTATATAATATTAGCCATGCGTGGCCCTTCTGTGGATAGCTAAATCTGTGGATCAGAGACACACAAAAGCTAAAGAGATTTTTCTGCATACCTGAGGCACTCTCTAGGTTTGTAGAAAAATCTGGGAAGAAATGCACGTGTGTATGTGTGTTTAAATCCCAGATAAGAACAGAGCCTTGTTGCAGCCACTTTAGGACCAACCTCAGGGTCATGGGATGACATTGATGGAGCCAAAGATTGGGAGCTGCACCAGATCTGGCTGAGGTGGAGGAATCCAGGAGCCATGCCAATGGAAGATACTTGCAGATGTGTTGGGCTGAAGCAGAGGCTGCCAGCAGCCGCATCAGATCTGTCTGCAGTGAACACTGGCAGCCATGCAAGGCCTGTCTGTGGCAGACACCAGCAGCCATGCCCAACCATAGTGGAATCACAGAATCACAGAATTATAGAGTTGGAAGGGGCCATACAGGCCATCTAGTCCAACCCCCTGCTCAACGCAGGAAGAAGAAACCAGCAGCTGTAGAACACCTTGGACCCATCACACCCTCTCAGCCTAGCATATTTCACAGGGTTGTCATTGTGAGAATAAAACAGAGTAGAAGAGAATGATGTAGACTGTTTGGGGTCCCCCTAAGGAATAAAGGCAGGATATAAAGTAAATATCAAAGAGCCTCTTGTGGAGCAGAGCGGTATGGCAGCCATTTGAAAGCTTTGCCCATGAGGCTGGGAGTTCAATCCCAGCAGCCGGCTCAAGGTTGACTCAGCCTTCCATCCTTCCGAGGTCGGTAAAACGAGTACCCAGCTTGCTGCCAGGGGGTAAACGGTAATGACTGGGGAGGGCACTGGCAAACCACCCTGTATTGAGTCTGCCATGAAAACGCTAGAGAGCGTCACCCCAAGGGTCAGACATGACTCGGTGCTTGCACAGGGGATACCTTTACCTTTACCTTATAAAGTACATAAACAAATTCTAACTTCTGTTCGGTCTTTGTTATCTCTGAGGTAGATTGACATTTATTATCACGCACGTTAAGGGTGGAAAGGCTGAAGCATCCTTTTACTACTTTCACAGGTTATGGCGAAATATTAGCTCCCACCTTCTGTCCATAATATTAACAGAAGTTTGCTCCTATACTACTATTAAATACAATTTAAATTGCCAGCTAGGATGGGTGAGGTGGCATTGAAAAATAGGGGGAGAAAAAATAGAAATGGGGACATATGACTGGCGGCTCATGAAAGGAAGAGAGCAAAATGGAGGCAAAGATGTGGGAAAGAAGGAGAGAAGAAGAGTTGGTTCTTACCCAAAAGAGGCTCAAAGCGGCTTACAGTCGCCTTCCCTTTCCTCTCCCCACAACAGACACCCTGTGAAGTAGGTGAGGCTGAGGGAGCCCTGATATTCTTGCTCGGTCAGAACAGTTTTATCAGTGCTGTGGCGAGCCCAAGGTCACCTAGCTGGTTGCATGTGGGGGAGCGCAGAATCAAATCTGGCTTGCCAGATTAGAAGTCCACACTCCTAACCACTACACCAAACTGGAAAGAGTTAGAAAAGTATAAGAAAAGTCAATGAAAAGTTAGGGGGGTTGTTTGTTGTTTGCTAACATGGAGTAGCTTCAGGGGCCTTCCAGCTTACTTGGGCCTCCCAAATTTTGTCCCCCACAGTCGATGGCCCTGCTTTCCTGCCAGCTTCTAACCAGCCAGACTGTAGGGAGATGGGTGGGGAGGATTCTTTGTTCTTACTTGCCTTCTCCAGCAGTGCTTCTCCCTGCCATCTGTCTGGTCAGAAACTGGCAGGAAAGTGCAAATGGGTAAGAAGACTCCTTTTCACCCCATTTCTGTACCCGCTGGATCAGCTGACCCTTTAAAACTTTCATCCAGCTTCTAATCCTTCAGTCTGTGGGGAGAAGCAGCACTGGAGCTGTGAGGGAAGAGTCCCACTTCCAATGTTGCTTCTCCCCGAAGTCTGACCAATTAGTTTTTAAAGGATGGCTGCTGTAGCTCCCATGGTGGTGTAAGAAACAGGGGAATGGAGGAAGAGTGGGGAGACGTGGCCTGAAAAGGGATTGTGGGGGGGGGGGAAGGAGGGAGGAAATTGAGAAGGGGCAGGGAGAATAGTAGGGGAAGATTGTCTGAGAGGGATCGTGGGGACAGAGGGGTATGAGAGATGATTGTCAGGTAAGGGGAGGGGAACTGCTGTAGAAGTGGTAAAGGTAGAAGGGATGGTGAGAGAAGGTTGATAGATAAGGGGGCAGAGGCAGAAAGACAGAGGCAGAATATTAATAGAGAAGAGGGAAGGATGCAAAAGCAGAGGAGATGCCTTCTCCACATGTTTCTTATGGGTGCACACTTGTAAAATTCTATTGATCATTCATTTCATAATATTCTTAAGAGAGCTTTGCTTAAATAGTATCAAGCAACAGTCACCCAAAATGCTCAAAACTGCTGGATGCCCATTTTTTAAAAAGGCAACATGATTCATGAGGCTTTTCCTTTTTTAACATAACAGATAAATTCTTCTCCCTAGCTATCTATAATAAAACATACAAGGCAGGCCCAGTGAGGCTTCTGTGGGTTTCTTTCTTTCCCACATTTGCAAGAAAATTTCAAATGCATTAATATGATCTCTGTACTACAATCTCTTGGTAACTTGTTGATTAGTGTGTTGACTGACATGAGGGTTGACTAGTCAATATATCATCAGTAGCTTTGTTTGAATATACTCTTCCCTGGCCTTTCTTTTTAATTCTTGTTGGGAAGAGAAATATTGTATCTTTCTAGCCATGCCTACTAGACACTTTTGTGTGGTTGCAATATTTGAATAGGAAATACATCTGCTAAAGCCAGCACACACAGAACTAAATGTTGCAAATAACAGCCACGTTATAACTTGGGCAATGACCCCATTTTCTGGTTCTAAATGCATAAAACCTTTTCTACAGTTACATTCATGCATAAATAGTTGGTGGCCTCAGAGCCAGGAGACATACATTGAGAGAATGCCAAAGGAGATCAGGATGTGTAGAGGACTACTTCATACTACTGAAGGTTAGATACAAGAGGGGGCAACCGATAGGTATCCTGAGGTAATTCCAATTAATATATTAATACTAATTTATGCAGAAGTTCTGACCTGGAAACAAGTAACACTGACCCAAATAACCCTGGAGACAGCATACAGAACAGTGACTAACCAGGCCTGACCCTGCTTAGCTTCCGAGATCGGGTGTGTTCAGGGTGTAGAGTAAACTACGAAAAACCAAAATAATGGTTTTTGCAAAGACAATATACAAATATAATTGGCAGGTGAAAGAAAATCAGGTTGAGCAAGTGAATAATTTTGAATACTTAGGCATAAATTTCTCCTATAATAACTGATGGACAAGACCCAGAAGTGAAGTTATAAGAATTGCAAAAGGGAAAATGGCCTTATTGGCCAAATTCTTCCATCAGAAGGAGAGTAAAAACTTGCCAGCAGTACTTAATATGTTGAAAACTAAATTAATCCTCCAGTTCCTTTTTAGAATCCTGGTCTAGATTGAAACTTTTACAAATTAATTGGAAAATTTACCATTTTCTTCATTAGGCAATTATTAGCAGTTCCTATCAATCAAGAATCGAATAGGATTCTTATAGCAGAACTTGGACAGCAGAAGCCAGAAACAAGAGCATGGCTGCTCACTTTTGGATACTGGCTTCAGATACATTTCCACAATCCTATTTGTTGCTACCAGACCTGCTGTGTGACTTGAACTTCCCCCAATGATTTAATAAAATAGTCCTTCAGAAACTACAACAGATGGGACTAGATATTTCCTTTCTGATTACACAAAAGGAACATACATTTAGGAAGCAAATACCTCAGAGGTTGGAGGGTTCAAACCAGTGGTTCTCAACCTTCCTAATGCCGCAACCTTTTAATACAGTCCCTCATGTTGTGGTGACTCCCAACTATAAAATTGTGCAAGTGTTCTTTCACACAGAAATTAACATAAACTGATCAATGGCATGAAGATCCATTGTTCATGACTGTATAGGAATTGTCCCCCCCCCCAGGATTTTTCAGTTCATTTCTGGATTTATTCTATGTAATCTGTCTTGAGTCCCAGTGAGAAAGGTAGATTTTAAAGAACGTAAATGAATAAACTATACATACAAGTGCTGTGGAATGAGATGATATAATGTAGAAGTGATAGGATAAAAGATATCATTTCATTCTACAGGTGGGACTACTACTGCTGAATATTCTCCCACATTTTGGGAAAAAATACCTGCCTAAAAGAAAAAGAAAAATACCATATAAAGAAGAGACACTTCAACTCTTATCTTGCCATGCAACAGGTTTTTATTAGCATGGAGCTTTCAATGTAGGAAAGTGCTTTTTTAAAAAACTCTGAAGTGGGTAGGGTACAATTCCTTTTTCCATTGTCTGAAGTGATTACAGTTCATTCCACCTCATTCTACAGCACATGTAGACAGTCACTTCCGAGGTACGAGGAACAAGAAGCACATTACGGTTGTTTGCCAAAGAGCGCTTGCATTCCCTGTTGACCTTCTGTCATTCTTCACAACTAGTGAAACAGATGCTGGCCTGAGCTGAAATGTGACAGCAGTTTTGCAGCTTCATTTCTAGATGTCACATAGCATACTCATAGAGTTGACACACTCTCAGGGTTTTCTCCCCCCTCCCCAATGCTAGGCCAAACAATTGGTCAATATTCTGATGTGCTAGCATGTTCCTTATAGTTCATATAATGAAATACTTTTTGTGTTTACACCACTCTTAAGAAATTGAAGCATGCATCTTCAGGCATTTTCTTGTTTTTTGCATCAGGCAGGAGATAAAAGAACTCCTGTTTATACTTTTGGACGCAATGCATAATGCAGTCTTAATTGCTTGCACTAAGAAATATGTCTCTCCGAATTGCTAAAAACCAAAGCTATAGGAAAGGAGACAATTGTGACCAAGCATGTACAGCAATTCAATTAAGTATAAAATAAAGTGTGCTCCCTCATTTATCAACTAAACTGCTTAATTGTGACTACTTGCATCACTGATCACCAATACTATTATTTTGCAGTGCTTCAGAGCACTGATCGTAAGAATTTTTTAGCTTGATTAATAGCTTAGTATTGGTCAATAGCTCAATACAATATTATTATCATTACTCACATTATAAAACCTTTCTGAGTGTTTTTTATGTTTAAAAAAAAAGTTCTCAGTGTAGACAGTAATTCAGCTGTGACTATGGAGGGCCTAGATTTGTCCATGGACCAATGAATGTGCCTGGAGTGTCATTTTGAACCTGCATTTCCCTGTTGTAAAATGGAAATTGGAAAAATCAATCTCAAAGAACTTAAAACATGATACTGAGCATGTCATTAAGATATTGCCATTGCTTTTTCTACTAGTTATAAAAATGATAGCCTTTTTAGGAAGAATCATGGCCTTTATTATATTTCCTCCAAGATTAAGGTAACCAGATTGTTCCACTTTTGGAGGGACATCTGGGGGTACCTGGCAAATTGTACTTATGTTGAAATTAAATATATATATATTACAATACTATTTTTGTGTTCTATGCATTCTATGAAACTTTTTGTTGCTCCATATAGACCAAATTTTTAATCAAGAACCCTCCCGGTCAATGGTGTCCGGTTTTACCAATATTAAAATCTGGTCACTTTATCCAAGATAATAGAATGATTTTGTGAAGGCTGAATTCCTCTTACTTCATTTTCAGGAAGACATGTAAAATGCATACATTCAAGTTTGCAAGCTAAGCAAAGAAACTCTTCTTAAGTTTTCTTATGCTGGGTGTTGTTAGTATTGGGATTTTAAAGCTTGATTGTAATTTGTATTAGGTTTATTGAGGGTGGTGGCTATATATACAGTGGCTTGGATCCCACCTAGATTTCCATTGATGCAAGGTGGGTTTTTTTTCTGATTCTTCCCTCCCAGGGCATCCCAAAACATACCAAACATGCTGCTCTTGGGGAATGGGGGATGCCCAGGAATAGGCGGGTGCAGGGAATCAGAGGTTTTCCTTCTTCTTCCCATGAAAATCTAGAATCCAAGTCCATAGAAGTAACACAGAAAAAATCATTAATAATAAATAATTGGCCTTCTTTCTCCAAAATCTGGGAACCCTAAAATGTCCAAATGTATAAAAAACCAAGCACATGTGGAACAAGTTTCTTCCTGTTAAATTGATGGGGACAATGCCCGCTCACATGGAACTCCAAGGTCACAGCCACACAATATGAGCCCATATAAAACCACGTGTTTGAAAGACATATTAATAATTATTCCTACCTACTATCTTTATCAGGAGAAGAATATGCTTTTCAGATTTATATATTTATCCAATAGGACTACTTGTTTACTGGGAAATCATTTATAAAATTGGCATTGATAAAACAAAATTGTCTGAGAGTTCACTACTTCTCTTCAAAATATTCTTAGCGTTAAATTCTTTTGCTCAAAAACAATACCCTGAGATGTGCTATAATCATGAGCAATTGATTTTCTAAGAGTGAATGGGATCATTAACATTTATTAGCCTCTGGTTATCTATTTTTAACTGCTACCACAATAAACAAATAAGTCACTAAATAAAACCAATTAATCTCTTAATTTTTAAAAGGCAAGTCCACAAGATTAATTTTACATTCTGTGAAATCACATAATTCTTTGTTTGTAAGCAGCTACCACACTGAAACAAATGCAACCAGCTATGGAACAAATCCATGCTTTTTCAGACTGTCATTCTTCCACAGATGAAATGTTTATAACCTGGATTTCCACAGTAGTGTTGTGGTGAAATTCTATTATTCCAGTATTATATATATGTTAATAAAAATATTCAACATTTTTTGGGATATTGTACAGACTGTTGCATGAATTCTTGCTAGCACTCTTCCCTGTACATTCTAGCTGGCCACTGGAGATTTGATGGGCTGTGGATATTTTTCAAAAATATTGTTATGGCAGTTGCTGCCACTACAGCATAAGGATGTTCGCTGTAACCGATTATGCACAGGGCAGAAAGGCATGGCTGGTGGTGGAAGGGCAGTGGGGCTAATCCCCACATATGCATGACATCACCACCATCCTGCCCCCCTCCTGGCCCGAATTAGGGCCTTGAGTGGTCCATAGCAAGGGAATGAGGATTCTTCCCTGTTGTTCTCTGGCAGCCAGTAGAGGTCCCGCCGGGGAAGACCTGTGCGTAAGGGAAGAGCTGGGCCTTTGAGGCCCGACTCCTCCCCCATACCAATAGTGTCCCTGCAGGGTCACAAAATGCCCTGTTTGAGTGTGTGAGGCATTGGGCATGTCTACACTGAATTGAGCATGTCTACACTCCCACAATGTGGTGGGATACCCATGCCCTTTACTCTCCCTGCTGCTGCCATCACCATGAGGCTCAGTGGACCTTTCCCACCCCAAAGTTGTATGTATGCACATACAACACTGGGGCAGTCCGTATGTGCTGAGGGATTTTGTTCCTCATGCATACAAGGGAAGTGGCGGTGCATGCAGCCCTGCTGCGAGGAACCGGCGGCAGCACAGCGACTGCCATGCATAATCGGTATGTGTGACAGAAAATAAGCTGTTCCAGCTGCTATTTTGTTACTGGCTCTGCCTCTGGCAGCTATTTTGTGGCTGCATCCGCCATGCTATGTCAGAATTCCAAAGGTGCCTGAAGGCTCAAAAAGGTTGGGCGACCATGGTCTGGTGATATCTGTAATATACATTGGATCCCTATAAATGTACAGCTTCAGTTCAAGGTGCTGGTGATTACCCTTACATCATGGAATGGCTTTCCTGGGAAGGAAGACCCCCTTATAATTAGTCTTCCAGGAGGATGCACAACTAGCTATTTAGACTATTTTTTGTGAAGTTTGATGTATTGATGTTCTATCTTGTTGAGTTTTTATTAGGGCTAATTTTTGTTTATTTTATTATTGTTTTTATTACATTATAATATGTTCTGAGCTCTTGCCTAAAGAAAGATCAAAAATTTAAATTGTGAAATTATAAATACACTAGGAGCAAAGCCCATTTTAAAAAAGGGCTTTGAAGGCTTCCCTTCTGGCAGCAAACCCCTGTCGTAGGCTGTGGAAGCCGGCAAGAGGATTTTGCAGGGCAAAGGGAAGGGAACCCTCTCCCCACTCCTCTTCGGCTCTATTAGGCCACTCGAAGGCTGTGCAAGCCGGAAAGAGGGCTTTGGGGCCGAGGGGATGGAAAGTCCTCCCTCCCCACACCACAGCTGCCAGTGAACGGGCCAGGGAACCCCCTCCCCCAGGTACCTGGGAGATCCATCTGCCCTCCTCGCAGCCCAGGAAGCTTCTGGCAGCAAGGCTGGGCATGCGGCTGAAGGAGGCGGGCACGCCAGGGGCTGGGCCAATCTGGATGCGCCCAGCTTTGCTGGGTGCATTTGAATTGGCCCACTGGACAGGAAGCAGTGGCCAGGCAGGAGGTTCCTGTCTGGGACAGCACCCAGTCAGCACCCGGACAGGACCGCCCAGGTGGCAATTTCAAAAATATATAGAAGACTTATGGTAAGGATTAAATAAGAAAAACAATGACTAAAAATGCTTAATAAAGAATGCAGAACACCACTTGAAAGATTACTGTCAGACTCAATTTATACAAGATTCATGTCTTGAAAAGTGTTCTCAGACTCTAAAGAGAATATTGTTTGGAACACATGCCCATATATGCACACACAGTGCATATGGAGTTGATCCATGCCAGTGTCTCTGGCATGTATCAATACTGAGTGGAATCGGTGCTGGGTTCTCCAATGGCAGCTGCAAAGCTGGAGGGGTTTAAGGAGCTGCAGCAGACCCAGCACTGAAGGTTCTGAACTGTCAGTGCTCACTGTCAGTAGCTGTGAGGGTGAAGAGTGTTGGGAAGCCTCAGCAGGCTCAGTGGTGAAGGTCAGGAGCCATGCAGGCTAGCCAATATCAAGGTTGGGGGTAGTAGCAACACAGTAGTGAGTTCACCTGTAGCTGCGATGTGGGGCTGGGGGTGCCACAATATTCCTGGGGGAATATCTTCCCTCTCCTAGCTTTAGCCCCTCCATTGTCACTGCCAGGGCTCCATTACAGCTCCCATTTTTAATTACATTTATATTATAGTTAATTGACTGTGGGGATGGAGAAGGAGCCACAATACTTGCAGGGGGATCCTTTCACATTCTCAGCTTTAATTCAATTTTAATTTAAACTGGAATCTGCGATGGAACACTGGCAGTGATGAGGGATGATATCCCCCTACAAATATTGTAGGTCTCCCAATCTATCAGCTTTAATTCAAATTTAATTTAAAGCAAGAGCTGCAGCAGTGCCCTGGTAGTGATGATGGGAAGGGGTTGAATCTAAGAAGGGGAAGGGATACCCCTTGGTAATATCATGGGTCACCTCTTGTTGATTTATATTACACAGTGTAAATCAATGAAATCAATAATACTTCATCCTATTGATTGCATACATTTACACTGTGTAATCCACCTTGAGGCTCAGTAACGAGGACTATAATAACCAAGAAAAAATGAAACAAATACATGTATGACAATGGATCCCAACCAGATGCTTGATGCTAGTCATAGAGGTCTGGGAGGTACACAAGCAAGCTGTTATCTCAGCTTGTACAAATGGAAAATAAAATTGAGGGATTATTTAGACAGCAAAAAAAAAAAATGAAGCTTCAGATATTATCAACAATGCCACCAAACAAACACTGAGGCTCTTGGTTATTATTTCCTCCTGTAATAGGTAAAAGAAACAGAAGTCTAGTTTGAATTAGACTTATTGATTTATAGTTTTATTACAGGCTAAAGCCCTCTTGCACTAAAATTAGTTTAGCGTAAAAATATATTCTTGACAATCCATATGGGCAAACCCGCCCTGCCAGTATATGCTGGCAATTATGCTATAAAGGAACATAATACAATGACTTTATTTTGCATAGCTAAAATGAATTAAGAATGTTTCAATATTTGTGAAATTAATTGGATTTAAAGAAACAGTTAATTGCTTAAATCCCAATCACTTCAATAGAATTAATGTGCCCTCCTTTCTTGGCTTGTGCTCAATGTATTTCAGTAAAGAGCTCGACACCAAATAGTTTCACATAGTAGACATGGAACAGAAATTAAGATGATAGAAGGTGCCAATTAATACAGCCAGAATTGATGTTGTCCTTTTAAAAAAGGATTATTATTGTACCTGCTTCCTGGGCAGTTTTTGGAGCAGTAATAATGCCTATAGCATGTAGATAGTATTTTTTCAAAGTATATCACACCTTTCCTATCCTGCTATAGTGCTTGGATCCTCCTCACAAATTTATTTATTTATTTATTTATTTATTTATTTATTTATTTATTTATTTATTTATTTATTTATTTATTTATTTTCTTATATTATAGACTGTTCTACAAGAAGAGGGATTCCTGGCAGTGGCATGGGTGTCAGCAGGTGGAAGGAAGAATTGGTGGGAATCGTGTCCTCCTCTTTATTGAATAGAAGGTAAAGGTAAAGGTATCGCCTGTGCAAGCACCGGGTCATGCCTGACCTTTGGGGTGACGCCCTCCAGCGTTTTCATGGCAGACTCAATACGGGGCGGTTTGCCAGTGCCTTCCCCAGTCATTACCGTTTACCCCCCCCCCCCAGCAAGCTGGGTACTCATTTTACCAACCTCGGAAGGATGGAAGGCTGAGTCAACCTTGAGCCGGCTGCTGGGATTGAACTCCCAGCCTCATGGGTAGAGCTTTCAGACTGCACGTCTGCTGCCTTACCACTCTGCACCACAAGAGGCTCATATTGAATAGAAAGGCGAGCCATTATTCAATGAGAATGCTAAAGCTAAGAGGCATTAGCTTCATTAAAGCCACCTAGTGAGAGCAGGACTCATCCAAGATTTGCACCAGGAATTCCTCAATTCACAACTCAGTTTCTTTACCATTATAGTGTTCTAGCTCTGCCCTAGGCTTCAAGAAATTCCACTGAATTAATGCATATGAAATACCGCTTTGACTTATACAAAAGCTTTGTTGTATTTTAATTACATGATGGTAAGCATTATTTTTAAAACATTGAGTGGGTAATATTAGAAATCATATAAAATTGTGGCTAATCATACATAAAGAATGTTGAATCTCCCAAGCAATTTTCACAGATATTTGAGGCAGAATGGCCAGAATAGCAAACCTAGACCACTGCTCTTAATCCCAAGCAATCAATATTTTCTAGACATTTCAAACATTAAAATAAAAATCAATAAATCTGCAGGCTTTGGTAGAAGATCCTGCCACTTACTGCTGCATTCAGCCTATTTAATGGGTTACTATGCCATAACTATATTATAAAGAAGCCAATACTGAAACCAATATTTTCTTGGTGGTTATTTAGAATAGGTAGTTTGCAGAATCAAGCAGAGCACTAGACATCTTGAGAAGTTTCCAAGTTCTAGAGACTATTAATATTAAAAAAATAAAAACATTGCTGAAATGTAATAGAAAGACCAAATGCACATATTTATATATACCGAGAGAGAGGTTTTATGAAAACAGGAAGACTAAGAATTGGTTAGCATTCCATGCCTACTTAGATTATGTTTGCATGCGAATTGGTCACCATCCCATCAACATCATATGTATGTGACTATCAACAAAATTAAAATATGTTACAAATGTAAAAAACTGCATATGAAACTGGTTAGGGCAGTATTCAGCCCAGGAAAACGTACTGTCTATTAAACACCATTGCATACAGCACATGACAGAAAAAGAAAAAAAAAAGATGTAAATCAATTGTTCATTTTAAAAACTTGTTTTGAATTCAAAATAAATTATGAAATAGTTTTTTTTAATGATTCACTATGATTGAAGGCTTCCGCTTACCCCTTTCTGGAGCCCCCCAAATGGGATTGTTGGGAATTTCTGCAGCAGAAAAACAGAAGAGAGAAGGGATTTCTGACTCCTGGTTCAAGGAATAGCGGGTCAATTTGCCAATGGCTGGGCAAAAAACAAACAAACAAAAAGCCCTAGGAATATCCTCAGCCAATTCTGGACGTGTTTTAAATTTTACTTGCTTCCAGGATAAACACTAAATTAATTAACAAACAAAAATGCATTTTAGGGTGAGAGGAAATGTAACTGAAATGGCCAAAACTGTTTCAAAAATTCTAATTAATTTCAGATTCAAATAAAATATGTATACAAACCTGAACATACTCCGTTCCTGCCCTGTGGGTATGTATCTAATATTAGTTCAGATAAGATCTTCAAAGCTGTTATGTTGGGAAAATAATGCTATCTAGATGTCATTCTAAAAAATACACTTTCCTGATTTTAAAATTATGGAGTGGATGCTATAATTACAGTCCACCAAGCCCTATATTGTACAACTTCAATTTAATCCAGCAGAGTACAGAAATGTTACGGAACAGCAGTTGTTTGCATCTCTGCATAGTAAATAATAACTACATCCATATAAAATTCTGCCTTTTGCCATTGCCAGCCACAGTAATAGTAATTAATATGAAGTAATAAAAATGAAGAAGGAGCAACAGAGGGACCACAAGGTAATGAAAATTTTAAACAAAATGGTGAGTAGCAAGAAGGGGAACAGACAATCCAGCTCAGTAAGTACAGACAGGATATATAGCAAAAAGGGTAAACTGTTTTTTACAAGAAGCATCTGTGCTCTTTGACTGTACAATGTTGCCAACCCGGCATGGCACACTATTCCACAAATATATCCATTCTCCAGGACTGAGGTGCTAGATGTCTATGGAATAATATTTAAACTTAGATTATATGAATTGGGCATTTGCAAAGTGTGTGTGATATTGCGATGAGCCTAAATACCTTTATTCAGGCATGTCAGCCAAAGTTTTGTAAGCTCAATTTTAGCTTTCTACAATACTCATTAGATAATGAACTAAGTGAATTGCCCAGTCCAAAAGCATCTGAGGGCTTGTATTAGCATCACATAACTACTGGATATTCTTGTACTAGGGATACCAACTCTGGGTTAGTATATTCCTGGAGATTTTAGGGGTAGAACCTGGGAAGGCAGGGTGCGGAAACAGCTCATATAGGTACAATGAAAGTGGCCATTTTCTTGAGGGGACCTGATCTCTGCCACCTGGTGATCAGTTGTAATAGCAGGAGATCTCCAAACCCCACCTAGAGGATTGTAGTTAACCTACCACTGTAGTACCAGCAAATAGGTTGGTAACATGGCCTTACTAGATTTGAGTTGACCAGTTTACCAGTACAGACTCACTGTGATAATGTTTCAATACACTGCCTAGGAAATAGGGACTACTTATTTGCTGCTGCTGCTATCTTGAACAAGTCAATTGAAATCCACATTATATCCTCATCCCTAGTCATAACAGTGGTCAGCTTTCCACAGGCCTCAGCAATGACCTTAGAGAACTACACTGGGATGATAACATTACCTTGGCTTCCAGCACACAGAGGAACCCACCAGAATCAGCTAGATTCTCATACAATGAGTTCAGAATCCCAAATTCAGTACAGTAGCAACATTCCTTAAATGTTTTGTATATGAGATCTATCACATCAAAACAACAAATCTTAATAGGAATCTAGAAAAGATAAAGCTATCCAATTGAAAATTAACTGCAATATAGAGCACAATTATGAAATCAAGGTATGCATAAATGAATATGCATGAAAGATCAAATGGAGAAAGTGTGCCTAGGAGACTTATGGCTCTCAAGTATGAAGGGAAAGTAGCATGCTTCCTTTGAAAAGAGTGGCAACTTTAGCTCTTTAACTAAATCCACAGCAGATTTTTGAGTCAGTTCCTGGGTCTCTTCACTCTAAATGCTGAGTTACAATTGCTTATATGTAAATATGATGATTTTGCCCTCCCTTACACGATTCCCCTTTATATTGTTCTTAACTGAGCAGCCCCTTTTGGTCTTTCCTTTGTTTTTCTCTGGCTGTCCCACCCAGTCATTTTAATGTATATGCTGGCTGTCCCCCCCAGTCATTTTAATGTATATGCTGTCCCAGCCTAGGAAACTGAAGGTAGAGACTAAAATCCTTCTTTGTTTTATAATCCATTTTTGTTTTATAAAAGTACACAAAAGGCTGATGCTTAAATCAAAAACAACAAACTGTTTTATTTCACTTTGAGGGGAAATGGTCAGGTTGGAATCAGGTTTAGGACCTATGAGGTGAACAGGCAACAAGAGTGAGGTAATTTTATACATAAATAAACACCAGATGAGTTGTCATGAACAAGTAGCTGATTCTGTTGTTAAGACAAAAAATGAGGAGACAGATTTCCTGGCAGTCTCTGCTTACATAAACAAGTATAAGCTTCTAAGTATCACAGACACTAAAGTTGGTGAAGGCAGAAACATTCACACAAATTCCTTCTTTACATACTTAGGGGTCACCACCCCATCTCACAGGAGCTATTTCCCTCAGTCTTGATAAGAATGGGCTATTAGTTCCATTTCCATAACTCAGGCTCATTCTTGATCCTCTCACAGTCTGCTTTGCTCTCTCACTGTAAACTGTTAATTTTACATTGCTGAGAGCAGTGGGAAATAAATCTAAAAATAAATTGAATAAATGAAAGTTAAACATATTTTTATGCTTTCACTAAATATTATGCAGCTATTTTTGAGAACTATAACATATAGGGAGGAAAAAGCTGGGCATAAGATCTGGCACAAGTGTAACTGTGTTTAATCAGTTCATGTTTCCACTTGTACATCGCTGAAGTCAAGTCAATATTTGGTGACACTGTAGAATTGCAGTTTAAAATTAATGGAGACAGTGCTTTGCACGTTTTTGTCATGGAAATGACAGAAGCCTTTAAAACATCATAAATGTTTTCTACAAAGAAAATAAACACTAACAGAACTTATGTATAGATTTGGTCAATGTTTATTTCTGGAACCAATATTAAACTTAAAGAAATCTGAAAGGCCTAAGAAATTTTTGCATCTTAAAATTGTACTATTAAAATCTTGATGTGGATACCTCATATGTGTTTTAGTATTTCATGCAGTAAGACTAGTTTCACACATTGTCTCTTAAATTCTTTTAGGCATGAGAGATCCAATAAAAAAGGACCAAATCATCCCCCCCCCAAAAAAGAATTCTTTGAAAGGACCTGCTCTCAACACACTCCAAAGGGTGCACAGAAACATTCCTTACATTGCAGTGACTGGGAATATTATGAAAGAACTCTGTATGTGTCTTGGAATGAAGAAGAAGAGCTAGTTTTTGTACCCCATTTTCCTCTACCCTAGGGAGTTTCAAAGTGGTTTAAAATCACCTTCTCTTCCTCTCCTCACAATAGGTACCTTGTAAAGTAGGTGGGACTGAGAGAGTTTTGAGAGAACCACGACTGGCCCAAGGTCACCCAGCAGTCTTCATGTGGAGGAGAATAAAACCAGTTCACCAGATTAGAGTTTGCTGCTCTTAACCACTACACCACACATGCATATGGTAACCTCCCAGATTTCTAGTTATAAGCAATATGAAGCCACAATTACTATTCATCTTGAAAATGTTTTAGTAAAATTTTGTTAATTTTTGACTGGGTCTCCAGGGTGCTTCATTTAACCATTACAATCAAAGAACCACTGCTTCTTTGTTGCCATCTTCATTTAAGCTGATCATATATAGGATCCTTCATGGAAAAATCACAGAAATAAATTGAGGCTGCATTATGGTAAAAGTGGATTTACAGTTTTGCCGCAATTGCAGAGCCCGGTAAAAACAGAACCCTTAACTGTAGGGAAATGACAACAACTGTTGACAGAACTCATTGGTATCTCTCCAGAATCCACTTTCACCAGTGAAGTTGTGCAGCAGTAATACTTGGTGGATAGTGCCCAGAATGATCATTCCAGGAAAGTCACTTGTTTTATTAATGCATCTTTTTGCTGCTAAAGGAAAGACAAAAACAGGAGCAGTCTTTTTATTGAATTAATCTAATTTTTGTCCTTTGTGCTGCCAGCGATCAAAGTTGTCAAATAAATCAGATTTGATTAATAAATAATAGTTCCATTATCTCTACTGGGGCACTGGTCAGAGTACCTGAAATTTTAATTCACTTGTTCAGCTAAATTTCATCCTCAGTTCATGGCCATAAAATTCTGTATTGACAAACTTTCAAACCAACTTTGACTCTGAGGTATCTAGTCAACATTTTTCTTCTGTGTGGATATTAGTTTATTGAATAAGTGGCATCTGTTTTCCTCCACATCACTGGTGGAGTAGGTATTTCCTTTTGACAGCTTTGCACGATTTATGGCTTTGCATGCTCTGAAGAAAAATAGTACTAAGCAAAAAATTCCAATTCATTACCTCTTAGTACTTAATTAAGTTCATACACATTGCACACTATAGGTGAACCCTGAAATGGCTATGACAGCTGCTGAGCAGCAAGTTATATTATCTCTCTAAGATAGAATGACTTTTAATTATCTTGACCCCTTTTTTCCATCTGTGATATCCATATATTTTTCTTCTATTTTGTTCTCTCCCTAACAGATGCACCAAACCGAGATTGTATTCTTAGCCGTTTTCTCTTATCTGTGCATTTAAGAAATGCCAATGGTTTTTTTTACAAATAATAAAGCTACAGCCAATATTTGTGTTTTATATAACAGCAGATGAATTGCATTGTGTTGGGTCTTCTTAATAATGGTCTGATGGCAAAAAGGATTACGACCTGATAGAAGCAGAAAGCAATGGAACTGATACAGATATAAAGAATGTCCATATATTACCTGTCAGGATTCTGTGTGCACACGTGCATCTGCAGGAGGATCCTCTGGGTGAAAGTCTTAAAACATTGCCCACATTTCCAAAGATGCCAGTCACTAAACTCGGAATTTAATTGGCTCGTAGAGGTCGGACTTGCAAGGACTCGCTGGTTTTTCACACTGATCTGGTTAAATCCTGATTCAATAGACCCTGATTTATCCAGAAGGGAGAAATTTCTGCTACATGGAGTCTGTGGAAATACTATGGATCGCTGGGGAGTGGTAGAAGGTAGTTTACTACTTTTGTTAAATGGCTGGAGGGTATCTTGTCTTGACATGGCTTCCATTACAGTTGAAGGTACATTCACTAGGAGAAGAAGAAAACGTTTTAAATTTTATAATAAAACAATCAGATATGTGAAACTCATCTGGATTAATATAAAAATCAGTGACTAGAATAAGAGCCGAATATTAATGATGCCAATTAAATAATACCAAAATAAGTTAGCTATTTCACTATATATGAGATGTCAAATGCATTGTCCATAATTACAAATCTCTATATTGTAGACAGTAGGTGTTCATATTAATCACTTATTTGAGGAACAGGAATTGTGCACAAACATTTAAATGTATAAAATACGGTAATCTTCTTCCTACGTAGAATTTGGATTCTCTATCAGTATATCTTGTAGTACATAGATGTTGAAAGTCCAGTCTCAGCCCCAGGTCAGGCTCTGGATTCTCTAGTGACATTTACTCAAAATAGCACCTATTAAATTCTGAGTCTAAGTACAGATACCAGGAAGTAAATCTCACAGACATCAATGATGCTTACTTTGATATAAATATGATTAGGATTTGAGGCATAATGTTTGCAATAGTTTATATGATTAAATCCCAAGGAAAGTGTGTTCACACATAGGTCAACACCCAGTAATGCTATCTAACTCCATAAGGCCATGCTGTTAAAAAATATTATTTTTGTAAAGGAAGCTTGAACTATTTTTGTTTTAACCCTGGCTTAGGAAATACAGCACAATACCATATAGCAGTACTGGAAGAGAATGCTTGTCATGCAAGAGATTGTCAAATTTTTATCAGTGTGCTCCTAATACATTCTTCTAAGTCAATAGGCTTAGACGGGTATATTAATTGAAGTATTAATATAGGAATAAAAGACCTTCACCTTATGTCACTGTTGTTTCAATATCTATGTTACACTACATTAAAGTGTAAGAAGCCCAAAAGCTTCTGTAAAAGCAACATCTTCAGTACATGCACTTATTATCACAATTTGATCCATATAAGTTCCTGCAAAAAGAAAAGTTACTTCAAGGTACTAAGAATTCAACCCTATATATAATTTCCCTCATTAAACAGAAAATGGGCATGAAAATAAACCTTCAAATATAATCATATTAAAAGAAAAATCTTTTTTGTTTGGCTCACATCTGATTGTAATAAAATGACTTAGGTATAAAAGAACTGAGAATAATTATAGATTTTTTAAGCATTGAAAAGCCTGTCAGGGTTTACAGTTGTTTGCTGGTGATCTTTGATTTTATTACATTGACTATATCATAAAGCATTAAATCAGTTAGATAACCTATATCTGATAATATCAATGTCCATGTCACATTTCATTTTATAACTTCCTCATCCAGATCCACTCTACCTGCAGTGTGCCTTTCTGTCATAAATGCACACTGCAGTATAGTCATGGTTGACAGTACATTCAGAGGAGACACAATGATGTGATTATTTTTCACTTAGTTTCCCCAGTCCATCCAGCTGTATTGTGTGTATGAAATTCTGATCCAGCAGCTGGGATTGCATGCACAGCTCCAGCTGATACACACATACATTGATATGTTATATATAAATTCCTTTGATTTAAAATGAAAATGAAATAAACTTGGCCAGTTAATTAAATGTAAAAGTTAAAGAACATTGTCAGTGATTATTCTAGCTGAAATATAGCATATTGGTCATAAGCTACGTTTATGTATCATGCTATATACAATGTGCAGGGCTTTATTCTAGCCCTGAATACATATTCTCTCTGCAGAATTTAGGTTTCAAAATAGGTTTGAAAAATGGTTCAAAATTCCTAGTGTGATTTGTATCTTTCACAAGGTTCAGCTCCATGTGGAATCTTCAGAAGAAAACAGGAGAAAAACGGTCATATGAAAGTCTCTTGCCATAAAATCTTTCAGTAGCCTTTTAAAAAAATTATATATTATTATTTCAATGTATAGACATCTTCTTTTAAAACAGTGCTCTTTTCCAAAGCAGTGCTCTTTGTTGAACCATATCAGCCAAAGCCTCAACTGTTTTGCCCTTGTGCTCTGGAATGAATAATCCAAAATAGAATGATTCCCTTGTAAACCCACTTCAGACAGTGTGCTTAAAATGTTATAACTCTGTTTAGAATTGCATGCATAGTGAATTGGTTAAACCCAAGCTATACTTACCTGCAGCAGCACATTCAAGTTCACATTCTCTTCAGTGTGGGTTGTCCTAACTGAATGGCCCATCAGGCTACCAATGTACTATGTAGTTGTACTGCATTTCTCATGGACAGCATACAGAGATTGTGTGCCAAGAAGGACCAGCCTTATGACACTTCCTTTTTGAAAGATGCCACCAGGATCTAATGATTCAATCAGTCCTTCCAAATGTCCTTTTACCAATTTGGAATGACAGGCCAGTCTGGCTAAACCTCATTTAATCCTTGGTTGCCTCACCAGCTTAATTTACACTTTAGAATAAAACTTTTACTGTTGCCACCACTACACAGTAAACCAAGCTTAATCCCTCACTCCACCTGCTGACAATGAAATCATGTAGACTTGAGGGCCAACCCAAGCACAAAGACAATGTAGGCAAGTGCTTAGGGCCTCAGAATTTGGAGGCTCTCCAAAACCCCCCTCACTGAATTTCACCTCCTTCTATTCTCTTGCTTCTACAATTATTCTCACCTATGCCATCACAAGAGCCACAAGAGCCTCTTGTGGCGCAGAGTGGTAAGGCAGCTGTCTGAAAGCTTTGCCCATGAGGCTGGGAGTTCGATCCCAGCAGCCGGCTCAAGGTTGACTCAGCCTTCCATCCTTCCGAGGTCGGTAAAATGAGTACCCAGCTTGCTGGGGGGTAAACGGTGATGACTGGGGAAGGCACTGGCAAACCACCCCGTATTGAGTCTGCCATGAAAACGCTGGAGGGCGTCACCCCAAGGGTCAGACATGACTCGGTGCTTGCACAGGGGATACCTTTACCTTTACCTATGCCATCACTGTTTTCCCAGTGGGGCCACTGCAGGTACACAGAAGAAAGGGAGAGAGGGAACACCAGTGTTGCACATGCCTTCTAGCTAAGCTACGAACCAGATGAGAACACATTCTACAGACAGCTACATGTACCCTTGCACCAACATTATTCTGGCTAAACTAAGCTGCACACCTAGTGAATAATGGCAGTATAAGGAATTGAGGCAGCAGTGTACTGGCAACCACCAAGTCAACCTTCCTTCTTGGGTTGCAGAGGTATAATTCTAGAGTGTGCAAGGTGGGCAGGTCGAAAAGATTCTTACCATAGGGACAACTTTGTGGCATGGTCCTAGAAATGAATGATCAGACAAACAAAGAATACACTTGGATTCTGTTTCTATTGGTAATTGTCGAGGTTCAGACTAGGGTTGTTCGCTTCGGACTGCTTCAATTGAAAAATCTCTGAAGCAGGCTTGCCTTGAAGATTTTTCTATCAAAGCAGTCTGAGGTGCAAACTCCTGCGGGGAGACAGAGCCAAAGCGGCTGTCCAAGGTGTGCTTTGGCTTACCTCAGTACCTGCCCACCCTAGGCCTGGAGTAATGCCCTGGGCCTTTCATCTGCCCCAGTGGTGCACTTACTTTGTGGTGCTCGGGGGGAGGTGGCAGCCATGGAGTGTTTCCCTCCAAGTCCAGATGTGGGTCGGGGGACCAGCCAGCCACAGGTGAGTGCATGGTGGCGGCGGCCCGGGCAGGGAGCAGGCAACGGTGGGGCCCTCACTCTCCTCCCTTCAGGGCAGGCGAAAGGCCCAGGGTGATCACAATGGCCAAAGCACTTCGGAGACACTGCTCCAAGGTGGGTTCTTCCAAACCTAAAGCAGCCTGGAGTTTCCTTCTCCTGCACATCTCTAATTCATACTCTCAGCTCCCACCTGTGGATTCTGCACTTAATAAACTATTGGGGGAGGGGTATGCTTAAATACTGGATTTCAGGTGGGTAGGTTGGTCTGAAACAAAGACGTGTGTATGCACACAAAAGCTTATACCCAGAATTAAACTTTATTAATATGAATCTAAAGTAAATTATTTTTTTCATATATTTCACCTATTTTAATATTATAAAGGAACTAAATGAAGAGGAGAATAATGTAAGCCACTTTCTCCCAGTTGGGGAGAAAGGCTAAGTATGAATGAAATAAATTAATATGCTTGAAACACGAGTTAGGGAATGTAGCGGTGGACCTGAAATAAGACACTTACAATTCTCATCCTGTGCAATGCACTGCAAAGGAATTCCAAAGAAAGATGTGTAGCTGTCATTGTACCACACCAGCAACTCTGTACCCCTGGGAATATCCATACAGGCTCTGTAGAATATATTTGACCTGGTCATAGCAAACAGAGAAAGAATGATTACTTGGGAGATACATCTTATGGAATTCAACAAGACAGAGAAGGCTGAAAAGTCTTCTATCTAGTTCCAGCTGAAGCAACTTTTCCCATGCTCAGCTGCCATCACAGGGCTTCTTAAGAACCATTTTTTCCTTGCCTTAAGTAAGTTGATTGAAGAGAATAGCTGAAAAAATAATGTTCTAGACAATTAGACTGTGAGAAATAGGAAAGGAAGCTCCTGCTACACCTTCTCAGAATGGTAGGTGTACTTTCAGAGATGTTTTTTCCCTTCATTTTAATTATATATTGTCTCAGCCGTTTTTTTAAGACAAACAGTAAATCATGATCACAATATATAATTAAATTCTCATGAATTAGAATAATAAAACATTTTCTGTTTCAAAGTGAAGGTATTTTAAATCCTGAAAACATATAGAGATCTCAAATTACCATTGTGGAATGACATTCCTTAAAAATATATCTACTGACAAAACTTGCAGAACTAAATAAGTATTCCAGATTTCTATAAAATATTTGTCTACCTGAGCAATGAGACATCTGGGATTTCTCCTAATTTTAATTTATTCTGACATATTTGCAGGTTAACTATTGTCTGATGTTCAGAAAATTGTCAGATCAATAAAGGGCTAATTTAGTTTTAGTCTCAACCTATATGTTATATTTCAATACTAAACAGAATTTGTTCTTAGATAAAACATTATTACATTTGTTGCTAGCATTTTTAGCATCATTTTTGGTATTTCAAGGTGACCATTAATTTGGCAACATAACCTACATCCTAAAATAGCACTACAGTAATCAAAACTTTAGGTGACTTCTGCTGAATAATACATAATTCTAACAAATCTAATTAATATATTGCATTATTGGCACTTGGATAATAGTTACGATTTTGCTGTGAAAACTACACAATAAACACTTCAGTGCTTAATATTAAAATACTGAAACATTTATTGACAAAAGAAAATCTACAAGAGCCAAGCTTCCTACAGCGATCAGATCAGATCCAACTCCTACTGAGGGCAATTCAGCAGAGCTCACCAGGAAAGTGGTTTTAGGATTGCACTGTTAAAGGATGTATATAATACCAACACTTACTTATGCCCCTACTTGAGGCCTTGTTTGACTGCAACCAAACCAATAAATATTTGATCTTCCAGCCATGTCTGAGAAGTGGAGAAACAAAAAGAAAGCACATATGGCGGAAGACTTCCTTGCCTGCTCTCAGCACTGACAAAATCAATGCACTTTCTCAGTTGATCTGTTAGCCAATGTTCTACAGCTACTACAAAATAATCAGAGTCCAGTAGTACCTTTAAGACCAACAAAGATTTATTCAAGATGTGAGCTTTCGAGTGCAAGCACTAAACCTCAGACTAAGGACTCCCTGGTTATTTGCCTCAGTTGTTTCTTCTTTATAGCCAGGAATAGCTAGTGTTCTCAAATCCAAGATGGATTTTAGTATTCAAATGTTTTACTCCTCTCATTGTATTGTGAGCTGTTCTGAGCCTTCAGGGAAGCGTGGCATAAAAATCTCCAGGTGGGACCTGGGGATCCCCTGGATTTGTAGCTTATCTCCACTCAACATAGATCAGTTCCCCTGGAGGAAATGGTCTATTCCTGCCCCAAATCCTGCCCACTCCTGGGTCCACCCCCAAAGTCTCCAGGTATTTCCTTACCCAGAATTAGCAACCATAGTGTACAGGCTGCCAGAATCTTAAAAAGAGCTGGTTTATGCTGGGATTGGTGGCTTGCGGTGATTGACGAGGAGTGAGGGGAGAAGTTTGGGTTGTTCTCCCTTGTCACCTTGGCAAGAGGCAAAAAGTTGTGATGAGGCAGCAGGAAAAATGGGAATGGTCTCCCATCAGGAAGCTTCCAATCACACATTTGCAAGTTGGAGGCGGTGCAAGTTTTATGTCTCCATGTTGAATCGGTTTTAGTTAAATTCTGTCAGTTAAACCATGGTTTCGCACTATGTCTGAACCAAGCCACTTGTAATGAGGGGTTGTAGCCTGTCACACAAAATCCAGGGATATCTGTATGAAGGTCAATGGTAGCTGTATCCGTTCAATTTATTTTGATACATGATCATCTTGGAAAACATTAATAAAAACGATACAACTGCCAGATACAATACCAAGACTAAGAAAAAAGACTTGCATGCCATTATATCCCAACATTTCATTGTTACTTGGGGGGAAAGTTACTATTTTGCTGTGATGCTCTTTCACAGTTATTGCCCACATTTCAGAGTGAAGACAGTCACAGAAAGTATGAACTTTCTAGGTTTTCATTACCACCTGTTTGACCATTATTCTGATATATTGACAAATATAAATAAAAAGACAATAATCTGAAATTTCAAGTTCAGGTAAAACCAATTTGAGATCAGAGTCAGGCATTTAGGAGCTGAAATATAAATAAATATTATTGTATAGTAGCTTGTTGCTTAAGCCTGGTACAGTACAGTAAAACATCCTTATACGAGATAGATGGCAATTCAATAAACACAGAATGAGCATTCCATTTGGGCTGAAATATCACCAGCTGGAATGATATAGTCACAGCAGTAAGAAATGACCCCTTTTAAATGTCTTGTGCAAGGTATAACGACATATATGGCTTTTTTTAAAAAGTTGAATCTCAACTGGTTCCTGCGATGAAGAATTGCTACAAATATTAGCCTGAAGTTAGAGATAAAAGTGTGCTGGCTTGGTAGGCCTTAAATTCAGCTTCTCTGTAAAGAATTGGCTGTAGAGGTGCAATTTGTTTCTTGTATAACACTGTCGACATAAGGAGAATCCGGAACCACATTTTTCATGGCAGTGAGATATGCACTTGTCAACATATTTTGTCACCGCAAAGTGGCTCTTGGCAACAGGATCATAAAGATCAATAAAAAAGTGCAGATTCTCAATATTTTACAAGCAGCTGCAAAAATTTCATTTATCTTGTTATTTTCCTCGCTTACTGCCACCCTGTCTCAGGAGGGCACTGCTGGCTAAGCAGAATGCTTTTTCCTAACATTCTATGAATATCTGACAAAAACTCCTGCCTTCGTCTCTTTCCTGCCCTCTTTCTCCACCCCACCATCTATTTCCACCCATGCTGTACATTTTATTAATTCTTTCCACCATTACATAAAAATCAAAATCAGGGCAGTGCTATAAATCACCCGCATCTCCTGACTTAAAAAAAAAAGAAAGAGTCTACTTTGTACTTCACCCTTGTAACTTTTCATCTCTCTGTTTGGTTTCCCCTAACATAAACACAGCAGCCCAGCAAATGAATGTGCTAAAACCCAATGACACACTTTGCTGCTGAAAGAGCTGAACTGTTTTCGAGCAATGGGTGGTCTCTGAGGCTTGGAGTAGGCCAAAAGGGGGGGGGGGAAGTGTAAGCATACACCATTCCTTACAAGCGTTCAGAGCTTCCAAAACTTGCAGAAATCTCTGCATGCTGAAGTACATCAAAGGGATTTTTCCTCTTTCGGATAATATTTCCTTTGCTGACATGTATTTAGTATTGTGGTTGGATGACTCATAAAGATCGCTTCGTGGCGTCCCAACGCAGTTGAAGCAGAACACATGCCAACAAACATTATTGTCAGCTTCAAAATAAAAACAAAATGTTCAACTAAGGGTCAATCAATCAAAAGCTCTTTGAAGAAAATTCCATTTAGATATTACAAATCATAACAGAATGAATTTAAACCAGCTGACTTTCAGTGAGGAGGACATCCATGTACAATAAAAATTAGATGGTTTTTCAGTGTCCAACTTTTCTATTTTCTTACACTTGGATGTAGTCCCTGGTGATAGATGCCAGATTTTTTTAAAAAATATATGCTTTTGTAGTTCATTTTTAAACGATCAGAAGTAATCAAAAACGAACTAACAAAGGGAATGGTAAGTAACAGCTCCATCATGAAAGCAGAGCTGTAAAATCCACTTAATATTGTCAGATTTATAATGACTTTCTCATGGCCAGGTTAAACTGTGAATTTTCACCTACAAGTATGCCAACAAGCACATGTAGATCTAGTGCTTCAGTATGAGGGTTCTACTGTGCACAAGGAGTTCCCTGTCAATGCCATATGGTCATGCTAGTAGGTGGGGTAGCTCTGCGCATGTATCCTTTTGTGTGAGTAAAAATGCCCAATTTATTTACTGGCTGGATTAGCTAACGTATGCAGGAGTTTACAGAGAATGCTCTGTCTGTCCTTTAGGTACACTGTATATAGATAGAAATGTGATTGTCTCAAAAATACTAGGAGTATTAACTAAACACTCTTCATGACATTAGATTCCATTTTCAGTCCTGGCCCTGGACTGGTGGAACATTCTGTCTGGTAAGATCAGGATTTTGCAGGACCTTAAACAAGACATGTAAAACAGAACAGTTCTGTTGGGTGTATGTTTGAGGCCCAAAATTGCATCTAAAAATTTGCCGGCCTCCCTATCTGATCTTACCTTTACACCCTGGGGATTATTTTTCTGCCTACTATCCCCATCTTCGGTTAAGTATTTGACAGGAAATTAGTTTTAAATTTATAAAATGCTGTAATCTGCCCTAAGCCACCAAGGAAGGGTAAAATGGAAGTGTAAAAATAAATAAATACATAAAAATGTGGCAATCACAAGGCAGTTTATTTATAAGAATAAGTTCTTCATCTCTCAATACATCTATATTTAACATGGAATCTTCCTGCTATAATGATGATGGTGAGTCTTAGCATTTTAATAATGTTTTTAAGTGTCCAACATGCTTCATGTACCTTATTTTGTTTCAGTACTTGGAACTAGCTATGGCCATCTTTGTAGATAGATATTGTAAGGCAGGAGGGCAGGCCCCGGCATAGCAGCAGAAGGCAAAGGAGGTCCTGTGAGCATACTGGCCTCCTTGAAAGCCCGCTGCCAACTGCTGCCCATGGGTCTCGTGTGATTGTGAGATCCCAGCTGCGCATGCACGCAGGAGCCCACCACTTCCTTTTTTGCTGGGCTCCTCCATGCATTGCAATGGCCACCGTGTGCTGCAGGCCATGGCGGCATTTATCAGAAGAAGTACCTCTGATGTTATTCGATATACCCACAAAAAAATTCAATCTGTGTTTGAATACACTTCCACTGTCATTATACTATCTGTTATTGTGGGTTAGACAAATGTTCCAGTATTTTCAAGTTGAAATGCCAAAAACATTTTAAAGATGGATAATGTGTTGACACCTTGTTGAAGTCATTTTTTACTTTGTTTGGCATTCCTTCACCAATCCTTCCTTCCTAACCAAGGGGCTTTCCGCACCGGGATCCTTGTAGCAAATTGTTTGCTGAACGAAAAATCGCCATTTAAAATAGTGGAATTCGTCGTTATGCATACCTGACTTTGTAGTGGAATCCAGTTGCCTTTCTATCGTTTCCCACAGGCTTCCGGTCTCGGCAAAAATCACTAGAAAAGAAGCGCTATTGCTGAGCTCGTCCCGCCCCTG